>NC_134700.1:37099999-37813499 GCF_043290135.1 Rhipicephalus microplus
AGTTTTGTCTGCCATCTCCGCCTGTACGCATGACAGCATTGGAAAGCGCATCCGTATTTTAGCTGCGCAATTCATCTAGCCCAGTGCCTCCTGCTTCAGGGATTTCCCGTGAGCACAAAAAATGCATGACTTTAATCGTTGCTGCAGTGTTTTGCAAGTTGTCACCGTAAAGCACATCATATTTTTCGCATAATGCTCGCTGCAACTAGCAAGTTTCGATGACTCAAAATGCTGTTCAGGTCTGATGTAGCAAACATTTTAAGCTCGTCCTCGTGACCATGAAATATTGGTTTAATAAATAATGGAAGGCAGAGTTGGTATCAGTTGATTTACAGTGTGAAAATGAAAAGTGCGAAGGACCGTGCCTCGTAAGTAAGCCCCGAGAGCATGAGCAGAGAAGTAGCAGATGAGGATGCTCATGCGCTGCATTTCCAAATCTCACCAGCACTAATGCTTGACGGACTGCTGGCCACGCACTAGCGTGTTCTTTCTGAAACAGGACTTTGGTCTTGTAAGCAAGTTCTTTAAGGGCATAAGTAAAACGTAGAATGGGCCCCCTAAATGCACCCATCCTTGAACCATTGGGCTTATGAATTAGTGCCCTTTTCAAAATACAACTATTCTGAGCTATAAATTGTGACAGAACAGTGCACGAAGTTTAAAAATGGGAAAAAAGTCTTTAAATGTCCCCTTTATACATAGTGTTCTTGTGATGTCACTTCTGCCGTTGTCGCCCTCTCCCGCCATGCCGTGGTAACTCCCTGGGTACTTACGGCAGTTCACGTGCTGCAGTGCGGTTTGTTGGGGGCTCGTCATCTGTTGCTGTGAACGATGTGGAAGCATTGTGGTTTTTTGTTGTCTTACTTTAATGAGCTCATTGGATTAGGAAGGCCTCGCTCGTTCACTCGATACAAGACCAGATAATCAAGATGTGCGACACATATACCAGCCATGGCGTACACCGGCTGCCCGCCACAACCTATGATGGGAGCGCCGTCTCTAAGCAGAGAAAATTGCTGCATGTCAGCAATAATCTGCTGTGATTCTCGAGTAGCGCAGCGTCGCTTTCAAACGAGCAGCGGCACAGTGCTCAACTCTGTCAAGTGAAGGGTGAAAGTCGAGTCAGGGAGCGTTTATAAATATGGGGGTTAGTTTTGTTGTCTTGTTAACCTGCCATTAACGCTGGATTGATGCTACTTTGCTCTAGCTGTACAGTGCCCTCCAAGGCTCAAGGAGGCACCGCACAGGGAAGGCTTGGAGCAAACCATGCGTGAGTTTCCTTTCATTGTTAAACTATGCACGTATTAAGTGATAGACTTTAATGTATGCTATTTGTATTGTGAAAGTTTTTGGGGACATACAACTTCCAAAACTTATATGTTCTGACGAAAATCACGCAAGAATGAGAGAAGCTTGTGCAAAAATTATGCAAGAGTGTAAGAAGCTTTTGCAGAAGTCTGTGAAATGAAGTTTTAAAATTTTGTGGCAATGTGTCATTGTACAGTGGTCAACAGTCTTGCTCAGCATGCTTGACTGCAGGGCTCCCGGCTGCACCGGCGCATCTACGGAGTGCCTGATGCATGATGGGCCAAATGTCAGCCTGCACACTGGTGCCTCTTATCCCCGTTTGTCTGTTACATCAGTGTCTCTTGTAAAGGAGATCAACTGTGCTACCTTTTTTTTTCGAATGTAATGAGTTCTTTTTCCAGATTATTGTTGTTTTATGGTAGAGCCTCACATTTCTATCAAATACTGAAGATTCTATTTTTCCTTCTAGATGTTATGAAGTCCCTCCTTGTGTTACAATAGAGTGAACACTGTTATGAGAAAAGCTACTTTATGAAGTTAACTCACTCCATATTGACTTAACACACAAAATTGGTGAAAACTACACTCCATTCCAGCTGCATTAGGAATAATATTCATTTGCATACTTCTGTTTCTTTTGTTTGTTTGTTGGCTGGAGGTTTGGAGTATAGGGTGGCCAGAGGGCACTGTGTAGTCTTTTCTTCATCTTCCCAATTTTGTGAACATCAATTGATAGCCGTATGGCAAGCAGCCAGCATGCTGAAACAGCGGTGCAAGCATACAAGATGTTCACCATTGCATGCAGTCAGTTGCTGTGAGCAACCTACTGCATACAATTAACTGCGAGTGGTGAACTAACGCTGCACTATGTGTGCCTCCTGGAAAGCTGCAACGGTAAAGTGCCACAATCGTATAGTAACATGGATAACATCGTAATTTGTTTGTTGAATAATTTTGCAACAGAATCAATGGAGTTTTGGATAAATTTGTGTATCTGCCTGGTTCATCAAAGCTACAGAGTCAAATGCGGTATATACTCGCGTATTATGTGTACTTTTTTTGTCAATCCGGTCATGTGCGAAGCTAGTAGGAATCGCTGGCCTAAAAGCTCAACTGGGAATATATGTTGCAGGCGCTGTCACAGCTGTCTCAAAGCGGATTGTCATTTGTTTGCTAAGCCTGTTCAAATGCCCCCATTTTCTTGAAGTTCTTCCGAACAGTGCTCACAAAAACCAGTTCCCACGACAGGGTTATACCTGAGAACATAAGTACTCTCCAATAATTGTCAGGAACCCAACGTAAAGTAAGATGCAGACAAGGAAGCGCGATGCCAACACAGTGCTGTGTGTGTCGCCCTTCATGTGTGTGTGTGTCCATTCCTTGTCCCAGTCTTCTATTGCGTTGTGTTCCCTCCGATATCTAACCAACACACCCAAGCTTCTATGCTAAGTATTATTCAACGCACTCTTCTGCTGGCTCTCATACTGAATATTGCATGTCGAAGAACTCCACGCTGATGTGCTTAGCGGTAGCACGGTTTCAGTTTTCTTCGGTAAGCTTTATAACAGCAATCTGCCTCGTATATAATTATTGTAGCCTATCACAAGGAACGGTAAAAACGCAATGGCCAGATGGCGAAACCGAAAAAAAAAGAGTGCGAAAACCTGCCTCATCTAGTTGATGTGACAGGTCCTTGCACGCGTTCAACATCTGTGCTGTGTCTCGAGAATACATTCTTGCCGTGAAAGAGGTGGGAAGATATGAGGCAAACCTTTAGGCATTTCGGACTACACATAAACAGGTTTCAGTTTTCAAGTTCGATATTCTAGGGAAAGCATAAAAGTTCATGGAAGAAGGGACCTTGCACTCAGTCCATTTTGTGTAAGACTGCACTCGCCTGCTCGACAAGAGATGTGCCTGACCAGAGCATCATGAAGTCAAATGTGTCTGTGTGTGTGCTGGCAAGGTGGCTCGGGCTGGTTGGGGAGGGCAAAGTATGCGAGCAAAAAGTTTCTTGTAGTAAAGCAGGCTGGCTAATTATACTGATGAGCAAATTATGTGAGGATGTAAATTGTGCGAGTAAATATGGTATGTACTCTTGTATGTTTCAGCTCTATTGCTACGGATCCTGCGGATCCAACTTGGCATCCGGCAGCAACAAAGAGAGGTTCTGCAGGAGGTGCGACAGCTGAAGCACAAGGTACGGCTCTTGTCCGTGCCTCAGCACGCCCAGCCAGCACAGCGCCCCTCTGACCTTCCCCGGCTGCCTGCTGGTACAATTGGAGAAGTGGAGGCAGCAGAGGCAGCTGTGCAGAGTAAAGCTGTGGCTGCGGCTTTGGTGTATATTTCTTGATTTTTAATATGCCTATGTAACATGCAGAAATTTAGTACTGCTTTAAGATACTGTGTTTCGGGAAACAAACTAGTCAGGTTATCTCATGAGCCACTGTACTACAGTCGAATATGAATAATTCGTACTCAAAGAGGCCAGAAAATTTGTTCAAATTAAAAGAAGTTCGAAATAATGAAAGTTACCGTAATTACTTGAATCTAACACGCACCTTTTTTCCGGTTAAGAGAGTTCATAAATCGCATGTGCGTTAGAATCGAGTACGAAAAAAAAATGAATATGGTCATTCTATTGCCATCGCCACTTACAAAATGGCCGCCCCCTACGTGCGTCGGCATGGCGCGTCGGTCATTTCTGCCTATGTGTTTCCCATGCGCGGCACTTCATACGTGTGCTGAGGAGTTCGTCATCTTGTAGTACATTAGCATCGACGGCATGGTAGGGCCGACTCCAAAAACTCGACGAGTGCACCACAATGCTGCTTCTAAAAGAAAAGTCGTCACGTGTGCCGGAACGGACAGAAATCGGGCTGCATCGCGGTCATTCAGAGTTCCCGAAACGTGCGTGTGGGACTGGCGGAAACAAAAGCAGAATATTGTCGACAGCAAAGATTCACGCAAAGGCTTCAGTGGACCACAGCAGGGTCGGTTTCCACAAATTGAAGAGCTGCTCGGCGAGTATGTGATTAAGCAGTGAGCGGCACAGCGGCCCGTGATGACAGAACTGCTCCAAGTGCAGGCTATGCAGTTAGCCTTAGAAAAAGGGCTAATGCAGAGCCATTTTAAAGCGAGCAGGTGCTGGATAACGAACTTTATGAAGAGAAAAGGCTTTTCCCTCCGAAGGCAAACGGGCATATGCCGGAAGTTGCCGGAGGAGTACGAAAAAAAGCTTCAGAGTCTTCAGAGGTTCCTTCTAAACTTGCGGCACAACAACGGCTACCTGCTTGGGCAAATCGGGAATGCCGATCACACGCCTCTTTACTTCGACATGCCTGGCACCACAACCGTCTAGGAGAAGGGGGCGAAGCAAGTTTGTGTACTGACATCGGGCCACGGTAAAACTAGAGTGACAGCAATGCTCTGTTGCACGTCAGATGGGCATAAGCTTCCCCCGTACTTCATATTTAAACGGCAGACGCTCTCAAAAAGAGTCGTTTTCGCGAGTGGTGTGATCAAGCGGGCCAACGAGAAAAAAGGGTGCGCGTTGCAACCGATGTCTTAGTTTTTTTTTTTTTCGTGGAAACCGGGCGCGCGTTACAATCGAGGGCGCGGTAGAATAGAGTAAATACGGTAAACGAGCGGAGGGCTCACTATGCAGTGATGCATGTGCATGGAGAAGTTTTATTCACAAATTACAGGACATCCGTCATTAATTAACGTAGTCAATACATGTCTGTACACGTTGGCCTTGCAACGAGTCAACAAGTTTTGCGTGCAGTTTGCAAAGCATTTGTACTTCGGCTTCAGTATTCTCCTGGCAAAAGAAGTTGCGCGCGGCAATGTCCAGTGCTGACACTCTTCGAAGACAACTGTGTTTCCACTGTTACCATCTGCGCTGCAGCCGGAGCGTGGCCAGCACATGATGAGAATGGAGGAGCGTCTCCACCTGGAGAAAAGCAGATCGGCATTCGAGAGAGAAACACTCCGCGGCAGCTTTTTTTTTTCTCTCTTCTTGCGCAGTGTTAAAAGGAGAAGAGTCTCTACATAGCAGGAATGAAAAACAGGAAAGCGTGACACCGGCGCATTGCAGATCGGCATGAGAGAGCCAACTTTCTGCGACAGCTTTTTTTCCCCTCTTTCTCTTCATGCGCAGTGTTAAGAGGAGAAGGGTCTCTACGTGGCAGGGACGGAAAAAGCCGAAGCGGGGCACAGGAATGTCGCAGATTGGCATTTGGCAAACATTCCACCGCAGTCTTTTTTTTCCTTTTCTTCATTTTCTTCTTCAAGCACAGCGATGAGGTGTCTGAAGTGCCACCGCAGGATTGGGCCGGGTGCTGAGAGCATTTTCGGAGCGCGGTATAGCTTTGATAGGACCACAGTGTCAGTTCGAATTAAGTGTGTTGGAATTGATGAAATTCGACTGTATTTACTGTAGTCTGTGAAGTCCGAGTGAACTGTCCTAAGCTAGCAGACGATGTAGGCGGCATCGTGTGTTTGATGGGCAGTGGCTAGCAATAGCCTGCTTAAAACAGACATTCAGTAATTTTGTTCATTTATCACCCTATTTCGTGTCCGCTGCGGCTCTCTCTACTTTGAGCTACAGTTCACCCTGCCTTGTGTTAGCCGATTTCTTACTTTTTTAAAAATCTAACATGCACCCAATTTCGCAGTGTGAAGAAAATGCACCTTTGTTTATTGTGATGAGATTTCTATAGCGACATGCCTCTTTGTTGGCTATCACAGAAAAATATAAACAGCAAATGGTGCGACCATCTAGTGCGACCTTTATTTTTCTATCAGTTTCATCTATGACCAAGATTTGGTCGCTCTAAGGTTGCCTCATGGTACGCCTTGATCATGTTCATTTATCTTGTTGTAGTCTGCTTACAACGCATTAATTAAAAACATGTCCAAGCTTCTTTTTGAGTTCCACATATTTTATCGTTTTTCACCTGTAGAAGCTACTCCTGGTCAACATTCAGGCAAAGACATTGTAACCTCGAAGAAACGTGCATTGGAATTTGAGCACTGTACAAAGTAAATATACTATTTCATAGCTAGAATCAATATTTATTAAGGGTTATAACAGTGTTGTATTTGATTTCATAACAGCGAAACTGCATTCAGAGAAGGACTCTGAAAGGTTCTCACACTGAGTGTGAGAGGGCTGATGTGGAAACCATTTTAGGTCAAGTGAGTTGAAGTTAGTGTAAAAAAACAACGAAATGTTGTGATGCCCAAAAATTCAAGCTGTTGTTTTCAGTGTCCTCTTCTTGCAGATTTTTATCATGAAAACATTTCGATCTGCTGTTGCGTTTATCCCATCTATGCTTCTTGCATTTTTTTACAGCGCAAGCACCTCCTGCAGATTGGGGGACGTGGCCTCCGAGAAATTGGTGTGAATGCCATGAAGGCTGTATTGGCACATGACGTGCAAGTGCTGTACAGCCTTCATGGCAGAAAAGAGAAAAGGGCCTTTGTGAACCTGAGGCTCTGTAGATTAGTGACAGGTTAGACTTGTTCATTGTTTTATGTGTGTGTACCCTTGTGTATTCTCTGTACTGCAGTGCTTCATGTGTGCTATGGTATTTTTGTTCTTGTATGCAGATGTCATCCGCCAAAAAGCAGGGTGCGACCAGGCGGAGGCCCTCAACTTTATTAAGAGGTGGCTGCCAGGGTCTGGTGATCGCTGTGGGGGCAGGAAGCGGCGCTTCAGAGAAGCATTTGTTGTGGAGCAGCCCGATGATCCCCACTCTCAGAGTGCAGATTATCGGCTGCTCGCGGCAGCTGGCTTCCTGCCCAGCCACAGCAGCCAGGGCCTTGACAGCACCACTGTCACTGTGCCCCCAACGCAACCTGACCTGCAGTAGAGCGGGCCTTTTTTAGTTGTG
Organism: Rhipicephalus microplus; assembly: GCF_043290135.1. NCBI lineage: Eukaryota > Metazoa > Arthropoda > Arachnida > Ixodida > Ixodidae > Rhipicephalus > Rhipicephalus microplus. The sequence continues at coordinate 37,107,208 of NC_134700.1, forward strand.
TATATATATTTTTCAATGTATACATTTTTTGTTGTACCAAATAAATAAAAAAAACAAAGAATAAATAGTCTGCAGACTGTCGGTGGTGCACTGTTCGGCTAGCTTATGCTGATTCGGAAGCACCATCACCATGTTTTAGTTACAAAAAAATGCTCTAAACTATGAATATTCTCGATTACCATGTGGGGGACATATGTGGGGATTGCAAGTGGGGGACATAAGCTTTCAACATTTACTTCCTAACAACTTTTTTCGATATGCTGTACCAAATACCAGTACCAAATAAAGCACTCGCTATTGCAAAAGATAAATTGGTAAAAAAGTAAACTACACTTCTAGTGTTAGCAAAGGGAATGAGGTATAAAAGATGAAATAGATCGAGTAACTGCTTTCAGTTCTCAGCATTCAATTTTCTGTTGCCCCAAGTATACAGGGCTGCAAAGCTACAAGAGCGGGTCATCGAGGCATATTGTTTAAATCTTCCGGTAAGAAAAATTCCCTACTAATAATGGTTACATAATGGCAAGCCAATCAGTAGCCAATATTCGTCGTGCAGGAAACATCGGTGTAATAACGTCATTTGATTGGCTGCAATGTGGCCCTGGATTGGTCCAATGTCGGTCGTACATCCGTAGCCAATATTCGTCGTGCAGCAAACATCGGCGTAAAAATGGCATGTGATTGGCTGAAATATGGCCCAATGTTGGCCGAACATTGGCAGCTTTGTCGGCAATACGATGGGCCTTCGTCGGCCCAATGTTGGTTGCATACTGGCTAAAACATCGGCAAAACGTCGGCCCATCATTGGCTTGAACGTCGGCCCGACATTGGAAGAAGTTGCACTTCCGACGTCGGCCCGACGTCGGTGCCGATGTTAGCCGATGTTGGTCCAAGATTGGTCCAACGGCGGCGTGCTGCCTGGGTAATGACACCATGTCTGCTAGTACGAGACCCTCGTTAAATGAAATGAGGGAAAGAGGTGTATACCTAAGGGCTCGTTTTTCCGTGTTTTGACACCATATGAATGAGATCTAACAGACATTAATGCCAAGGATTGTACAGGGGAAGTTCTTGGAACCAATGGGATGTAAATAAGAAGAAAATTGGATGAAAAATTAAACAGCCGTGAACAGGAATCGAACCCACGACCTTCGAATTACGCGTTCGATGCTCTAACCACTGAGCTACCACAGCGGCTTTCCCTCCATCCACTGTTTTTTGGTTTATATGTGAATTTAGAAGTAGGAGTGACAGTCAGCGCAACATATAAGCGAAGCGACGAGTGTGAACCACTATTTTATGCGCATGTTTGGCGTCACGTTGCACGTGAACTTATTACGAGTGGGCAGCAGATTAATAGTCTCTCGTATACAACCTAATGACACGGAGTCTGCCAGTACGATACCCTCGTTAAATGAAATAAGGAAAAGAAGTGTATACCTAAGGGCTCGTTTTTCCGTGTTTTGACACCATATGAATGAGTTCTAACAGACATTAATGCCAAGGATTGAACAGGGGAAGTTATTAGAACCAATTGAATGTAACTAAGAAGAAAAGTGGATGAAAAATTAAACAGCTGTGAACAGGCATCGAACCCACGACCTTCGAATAACGCGTTCGATGATCTAACCACTGAGCTACCACAGCGACTTTCTCTCCATCCACTTTTTTTGGGTTTATATGTGAATTTAGAAGTAGGAGTGACAGTCAACACCATCTATAAGCGAAGCGACGAGTGCGAACCACTCTTTTATGCGCATGTTTGGCGTCACGTAGCACCTGAACCTATTACGAGTGGGCAGCAGAATAATAGTCCCTCGTATACAACCTAATGACACCGAGTCTGCCAGTACGAGACCCTCGTTAAATGAAATAAGGAAAAGGAGTGTATACCTAAGGGCTCATTTTTCCGTGTTTTGACACAATATTATTGAGATATGACAGTAATGCCAAGAAATGTACAGGGGAAGCTATTGAAACCAATGGAATGTAAATAGGAAGAAAAGTGGATGAAAAATAAACAGCCGTGAGCACAAATCGAACCTACGACCTTCGAATAACGCGTTGGATGCTCTAACCCCTGAGCTACCACCGCGGCCTTCCCTCCATCCACTTTTTCGGGTTTATATGTGAATTTAGAATTAGAAGTGACAGTCAGCGCCATCTATAAGCAGAGCGCCGAGTGTGAACCACACTTTTATGCGCATGTTTGGCGTCACTTAGCACGTGAACTTATTACGAGCGGGCAGCTGATTAAGAGTCCCTCGTATACAACCTAATGACACTATGTCTCCCAGTACGAGACCCTCGTTAAATGAAATAAGGGAAGGAAGTGCATACTTAAGGGCTCGATTTTCCGTGTTTTGACACACTTTTAATGATATCTAACAGACAGTAATGCCATGGAATGTACAGGGGAAGTTATTATAACCAATGGAATGTAAATAAGAAAAAAAGTGGATCAAAAAATAACCAGCCGTGAGCAGGAATTGAACCTACGACCTTCGAATAACGCGTTCGATTCTCTAATCACTGAGTTGCCACAGCGACTTTCCCTTCATCCACTTTTTTGGGTTTATATGCAAATTTAGAGTAGGAATGACAGTCAGCGCCATACATAAGCCAAGCGACGAGTGCGAACCACACTTTTATGCGCATGTTTGGCGTCACGTAGCACTTGAACTTATTACGAGCGGGCAGCTGATTAATAGTCCCTCATATATAACCTAATGACACAGAGTCATGAGATCTAACAGACAGTAATGCCAAGGAATGTACAGGGGAAGTTATTAAAACTAATGGGATGTAAATAGGAAGAAACAAAAGCGGATGAAAAAATAACCAGCCTTGAGCAGAAATCGAACCTACGACCTTCGAATAACACTTTCGTTGCTCTAACCCCCGAGCTACCACAGCGGCCTTCCCTCCATCCACTTTTTTGGGTTTATATGTGAATTTAGAAGTAGGAGTGACAGTCAGCGCCATATATATTCCAAGCGACGAGTGTGAACCACTATTTCATGCGCATGTCTGGCGTCACATAGCACGAGAACTTATTACGAGTGGCCAGCTGATTAATAGTCCCTCGTATACAACATAATGACACAAAGTCTGCCAAAACGAGACACTCGTTAAATGGAATAAGGCAAAGAAGTGTATACTAAAGGGCTCGTTTTTCCGTGTTTTGACACAATATTAATGAGATCTAACAGACGGTAATGCCAAGGAATTTACAGGGGAAGTTATTAGAACCAATAGAATGTATATAGGAAGAAAAGTGGATGAAAAATTGAACAGCCGTGAGTAGAAATCGAACCTACGACCTTCGAATAACGCGTTCGATGCTCTAACCCCTGAGCTACCACAGCGGCCTTCCCTCCATCCACTTTTTCGGGCTATATGTGAATTTAGAAGTAGGAGTGACAGTCAGCGCCATATATAATCCAAGCGACGAGTGTGAACAACTCTTACATGCGCATGTTTAGCGTCACATAGCACGTGAACTTATTACGAGCGGGCAGCTGATTAATAGTCCCTCGTATGGGACCTAATGACACCATGTCTGCCAGTACGAGACCCTCGTTAAATGAAATGAGGGAAAAAGGTGTATACATAAGGGCTCGTTTTTCCGTGTTTTGACACCATATGAATGAGATCTAACAGACATTAATGCCAAGGATTGTACAGGGGAAGTTATTAGAACCAATGGAATGTAAATAAAAAAAAAGTGGATGAAAAAATAACCAGCCGTGAGCAGGAATTGAACCTACGACCTTCGAATAACGCGTTCGATTCTCTAACCACTGAGCTACCACAGCGACTTTCCCTTCATCCACTTTTTTGGTTTTATATGCAAATTTAGAAGTAGGAGTGACAGTCAGCGCCATACGTAAGCCAAACGACGAGTGCGAACCACACTTTTATGCGCATGTTTGGCGTCACATAGCACGTGAACGTATTACGAGCGGGCAGCTGAATAATAGTCCCTCGTATACAACCTAATGCCACCAAGTCTGCCAGTACGAGACCCTCGTTAAATGGAATAAGGCAAAGAAGTGTATACCAAAGGGCTCGTTTTTCTGTGTTTTGACACAATATTAATGAGATCTAACAGACAGTAATGCCAAGGAATGCACAGGGGAAGTTATAAGAACCAATGGAATGTAAAGAAGAAGAAAAGTGGATGAAAAAATAACCAGCCGTGAGCCGTAGTCAAACCTAGGACCTTCGAATAACGCGTTCGATGCTCTAACCACTGAGCTACCACCGCGGCCTTTCCTCCATCCACTTTTTTGGGTTTATATGCGAATTTAGAATTAGGAGTGACAGTCAGCGCCATCTATAAGCAGAGCGACGAGTGTGAACCACACTTCTATGCGCATGTTTGGCGTCACTTACCACGTGAACTTATTACGAGCAGGCAGCTGATTAATAGTCCCTGGTATACAACCTAATGACACCAAGTCTCCCAGTACGAGACCCTCGTTAAATGAAATGAAGGAAAGAGGTGTATACCTGAGGGCTCGTTTTTCCGTGTTTTGACACGATATGAATGAGATCTAACAGACAATAATGCATGAGATTGTACAGGGGAAGTTATTAGAACCAATGGAATGTAATTAAGAAGAAAGATTAGTGGAGGAAAAAGAACCAACCGTGAACAGAATCGAACCTACGACCTTCGAATAACGCGTTCGATGCTCTAACCACTGAGCTACCAGAGCGGCCTTCCCTCCATCCACTTTTTTGGGTTTATATGTGAATTTAGAAGTAGGAGTGAACGTCAGCGCCATCTATAAGCGAAGCGACGAGTGTGAACCACACTTTTATGCGCATGTTTGGTGTCACGTAGCACCTGAACTTATTACGAGTGGGCAGCAGATTAATAGTCCCTCGTATACAACCTAATGACACCGAGTCCGCCAGTACGAGACCCTCGTTAAATGAATTAAGGAAAAGGAGTGTATACCTAAGGGCTCGTTTTTCCGTGTTTTGACACCATATGAATGAGATCTAACAGACAATAATGCCAAGGATTGTACAGGGGAAGTTATTATAACCAATTGAATGTAAATAAGAAAAAAAGTGGATGAAAAAATAACCAGCCGTGAGCAGGAATTGAACCTACGACCTTCGAATAACGCGTTCGATTCTCTAACCACTAAGCTACCACAGCGGCTTTCCCTTCATCTACATTTTTGGGTGTATATGCAAATTTAGAAGTAGGAGTGACAGTCAGCGCCATACATAAGCCAAGCGACGAGTGCGAACCACACTTTTATGCGCATGTTTGGCGTCACATAGCACGTGAACTTATTACGAGTGGGCAGCTGATTAACAGTCCCTCGTATACAACCTAATGCCACCAAGTCTGCCAGTACGAGATTCTCGTTAAATGGAATAAGGCAAAGAAGTGTATACCAAAGGGCTCATTTTCCCGTGTTTTGACACAATATTAATGAGATCTAACAGACAGTAATGCCAAGGAAGGCACAGGGGAAGTTATAAGAAGCAATGGAATGTAAAGAAGAAGAAAAGTGGATGAAAAAATAACCAGCCGTGAGCCGGAATCAAACCTAGGACCTTCGAATAACGAGTTCGATGCTCTAACCACTCAGCTACTACCGCGGCCTTCCCTCCATCCACTTTTTTGGGTTTATACTTGAATTTAGAATTAGGAGTGACAGTCAGCGCCATCTATAAGCAGAGCGACGAGTGTGAACCACACTTTTATGCGCATGTTTGGCGTCACTTAGCACGTGAACTTATTACGAGCGGGCAGCTTAATAATAGTCCCTCGTATACAACCTAATGACACCAAGTCTCCCAGTACGAGACCCTCGTTAAATGAAATAAGGGGAAGAAGTGTATGCCTAAGGGCTCGTTTTTCCTTGTTTTGACACACTATTATTGAGATCTAACAGACAGTAATGCCAAGGAATGTACAGGGGAAGTTATTAGAAAAAATGGGATGTAAAAAGGAAGAAACAAAAGTGGATGAAAAAATAACCAGCCGTGAGCTGAAATCGAACCTACGACCTTCGAATAACGCTTTCGTTGCTCTAACCCCTGAGCTACCACAGCGGCCTTCCCTCCATCCACTTTTTTGGGTTTATATGTGAAGTTAGAAGTAGGAGTTGCAATCGGCGCCATATATAATCCAAGCGACGAGTGTGAACCACTCTTTCATGCGCATGTCTGGCGTCACATAGCACGAGAACTTATTACGAGCCGGCAGCTGATTAATAGTCCCTCGTATACAACCTAATGACACAAAGTCTGCCAAAACGAGACCCTCGTTAAATGGAATAAGGCAAAGAAGTGTATACCAAAGGGCTCGTTTTTCCGTGTTTTGACACAATGTTAATGAGATCTAACAGACGGTAATGCCAAGGAATTAACAGGGGAAGTTATTAGAACCAATGGAATGTAAATAGGAAGAAAAGTGGATGAAATAATAAACAGCCTTTAACAGGTATCGAACCTACGACCTTCGAATGACGCTTTCGATGCTCTATCCACTGAGCTACCACAGCGGCTTTCCCTCCATCCCCTTTTTTGGTTTTATATGTGAATTTAGAAGTAGGAGTGACAGTCAGCGCCGTATATAATCCAAGCGACGAGTGTGAACCACTCTTTCATGCGCATAATTAGCGTCACATAGCACGTGAACTTATTACGAGCGGGCAGCTGATTAATAGTCCCTCGTTTGGAACCTAATGACACCATGTCTGCCAGTACGAGACCCTCGCTAAATGAAATGAGGGAAAGAAGTGTATACCTAAGGGCTCGTTTTTCCGTGTTTTGACACAATAATAATGAGATCTAACAGACAGTAATGCCAAGGAATGCACAGGGGAAGTTATTAGAACCAATGGAATGTAAAGAAGAAGAAAAGTTGATGAAAAAATAACCAGCCGTGAGCCGGAATCAAACCTAGGACCTTCGAATAACGCGTTCGATGATCTAACCACTGAGCTACCACTGCGGCCTTCCCTCCATCCACTTTTTTGGGTTTATATGTGAATTTAGAATTAGGAGTGACAGTCAGCGCCATCTATAAGCAGAGCGACGAGTGTGAACCACACTTTTATGCGCATGTTTGGCGTCACTTAGCACGTGAACTTATTACGAGCAGGCAGCTGATTAATAGTCCCTCGTATACAACCTAATGACACCAAGTCTCCCAGTACGAGACCCTCGTTAAATGAAATGAAGGAAAGAGGTGTATACCTAAGGGCTCGTTTTTCCGTGTTTTGACACCTTATGAATGAGATCTAACAGACATTAATGCATGAGATTGTACAGGGGAAGTTATTAGAACCAATGGAATGTAAATAAGAAGAAAAGTGGATGAAAAAGTAAACAGCCGTGAACAGGAATCGAACCCACGACCTTGGAGTAACGCGTTCGATGCTCTAACCACTGAGCCACCACAGCGGCTTTCCCTCCATCCACTTTTTTTGGGTTTATATGTGAATTTAGAAGTAGGAGTGACAGTAAGCGCCATCTATAAGCGAAGCGACGAGTGTGAACCTTTCTTTTATGCGCATGTTTGGCGTGCCGTAGCACGTGAACGTATTACGAGTGGGCAGCTGATTAATAGTCCCTCGTATACAATCTAAAGACACCGAGTCTGCCAGTACGAGACCCTCGTTAAATGAAATAGGGAAAAGGAGTGTATACCTACGGGCTCGTTTTGCCGTGTTTTGACAAGAAAAAATATTGAAATCTAACAGACAGTATTGCCAAAGAAGGTACAGGGGAAGTTATTAGAACCAATGGAATGTAAATAAGAAGAAAGAAATGTTGATGTAGAAATAACCTGCCGTGAGCAGGAATCAAACCTACCACCTTCGAATAACGTGTTCGATTCTCTAAGCACTGAGCTACCACAGCGGCCTTCCCTCCATCCACTTTTTTGGGTTTATATGTGAATTTAGAAGTAGGAGTGACAGTAAGCGCCATCTATAAGCGAAGCGACGAGTGTGAACCACTCTTTTATGCGCATGTTCGGCGTCACGTAGCATGTGAACTTATTACGAGTGGGCAGCTGAATAATAGTCCCTCGTATACAACCTAGTGACACCAAGTCTGCCAGTACGAGACCCTCGTTAAATGAAATAAGGGAAAGAAGTGTATACCTAAGGGCTCGTTTTTCCATGTTTTGACACAATAATAATGAGATCTAACAGACAATAATGCCAAGGAATGTACAGGGGAAGTTATTAGAACCAATGGAATGTAAATAAGAAGAAAGAAAAGTGGATGAAAAAATAACCAACCGTGAACAGGGATCGAACCTACGACCTTCGAATAATGCGTTCGATGCTCTAACCACTGAGCTACCACAGCGGCCTTCCCTCCATCCACTTTTTTGGGTTTATATGTGAATTTAGAAGTAGGAGTAACAGTCAGCGCCATGTATATGCCAAGCGACGAGTGTGAACCACTCTTTTATGCGCATGTTTGACGTCACGTAGCACGTGAACTTAATACGAGCGGCCAGCTGATTATTAGTCCCTCGTATAAAACCTAGTGACACAAAGCCTGCCAGTACGAGACCCTCGTTAAATGAAATGAGGGAAAGAGGTGTATACCTATGGTCTCGTTTTTCCGTGTTTTGACACCATATAAATGAATTCTAACAGACATTAATGCCAAGGATAGTACAAGGGAAGTTATTAGAACCAATGGAATGTAAATAAGATGAAAAGTGGATGAAAAAGTAAACAGCCGTGAACAGGAATCGAACCCACGACCTTGGAGTAACGCGTTCGTTGCTCTAACCAGTGAGCTACCACAGCGGCTTTCCCTCCATCCACTTTTTTTGGGTTTATATGTGAATTTAGAAGTAGGAGTGACAGTAAGCGCCATCTATAAGCGAAGCGACGAGTGTGAACCACTCTTTTATGCGCATGTTTGGCGTCACGTAGCACGTGAACTTATTACGAGTGGGCAGCTGATTAAGAGTCCCTCGTATACAACCTAATGACACCGAGTCTGCCAGTACGAGACCCTCGTTAAATGAAATAAGGAAAAGGAGTGTATACTTAAGGGCTCGTTTTGCCGTGTTTTGACAAGATATTATTGAGATCTAACAGACAGTAATGCCAAAGAATGTACAGGGGAAGTTATTAGAACCAATGGAATGTAAATAAGAAGAAAGAAATGTTGATGTAGAAATAACCAGCCATGAGCAGGAATAACCTACGACCTTCGAATAACGTGTTCGATTCTCTAAGCACTGAGCTACCACAGCGGCCTTCCCTCCATCCACTTTTTTGGGTTTATATGTGAATTTAGAAGTAGGAGTGACAGTCAGCGCCATCAATGAGCCAAGTAACGAGTGCAAACCACAATTTTATGCGCATGTGTGGCGTCACGTAGCATGTGAACCTATTATGAGTGGGCAGCCGATTAATAGTCCCACGTATACAACCTAATGACACCGAGTCTGCCAGTACGAGACCCTCGTTAAATGAAATAAGGAAAAGGAGTGTATACCTAAGGGCTCGTTTTTCCGTGTTTTGACAGATTATTATTGAGATATGACAGTAATGCCAAGGAATGTACAGGGAAAGTTATTGAAACCAATGGAATGTAGATAAGAAGAAAAGTGGATGAAAAATTAAACAGCCGTGAGCAGAAATCGAACCTACGACCTTCGAATAACGCGTTCGATGCTCTAACCCCTGAGCTAATACAGCGGCCTTCCCTTCATCTACTTTTTTGGGTTTATATGTGAATTTAGAAGTAGGAGTGACAGTCAGCGCCATATATAATCCAAGCGACGAGTGTGAACCACTCTTTGATGCGCATGTTTAGCGTCACATAGCACGTGAACTTATTACGAGCGGGCAGCTGATTAATAGTCCCTCGTATACAACCTAATGCCACCAAGTCTGCCAGTACGAGACCCTCGTTAAATGGAAATAGGCAAAGAAGTGTATAATAAAGGGCTCGTTTTTCCGTGTTTTGACACAATAATAATGAGATCTAACAGACAGTAATGCCAAGGAATGCACAGGGGAAGTTATTAGAACCAATGGAATGTAAAGAAGAAGAAAAGTGGATGAAAAAATAACCAGCCGTCAGCCGGAATCAAACCTAGGACCTTTGAATAACGCGTTCGATGCTCTAACCACTGAGCTACTACCGCGGCCTTCCCTCCATCCACTTTTTTGGGTTTATATGTAAATTTAAAATTAAGAGTGACACTCAGCGCCATTCATAAGCAGAGCGACGAGTGTGAACAACACTTTTATGCGCATGTTTGGCGTCACTTAGCATGTGAACTTATTACGAGCGGGCAGCTGATTAATAGTCTCTCGTATACAACCTAATGAGACCAACTCTCCCAGTACGAGACCCTCGTTAAATGAAATAAGGGAAAGAAGTGTATACCTAAGGGCTCGTTTTTCCGTGTTTTGACACACTATTAATGAGATCTAACACACAGTAATGCCATGGAATGTAGAAGGGAAGTGATTATAACCAATGGATTGTAAAAGAGAAAAAAAGTGGATGAAAAAATAACCAGCCGTGAGCAGGAATTGAACCTACGACCTTCGAATAACGCGTTCGAATCTCTAACCACTGAGCTACCACAGCGGCTTTCCCTTCATCCACTTTTTTGGGTTTATATGCAAATTTAGAAGTAGGAGTGACAGTCAGCGCCATACATAGGCCAAGCGACGAGTGCGAACCACACTTTTATGCGCATGTTTGGCGTCACATAGCAAGTGAACTTATTACGAGCGGGCAGCTGATTAATAGTCCCTCGTATACAACCTAATGCCACCAAGTCTGCCAGTACGAGACCCTCGTTAAATGGAATAAGGCAAAGAAGTGTATACAAAAGGGCTCGTTTTTCCGTGTTTTGACACAATATTAATGAGATCTAACAGACGGTAATGCTAAGGAATTTAGAGGGGAAGTTATTAGAACCAATGGAATTTAAATAGGCAGAAAAGTGGATGAAATAATTAACAGCCTTGAACAGGTATCGAACCTACGACCTCAGAATAACGCTTTCCATGCTCTATCCACTGAGCTACCACAGCGGCTTTCCCTCAATCCACTTTTTTTGGTTTATATGTGAATTTAGAAGTAGGAGTGACAGTAAGCGCCATCTATAAGCGAAGCGACGAGTGTGAACCACTCTTTTATGCGCATGTTTGGCGTCACGTAGCATGTGAACTTATTACGAGTGGGCAGCTGAATAATAGTCCCTCGTATACAACCTAGTGACACCAAGTCTGCCAGTACGAGACCCTCGTTAAATGAAATAAGGGAAAGAAGTGTATACCTAAGGGCTCGTTTTTCCATGTTTTGATACAATAATAATGAGATCTAACAGACAATAATGCCAAGGAATGTACAGGGGAAGTTATTAGAACCAATGGAATGTAAATAAGAAGAAAGAAAAGTGGATGAAAAAATAACCAACCGTGAACAGGGATCGAACCTACGACCTTCGAATAATGCGTTCGATGCTCTAACCACTGAGCTACCACAGCTGCCTTCCCTCCATCCACTTTTTTGGGTTTATATGTGAATTTAGAAGTAGGAGTGACAGTCAGCGCCATGTATATGCCAAGCGACGAGTGTGAACCACTCTTTTATGCGCATGTTTGACAGCACGTAGCACGTGATCTTAATACGAGCGGCCAGCTGATTATTAGTCCCTCGTATAGAACCTAGTGACACAAAGCCTGCCAGTACGAGACCCTCGTTAAATGAAATGAGGGAAAGAGGTGTATACCTATGGTCTCGTTTTTCCGTGTTTTGACACCATATGAATGAATTCTAACAGACATTAATGCCAAGGATAGTACAAGGGAAGTTATTAGAACCAATGGAATGTAAATAAGATGAAAAGTGGATGAAAAAGTAAACAGCCGTGAACAGGAATCGAACCCACGACCTTGGAGTAACGCGTTCGTTGCTCTAACCACTGAGCTACCACAGCGGCTTTCCCTCCATCCACATTTTTTGGGTTTATATGTGAATTTAGAAGTAGGAGTGACAGTAAGCGCCATCTATAAGCGAAGCGACGAGTGTGAACCACTCTTTTATGCGCATGTTTGGCGTCACGTAGCACGTGAACTTATTACGTTTGGGCAGCTGATTAAGAGTCCCTCGTATACAACCTAATGACACCGAGTCTGCCAGTACGAGACCCTCGTTAAATGAAATAAGGAAAAGGAGTGTATACTTAAGGGCTCGTTTTGCCGTGTTTTGACAAGATATTATTGAGATCTAACAGACAGTAATGCCAAAGAATGTACAGGGGAAGTTATTAGAACCAATGGATTGTAAATAAGAAGAAAGAAAAGTGGATGAAAAAATAACCAACCGTGAACAGGGATCGAAGCTAGGGCATTCGAATAACGCGTTCGATGCTCTAACCACTGAGCTACCACAGCGGCCTTCCCTCCATCCACTTTTTTGGGTTAATATGTGAATTTACAAGTAGGAGTGACAGTCAGCGCCGTCAATAAGCCAAGTAACGAGTATGAACCACAATTTTGAGCGCATGTGTGGCGTCACGTAGCATGTGAACCTATTATGAGTGGGCAGCTGATTAATAGTCCCTTGTATACAACCTAATGCCACCAAGTCTGCCAGTACGAGACCCTCGTTAAATGGAATAAGGCAAAAAAGTGTATACCAAAGGGCTCGTTTTTCCGTGTTTTGAACCAATATTAATGAGATCTAACAGACGGTAATGCCAAGAATTGTACAGCGGAAGTTATTAGAACCAATGGAATGTAAATAAGAAGAAAGAAAAGTGGATGAAAAAATAACCAACTGTGAACAGGGATCGAAGCTACGGCATTCGAATAACGCATTCGATGCTCTAACCACTGAGCTACCACAGCGGCCTTCCCTCCATCCACTTTTTTGGGTTTATATGTGAATTTAGAAGTAGGAGTGACAGTAAGCGCCATCTATAAGCGGAGCGACGAGTGTGAACCACTCTTTTATGCGCATGTTTGGCGTCACGTAGCATGTGAACCTATTATGAGTGGGCAGCCGATTAATAGTCCCACGTATACAACCTAATGACACCGAGTCTGCCAGTACGAGACCCTCGTTAAATGAAATAAGGAAAAGGAGTGTATACCTAAGGGCTCGTTTTTCCGTGTTTTGACAGATTATTATTGAGATATGACAGTAATGCCAAGGAATGTACAGGGAAAGTTATTGAAACCAATGGAATGTAGATAAGAAGAAAAGTGGATGAAAAATTAAACAGCCGTGAGCAGAAATCGAACATACGACCTTCGAATAACGCGTTCGATGCTCTAACCCCTGAGCTAATACAGCGGCCTTTCCTCCATCTACTTTTTTGGGTTTATATGTGAATTTAGAAGTAGGAGTGACAGTCAGCGCCATATATAATCCAAGCGACGAGTGTGAACCACTCTTTGATGCGCATGTTTAGCGTCACATAGCACGTGAACTTATTACGAGCGGGCAGCTGATTAATAGTCCCTCGTGTGCAACCTAATGCCACCAAGTCAGCCAGTACGAGACCCTCGGTAAATGGAATAAGGGAAAGAAGTGTATAATAAAGGGCTCGTTTTTCCGTGTTTTGACACAATAATAATGAGATCTAACAGACAGTAATGCCAAGGAATGCACAGGGGACGTTATTAGAGCCAATAGAATGTAAAGAAGAAACGTGGATGAAAAAATAACCAGCCGTGAGCCGGAATCAAACCTAGGACCTTCGAATAACGCGTTCGATGCTCTAACCACTGAGCTACTACCGCGGCCTTCCCTCCATCCACTTTTTTGGGTTTATATGTAAATTTAAAATTAAAAGTGACAGTCAGCGCCATTCATAAGCAGAGCGACGAGTGTGAACAACACTTTTATGCGCATGTTTGGCGTCACTTAGCATGTGAACTTATTACGAGCGGGCAGCTGATTAATAGTCCCTCGTATACAACCTAATGAGACCAACTCTCCCAGTACGAGACCCTCGTTAAATGAAATAAGGGAAAGAAGTGTATACCTAAGGGCTCGTTTTTCCGTGTTTTGACACACTATAATGAGATCTAACACACAGTAATGCCATGGAATGTACAAGGGAAGTGATTATAACCAATGGAATGTAAAAGAGAAAAAAAGTGGATGAAAAAATAACCAGCCGTGAGCAGGAATTGAACCTACGACCTTCGAGTAACGCGTTCGTTGCTCTAACCACTGAGCTACCACAGCAGCTTTCCCTCCATCCACTTTTTTTGGGTTTATATGTGAATTTAGAAGTAGGAGTGACAGTAAGCGCCATCTATAAGCGAAGCGACGAGTGTGAACCACTCTTTTATGCGCATGTTTGGCGTCACGTAGCACGTGAACTTATTACGAGTGGGCAGCTGATTAAGAGTCCCTCGTATACAACCTGACACCGAGTCTGCCAGTACGAGACCCTCGTTAAATGAAATAAGGGAAAGAAGTGTATACCTAAGCGCTCGTTTTTCCATGTTTTGATACAATAATAATGAGATCTAACAGACAATAATGCCAAGGAATGTACAGGGGAAGTTATTAGAACCAATGGAATGTAAATAAGAAGAAAGAAAAGTGGATGAAAAAATAACCAACCGTGAACAGGGATCGAACCTACGACCTTCGAATAATGCGTTCGATGCTCTAACCACTGAGCTACCACAGCTGCCTTCCCTCCATCCACTTTTTTGGGTTTATATGTGAATTTAGAAGTAGGAGTGACAGTCAGCGCCATGTATATGCCAAGCGACGAGTGTGAACCACTCTTTTATGCGCATGTTTGACGTCACGTAGCACGTGATCTTAATACGAGCGGCCAGCTGATTATTAGTCCCTCGTATAGAACCTAGTGACACAAACCCTGCCAGTACGAGACCCTCGTTAAATGAAATGAGGGAAAGAGGTGTATACCTATGGTCTCGTTTTTCCGTGTTTTGACACCATATGAATGAATTCTAACAGACATTAATGCCAAGGATAGTACAAGGGAAGTTATTAGAACCAATGGAATGTAAATAAGATGAAAAGTGGATGAAAAAGTAAACAGCCGTGAACAGGAATCGAACCCACGACCTTGGAGTAACGCGTTCGTTGCTCTAACCACAGAGCTACCACAGCGGCTTTCCCTCCATCCACATTTTTTGGGTTTATATGTGAATTTAGAAGTAGGAGTGACAGTAAGCGCCATCTATAAGCGAAGCGACGAGTGTGAACCACTCTTTTATGAGCATGTTTGGCGTCACGTAGCACGTGAACTTATTACGTTTGGGCAGCTGATTAAGAGTCCCTCGTATACAACCTAATGACACCGAGTCTGCCAGTACGAGACCCTCGTTAAATGAAATAAGGAAAAGGAGTGTATACTTAAGGGCTCGTTTTGCCGTGTTTTGACAAGATATTATTGAGATCTAACAGACAGTAATGCCAAAGAATGTACAGGGGAAGTTATTAGAACCAATGGAATGTAAATAAGAAGAAAGAAAAGTGGATGAAAAAATAACCAACCGTGAACAGTATCGAAGCTAGGGCATTCGAATAACGCGTTCGATGCTCTAACCACTGAGCTACCACAGCGGCCTTCCCTCCATCCACTTTTTTGGGTTAATATGTGAATTTACAAGTAGGAGTGACAGTCAGCGCCGTCAATAAGCCAAGTAACGAGTATGAACCACAATTTTGAGCGCATGTGTGGCGTCACGTAGCATGTGAACCTATTATGAGTGGGCAGCTGATTAATAGTCCCTTGTATACAACCTAATGCCACCAAGTCTGCCAGTACGAGACCCTCGTTAAATGGAATAAGGCAAAAAAGTGTATACAAAAGGGCTCGTTTTTCCGTGTTTTGAACCAATATTAATGAGATCTAACAGACGGTAATGCCAAGAATTGTACAGCGGAAGTTATTAGAACCAATGGAATGTAAATAAGAAGAAAGAAAAGTGGATGAAAAAATAACCAACCGTGAACAGGGATCGAAGCTACGGCATTCGAATAACGCGTTCGATGCTCTAACCACTGAGCTACCGCAGCGGCCTTCCCTCCATCCACTTTTTTTGGGTTTATATGTGAATTTAGAAGTAGGAGTGACAGTAAGCGCCATCTATAAGCGAAGCGACGAGTGTGAACCACTCTTTTATGCGCATGTTTGGCGTCACGTAGCATGTGAACCTATTATGAGTGGGCAGCCGATTAATAGTCCCACGTATACAACCTAATGACACCGAGTCTGCCAGTACGAGACCCTCGTTAAATGAAATAAGGAAAAGGAGTGTATACCTAAGGGCTCGTTTTTCCGTGTTTTGACAGATTATTATTGAGATATGACAGTAATGCCAAGGAATGTACAGGGAAAGTTATTGAAACCAATGGAATGTAGATAAGAAGAAAAGTGGATGAAAAATTAAACAGCCGTGAGCAGAAATCGAACCTACGACCTTCGAATAACGCGTTCGATGCTCTAACCCCTGAGCTAATACAGCGGCCTTTCCTCCATCTACTTTTTTGGGTTTATATGTGAATTTAGAAGTAGGAGTGACAGTCAGCGCCATATATAATCCAAGCGACGAGTGTGAACCACTCTTTGATGCGCATGTTTAGCGTCACATAGCACGTGAACTTATTACGAGCGGGCAGCTGATTAATAGTCCCTCGTGTACAACCTAATGCCACCAAGTCAGCCAGTACGAGACCCTCGGTAAATGGAATAAGGGAAAGAAGTGTATAATAAAGGGCTCGTTTTTCCGTGTTTTGACACAATAATAATGAGATCTAACAGACAGTAATGCCAAGGAATGCACAGGGGAAGTTATTAGAGCCAATAGAATGTAAAGAAGAAACGTGGATGAAAAAATAACCAGCCGTGAGCCGGAATCAAACCTAGGACTTTCGAATAACGCGTTCGATGCTCTAACCACTGAGCTACTACCGCGGCCTTCCCTCCATCCACTTTTTTGGGTTTATATGTAAATTTAAAATTAAAAGTGACAGTCAGCGCCATTCATAAGCAGAGCGACGAGTGTGAACAACACTTTTATGCGCATGTTTGGCGTCACTTAGCATGTGAACTTATTACGAGCGGGCAGCTGATTAATAGTCCCTCGTATACAACCTAATGACACCGAGTCTGCCAGTACGAGACCCTCGTTAAATGAAATAAGGAAAAGGAGTGTATACTTAAGGGCTCGTTTTGCCGTGTTTTGACAAGATATTATTGAGATCTAACAGACAGTAATGCCAAAGAATGTACAGGGGAAGTTATTAGAACCAATGGAATGTAAATAAGAAGAAAGAAAAGTGGATGAAAAAATAACCAACCGTGAACAGTATCGAAGCTAGGGCATTCGAATAACGCGTTCGATGCTCTAACCACTGAGCTACCACAGCGGCCTTCCCTCCATCCACTTTTTTGGGTTAATATGTGAATTTACAAGTAGGAGTGACAGTCAGCGCCGTCAATAAGCCAAGTAACGAGTATGAACCACAATTTTGAGCGCATGTGTGGCGTCACGTAGCATGTGAACCTATTATGAGTGGGCAGCTGATTAATAGTCCCTTGTATACAACCTAATGCCACCAAGTCTGCCAGTACGAGACCCTCGTTAAATGGAATAAGGCAAAAAAGTGTATACAAAAGGGCTCGTTTTTCCGTGTTTTGAACCAATATTAATGAGATCTAACAGACGGTAATGCCAAGAATTGTACAGCGGAAGTTATTAGAACCAATGGAATGTAAATAAGAAGAAAGAAAAGTGGATGAAAAAATAACCAACCGTGAACAGGGATCGAAGCTACGGCATTCGAATAACGCGTTCGATGCTCTAACCACTGAGCTACCGCAGCGGCCTTCCCTCCATCCACTTTTTTTGGGTTTATATGTGAATTTAGAAGTAGGAGTGACAGTAAGCGCCATCTATAAGCGAAGCGACGAGTGTGAACCACTCTTTTATGCGCATGTTTGGCGTCACGTAGCATGTGAACCTATTATGAGTGGGCAGCCGATTAATAGTCCCACGTATACAACCTAATGACACCGAGTCTGCCAGTACGAGACCCTCGTTAAATGAAATAAGGAAAAGGAGTGTATACCTAAGGGCTCGTTTTTCCGTGTTTTGACAGATTATTATTGAGATATGACAGTAATGCCAAGGAATGTACAGGGAAAGTTATTGAAACCAATGGAATGTAGATAAGAAGAAAAGTGGATGAAAAATTAAACAGCCGTGAGCAGAAATCGAACCTACGACCTTCGAATAACGCGTTCGATGCTCTAACCCCTGAGCTAATACAGCGGCCTTTCCTCCATCTACTTTTTTGGGTTTATATGTGAATTTAGAAGTAGGAGTGACAGTCAGCGCCATATATAATCCAAGCGACGAGTGTGAACCACTCTTTGATGCGCATGTTTAGCGTCACATAGCACGTGAACTTATTACGAGCGGGCAGCTGATTAATAGTCCCTCGTGTACAACCTAATGCCACCAAGTCAGCCAGTACGAGACCCTCGGTAAATGGAATAAGGGAAAGAAGTGTATAATAAAGGGCTCGTTTTTCCGTGTTTTGACACAATAATAATGAGATCTAACAGACAGTAATGCCAAGGAATGCACAGGGGAAGTTATTAGAGCCAATAGAATGTAAAGAAGAAACGTGGATGAAAAAATAACCAGCCGTGAGCCGGAATCAAACCTAGGACTTTCGAATAACGCGTTCGATGCTCTAACCACTGAGCTACTACCGCGGCCTTCCCTCCATCCACTTTTTTGGGTTTATATGTAAATTTAAAATTAAAAGTGACAGTCAGCGCCATTCATAAGCAGAGCGACGAGTGTGAACAACACTTTTATGCGCATGTTTGGCGTCACTTAGCATGTGAACTTATTACGAGCGGGCAGCTGATTAATAGTCCCTCGTATACAACCTAATGAGACCAACTCTCCCAGTACGAGACCCTCGTTAAATGAAATAAGGGAAAAAAGTGTATACCTAAGGGCTCGTTTTTCCGTGTTTTGACACACTATAATGAGATCTAACACACAGTAATGCCATGGAATGTACAAGGGAAGTGATTATAACCAATGGAATGTAAAAGAGAAAAAAAGTGGATGAAAAAATAACCAGCCGTGAGCAGGAATTGAACCTACGACCTTCGAGTAACGCGTTCGTTGCTCTAACCACTGAGCTACCACAGCAGCTTTCCCTCCATCCACTTTTTTTGGGTTTATATGTGAATTTAGAAGTAGGAGTGACAGTAAGCGCCATCTATAAGCGAAGCGACGAGTGTGAACCACTCTTTTATGCGCATGTTTGGCGTCACGTAGCACGTGAACTTATTACGAGTGGGCAGCTGATTAAGAGTCCCTCGTATACAACCTAATGACACCGAGTCTGCCAGTACGAGACCCTCGTTAAATGAAATAAGGAAAAGGAGTGTATACTTAAGGGCTCGTTTTGCCGTGTTTTGACAAGATATTATTGAGATCTAACAGACAGTAATGCCAAAGAATGTACAGGGGAAGTTATTAGAACCAATGGAATGTAAATAAGAAAAAAGAAATGTTGATGTAGAAATAACCAGCCGGGAGCAGGAATCAAACCTACGACCTTCGAATAACGTGTACGATTCTCTAAGCACTGACCTACCACAGCGGCCTTCCCTCCATCCACTTTTTTGGGTTAATATGTGAATTTACAAGTAGGAGTGATAGTCAGCGCCGTCAATAAGCCAAGTAACGAGTGCGAACCACAATTTTGAGCGCATGTGTGGCGTCACGTAGCATGTGAACCTATTATGAGTGGGCAGCTGATTAATAGTCCCTCGTATACAACCTAGTGACACAAAGACTGCCACTACAAGACCCTCGTTAAATGAAATAAGGGAAAGAAGTGTATACTTAAGGGCTTGTTTTTCCATGTTTTGACACAATAATAATGAGATCTAACAGACAGTAATGCCAAGGAATGTACAGGGGAAGTTATTAGAACTAATGGGATGTAAATAGAAAAGAAACAAAAGTGGATGAAAAAATAACCAGCCGTGAGCAGAAATCGAACCTACGACCTTCGAATAACGCGTTCGATGGTCTAACCCCTGAGCTACCACTGCGGCCTTCCCTCCATCCCCTTTTTTGGGTTTATATGTGAATTTAGAAGTAGGAGTGACAGTCAGCGCCATATATAATCCAAGCGACGAGTGTGAACCACTCTTTCATGCGCATGTTTGGAGTCACATAGCACGTGAACTTGTTACGAGCGGGCAGCTGATTAATAGTCCCTCGTATACAACCTAATGCCACCAAGTCTGCCAGTACGAGATTCTCGTTAAATGGAATAAGGCAAAGAAGTGTATACCAAAGGGCTCATTTTCCCGTGTTTTGACACAATATTAATGAGATCTAACAGACAGTAATGCCAAGGAAGGCACAGGGGAAGTTATAAGAAGCAATGGAATGTAAAGAAGAAGAAAAGTGGATGAAAAAATAACCAGCCGTGAGCCGGAATCAAACCTAGGACCTTCGAATAACGAGTTCGATGCTCTAACCACTCAGCTACTACCGCGGCCTTCCCTCCATCCACTTTTTTGGGTTTATACTTGAATTTAGAATTAGGAGTGACAGTCAGCGCCATCTATAAGCAGAGCGACGAGTGTGAACCACACTTTTATGCGCATGTTTGGCGTCACTTAGCACGTGAACTTATTACGAGCGGGCAGCCTAATAATAGTCCCTCGTATACAGCCTAATGACACCAAGTCTCCCAGTACGAGACCCTCGTTAAATGAAATAAGGGGAAGAAGTGTATGCCTAAGGGCTCGTTTTTCCTTGTTTTGACACACTATTATTGAGATCTAACAGACAGTAATGCCAAGGAATGTACAGGGGAAGTTATTAGAAAAAATGGGATGTAAAAAGGAAGAAACAAAAGTGGATGAAAAAATAACCAGCCGTGAGCTGAAATCGAACCTACGACCTTCGAATAACGCTTTCGTTGCTCTAACCCCTGAGCTACCACAGCGGCCTTCCCTCCATCCACTTTTTTGGGTTTATATGTGAAGTTAGAAGTAGGAGTTGCAATCGGCGCCATATATAATCCAAGCGACGAGTGTGAACCACTCTTTCATGCACATGTCTGGCGTCACATAGCACGAGAACTTATTACGAGCCGGCAGCTGATTAATAGTCCCTCGTATACAACCTAATGACACAAAGTCTACCAAAACGAGACCCTCGTTAAATGGAATAAGGCAAAGAAGTGTATACCAAAGGGCTCGTTTTTCCGTGTTTTGACACAATGTTAATGAGATCTAACAGACGGTAATGCCAAGGAATTACCAGGGGAAGTTATTAGAACCAATGGAATGTAAATAGGAAGAAAAGTGGATGAAATATTAAACAGCCTTTAACAGGTATCGAACCTACGACCTTCGAATGACGCTTTCGATGCTCTATCCACTGAGCTACCACAGCGGCTTTCCCTCCATCCCCTTTTTTGGTTTTATATGTGAATTTAGAAGTAGGAGTGACAGTCAGCGCCGTATATAATCCAAGCGACGAGTGTGAACCACTCTTTCATGCGCATAATTAGCGTCACATAGCACGTGAACTTATTACGAGCGGGCAGCTGATTAATAGTCCCTCGTATGGAACCTAATGACACCATGTCTGCCAGTACGAGACCCTCGCTAAATGAAATGAGGGAAAGAGGTGTATACCTAAGGGCTCGTTTTTCCGTGTTTTGACACAATAATAATGAGATCTAACAGACAGTAATGCCAAGGAATGCACAGGGGAAGTTATTAGAACCAATGGAATGTAAAGAAAAAGAAAAGTTGATGAAAAAATAACCAGCCGTGAGCCGGAATCAAACCTAGGACCTTCGAATAACGCGTTCGATGATCTAACCACTGAGCTACCACTGCGGCCTTCCCTCCATCCACTTTTTTGGGTTTATATGTGAATTTAGAATTAGGAGTGACAGTCAGCGCCATCTATAAGCAGAGCGACGAGTGTGAACCACACTTTTATGCGCATGTTTGGCGTCACTTAGCACGTGAACTTATTACGAGCAGGCAGCTGATTAATAGTCCCTCGTATACAACCTAATGACACCAAGTCTCCCAGTACGAGACCCTCGTTAAATGAAATGAAGGAAAGAGGTGTATACCTAAGGGCTCGTTTTTCCGTGTTTTGACACCTTATGAATGAGATCTAACAGACATTAATGCATGAGATTGTACAGGGGAAGTTATTAGAACCAATGGAATGTAAATAAGAAGAAAAGTGGATGAAAAAGTAAACAGCCGTGAACAGGAATCGAACCCACGACCTTGGAGTAACGCGTTCGATGCTCTAACCACTGAGCCACCACAGCGGCTTTCCCTCCATCCACTTTTTTTGGGTTTATATGTGAATTTAGAAGTAGGAGTGACAGTAAGCGCCATCTATAAGCGAAGCGACGAGTGTGAACCTTTCTTTTATGCGCATGTTTGGCGTGCCGTAGCACGTGAACGTATTACGAGTGGGCAGCTGATTAATAGTCCCTCGTATACAACCTAATGACACCGAGTCTGCCAGTACGAGACCCTCGTTAAATGAAATAGGGAAAAGGAGTGTATACCTACGGGCTCGTTTTGCCGTGTTTTGACAAGAAAAAATATTGAAATCTAACAGACAGTAATGCCAAAGAAGGTACAGGGGAAGTTATTAGAACCAATGGAATGTAAATAAGAAGAAAGAAATGTTGATGTAGAAATAACCTGCCGTGAGCAGGAATCAAACCTACCACCTTCGAATAACGTGTTCGATTCTCTAAGCACTGAGCTACCACAGCGGCCTTCCCTCCATCCACTTTTTTGGGTTTATATGTGAATTTAGAAGTAGGAGTGACAGTAAGCGCCATCTATAAGCGAAGCGACGAGTGTGAACCACTCTTTTATGCGCATGTTTGGCGTCACGTAGCATGTGAACTTATTACGAGTGGGCAGCTGAATAATAGTCCCTCGTATACAACCTAGTGACACCAAGTCTGCCAGTACGAGACCCTCGTTAAATGAAATAAGGGAAAGAAGTGTATACCTAAGGGCTCGTTTTTCCATGTTTTGACACAATAATAATGAGATCTAACAGACAATAATGCCAAGGAATGTACAGGGGAAGTTATTAGAACCAATGGAATGTAAATAAGAAGAAAGAAAAGTGGATGAAAAAATAACCAACCGTGAACAGGGATCGAACCTACGACCTTCGAATAATGCGTTCGATGCTCTAACCACTGAGCTACCACAGCGGCCTTCCCTCCATCCACTTTTTTGGGTTTATATGTGAATTTAGAAGTAGGAGTAACAGTCAGCGCCATGTATATGCCAAGCGACGAGTGTGAACCACTCTTTTATGCGCATGTTTGACGTCACGTAGCACGTGAACTTAATACGAGCGGCCAGCTGATTATTAGTCCCTCGTATAAAACCTAGTGACACAAAGCCTGCCAGTACGAGACCCTCGTTAAATGAAATGAGGGAAAGAGGTGTATACCTATGGTCTCGTTTTTCCGTGTTTTGACACCATATAAATGAATTCTAACAGACATTAATGCCAAGGATAGTACAAGGGAAGTTATTAGAACCAATGGAATGTAAATAAGATGAAAAGTGGATGAAAAAGTAAACAGCCGTGAACAGGAATCGAACCCACGACCTTGGAGTAACGCGTTCGTTGCTCTAACCAGTGAGCTACCACAGCGGCTTTCCCTCCATCCACTTTTTTGGGGTTTATATGTGAATTTAGAAGTAGGAGTGACAGTAAGCGCCATCTATAAGCGAAGCGACGAGTGTGAACCACTCTTTTATGCGCATGTTTGGCGTCACGTAGCACGTGAACTTATTACGAGTGGGCAGCTGATTAAGAGTCCCTCGTATACAACCTAAGGACACCGAGTCTGCCAGTACGAGACCCTCGTTAAATGAAATAAGGAAAAGGAGTGTATACTTAAGGGCTCGTTTTGCCGTGTTTTGACAAGATATTATTGAGATCTAACAGACAGTAATGCCAAAGAATGTACAGGGGAAGTTATAAAAACCAATGGAATGTAAATAAGAAAAAAGAAATGTTGATGTAGAAATAACCAGCCGGGAGCAGGAATCAAACCTACGACCTTCGAATAACGTGTTCGATTCTCTAAGCACTGAGCTTTCACAGCGGCCTTCCCTCCATCCACTTTTTTGGGTTAATATGTGAATTTACAAGTAGGAGTGACAGTCAGCGCCGTCAATAAGCCAAGTAACGAGTGCGAACCACAATTTTGAGCGCATGTGTGGCGTCACGTAGCATGTGAACCTATTATGAGTGGGCAGCTGATTAATAGTCCCTCGTATACAACCTAGTGACACCAAGTCTGCCACTACAAGACCCTCGTTAAATGAAATAAGGGAAAGAAGTGTATACTTAAGGGCTTGTTTTTCCATGTTTTGACACAATAATAATGAGATCTAACAGACAGTAATGCCAAAGAATGTACAGGGGAAGTTATTAGAACTAATGGGATGTAAATAGAAAAGAAACAAAAGTGGATGAAAAAATAACCAGCCGTGAGCAGAAATCGAACCTACGACCTTCGAATAACGCGTTCGATGCTCTAACCCCTGAGCTACCACTGCGGCCTTCCCTCCATCCCCTTTTTTGGGTTTATATGTGAATTAAGAAGTAGGAGTGACAGTCAGCGCCATATATGATCCAAGCGACGAGTGTGAACCACTCTTTCATGCGCATGTTTGGCGTCACATAGCACGTGAACTTGTTACGAGCGGGCAGCTGATTAATAGTCCCTCGTATACAACCTAATGCCACCAAGTCTGCCAGTACGAGACCCTCGTTAAATGGAATAAGGCAAAAAAGTGTATACCAAAGGGCTCGTTTTTCCGTGTTTTGTCACAATATTAATGAGATCTAACAGACGGTAATGCCAAGAATTGTACAGCGGAAGTTATTAGAACCAATGGAATGTAAATAAGAAGAAAGAAAAGTGGATGAAAAAATAACCAACCGTGAACAGGGATCGAAGCTACGGCATTCGAATAACGCGTTCGATGCTCTAACCACTGAGCTACCACAGCGGCCTTCCCTCCATCCAGTTTTTTGGGTTTATATGTGAATTTAGAAGTAGGAGTGACAGTCAGCGCCATGTATATGCAAAGCGACAAGTGTGAACCACTCTTTTATGCGCATGTTTGGCGTCACGTAGCACGTGAACTTATTACGAGCGGGCAGCTGATTAATAGTTCCTCGTATGGAACCTAATGACACCATGTCTGCCAGTACGAGACCCTCGTTAAATGAAATGAAGGAAAGAGGTGTATACCTAAGGGCTCGTTTTCCCGTGTTTTGACACCATATGAATGAGATCTAAAAGACATTAATGCATGGGATTGTACAGGGGAAGTTATTAGAACCAATGGAATGTAAATAAGAAGAAAGAAAAATGGATGAAAAAATAACCAATCGTGAACAGAGATCGAACCTACGACCTTCGAATAACGCGTTTGATGCTCTAACCACTGAGCTACCACAGCGGCCTTCCCTCCATCCACTTTTTTTGGGTTTATATGTGAATTTAGAAGTAGGAGTGAGAGTCAGCGCCATGTATATGCCAAGCGACAAGTGTGAACCACTCTTTTATGCGCATGTTTGGCGTCTTGTAGCACGTGAACTTATTACGAGCGGGCAGCTAATTAATAGTCCCTCGTACAGAACCTAGTGACACCAAGTCTGCCAGTACGAGACCCTCGTTAAATGAAATGAGGGAAACAGGTGTATACCTAAGGGCTCGTTTTTCCGTGTTTTGACACCATATGAATGAATTCTAACAGACAATAATGCCAAGGATAGTACAGGGGAAGTTATTAGAACCAATGGAATGTAAATAAGAAGAAAAGTGGATGAAAAAGTAAACGCCGTGAACAGGAATCGAACCCACGACCTTGGAGTAACGCGTTCGATGCTCTAACCACTGAGCTACCACAGCGGCTTTCCCTCCATCCAGTTTTTTTTGGGTTTATATGTGAATTTAGAAGTAGGAGTGACAGTAAGCGCCATCTATAAGCGAAGCGACGAGTGTGAACCACTCTTTTATGCGCATGTTTGGCGTCACGTAGCATGTGAACCTATTACGAGTGGGCAGCTAATTAATAGTCCCTCGTATACAACCTAATGACACCGAGTCTGCCAGTACGAGACCCTCGGTAAATGAAATAAGGAAAAGGAGTGTGTACCTAAGGGCTCGTTTTGCCGTGTTTTGACAAGATATTATTGAGATCTAACAGACAGTAATGCCAAAGAATGTACAGGGGAAGTTATTAGAACCAATGGAATGTAAATAAGAAGAAAGAAATGTTGATGTAGAAATAACCAGCCATGAGCAGGAATAACCTACGACCTTCGAATAACGTGTTCGATTCTCTAAGCACTGAGCTACCACAGCGGCCTTCCCTCCATCCACTTTTTTGGGTTTATATGTGAATTTAGAAGTAGGAGTGACAGTCAGCGCCATCAATGAGCCAAGTAACGAGTGCAAACCACAATTTTATGCGCATGTGTGGCGTCACGTAGCATGTGAACCTATTATGAGTGGGCAGCCGATTAATAGTCCCACGTATACAACCTAATGACACCGAGTCTGCCAGTACGAGACCCTCGTTAAATGAAATAAGGAAAAGGAGTGTATACCTAAGGGCTCGTTTTTCCGTGTTTTGACAGATTATTATTGAGATATGACAGTAATGCCAAGGAATGTACAGGGAAAGTTATTGAAACCAATGGAATGTAGATAAGAAGAAAAGTGGATGAAAAATTAAACAGCCGTGAGCAGAAATCGAACCTACGACCTTCGAATAAAGCGTTCGATGCTCTAACCCCTGAGCTAATACAGCGGCCTTCCCTTCATCTACTTTTTTGGGTTTATATGTGAATTTAGAAGTAGGAGTGACAGTCAGCGCCATATATAATCCAAGCGACGAGTGTGAACCACTCTTTGATGCGCATGTTTAGCGTCACATAGCACGTGAACTTATTTCGAGCGGGCAGCTGATTAATAGTCCCTCGTATACAACCTAATGCCACCAAGTCTGCCAGTACGAGACCCTCGTTAAATGGAAATAGGCAAAGAAGTGTATAATAAAGGGCTCGTTTTTCCGTGTTTTGACACAATAATAATGAGATCTAACAGACAGTAATGCCAAGGAATGCACAGGGGAAGTTATTAGAACCAATGGAATGTAAAGAAGAAGAAAAGTGGATGAAAAAATAACCAGCCGTCAGCCGGAATCAAACCTAGGACCTTCGAATAACGCGTTCGATGCTCTAACCACTGAGCTACTACCGCGGCCTTCCCTCCATCCACTTTTTTGGGTTTATATGTAAATTTAAAATTAAGAGTGACACTCAGCGCCATTCATAAGCAGAGCGACGAGTGTGAACAACACTTTTATGCGCATGTTTGGCGTCACTTAGCATGTGAACTTATTACGAGCGGGCAGCTGATTAATAGTCTCTCGTATACAACCTAATGAGACCAACTCTCCCAGTACGAGACCCTCGTTAAATGAAATAAGGGAAAGAAGTGTATACCTAAGGGCTCGTTTTTCCGTGTTTTGACACACTATTAATGAGATCTAACACACAGTAATGCCATGGAATGTACAAGGGAAGTGATTATAACCAATGGATTGTAAAAGAGAAAAAAAGTGGATGAAAAAATAACTAGCCGTGAGCAGGAATTGAACCTACGACCTTCGAATAACGCGTTCGAATCTCTAACCACTGAGCTACCACAGCGGCTTTCCCTTCATCCACTTTTTTGGGTTTATATGCAAATTTAGAAGTAGGAGTGACAGTCAGCGCCATACATAGGCCAAGCGACGAGTGCGAACCACACTTTTATGCGCATGTTTGGCGTCACATAGCACGTGAACTTATTACGAGCGGGCAGCTGATTAATAGTCCCTCGTATACAACCTAATGCCACCAAGTCTGCCAGTACGAGACCCTCGTTAAATGGAATAAGGCAAAGAAGTGTATACAAAAGGGCTCGTTTTTCCGTGTTTTGACACAATATTAATGAGATCTAACAGACAGTAATGCCAAGGAATGTACAGGGGAAGTTATTAGAACTTATGGGATGTAAATAGGAAGAAACGAAAGTGGATGAAAAAATAACCAGCCGTGAGCAGAAATCAAACCTACGACCTTCAAATAACGCTTTCGTTGCTCTAACCCCTGAGCTACCACAGCGGCCTTCCCTCCATCCACTTTTTTGGGTTTATATGTGAATTTAGAAGTAAGAGTGACAGTCAGCGCCATATATAATCCAAGCGACGAGTGTGAACCACTCTTTCATGCGCATGTTTGGCGTCACATAGCACGAGAACTTATTACGAGTGGGCAGCTGATTAATAGTCCCTCGTACACAACCTAATGACACAAAGTCTGCCAAAACGAGACCCTGGTTAAATGGAATAAGGCAAAGAAGTGTATACCAAAGGGCTCAGTTTTCCGTGTTTTGACACAATATTAATGAGATCTAACAGACGGTAATGCTAAGGAATTTAGAGGGGAAGTTATTAGAACCAATGGAATTTAAATAGGCAGAAAAGTGGATGAAATAATTAACAGCCTTGAACAGGTATCGAACCTACGACCTCAGAATAACGCTTTCCATGCTCTATCCACTGAGCTACCACAGCGGCTTTCCCTCCATCCACTTTTTTTGGTTTATATGTGAATTTAGAAGTAGGAGTGACAGTAAGCGCCATCTATAAGCGAAGCGACGAGTGTGAACCACTCTTTTATGCGCATGTTTGGCGTCACGTAGCATGTGAACTTATTACGAGTGGGCAGCTGAATAATAGTCCCTCGTATACAACCTAGTGACACCAAGTCTGCCAGTACGAGACCCTCGTTAAATGAAATAAGGGAAAGAAGTGTATACCTAAGGGCTCGTTTTTCCATGTTTTGATACAATAATAATGAGATCTAACAGACAATAATGCCAAGGAATGTACAGGGGAAGTTATTAGAACCAATGGAATGTAAATAAGAAGAAAGAAAAGTGGATGAAAAAATAACCAACCGTGAACAGGGATCGAACCTACGACCTTCGAATAATGCGTTCGATGCTCTAACCACTGAGCTACCACAGCTGCCTTCCCTCCATCCACTTTTATGGGTTTATATGTGAATTTAGAAGTAGGAGTGACAGTCAGCGCCATGTATATGCCAAGCGACGAGTGTGAACCACTCTTTTATGCGCATGTTTGACGTCACGTAGCACGTGATCTTAATACGAGCGGCCAGCTGATTATTAGTCCCTCGTATAGAACCTAGTGACACAAAGCCTGCCAGTACGAGACCCTCGTTAAATGAAATGAGGGAAAGAGGTGTATACCTATGGTCTCGTTTTTCCGTGTTTTGACACCATATGAATGAATTCTAACAGACATTAATGCCAAGGATAGTACAAGGGAAGTTATTAGAACCAATGGAATGTAAATAAGATGAAAAGTGGATGAAAAAGTAAACAGCCGTGAACAGGAATCGAACCCACGACCTTGGAGTAACGCGTTCGTTGCTCTAACCACTGAGCTACCACAGCGGCTTTCCCTCCATCCACATTTTTTGGGTTTATATGTGAATTTAAAAGTAGGAGTGACAGTAAGCGCCATCTATAAGCGAAGCGACGAGTGTGAACCACTCTTTTATGCGCATGTTTGGCGTCACGTAGCACGTGAACTTATTACGTTTGGGCAGCTGATTAAGAGTCCCTCGTATACAACCTAATGACACCGAGTCTGCCAGTACGAGACCCTCGTTAAATGAAATAAGGAAAAGGAGTGTATACTTAAGGGCTCGTTTTGCCGTGTTTTGACAAGATATTTTTGAGATCTAACAGACAGTAATGCCAAAGAATGTACAGGGGAAGTTATTAGAACCAATGGAATGTAAATAAGAAGAAAGAAAAGTGGATGAAAAAATAACCAACCGTGAACAGGGATCGAAGCTACGGCATTCGAATAACGCGTTCGATGCTCTAACCACTGAGCTACCACAGCGGCCTTCCCTCCATCCACTTTTTTGGGTTAATATGTGAATTTACAAGTAGGAGTGACAGTCAGCGCCGTCAATAAGCCAAGTAACGAGTATGAACCACAATTTTGAGCGCATGTGTGGCGTCACGTAGCATGTGAACCTATTATGAGTGGGCAGCTGATTAATAGTCCCTTGTATACAACCTAATGCCACCAAGTCTGCCAGTACGAGACCCTCGTTAAATGAAATAAGGAAAAGGAGTGTATACCTAAGGGCTCGTTTTTCCGTGTTTTGACAGATTATTATTGAGATATGACAGTAATGCCAAGGAATGTACAGGGAAAGTTATTGAAACCAATGGAATGTAGATAAGAAGAAAAGTGGATGAAAAATTAAACAGCCGTGAGCAGAAATCGAACCTACGACCTTCGAATAACGCGTTCGATGCTCTAACCCCTGAGCTAATACAGCGGCCTTTCCTCCATCTACTTTTTTGGGTTTATATGTGAATTTAGAAGTAGGAGTGACAGTCAGCGCCATATATAATCCAAGTGACGAGTGTGAACCACTCTTTGATGCGCATGTTTAGCGTCACATAGCACGTGAACTTATTACGAGCGGGCAGCTGATTAATAGTCCCTCGTGTACAACCTAATGCCACCAAGTCAGCCAGTACGAGACCCTCGGTAAATGGAATAAGGGAAAGAAGTGTATAATAAAGGGCTCGTTTTTCCGTGTTTTGACACATTAATAATGAGATCTAACAGACAGTAATGCCAAGGAATGCACAGGGGAAGTTATTAGAGCCAATGGAATGTAAAGAAGAAACGTGGATGAAAAAATAACCAGCCGTGAGCCGGAATCAAACCTAGGACCTTCGAATAACGCGTTCGATGCTCTAACCACTGAGCTACTACCGCGGTCTTCCCTCCATCCACTTTTTTGGGTTTATATGTAAATTTAAAATTAAAAGTGACAGTCAGCGCCATTCATAAGCAGAGCGACGAGTGTGAACAACACTTTTATGCGCATGTTTGGCGTCACTTAGCATGTGAACTTATTACGACCGGGCAGCTGATTAATAGTCCCTCGTATACAACCTAATGAGACCAACTCTCCCAGTACGAGACCCTCGTTAAATGAAATAAGGGAAAGAAGTGTATACCTAAGGGCTCGTTTTTCCGTGTTTTGACACACTATAATGAGATCTAACACACAGTAATGCCATGGAATGTACAAGGGAAGTGATTATAACCAATGGAATGTAAAAGAGAAAAAAAGTGGATGAAAAAATAACCAGCCGTGAGCAGGAATTGAACCTACGACCTTCGAGTAACGCGTTCGTTGCTCTAACCACTGAGCTACCACAGCAGCTTTCCCTCCATCCACTTTTTTTGGGTTTATATGTGAATTTAGAAGTAGGAGTGACAGTAAGCGCCATCTATAAGCGAAGCGACGAGTGTGAACCACTCTTTTATGCGCATGTTTGGCGTCACGTAGCACGTGAACTTATTACGAGTGGGCAGCTGATTAAGAGTCCCTCGTATACAACCTAATGACACCGAGCCTGCCAGTACGAGACCCTCGTTAAATGAAATAACGAAAAGGAGTGTATACTTAAGGGCTCGTTTTGCCGTGTTTTGACAAGATATTATTGAGATCTAACAGACAGTAATGCCAAAGAATGTACAGGGGAAGTTATTAGAACCAATGGAATGTAAATAAGAAGAAAGAAATGTTGATGTAGAAATAACCAGCCATGAGCAGGAATAACCTACGACCTTCGAATAACGTGTTCGATTCTCTAAGCACTGAGCTACCACAGCGGCCTTCCCTCCATCCACTTTTTTGGGTTTATATGTGAATTTAGAAGTAGGAGTGACAGTCAGCGCCGTCAATGAGCCAAGTAACGAGTGCGAACCACAATTTTATGCGCATGTGTGGCGTCACGTACCATGTGAACCTATTATGAGTGGGCAGCCGATTAATAGTCCCACGTAAACAACCTAATGACACCGAGTCTGCCAGTACGAGACCCTCGGTAAATGAAATAAGGAAAAGGAGTGTATACCTAAGGGCTCGTTTTTCCGTGTTTTGACAGATTATTATTGAGATATGACAGTAATGCCAAGGAATGTACAGGGAAAGTTATTGAAACCAATGGAATGTAGATAAGAAGAAAAGTGGATGAAAAATTTAACAGCCGTGAGCAGAAATCGAACCTACGACCTTCGAATAACGCGTTCGATGCTCTAACCCCTGAGCTAATACAGCGGCCTTCCCTCCATCTACTTTTTTGGGTTTATATGTGAATTTAGAAGTAGGAGTGACAGTCAGCGCCATATATAATCCAAGCGACGAGTGTGAACCACTCTTTGATGCGCATGTTTAGCGTCACATAGCACGTGAACTTATTACGAGCGGGCAGCTGATTAATAGTCCCTCGTATACAACCTAATGCCACCTAGTCTGCCAGTACGAGACCCTCGGTAAATGGAATAAGGCAAAGAAGTGTATAATAAAGGGCTCGTTTTTCCGTGTTTTGACACAATAATAATGAGATCTAACAGACAGTAATGCCAAGGAATGCACAGGGGAAGTTATTAGAGCCAATGGAATGTAAAGAAGAAGAAAAGTGGATGAAAAAATAACCAGCCGTGAGCCGGAATCAAACCTAGGACCTTCGAATAACGCGTTCGATGCTCTAACCACTGAGCTACTACCGCGGCCTTCCCTCCATCCACTTTTTTGGGTTTATATGTAAATTTAAAATTAAGAGTGACAGTCAGCGCCATTCATAAGCAGAGCGACGAGTGTGAACAACACTTTTATGCGCATGTTTGGCGTCACTTAGCATGTGAACTTATTACGAGCGGGCAGCTGATTAATAGTCCCTCGTATACAACCTAATGAGACCAACTTTCCCAGTACGAGACCCTCGTTAAATGAAATAAGGGAAAGAAGTGTATACCTAAGGGCTCGTTTTTCCGTGTTTTGACACACTATTAATGAGATCTAACACACAGTAATGCCATGGAATGTACAAGGGAAGTGATTATAACCAATGGAATGTAAAAGAGAAAAAAAGTGGATGAAAAAATAACCAGCCGTGAGCAGGAATTGAACCTACGACCTTCGAATAACGCGTTCGAATCTCTAACCACTGAGCTACCACAGCGGCTTTCCCTTCATCCACTTTTTTGGGTTTATATGCAAATTTAGAAGTAGGAGTGACAGTCAGCGCCATAGATAGGCCAAGCGACGAGTGCGAACCACACTTTTTTGCGCATGTTTGGCGTCACATAGCACGTGAACTTATTACGAGCGGGCAGCTGATTAATAGTCCCTCGTATACAACCTAATGCCACCAAGTCTGCCAGTACGAGACCCTCGTTAAATGGAATAAGGCAAAGAAGTGTATACAAAAGGGCTCGTTTTTCCGTGTTCTGACACAATATTAATGAGATCTAACAGACAGTAATGCCAAGGAATGTACAGGGGAAGTTATTAGAACTTATGGGATGTAAATAGGAAGAAACGAAAGTGGATGAAAAAATAACCAGCCGTGAGCAGAAATCAAACCTACGACCTTCGAATAACGCTTTCGTTGCTCTAACCCCTGAGCTACCATAGCGGCCTTCCCTCCATCCACTTTTTTGGGTTTATATGTGAATTTAGAAGTAGGAGTGACAGTCAGCGCCATATATAATCCAAGCGACGAGTGTGAACCACTCTTTCATGCGCATGTTTGGCGTCACATAGCACGAGAACTTATTACGAGTGGGCAGCTGATTAATAGTCCCTCGTACACAACCTAATGACACAAAGTCTGCCAAAACGAGACCCTCGTTAAATGGAATAAGGCAAAGAAGCGTATACCAAAGGGCTCAGTTTTCCGTGTTTTGACACAATAATAATGAGATCTAACAGGCGGTAATGCTAAGGAATTTAGAGGGGAAGTTATTAGAACCAATGGAATTTAAATAGGCAGAAAAGTGGATGAAATAATTAACAGCCGTGAACAGGTATCGAACCTACGACCTCAGAATAACGCTTTCGATGCTCTATCCACTGAGCTACCACAGCGGCTTTCCCTCCATCCACTTTTTTTTGGGTTTATATGTGAATTTAGAAGTAGGAGTAACAGTAAGCGCCATCTATAAGCGAAGCGACGAGTGTGAACCACTCTTTTATGCGCATGTTTGGCGTCACGTAGCATGTGAACTTATTACGAGTGGGCAGCTGAATAATAGTCCCTCGTATACAACCTAGTGACACCGAGTCTGCCAGTACGAGACCCTCGGTAAATGAAATAAGGAAAAGGAGTGTATACCTAAGGGCTCGTTTTGCCGTGTTTTGACAAGCTATGATTGAGATCTAACAGACAATAATGCCAAAGAATGTACAGGGGAAGTTATTAGAACCAATGGAAGGTAAATAAGAAGAAAGAAATGTTGATGTAGAAATAACCAGCCATGAGCAGGAATAACCTACGACCTTCGAATAACGTGTTCGATTCTCTAAGCACTGAGCTACCACAGCGGCCTTCCCTCCATCCACTTTTTTGGGTTTATATGTGAATTTAGAAGTAGGAGTAACAGTCGGCGCCATCAATGAGCCAAGTAACGAGTGCGAACCACAACTTTATGCGCATGTGTGGCGTCACGTAGCATGTGAACCTATTATGAGTGGGCAGCCGATTAATAGTCCCACGTATACATCCTAATGACACCGAGTCTGCCAGTACGAGACCCTCGTTAAATGAAATAAGGAAAAGGAGTGTATACCTAAGGGCTCGTTTTTCCGTGTTTTGACAGAATATTATTGAGATATGACAGTAATGCAAAGGAATGTACAGGGAAAGTTATTGAAACCAATGTAATGTAAATAAGAAGAAAAGTGGATGAAAAATTAAACAGCCGTGAGCAGAAATCGAACCTACGACCTTCGAATAACGCGTTCGATGCTCTAACCCCTGAGCTAATACAGCGGCCTTCCCTCCATCTACTTTTTTGGGTTTATATGTGAATTTGGAAGCAGGAGTTACAGTCAGCGCCATATATAATCCAAGCGACGAGTGTGAACCACTCTTTGATGCGCATGTTATCGTCACATAGCACGTGAACTTATTACGAGCGGGCAGCTGATTAATAGTCCCTCGTATACAACCTAATGCCACCAAGTCTGCCAGTACGAGACCCTCGTTATATGGAATAGGGCAAAGAAGTGTATAATAAAGGGCTCGTTTTTCCGTGTTTTGACACAATATTAATGAGATCTAACAGGCAGTAATGCCAAGGAATGCACAGGGGAAGTTATTAGAACCAATGGAATGTAAAGAAGAAGAAAAGTGGATGAAAAAATAACCAGCCGTGAGCCGGAATCAAACCTAGGACCTTCGAATAACGCGTTCGATGCTCTAACCATTGAGCTACTACCGCGGCCTTCCCTCCATCCACTTTTTTGGGTTTATATGTGAATTTAGAATTAGAAGTGACAGTCAGCGCCATCTATAAGCAGAGCGACGAGTGTAAACCACACTTTTATGCGCATATTTGGCGTCACTTAGCGCGTGAATTTATTACGAGCGGGCAGCTGATTAATTGTCCCTCCTATACAACCTAATGACACCAAGTCTCCCAGTACGAGACCCTCGTTAAATGAAATAAGGGAAAGAAGTGTATACCTAAGGGCTCGTTTTTCCGTGTTTTGACACACTGTTAATGAGATCTAACAGACAGTAATGCCATGGAATGTACAAGGGAAGTTATTATAACCAATGGAATGTAAATAAGAAAAAAAGTGGATGAAAAATAACCAGCCGTGAGCAGGAATTGAACCTACGACCTTCGATTAACGCGTTCGAATCTCAAACCACTGAGCTACCACAGCGGCTTTCCCTTCATCCACTTATTTGGGTTTATATGCAAATTTAGAAGTAGGAGTGACAGTCAGCGCCATGTATAAGCCAAGCGGCGAGTGCGAACCACACGTTTATGCGCATGTTTGGCGTCACATACCACGTGAACTTATTACGAGCGGGCAGCTGATTATAGTCCCTCGTATACAACCTCATGCCACCAAGTCTGCCAGTACGAGACCCTCGTTAAATGGAATAAGGCAAAGAAGTGTATACAAAAGGGCTCGTTTTTCCGTGTTTTGACACAATATTAATGAGATCTAACAGACAGTAATGCCAAGGAATGTACAGGGGAAGTTATTAGAACTTATGGGATGTAAATAGGAAGAAACGAAAGTGGATGAAAAAATAACCAGCCGTGAGCAGAAATCAAACCTACGACCTTCGAATAACGCTTTCGTTGCTCTAACCCCTGAGCTACCACAGCGGCCTTCCCTCCATCCACTTTTTTGGGTTTATATGTGAATTTAGAAGTAGGAGTGACAGTCAGCGCCATATATAATCCAAGCGACGAGTGTGAACCACTCTTTCATGCGCATGTTTGGCGTCACATAGCACGAGAACTTATTACGAGTGGGCAGCTGATTAATAGTCCCTCGTACACAACCTAATGACACAAAGTCTGCCAAAACGAGACCCTCGTTAAATGGAATAAGGCAAAGAAGTGTATACCAAAGGGCTCAGTTTTCCGTGTTTTGACACAATAATAATGAGATCTAACAGACGGTAATGCCAAGGAATTTAGAGGGGAAGTTATTAGAAACAATGGAATTTAAATAGGCAGAAAAGTGGATGAAATAATTAACAGCCGTGAACAGGTATCGAACCTACGACCTCAGAATAACGCTTTCGATGCTCTATCCACTGAGCTACCACAGCGGCTTTCCCTCCATCCACTTTTTTTTTGGGTTTATATGTGAATTTAGAAGTAGGAGTGACAGTAAGCGCCATCTATAAGCGAAGCGACGAGCGTGAACCACTCTTTTATGCGCATGTTTGGCGTCACGTAGCATGTGAACTTATTACGAGTGGGCAGCTGAATAATAGTCCCTCGTATACAACCTAGTGACACCGAGTCTGCCAGTACGAGACCCTCGGTAAATGAAATAAGGAAAAGGAGTGTATACCTAAGGGCTCGTTTTGCCGTGTTTTGACAAGATATTATTGAGATCTAACAGACAGTAATGCCAAAGAATGTACAGGGGAAGTTATTAGAACCAATGGAATGTAAATAAGAAGAAAGAAATGTTGATGTAGAAATAACCAGCCATGAGCAGGAATAACCTACGACCTTCGAATAACGTGTTCGATTCTCTAAGCACTGAGCTACCACAGCGGCCTTCCCTCCATCCACTTTTTTGGGTTTATATGTGAATTTAGAAGTAGGAGTGACAGTCAGCGCCGTCAATGAGCCAAGTAACGAGTGCGAACCACAATTTTATGCGCATGTGTGGCGTCACGTAGCATGTGAACCTATTATGAGTGGGCAGCCGATTAATAGTCCCACGTATACAACCTAATGACACCGAGTCTGCCAGTACGAGACCCTCGTTAAATGAAATAAGGAAAAGGAGTGTATACCTAAGGGCTCGTTTTTCCGTGTTTTGACAGATTATTATTGAGATATGACAGTAATGCCAAGGAATGTACAGGGAAAGTTATTGAAACCAATGGAATGTAGATAAGAAGAAAAGTGGATGAAAAATTAAACAGCCGTGAGCAGAAATCGAACCTACGACCTTCGAATAACGCGTTCGATGCTCTAACCCCTGAGCTAATACAGCGGCCTTCCCTCCATCTACTTTTTTGGGTTTATATGTGAATTTAGAAGTAGGAGTGACAGTCAGCGCCATATATAATCCAAGCGACGAGTGTGAACCACTCTTTGATGCCCATGTTTAGCGTCACATAGCACGTGAACTTATTACGAGCGGGCAGCTGATTAATAGTCCCTCGTATACAACCTAATGCCACCTAGTCTGCCAGTACGAGACCCTCGGTAAATGGAATAAGGCAAAGAAGTGTATAATAAAGGGCTCGTTTTTCCGTGTTTTGACACAATAATAATGAGATCTAACAGACAGTAATGCCAAGGAATGCACAGGGGAAGTTATTAGAGCCAATGGAATGTAAAGAAGAAGAAAAGTGGATGAAAAAATAACCAGCCGTGAGCCGGAATCAAACCTAGGACCTTCGAATAACGCGTTCGATGCTCTAACCACTGAGCTACTACCGCGGCCTTCCCTCCATCCACTTTTTTGGGTTTATATGTAAATTTAAAATTAAGAGTGACAGTCAGCGCCATTCATAAGCAGAGCGACGAGTGTGAACAACACTTTTATGCGCATGTTTGGCGTCACTTAGCATGTGAACTTATTACGAGCGGGCAGCTGATTAATAGTCCCTCGTATACAACCTAATGAGACCAACTCTCCCAGTACGAGACCCTCGTTAAATGAAATAAGGGAAAGAAGTGTATACCTAAGGGCTCGTTTTTCCGTGTTTTGACACACTATTAATGGGATCTAACACACAGTAATGCCATGGAATGTACAAGGGAAGTGATTATAACCAATGGAATGTAAAAGAGAAAAAAAGTGGATGAAAAAATAACCAGCCGTGAGCAGGAATTGAACCTACGACCTTCGAATAACGCGTTCGAATCTCTAACCACTGAGCTACCACAGCGGCTTTCCCTTCATCCACTTTTTTGGGTTTATATGCAAATTTAGAAGTAGGTGTGACAGTCAGCGCCATACATAGGCCAAGCGACGAGTGCGAACCACACTTTTTTGCGCATGTTTGGGGTCACATAGCACGTGAACTTATTACGAGCGGGCAGCTGATTAATAGTCCCTCGTATACAACCTAATGCCACCAAGTCTGCCAGTACGAGACCCTCGTTAAATGGAATAAGGCAAAGAAGTGTATACAAAAGGGCTCGTTTTTCCGTGTTTTGACACAATATTAATGAGATCTAACAGACAGTAATGCCAAGGAATGTACAGGGGAAGTTATTAGAACTTATGGGATGTAAATAGGAAGAAACGAAAGTGGATGAAAAAATAACCAGCCGTGAGCAGAAATCAAACCTACGACCTTCGAATAACGCTTTCGTTGCTCTAACACCTGAGCTACCATAGCGGCCTTCCCTCCATCCACTTTTTTGGGTTTATATGTGAATTTAGAAGTAGGAGTGACAGTCAGCGCCATATATAATCCAAGCGACGAGTGTGAACCACTCTTTCATGCGCATGTTTGGCGTCACATAGCACGAGAACTTATTACGAGTGGGCAGCTGATTAATAGTCCCTTGTACACAACCTAATGACACAAAGTCTGCCAAAACGAGACCCTCGTTAAATGGAATAAGGCAAAGAAGTGTATACCAAAGGGCTCAGTTTTCCGTGTTTTGACACAATATTAATGAGATCTAACAGACGGTAATGCTAAGGAATTTAGAGGGGAAGTTATTAGAACCAATGGAATTTAAATAGGCAGAAAAGTGGATGAAATAATTAACAGCCGTGAACAGGTATCGAACCTACGACCTCAGAATAACGCTTTCGATGCTCTATCCACTGAGCTACCACAGCGGCTTTCCCTCCATCCACTTTTTTTTGGGTTTATATGTGAATTTAGAAGTAGGAGTGACAGTAAGCGCCATCTATAAGCGAAGCGACGAGTGTGAACCACTCTTTTATGCGCATGTTTGGCGTCACGTAGCATGTGAACTTATTACGAGTGGGCAGCTGAATAATAGTCCCTCGTATACAACCTAGTGACACCGAGTCTGCCAGTACGAGACCCTCGGTAAATGAAATAAGGAAAAGGAGTGTATACCTAAGGGCTCGTTTTGCCGTGTTTTGACAAGCTATTATTGAAATCTAACAGACAATAATGCCAAAGAATGTACAGGGGAAGTTATTAGAACCAATGGAAGGTAAATAAGAAGAAAGAAATGTTGATGTAGAAATAACCAGCCATGAGCAGGAATAACCTACGACCTTCGAATAACGTGTTCGATTCTCTAAGCACTGAGCTACCACAGCGGCCTTCCCTCCATCCACTTTTTTGGGTTTATATGTGAATTTAGAAGTAGGAGTGACAGTCAGCGCCATCAATGAGCCAAGTAACGAGTGCGAACCACAACTTTATGCGCATGTGTGGCGTCACGTAGCATGTGAACCTATTATGAGTGGGCAGCCGATTAATAGTCCCACGTATACAACCTAATGACACCGAGTCTGCCAGTACGAGACCCTCGTTAAATGAAATAAGGAAAAGGAGTGTATACCTAAGGGCTCGTTTTTCCGTGTTTTGACAGAATATTATTGAGATATGACAGTAATGCCAAGGAATGTACAGGGAAAGTTATTGAAACCAATGGAATGTAGATAAGAAGAAAAGTGGATGAAAAATTAAACAGCCGTGAGCAGAAATCGAACCTACGACCTTCGAATAACGCGTTCGATGCTCTAACCCCTGAGCTAATACAGCGGCCTTCCCTCCATCTACTTTTTTGGGTTTATATGTGAATTTAGAAGTAGGAGTGACAGTCAGCGCCATATATAATCCAAGCGACGAGTGTGAACCACTCTTTGATGCCCATGTTTAGCGTCACATAGCACGTGAACTTATTACGAGCGGGCAGCTGATTAATAGTCCCTCGTATACAACCTAATGCCACCTAGTCTGCCAGTACGAGACCCTCGGTAAATGGAATAAGGCAAAGAAGTGTATAATAAAGGGCTCGTTTTTCCGTGTTTTGACACAATAATAATGAGATCTAACAGACAGTAATGCCAAGGAATGCACAGGGGAAGTTATTAGAGCCAATGGAATGTAAAGAAGAAGAAAAGTGGATGAAAAAATAACCAGCCGTGAGCCGGAATCAAACCTAGGACCTTCGAATAACGCGTTCGATGCTCTAACCACTGAGCTACTACCGCGGCCTTCCCTCCATCCACTTTTTTGGGTTTATATGTAAATTTAAAATTAAGAGTGACAGTCAGCGCCATTCATAAGCAGAGCGACGAGTGTGAACAACACTTTTATGCGCATGTTTGGCGTCACTTAGCATGTGAACTTATTACGAGCGGGCAGCTGATTAATAGTCCCTCGTATACAACCTAATGAGACCAACTCTCCCAGTACGAGACCCTCGTTAAATGAAATAAGGAAAAGAAGTGTATACCTAAGGGCTCGTTTTTCCGTGTTTTGACACACTATTAATGGGATCTAACACACAGTAATGCCATGGAATGTACAAGGGAAGTGATTATAACCAATGGAATGTAAAAGAGAAAAAAAGTGGATGAAAAAATAACCAGCCGTGAGCAGGAATTGAACCTACGACCTTCGAATAACGCGTTCGAATCTCTAACCACTGAGCTACCACAGCGGCTTTCCCTTCATCCACTTTTTTGGGTTTATATGCAAATTTAGAAGTAGGAGTGACAGTCAGCGCCATACATAGGCCAAGCGACGAGTGCGAACCACACTTTTTTGCGCATGTTTGGGGTCACATAGCACGTGAACTTATTACGAGCGGGCAGCTGATTAATAGTCCCTCGTATACAACCTAATGCCACCAAGTCTGCCAGTACGAGACCCTCGTTAAATGGAATAAGGCAAAGAAGTGTATACAAAAGGGCTCAGTTTTCCGTGTTTTGACACAATATTAATGAGATCTAACAGACGGTAATGCTAAGGAATTTAGAGGGGAAGTTATTAGAACCAATGGAATATAAATAGGCAGAAAAGTGGATGAAATAATTAACAGCCGTGAACAGGTATCGAACCTACGACCTCAGAATAACGCTTTCGATGCTCTATCCACTGAGCTACCACAGCGGCTTTCCCTCCATCCACTTTTTTTTGGGTTTATATGTGAATTTAGAAGTAGGAGTGACAGTAAGCGCCATCTATAAGCGAAGCGACGAGTGTGAACCACTCTTTTATGCGCATGTTTGGCGTCACGTAGCATGTGAACTTATTACGAGTGGGCAGCTGAATAATAGTCCCTCGTATACAACCTAGTGACACCGAGTCTGCCAGTACGAGACCCTCGGTAAATGAAATAAGGAAAAGGAGTGTATACCTAAGGGCTCGTTTTGCCGTGTTTTGACAAGCTATTATTGAAATCTAACAGACAATAATGCCAAAGAATGTACAGGGGAAGTTATTAGAACCAATGGAAGGTAAATAAGAAGAAAGAAATGTTGATGTAGAAATAACCAGCCATGAGCAGGAATAACCTACGACCTTCGAATAACGTGTTCGATTCTCTAAGCACTGAGCTACCACAGCGGCCTTCCCTCCATCCACTTTTTTGGGTTTATATGTGAATTTAGAAGTAGGAGTGACAGTCAGCGCCATCAATGAGCCAAGTAACGAGTGCGAACCACAACTTTATGCGCATGTGTGGCGTCACGTAGCATGTGAACCTATTATGAGTGGGCAGCCGATTAATAGTCCCACGTATACAACCTAATGACACCGAGTCTGCCAGTACGAGACCCTCGTTAAATGAAATAAGGAAAAGGAGTGTATACCTAAGGGCTCGTTTTTCCGTGTTTTGACAGAATATTATTGAGATATGACAGTAATGCAAAGGAATGTACAGGGAAAGTTATTGAAACCAATGGAATGTCAATAAGAAGAAAAGTGGATGAAAAATTAAACAGCCGTGAGCAGAAATCGAACCTACGACCTTCGAATAACGCGTTCGGTGCTCTAACCCCTGAGCTAATACAGCGGCCTTCCCTCCATCTACTTCTTTGGGTTTATATGTGAATTTGGAAGCAGGAGTTACAGTCAGCGCCATATATAATCCAAGCGACGAGTGTGAACCACTCTTTGATGCGCATGTTATCGTCACATAGCACGTGAACTTATTACGAGCGGGCAGCTGATTAATAGTCCCTCGTATACAACCTAATGCCACCAAGTCTGCCAGTACGAGACCCTCGTTAAATGGAATAAGGCAAAGAAGTGTATAATAAAGGGCTCGTTTTTCCGTGTTTTGACACAATATTAATGAGATCTAACAGGCAGTAATGCCAAGGAATGCACAGGGGAAGTTATTAGAACCAATGGAATGTAAAGAAGAAGAAAAGTGGATGAAAAAATAACCAGCCGTGAGATTGGAATCAAACCTAGGACCTTCGAATAACGCGTTCGATGCTCTAACCGTTGAGCTACTACCGCGGCCTTCCCTCCATCCACTTTTTTGGGTTTATATGTGAATTTAGAATTAGAAGTGACAGTCAGCGCCATCTATAAGCAGAGCGACGAGTGTAAACCACACTTTTATGCGCATATTTGGCGTCACTTAGCGCGTGAATTTATTACGAGCGGGCAGCTGATTAATTGTCCCTCCTATACAACCTAATGACACCAAGTCTCCCAGTACGAGACCCTCGTTAAATGAAATAAGGGAAAGAAGTGTATACCAAAGGGCTCAGTTTTCCGTGTTTTGACACAATAATAA
Organism: Rhipicephalus microplus; assembly: GCF_043290135.1. Classification (NCBI taxonomy): domain Eukaryota; kingdom Metazoa; phylum Arthropoda; class Arachnida; order Ixodida; family Ixodidae; genus Rhipicephalus; species Rhipicephalus microplus. Next base: position 37,150,715 of record NC_134700.1, read on the forward strand.
TGAGATCTAACAGACGGTAATGCCAAGGAATTTAGAGGGGAAGTTATTAGAAACAATGGAATTTAAATAGGCAGAAAAGTGGATGAAATTATTAACAGCCGTGAACAGGTATCGAACCTACGACCTCAGAATAACGCTTTCGATGCTCTATCCACTGAGCTACCACAGCGGCTTTCCCTCCATCCACTTTTTTTGGGTTTATATGTGAATTTAGAAGTAGGAGTGACAGTAAGCGCCATCTATAAGCGAAGCGACGAGTGTGAACCACTCTTTTATGCGCATGTTTGGCGTCACGTAGCATGTGAACTTATTACGAGTGGGCAGCTGAATAATAGTCCCTCGTATACAACCTAGTGACACCGAGTCTGCCAGTACGAGACCCTCGGTAAATGAAATAAGGAAAAGGAGTGTATACCTAAGGGCTCGTATTGCCGTGTTTTGACAAGATATTATTGAGATCTAACAGACAGTAATGCCAAAGAATGTACAGGGGAAGTTATTAGAACCAATGGAATGTAAATAAGAAGAAAGAAATGTTGATGTAGAAATAACCAGCCATGAGCAGGAATAACCTACGACCTTCGAATAACGTGTTCGATTCTCTAAGCACTGAGCTACCACAGCGGCCTTCCCTCCATCCACTTTTTTGGGTTTAAATGTGAATTTAGAAGTAGGAGTGACAGTCAGCGCCGTCAATGAGCCAAGTAACGAGTGCGAACCACAATTTTATGCGCATGTGTGGCGTCACGTAGCATGTGAACCTATTATGAGTGGGCAGCCGATTAATAGTCCCACGTATACAACCTAATGACACCGAGTCTGCCAGTACGAGACCCTCGTTAAATGAAATAAGGAAAAGGAGTGTATACCTAAGGGCTCGTTTTTCCGTGTTTTGACAGAATATTATTGAGATATGACAGTAATGCAAAGGAATGTACAGGGAAAGTTATTGAAACCAATGGAATGTAGATAAGAAGAATAGTGGATGAGAAATTAAACAGCCGTGAGCAGAAATCGAACCTACGACCTTCGAATAACGCGTTCGATGCTCTAACCCCTGAGCTAATACAGCGGCCTTCCCTCCATCTACTTTTTTGAGTTTATATGTGAATTTAGAAGTAGGAGTGACAGTCAGCGTCGTCAATAAGCCAAGTAATGAGTGCGAACCACAACTTTATGCGCATGTGTGGCGTCACGTAGCATGTGAACCTATTTTGAGTGGGCAGCTGATTAATAGTCTCACGTATACAACCTAATGAACCCGAGTCTGCCAGTATGAGACCCTCGTTAAATGAAATAAGGAAAAGGAGTGTATACCAAAGGGCTCGTTTTTCCGTGTTTTGACAGAATAATATTGAGATATGACAGTAATGCCAAGGAATGTACAGGGAAAGTTATTGAAACCAATGGAATGTAAATAAGAAGAAAAGTGGATGAAAAATTAAACAGCCGTGAGCAGAAATCGAACCTACGACCTTCGAATAACGCGTTCGATGCTCTAACCCCTGAGCTAATACAGCGGCCTTCCCTCCATCTACTTTTTTGGGTTTATATGTGAATTTAGAAGTTGGAGTGACAGTCAGCGCCATATATAATCCAAGCGACGAGTGTGAACCACTCTTTGATGCGCATGTTTAGCGTCCTATAGCACGTGAACTTATTACGAGCGGGCAGCTGATTAATAGTCCCTCGTATACAACCTAATGCCACCAAGTCTGCCAGTACGAGACCCTCGTTAAATGGAATAAGGCAAAGAAGTGTATATTAAAGGGCTCGTTTTTCCGTGTTTTGACACAATAATAATGAGATCTAACAGGCAGTAATGCCAAGGAATGCACAGGGGAAGTTATTAGAACCAATGGAATGTAAAGAAGAAGAAAAGTGGATGAAAAAATAACGAGCCGTGAGCCGGAATCAAACCTAGGACCTTCGAATAACGCGTTCGATGCTCTAACCATTGAGCTACTACCGCGGCCTTCCCTCCATCCACTTTTTTGGGTTTATATGTGAATTTAGAATTAGAAGTGACAGTCAGCGCCATCTATAAGCAGAGCGACGAGTGTAAACCACACTTTTATGCGCATGTTTGGCGTCACTTAGCGCGTGAATTTATTACGAGCGGGCAGCTGTATAATTGTCCCTCGTATACAACCTAATGACACCAAGTCTCCCAGTACGAGACCCTCGTTAAATGAAGTAAGGGAAAGAAGTGTATACCTATGGGCTCGTTTTTCCGTGTTTTGACACACTGTTAATGAGATCTAACAGACAGTAATGCCATGGAATGTACAAGGGAAGTTATTATAACCAATGGAATGTAAATAAAAAAAAGTGGATGAAAAATAACCAGCCGTGAGCAGGAATTGAACCTACGACCTTCGATTAACGCGTTCGAATCTCTAACCATTGAGCTACCACAGCGGCTTTCCCTTCATCCACTTTTTTGGGTTTATATGCAAATTTAGAAGTAGGAGTGACAGTCAGCGCCATGTATAAGCCAAGCGGCGAGTGCGAACCACACGTTTATGCGCATGTTTGGCGTCACTTAGCACGTGAACTTATTACGAGCGGGCAGCTGATTATAGTTCCTCGTATACAACCTAATGCCACCAAGTCTGCCAGTACGAGACCCTCGTTAAATGGAATAAGGCAAAGAAGTGTATACAAAAGGGCTAGTTTTCCCGTGCTTTGACACAATATTAATGAGATCTTACAGACAGTAATGCCAACGAATGCACAGGGAAGTTATTAGAACCAATGGAATGTAAAGAAGAAGAAAAGTGGATGAAAAAATAACCAGCCGTGAGCCGCAATCAAACCTAGGACCTTCGAATAACACGTTCGATGCTCTAACCAGTGAGCTACTACCGCGACCTTCCCTCCATCCACTTTTTTGGGTTTATATGTGAATTTAGAATTAGGAGTGACAGTCAGCGCCTTCTATAAGCAGAGCGACGAGTGCTAACCACACTTTTATGCGCATGTTTGGCGTCACTTAGCACGTGAACTTATTACGAGCGGGCAGCTGATTAATAGTCCCTCGTATACAACCTAATGACACCAAGTCTCCCAGTACGAGACCCCCGTTGAATGAAATAAGGGAAAGAAGTGTATACCTAAGGGCTTGTTTTTCTGTGTTTTGACACACTATTAATGAGATCTAACAGACAGTAATGCCAAGGAATGTACAGGGGAAGTTATTAGAACTAATGGGATGTAAATAGGAAGAAACGAAAGTGGATGAAAAAATAACCAGCCGTGAGCAGAAATCGAACGTACGACCTTCGAATAACGCTGTCGTTGCTCTAACCCCTGAGCTACCACAGCGGCCTTCCTTCCATCCACTTTTTTGGGTTTATATGTGAATTTAGAAGAAGGAGTGACAGTCAGCGCCATATATAATCCAAGCGACGAGTGTGAACCACCATTTCATGCGCATGTTTCGCGTCACATCGCACGAGAACTTATTACGAGCGGGCAGCTGATTATTAGTCCCTCATATACAACCTAATGACACAAAGTCTGCCAAAACAAGACCCTCGTTGAATGGAATAAGGCGAAGAAGTGTATACCAAAGGGCTCGGGTTTCCGTGTTTCGACACAATATTAATGAGATCTAACAGACGGTAATGCCAAGGAATTTACAGGGGAAGATATTTGAACCAACGACATGTAAATAGGAAGAAAAGTGGATGAAATATTAAACACCCGTGAACAGGTATCGAACCTACGACCTTCGAATAACGCTTTCGATGCTCTATCCACTGAGCTACCACAGCGGCTTTCGCTCCATCCACTTTTTTGGGTTTATATGTGAATATAGAAGTAGGAGTGACAGTCAGCGCCATATATATTCCAAGCGACGAGTGTGAACCACTCTTTTATGCGCATGTTTGGCGTCACGTAGCACGTGAACTTATTACGAGCGGGCAGCTGATTAATTGTCCCTCGTATGGAACCTAATGACACCATGTCTGCCAGTACGAGACCCTCGTTAAATGAAATGAAGGAAAGAGGTGTATACCTAAGGGCTCGTTTTTCCGTGTTTTACACCATATGAATGAGATCTAAAAGACATTAATGCATGGGATTGTACAGGGGAAGTTATTAGAACCAATGGATTGTAAATAAGAAGACAGAAAAGTGGATGAAAAAATAACCAGCCGTGAGCAGAAATCGAACCTACGACCTTCGAATAACGCTTTCGTTGCTCTAACCCCTGAGCTACCACAGCGGCCTTCCCTCCATCCACTTTTTTGGGTTTATATGTGAATTTAGAAGTAGGAGTGACACTCAGCGCCATATATAATCCAAGCGACGAGTGTCAACCACTCTTTTATGCGCATGTTTGGCGTCACGTAGCACGTGAACCTATTACGAGCAGGCAGCTGATTAATAGTCTCTCGTATAGAACCTAGTGACACCAAGTCTGCCAGTACGAGACCCTCGTTAAATGAAATGAGGAAAAGAGGTGTATACCTAAGGGCTCGTTTTTCCGTGTTTTGACACCATATGAATGAATTCTAACAGACATTAATGCCAAGGATAGTACAGGGGAAGTTATTAGAACCAATGGAATGTAAATAAGAAGAAAAGTGGATGAAAAACTAAACAGCCGTGAACAGGAATCGAACCCACGACCTTGGAGTAACGCGTTCGATGCTCTAACCACTGAGCTACCAAAGCGGCTTTCCCTCCATCCACTTTTTTGGGTTTATATGTGAATTTAGAATTAGGAGTGACAGTCAGCGCCTTCTATAAGCAGAGCGACGAGTGTGAACCACACTTTTATGCGCATGTTTGGCGTCACTAATAAGCACGTGAACTTATTACGAGCGGGCAGCTGATTAATAGTCCCTCGTATACAACCTAATGACACCAAGTCTCCCAGTACGAGACCCCCGTTAAATGAAATAAGGGAAAGAAGTGTGTACCTAAGGGCTCGTTTTTCCGTGTTTTGACACACTAATAATGAGATCTAACGAACAGTAATGCCAAGGAATGTACAGGGGAAGTTATTAGAACTAATGGGATGTAAAGAGGAAGAAACGAAAGTGGATGAAAAAATAACCAGCCGTGAGCAGAAATCGAACGTACGACCTTCGAATAACGCTTTCGTTGCCCTAACCCCTGAGCTACCACAGCGGCCTTCCCTCCATCCACTTTTTTGGGTTTATCTGTGAATTTAGAAGTAGGATTAACAGTCAGCGCCATATATAATCCAAGCGACGAGTGTGAACCACTCTTTTATGCGCATGTTTGGCGTCACGTAGCACGTGAACCTATTACGAGCGGGCAGCTGATTGATAGGCTCTCGTATAGAACCTAGTGACACCAAGTCTGCCAGTACGAGACCCTCGTTAAATGAAATGAGGGAAAGAGGTGTATACCTAAGGGCTCGTTTTTTCGTGTTTTGACACCATATGAATGAATTCTAACAGACATTAATGCCAAGGATAGTACAGGGGAAGTTATTAGAACCAATGGAATGTAAATAAGAAGAAAAGTGGATGAAAAACTAAACAGCCGTGAACAGGAATCGAACCCACGACCTTGGAGTAACGCGTTCGATGCTCTAACCACTGAGCTACCAAAGCGGCTTTCCCTCCATCCACTTTTTTGGGTTTATATGTGAATTTAGAAGTAGGAGTGACAGTAAGCGCCATCTATAAGCGAAGCGACGAGTGTGAACCACTCTTTTATGCGCATGTTTGGCGTCACATAGCACGTGAACTTATTACGAGTGGGCAGCTGATTAATAGTCCCTCGTATACAAGCTAATGACACCGAGTCTGCCAGTACGAGACCCTCGTTAAATGAAATAAGGAAAAGGAGTGTATACCTAAGGGCTCGTTTTGCCGTGTTTTGACAAGACATTATTGAGATCTAACAGACAGTAATGCCAAAGAATGTACAGGGGAAGTTATTAGAACCAATGGAATATAAATAAGAAGAAAAGATGATGAAAAATAACCAGCCGTGAGCAGGAATTGAACCTACGACATTCGAATAACGCGTTCGAATCTCTAACCACTGAGTTACCACAGCGGCTTTCCCTTCATCCACTTTTTTGGGTTTATATGTGAATTTAGAATTAGGAGTGACAGTCAGCGCCTTCTATAAGCAGAGCAACGGGTGTGAACCACACTTTTATGCGCATGTGTGGCGTCACGTAGCATGTGAACCAATTATGAGTGGGCAGCTGATTAATAGTCCAACGTATACAACCTAATGACACCGAGTCTGCCAGTACGAGACCCTCGTTAAATGAAATAAGGAAAAGGAGTGTATACCTAAGGGCTCATTTTTCCGTGTTTTGACACAATATTAATGAGATCTAACAGACAGTAATGCCAAGGAATGCACAGGGGAAGTTATTAGAACCAATGGAATGTAAAGAAGAAGAAAAGTGGATGAAACAATAACCAGCCGTGAGCCGGAATCAAACCTAGGACCTTCGAATAACGCGTTCGATGCTCTAACCACTGAGCTACTACCGCGTCCTTCCCTCCATCCACTTTTTTGGGTTTATATGTGAATTTAGAATTAGGAGTGACAGTCAGCACCTTCTATAAGCAGAGCGACGAGTGTGAACCACACTTTTATGCGCATGTTTGGCGTCACTCAGCACGTGAACTTATTACGAGCGTGCAGCTGATTAATAGTCCCTCGTATACAACCTAATGACACCAAGTCTCCCAGTATGAGACCCCCGTTAAATGAAATAAGGGAAAGAAGTGTATACCTAAGGGCTCGTTTTTCCGTGTTTTGACACACTAATAATGAGATCTAACGGACAGTAATGCCAAGGAATGTACAGGGGAAGTTATTAGAACTAATGGGATGTAAATAGGAAGAAACAAAAGTGGATGAAAAAATAACCAGCCGTGAGCAGAAATCGAACCTACGACCTTCGAATAACGCTTTCGTTGCTCTAACCCCTGAGCTACCACAGCGGCCTTCCCTTCATCCACTTTTTTGGGTTTATATGTGTATTTAGAAGTGGGAGTGACAGTCAGCGCCATATATAATCCAAGCGACGAGTGTGAACCACTCTTTCATGCGCATGTTTGGCGTCACATAGCACGAGAACTTATTACGAGCGGGCAGCTGATTAATAGTCCCTCATATACAACCTAATTACACAAAATCTGCCAAAACGAGACCCTCGGTAAATGGAATAAGGCAAAGAAGTGTATACCAAAGGCCTCGGTTTTCCGTGTTTTGACACAATAATAATGAGATCTAACAGACGATAATGCCAAGGAATTTACAGGGGAAGTTATTAGAACCAATTGAATGTAAGTAGGAAGAAAAGTGGATGAAATAATAAACAGCCGTGAACAGGTATCGAACCTACGACCTTCGAATAACGCTTTCGATGCTCTATCCACTGAGCTACCACAGCGGCTTTCCCTCCATCCACTTTTTTTGGGTTCATATGTGAATTTAGAAGTAGGAGTGACAGTCAGCGCCATATATAATCCAAGCGACGAGTGTGAACCACTCTTTAAAGCGCATGTTTGGCGTCACATAGCACGTGAACTTATTACGAGCGGGCAGCTGATTATTAGTCCCTCGTATGCAACATAAAGCGTCGTACTCAGTACGAGACCCTCGTTAAATGGAATAAGACAAAGAAGTGTATACCAAAGGGCTCGTTTTTCCGTGTTTTGATACAATAATAATGAGATCTAAGAGACAGTAATGCCAAGGAATGCACAGGGGAAGTTATTAAACCAATGGAATGTAAAGAAGAAGAAAAGTGGATGAAAAAATAACCAGCCGTGAGCCGGAATCAAACCTAGGACCTTCGAATAACGCGTTCGATGCTCTAACCACTGAGCTTACACCGCGGCCTTCCCTCCATCCACTTTTTTGGGTTTATATGTGCATTTAGAATTAGGAGTGACAGTCAGCGCCATCTATAAGCAGAGCGACGAGTGTGAACCACACTTTTATGCGCATGTTTGGCGTCACTTAGCACGTGAACTTATTACGAGCAGGCAGCTGATTAATAGTCCCTCGTATACAACCTAATGACACCAAGTCTCCCAGTACGGGACCCTCGTTAAATGAAATAAGGGAAAGAAGTGTATACCTAAGGGCTCGTTTTTCCGTGTTTTGACACACTAATAATGATATCTAATTGACAGTAATGCCAAGGAATGTACAGGGGAAGTTATTAGAACTAATGGGATGTAAATAGGAAGAAACAAAAGTGGATGAAAAAATAACCAGCCGTGAGCAGAAATCGAACCTACGACCTTCGAATAACGCGTTCGATGCTCTAACCCCTGAGCTACCACTGCGGCCTTCCCTCCATCCCCTTTTTTGGGTTTATACGTGAATTTAGAAGTAGGAGTGACAGTCAGCGCCATATATAATCTAAGCGACGAGTGTGAACCACTCTTTCATGCGCATGTTTGGCGTCACATAGCACGTGAACTTATTATGAGTGGGCAGCTGATTAATAGTCTCTCGTATACAACCTAATGCCACCAAGTCTGCCAGTACGAGACTCTCGTTAAATGGAATAAGGCAAAGAAGTGTATACCAAAGGGCTCGTTTTTCCTTGTTTTGATACAATAATAATGAGATCTAACAGACAGTAATGCCAAGGAATGCACAGGGGAAGTTATTAGAACCAATGGAATGTAAAGAAGAAGAAAAGTGGATGAAAAAATAACCAGCCGTGAGCCGGAATCAAACCTAGGACCTTCGAATAACGCGTTCGATGCTCTAACCACTGAGCTTACACCGCGGCCTTCCCTCCATCCACTTTTTTGTGTTTATATGTGCATTTAGAATTAGGAGTGACAGTCAGCGCCATCTATAAGCAGAGCGACGAGTGTGAACCACTCTTTCATGCGCATGATTAGCGTCACATAACACGTCCACTTGTTACGAGCGGGCGGCTGATTAATAGTCCCTCGTATGGAACCTAATGACACCATGTCTGCCAGTACGAGACCCTCGTTAAATGAAATGAGGGAAAGAGGTGTATACCTAAGGGCTCGTTTTTCCGTGTTTTGACGCCATATGAATGAGATCTAACAGACATTAAAGCCAAGGATTGTACAGGGGAAGGTATTAGAGCCAATGGAATGTAAATAAGAAGAAAGAAAAGTGGATGAAAAAATAACCAACCCTGAACAGGGATCGAACCTACGACCTTCGAATAACGCGTTCGATGCTCTAACCACTGAGCTACCACAGCGGCCTTCCCTCCATCCACTTTTTTAGGTTTGTAGCGGCGAGAGAAAAGGAGACGTGAGAAGACGTCGAAGGCGGCCGACGGGGCCGTGCCGATCTCGCCACTTTATTGCAGGCCTGAAGAGGAGCCACGTCGACTACCAGCGTCCGCCACGCCAGGCGTGTCAGCTCGTTCTAATTCTCGCGCAGCTCGAGCTCGCGCCAGCTGCGCGAGAGACGCGGCGCGGTGATGGAAAAAATGACGATGGTGATGATGGCACTACAGGGCTCCCCCCCTAGCGCTTTGCGCGATTTGAACGCATATGAAAAAAAGAAAGAGGGCGACAAATGCTCTGTACTAGAACGGCAGTCCATAAAGTGTTCCTTTGGCAAGTCCAGTTTGTCAACGTGTAGTGACCACCGGGAACCAGTGGGTCTCTGGTGGGCGACACTGAGAGTTGCGCAGTGGACGAAGAAGTAAGCGCTCGATGGAAAGAAATCCGTAATGGCGGATGGCTCAGTCCCAGAGGTCTTCAATCGTGGAAAGCACCTCTGGAATTTCGAGGTCTCGCGCCACTTGTGATGCGTTTCTGTAGGCGAAAGAGAGGCCGTACTCAGTGACGCTGTGAAGCGACGCGTGACTGAGAACGTGCTCAACTGGTGCACTAAAGTGCGGGCTGTAAAGCGTGTCAAACGGGCCCGTGTCGTAGAGGCCGTCGTAGAAGGTATAGTCACACACGCCATCCGCAGGCAGCGGCTGCGACTCGTTCGTCGGCGTGCCGAATACGCGGACCACGGGAAATGGCGTCACGGGAGGCTGTGCAGGAAAGACGGGTTCAGTTGTCGCCTCAGTCACTGTCGAGGTAATCGACGCTGGTGGACTGGTGGCAGTGCTTGTTCCCATGCTTTCAGTTGGCTCCACTGTGGTTGTAGTTAGGTCGGTTGACTTGACAGACGTCATAGATAGTTCAGTTGGCTGGTCAGACGTCGTAGGCAGCTCAGTTGGCTCAACAGATGTCGTAGGCCGTTGAGTTGGCTCCACAGATGTCGTAGGCACTTCAGTTGGCTCGACAGGGGTCGGAGACAGTTCAGTTGGCTCGACAGATGTCGTAGATAGTTCAGTTGGCTCGACAGATGGTGTAGGCAGTTCGTACGCGGGACACGCGTCGCTAGTGGCCAGACGAGAGGAAGTCGGGAGGTCAATAACGGGTGAAAGGTCACCTGTGCCAGGCTCCGAGGCGGGCGGCAAGGTGGCCGTCATGGAGTCTGGTGGGGCCACGGTTGGTAGCACACGTTGCGACGCAGTGACAGCCCCAAAGTCGCGGGCCTCTGGAAGCGGTTGGTACGTGAGGCCATTGCGGGCGAGCATTGAGGGCAGGCTCTGGCTCCGCGAAGGCACAGCACTGGGGCCCGTCGTAGACCACGAAACAGAGACAGGGACCGGGGAGGGGAGCGGGGACGCCGAGTGTGGTTGGCTGCTGGCCGGGTAGGTGCGAGTGGAATGTGGCGAGGCACCCGGCAGGCCATTGCTGGCACCAGTGGCAGGTGGCGGAGCGGCAGGGGGCACCGTCAAGGAGCTGACCAGCAGCTGCGGCGAGGAGGAGGCCGAGACGTCTGAGCTGGTGGTCACGGAAACGGCGAGGGCCACGTTGTCGCGTGCCGTCGCTTTCTTGGAAAACGTGCAGGTAGCAGGTACGTGTGATGAAGCTCTGCACGGGGGCTCTGAGAGAATGTACCTCTCGGAGGGAAGCTCAGTCGCAGTAGGAGTGACAGTCAGCGCCATCTATAGGCGAAGCGACGAATGTGAACCACTCTTTTATGCGCATGTTTGGCGTCACGTAGCACGTGAACGTATTTCGAGTGGGCAGCAGATTAATAGTCCCTCGTATACAACCTAATGACACCGAGTCTGCCAGTACGAGACCCTAGTTAAATGAAATAAGGAAAAGGAGTGTATACCTAAGGGCTCGTTTTTCCGTGTTTTGACACAATATTATGGAGATATGACAGTAATGCCAAGGAATGTACAGGGGAAGTTATTGAAACCAATGGAATGTAAATAAGAAGAAAAGTGGATGAAAAATAAACAGCCGTGAGCAGAAATCGAACCTACGATCTTCGAATAACGCGTTCGATGCTCTAACCCCTGAGCTACCACAGCGGCCTTCCCTCCATCTAATTTTTTGGGTTTATATGTGAATTTAGAAGTAGGAGTGACAGTCAGCGCCATATATAATCCAAGAGACGAGTGTGAACCACTCTTTGATGCGCATGTTTGGCGTCACATAGCACGTGAACTTATTACGAGCGGGCAGCTGATTAATAGTCCCTCGTATACAACATAATGCCTCGTACGCATTACGAGACCCTCGTTAAATGAAATAAGGCAAAGAAGTGTATACCAAAGGGCTCGTTTTTCGGTGTTTTGACACAATAATAATGAGATCTAACTGACAGTAATGCCAAGGAATGCACAAGGGAAGTTATTAGAACCAATGGAATGTAAAGAAGAAGAAAAGTGGATGAAAAAATAACCAGCCGTGAGCCGGAATCAAACCTAGGACCTTCGAATAACGCGTTAGATGCTCTAACCACTGAGCTACCACCGCGGCCTTCCCTCTATCCACTTTTTTGGGTTTATATGTGAATTTAAAATTAGGAGTGACAGTCAGTGCCATCTATAAGCAGAGCGACGAGTGTGAACCACACTTTTTTGCGCATGTTTGGCGTCACGTAGCACGTGAACTTATTACGAGCGGGCAGCTGAATAATAGTCCCTCGTATAGAACCTAGTGACACCAAGTCTGCCAGTACGAGACCCTCGTTAAATGAAATGAGGGAAAGAGGTGTATACCTAAGGGCTCGTTTTTCCGTGTTTTGACACCATATGAATGAGATCTAACAGACAATAATGCCAAGGATTGTACAGGGGAAGTTATTAGAACCAATGGAATGTATATAAGAAGAAAAGTGGATGAAAAATGAAACAGCCGTGAACAGGAATCGAACCCACGACCTTCGAATAACGCGTTCGATGCTCTAACCACTGAGTTACCACAGCGGCTTTCCCTCCATCCAATTGTTTTGGTTTATATGTGAATTTAGAAGTAGGAGTGACAGTCAGCGCCATCTATAGGCGAAGCGACGAGTGTGAACCACTCTTTTATGCGCATGTTTGGCGTCACGTAGCACGTGAACTTATTACGAGTGGGCAGCAGATTAATAGTCCCTCGTATACAACCTAATGACACCGAGTCTGGCAGTACGAGACCCTCGTTCAATGAAATAAGGAAAAGGAGTGTATACCTAAGGGCTCGTTTTTCCGTGTTTTGACACCATATGAATGAAATCTAACAGACATTATTGCCAAGGATAGTACAGGGGAAGTTATTAGAACCAATGGAATGTAAATAAGAAGAAAAGTGGATGAAAAAGTAAACAGCCGTGAACAGGAATCGAACCCACGACCTTGGAGTAAAGCGTTTGATGCTCTAACCACTGAGCTACCACAGCGGCTTTCCCTCCATCCACTTTTTTGGTTTATATGTGAATTTAGAAGTAGGAGTGACAGTAAGCGCCTTCTATAAGCGAAGCGACGAGTGTGAACCACTCTTTTATGCGCATGTTTGGCGTCACGTAGCACGTGAACTTATTACGAGTTGGCAGCTGAATAATAGTCCCTCGTATACAACCTGCTGACACCGAGTCTGCCAGTACGAGACCCTCGTTAAATGAAATAAGGAAAAGGAGTGTATACCTAAGGGCGCGTTTTGCCGTGTTTTGACAAGATATTATTGAGATCTAACAGACATTAATGCCAAGGATATTACAGGGGAAGTTATTAGAACAAATGGAATGTATATAAGAAGAAACGTGGATGAAAAATTAAACAGCCGTGAACAGGAATCGAACCCACGACCTTCGAATAACGCGTTCGACGCTCTAACCACTGAGCTACCACAGCGGCTCTCCCTCCATCCAATTTTTTGGGTTTATATTTGAATTTAGAAGTAGGAGTGACAGTCAGCGCCATCTATAGGCGAAGCGACGAGTGTGAACCACTCTTTTATGCGCATGTTTGGCGTCACGTAGCACGTGAACTTATTACGAGTGGGCAGCAGATTAATAGTCCCTCGTATACAACCTAATGACACCGAGTCTGCCAGTACGAGACCCTCGTTAAATGAAATAAGGAAAAGAAGTGTATACCTAAGGGCTCGTTTTTCCGTGTTTTGACACAATATTATTGAGATATGACAGTAATGCCAAGGAATGTACAGGGGAAGTTATTGAAACCAATGGAATGTAAATAAGAAGAAAAGTGGATGAAAAATAAACAGCCGTGAGCAGAAATCGAACGTACGATCTTCGAATAACGCGTTCGATGCTCTAACCCCTGAGCTACTACAGCGGCCTTCCCTCCATCTAATTTTTTGGGTTTATATGTGAATTTAGAAGTAGGAGTGACAGTTAGCACCATATATAATCCAAGCGACGAGTGTGAACCACTCTTTGATGCGCATGTTTGGCGTCACATAGCACGTGAACCTATTACGAGCGGGCAGCCGAATAATAGTCCCTCGTATACAACATAATGCCTCGTACGCATTACGAGACCCTCGTTAAATGGAATAAGGCAAAGAAGTGTATACCAAAGTGCTCGTTTTTCGGTGTTTTGACACAATAATAATGAGATCTAACAGACAGTAATGCCAAGGAATGCACAAGGGAAGTTATTAAAACCAATGGAATGTAAAGAAGAAGAAAAGTGGATGAAAAAATAACCAGCCGTGAGCCGGAATCAAACCTAGGACCTTAGAATAACGCGTTAGATGCTCTAACCACTGAGCTACCACCGCGGCCTTCCCTCTATCCACTTTTTTGGGTTTATATGTGAATTTAGAATTAGGAGTGACAGTCAGTGCCATCTATAAGCAGAGCGACGAGTGTGAACTACACTTTTATGCGCATTTTTGGCGTTACTCAGCACGTGAACCTATTACGAGCAGGCAGCTGATTAGTAGTCCCTCGTATACAACCTAATGACACCAAGTCTCCAAGTACGAGACCCTCGTTAAATGAAATAAGGGAAAGAAGTGTATACCTAAGGGCTCGTTTTGCCGTGTTTTGACAAGATATTATTGAGATCTAACAGACAGTAATGCCAAAGAATGTACAGGGGAAGTTATTAGAACCAATGAAATGTAAATAAGAAGAAAGAAATGTTGATGTAGAAATAACCAGCCGTGAGCAGGAATCAAACCTACGACCTTCGAATAACGTGTTTGATTCTCTAAGCACTGAGCTACCACAGCGGCCTTCCCTCCATCCACTTTTTTGGGTTTATATGTGAATTTAGAAGTAGGAGTGACAGTCAGCGCCATATATAATCCAAGCGACGAGTGTGAACCACTCTTTCATGCGCATGATTAGCGTCACATAGCGCGTGAACCTATTACGAGCGGGCAGCGGATTAATAGTCCCTCGTATGGAACCTAATGACACCATGTCTGCCAGTACGAGACCCTCGTAAAATGAAATGAGGGAAAGAGGTGTATACCAAAGGGCTCGTTTTTCCGTGTTTTGACACAATATTAATCAGATCTAACAGACAGTAATGCCAAGGAATGCACAGGGGAAGTTATTAGAACCAATGGAATGTAAAGAAGAAGAAAAGTGGATGAAAAAATAACTAGCCATGAGCCGGAATCAAACCTAGGAACTTCGAATAACGCGTTCGATGCTCTAACCCCTGAGCTACCACAGCGGCCTTCCCTCCATCCACTTTTTTGGGTTTATATGTGAATTTAGAAGTAGGAGTGACAGTCAGCGCCATATATAATCCAAGCGACGAGTGTGAACCACTCTTTTTTGCGCATGTTTGGCGTCACGTAGCACGTGAACTTATTACGAGCGGGCAGCTGATTAATAGTCCCTCGTATAGAACCTAGTGACACCAAGTCTGCCAGTACGAGACCCTCGTTAAATGAAATGAGGGAAAGAGGTGTATACCTAAGGGCTCGTTTTTCGATGTTTTGACACCATATGAATGAGATCTAACAGACATTAATGCCAAGGATTGTACAGGGGAAGTTATTAGAACCAACGGAATGTATATAAGAAGAAAAGTGGATGAAAAATAAACAGCCGTGAACAGGAATCGAACCCACGACCTTCGAATAACGCGTTCGATGCTCTAACCACTGAGTTACCACAGCGGCTTTCCCTCCATCCAATTGTTTTGGGTTTATATGTGAATTTAGAAGTAGAAGTGACAGTCAGCGCCATCTATAGGCGAAGCGACGAGTGTGAACCACTCTTTTATGCGCATGTTTGGCGTCACGTAGCATGTGAACTTATTACGAGTGGGCAGCAGATTAATAGTCTCTCGTATACAACCTAATGACACCGAGTCTGGCAGTACGAGACCCTCGTTCAATGAAATAAGGAAAAGGAGTGTATACCCAAGGGCTCGTTTTTCCGTGTTTTGACAAGATATTATTGAGATCTAACAGACAGTAATGCCAAAGAATGTACAGGGAAAGTTATTAGAACCAATGGAATGTAAATAAGAAGAAAAGTGGATGAAAAATAACCAGCCGTGAGCAGGAATTGAACCTACGACATTCGAATAACGCGTTCGAATCTGTAACCACTGAGCTACCACAGCGGCTTTCCCTTCATCCACTTTTTTGGGTTTTTATGTGAATTTAGAATTAGGAGTGACAGTCAGCGCCTTCTATAAGCAGAGCGACGAGTGTGAACCACACTTTTATGCGAATGTCGGCGTCACGTAGCATGCGAACCAATTATGAGTGCGCAGCTGATTAATAGTCCAACGTATACAACCTAATGACACCGAGTCTGCCAGTACGAGACCCTCGTTAAATGAAATGAGGGAAAGAGGTGTATACCTAAGGGCTCGTTTTTCCGTGTTTTGACACAATATTAATGAGATCTAACAGACAGTAATGCCAAGGAATGCACAGGGGAAGTTATTAGAACCAATGAATTGTAAAGAAGAAGAAAGGTGGATGAAAAAATAACCAGCCGTGAGCCGGAATCAAACCTAGGACATTCGAATAACGCGTTCGATGCTCTAACCCCTGAGCTACCACAGCGGCCTTCCCTTCATCCACTTTTTTGGGTTTATTTGTGAATTTAGGAGTAGAAGTGACAGTCAGCGCCATATATAATCCAAGCGACGAGTGTGAACCACTCTTTCATGCGCATGATTAGCGTCACATAGCACGTGAACTTATTACGAGCGGGAAGCTGATGAAAGAGAGACAGTAATGCCAAGGAATGCACAGGGGAAGTTATTAGAACCAATGAATTGTAAAGAAGAAGAAAGGTGGATGAAAAAATAACCAGCCGTGAGCCGGAATCAAACCTAGGACCATCGAATAACGCGTTAGATGCTCTAACCACTGAGCTACCACCGCGGCCTTCCCTCTATCCACTTTTTTGGGTTTATATGTGAATTTAGAATTAGGAGTGACAGTCAGTGCCATCTATAAGCAGAGCGACGAGTGTGAACCACACTTTTATGCGCATTTTTGGCGTCACTCAGCACGTGAACTTATTACGAGCAGACAGCTGATTAATAGTCCCTCGTATACAACCTAATGACACCAAGTCTCCCAGTACGAGACCCTCGTTAAATGAAATAAGGGAAAGAAGTGTATACCTAAGGGCTCGTTTTGCCGTGTTTTGACAAGATATTATTGAGATCTAACAGACAGTAATGCCAAAGAATGTACAGGGGAAGTTATTAGAACCAATGAAATGTAAATAAGAAGAAAGAAATGTTGATGTAGAAATAAGCAGCGTGAGCAGGAATCAAACCTACGACCTTCGAATAACGTGTTCGATTCTGTAAGCACTGAGCTACCACAGCGGCCTTCCCTCCATCCACTTTTTTGGGTTTATATGTGAATTTAGAAGTAGGAGTGACAGTCAGCGCCATATATAATCCAAGCGACGAGTGTGAACCACTCTTTCATGCGCATGATTAGCGTCACACAGCGCGTGAACCTATTACGAGCGGGCAGCTGATTAATAGTCCCTCGTATGGAACCTAATGACACCATGTCTGCCAGTACGAGACCCTCGTAAAATGAAATGAGGGAAAGAGGTGTATACCAAAGGGCTCGTTTTCCGTGTTTTGACACAATATTAATCAGATCTAACAGACAGTAATGCCAAGGAATGCACAGGGGAAGTTATTAGAACCAATGGAATGTAAAGAAGAAGAAAAGTGGATGAAAAAATAACCAGCCATGAGCCGGAATCAAACCTAGGAACTTCGAATAACGCGTTCGATGCTCTAACCACTGAGTTACCACAGCGGCTTTCCCTCCATCCAATTGTTTTGGGTTTATATGTGAATTTAGAAGTAGGAGTGACGGTCAGCGCCCTTTATAGGCGAAGCGACGAGTGTGAGCCACTCTTTTATGCGCATGTTTGGCGTCACGTAGCACGTGAACTTATTACGAGTGGGCAGCAGAATAATAGTCCCTCGTATACAACCTAATGACACCGAGTCTGGCAGTACGAGACCCTCGTTCAATGAAATAAGGAAAAGGAGTGTATACCTAAGGGCTCGTTTTTCCGTGTTTTGACACCATATGAATGAAATCTAACAGACATTATTGCCAAGGATAGTTTAGGGGAAGTTATTAGAACCAATGGAATGTAAATAAGAAGAAAAGTGGATGAAAAAGTAAACAGCCGTGAACAGGAATCGAACCCACGACCTTGGAGTAACGCGTTCGATGCTCTAACCACTGAGCTACCACAGCGGCTTTCCCTCCATCCACTTTTTTGGTTTATATGTGAATTTAGAAGTAGGAGTGACAGTAAGCGCCTTCTATAAGCGAAGCGACGAGTGTGAACCACTCTTTTATGCGCATGTTTGGCGTCACGTAGCACGTGAACTTATTACGAGTTGGCAGCTGATTAATAGTCCCTCGTATACAACCTGCTGACACCGAGTCTGCCAGTACGAGACCCTCGTTAAATGAAATAAGGAAAAGGAGTGTATACCTAAGGGCTCGTTTTGCCGTGTTTTGACAAGATATTATTGAGATCTAACAGACAGTAATGCCAAAGAATGCACAGGGGAAGTTATTAGAACCAATGGAATGTAAATAAGAAGAAAAGTGGATGAAAAATAACCAGCCGTGAGCAGGAATTGAACCTACGACATTCGAATAACGCGTTCGAATCTCTAACCACTGAGCTACCACAGCGGCTTTCCCTTCATCCACTTTTTTGGGTTTATATGTGAATTTAGAATTAGGAGTGACAGTCAGCGCCATATATAATCCAAGCGACGAGTGTGAACCACTCTTTCATGCGCATGATTAGCGTCACATAGCACGTGAACTTATTACGAGCGGGAAGCTGATTAATAGTCCCTCGTATGGAACCTAATGACACCATGTCTGCCAGTACGAGACCCTCGTTAAATGAAATGAGGGAAAGAGGTGTATACCTAAGGGCTCGTTTTTCCGTGTTTTGACACCATATGAATGAGATCTAACAGGCATTATAGCCAAGGATATTACAGGGGAAGTTATTAAAGCAAATGGAATGTATATAAGAAGAAAAGTGGATGAAAAATTAAACAGCCGTGAACAGGAATCGAACCCACGACCTTCGAATAACGCGTTCGATGCTCTAACCACTGAGCTACCACAGCGGCTCTCCCTCCATCCAATTTTTTTTTGGGTTTACATGTGAATTTAGAAGTAGGAGTGACAGTCAGCGCCATCTATAGGCGAAGCGACGAGTGTGAACCACTCTTTTATTCGCATGTTTGGCGTCACGTAGCACGTGAACCTATTACGAGTGGGCAGCAGATAAATAGTCCCTCGTACACAACCTAATGACACCGAGTCTGCCAGTACCAGACCCTCGTTAAATGAAATAAGGAAAAGGAGTGTATACCTAAGGGCTCGTTTTTCCGTGTTTTGACACAATATTATTGAGATATGACAGTAATGCCAAGGAATGCACAGGGGAAGTTATTAGAACCAATGGAATGTAAAGAAGAAGAAAAGTGGATGAAAAAATAACCAGCCGTGAGCCGGAATCAAACCTAGGACCTTCGAATAACGCGTTTGATGCTGTAACCCCTGAGCTACCACTGCGGCCTTCCCTCCATCACCTTTTTTGGGTTTATATGTGAATTTAGAAGTAGGAGTGACCGTCAGCACCATATATAATCTAAGCGACGAGTGTGAACCACTCTTTCATGCGCATGTTTGGCGTCACATAGCACGTGAACTTATTATGAGCGGGCAGCTGATTAATAGTCCCTCATATACAACCTAATGCCACTAAGTCTGCCAGTACGAGACCCTCGTTAAATAGAATAAGGCAAAAATTTTTATACCAAAGGGCTCGTTTTTCCGTGTTTTTACACAATAATAATGAGATCTAACAGACAGTAATGCCAAGGAATGCACAGGGAAAGTTATCAGAACCAATGGAATGTAAAGAAGAAGAAAAGTGGATGAAAAAATAACCAGCCGTGAGCCGGAATCAAACCTAGAACCTTCGAATAACGCGTTCGATGCTCTAACCACTGAGCTACCACCGCGGCCTTCCCTCCATCCACTTTTATGTGTTTATATTTGAATTTAGAATTAGGAGTGACAGTCAGCGCCATCTATAAGCAGAGCGACGAGTGTGAACCACTCTTTTATGCGCATGTTTGGCGTCACGTAGCACGTGAACTTATTACGAGCGGGCAGCTGAATAATAGTCCCTCGTATAGAACCTAGTGACACCAAGTCTGCCAGTACGAGACCCCGTTAAATGAAATGAGGGAAAGAGGTGTATACCTGAGGGCTCGTTTTTCCGTGTTTTGACACCATATGAATGAAATCTAACAGACATTAAAGCCAAGGATAGTACAGGGGAAGTTATTAGAACCAATGGAATGTAAATAAGAAGAAAGAAATGTTGATGTAGAAATAACCAGCCGTGAGCAGGAATCGAACCTACGACCTTCAAATAACGTGTTCGATTCTCTAAGCACTGAGCTACCACAGCGGCCTTCCCTCCATCCACTTTTTTGGGTTTATATGTGAATTTAGAAGTAGGAGTGTCAGTCAGCACCGTCAATAAGCCAAGTAACGAGTGCGAACCACAATTTTATGCGCATGTGTGGCGTCACGTAGCATGTGAACCTATTATGAGTGGGCAGCTGATTAATAGTCCCTCGTATACAACCGAATGACACCGAGTCTGCCAGTACGAGACCCTTGTTAAATGAAATAAGGAAAAGGAGTGTATACCTAAGGGCTCGTTTTTCCGTGTTTTGACACAATATTAATGAGATATGACAGTAATGCCAAGGAATGTACAGGGGAAGTTATTGAAACCAATGGAATGTATATAAGAAGAAAAGTGGATGAAAAATTAAACAGCCTTGAGCAGAAATCGAACCTACGACCTTCGAATAACGCGTTCGATGCTCTAACCCCTGAGCTATTACAGCGGCCTTCACTCCATCTACTTTTTTGGGTTTATATGTGAATTTAGAAGTGGGAGTGACAGTCAGCGCCATATATAATCCAAGCGACGAGTGTCAACCACTCTATGATGCGCATGTTTAGCGTCACATAGCACGTGAACTTATTACGATCGGGCAGCTGATTAATAGTCCCTCGTATACAACCTAATGACACCAAGTCTCCCAGTACGAGACCCTCTTTAAATGAAATAAGGGAAAGAAGTGTATACCTAAGGGCTCGTTTTTCCGTGTTTTGACGCACTATTAAAGAGATCTAACAGACAGTAATGCCATGGAATGTACAAGGGAAGTTATTATAACCAATGGAATGTAAATAAGAAAAAAAGTGGATGAAAAGATAACCAGCCGTGAGCAGGAATTGAACCTACGACCTTCGAATAACGCGTTCGATTCTCTAACCACTGAGCTACCACAGCTGCTTTCCCTCCATCCACTTTTTTGGGTTTATATGTTAATTTAGAATTAGGAGTGACAGTAAGCGCCTTCTATAGGCGAAGCGACGAGTGTGAACCACTCTTTTATGCGCATGTTTGGCGTCACGTAGCACGTGAACTTATTACGAGTTGGCAGCTGATTAATAGTCCCTCGTATACAACCTGCTGACACCGAGTCTGCCAGTACGAGACCCTCGTTAAATGAAATAAGGAAAAGGAGTGTATACCTAAGGGCTCGTTTTGCCGTGTTTTGACACCATATGAATGAGATCTAACAGGCATTAATGCCAAGGATTGTACAGGGGAAGTTACTAGAGCCAATGGAATGTAAATAAGAAGAAAGGTGGATGAAAAAATAACCAGCCGTGAGCCGGAATCAAACCTAGGACCTTCGAATAACGCGTTCGATGCTCTAACCCCTGAGCTACCACAGCAGCCTTCCCTCCATCCACTTTTTTGGGTTTATATGTGAATTTAGGAGTAGAAGTGACAGTCAGCGCCATATATAATCCAAGCGACGAGTGTGAACCACTCTTTTATGCGCATGTTTGGCGTCACGTAGCACGTGAACTTATTACGAGTTGGCAGCTGAATAATAGTCCCTCGTATACAACCTGCTGACACCGAGTCTGCCAGTACGAGACCCTCGTTAAATGAAATAAGGAAAAGGAGTGTATACCTAAGGGCGCGTTTTGCCGTGTTTTGACAAGATATTATTGAGATCTAACAGACATTAATGCCAAGGATATTACAGGGGAAGTTATTAGAACAAATGGAATGTATATAAGAAGAAACGTGGATGAAAAATTAAACAGCCGTGAACAGGAATCGAACCCACGACCTTCGAATAACGCGTTCGACGCTCTAACCACTGAGCTACCACAGCGGCTCTCCCTCCATCCAATTTTTTTGGGTTTATATTTGAATTTAGAAGTAGGAGTGACAGTCAGCGCCATCTATAGGCGAAGCGACGAGTGTGAACCACTCTTTTATGCGCATGTTTGGCGTCACGTAGCACGTGAACTTATTACGAGTGGGCAGCAGATTAATAGTCCCTCGTATACAACCTAATGACACCGAGTCTGCCAGTACGAGACCCTCGTTAAATGAAATAAGGAAAAGAAGTGTATACCTAAGGGCTCGTTTTTCCGTGTTTTGACACAATATTATTGAGATATGACAGTAATGCCAAGGAATGTACAGGGGAAGTTATTGAAACCAATGGAATGTAAATAAGAAGAAAAGTGGATGAAAAATAAACAGCCGTGAGCAGAAATCGAACGTACGATCTTCGAATAACGCGTTCGATGCTCTAACCCCTGAGCTACTACAGCGGCCTTCCCTCCATCTAATTTTTTGGGTTTATATGTGAATTTAGAAGTAGGAGTGACAGTTAGCACCATATATAATCCAAGCGACGAGTGTGAACCACTCTTTGATGCGCATGTTTGGCGTCACATAGCACGTGAACCTATTACGAGCGGGCAGCCGAATAATAGTCCCTCGTATACAACATAATGCCTCGTACGCATTACGAGACCCTCGTTAAATGGAATAAGGCAAAGAAGTGTATACCAAAGTGCTCGTTTTTCGGTGTTTTGACACAATAATAATGAGATCTAGCAGACAGTAATGCCAAGGAATGCACAAGGGAAGTTATTAAAACCAATGGAATGTAAAGAAGAAGAAAAGTGGATGAAAAAATAACCAGCCGTGAGCCGGAATCAAACCTAGGACCTTAGAATAACGCGTTAGATGCTCTAACCACTGAGCTACCACCGCGGCCTTCCCTCTATCCACTTTTTTGGGTTTATATGTGAATTTAGAATTAGGAGTGACAGTCAGTGCCATCTATAAGCAGAGCGACGAGTGTGAACTACACTTTTATGCGCATTTTTGGCGTTACTCAGCACGTGAACCTATTACGAGCAGGCAGCTGATTAGTAGTCCCTCGTATACAACCTAATGACACCAAGTCTCCAAGTACGAGACCCTCGTTAAATGAAATAAGGGAAAGAAGTGTATACCTAAGGGCTCGTTTTGCCGTGTTTTGACAAGATATTATTGAGATCTAACAGACAGTAATGCCAAAGAATGTACAGGGGAAGTTATTAGAACCGATGAATTGTAAATAAGAAGAAAGAAATGTTGATGTAGAAATAACCAGCCGTGAGCAGGAATCAAACCTACGACCTTCGAATAACGTGTTTGATTCTCTAAGCACTGAGCTACCACAGCGGCCTTCCCTCCATCCACTTTTTTGGGTTTATATGTGAATTTAGAAGTAGGAGTGACAGTCAGCGCCATATATAATCCAAGCGACGAGTGTGAACCACTCTTTCATGCGCATGATTAGCGTCACATAGCGCGTGAACCTATTACGAGCGGGCAGCGGATTAATAGTCCCTCGTATGGAACCTAATGACACCATGTCTGCCAGTACGAGACCCTCGTAAAATGAAATGAGGGAAAGAGGTGTATACCAAAGGGCTCGTTTTTCCGTGTTTTGACACAATATTAATCAGATCTAACAGACAGTAATGCCAAGGAATGCACAGGGGAAGTTATTAGAACCAATGGAATGTAAAGAAGAAGAAAAGTGGATGAAAAAATAACTAGCCATGAGCCGGAATCAAACCTAGGAACTTCGAATAACGCGTTCGATGCTCTAACCCCTGAGCTACCACAGCGGCCTTCCCTCCATCCACTTTTTTGGGTTTATATGTGAATTTAGAAGTAGGAGTGACAGTCAGCGCCATATATAATCCAAGCGACGAGTGTGAACCACTCTTTTTTGCGCATGTTTGGCGTCACGTAGCACGTGAACTTATTACGAGCGGGCAGCTGATTAATAGTCCCTCGTATAGAACCTAGTGACACCAAGTCTGCCAGTACGAGACCCTCGTTAAATGAAATGAGGGAAAGAGGTGTATACCTAAGGGCTCGTTTTTCGATGTTTTGACACCATATGAATGAGATCTAACAGACATTAATGCCAAGGATTGTACAGGGGAAGTTATTAGAACCAACGGAATGTATATAAGAAGAAAAGTGGATGAAAAATAAACAGCCGTGAACAGGAATCGAACCCACGACCTTCGAATAACGCGTTCGATGCTCTAACCACTGAGTTACCACAGCGGCTTTCCCTCCATCCAATTGTTTTGGGTTTATATGTGAATTTAGAAGTAGAAGTGACAGTCAGCGCCATCTATAGGCGAAGCGACGAGTGTGAACCACTCTTTTATGCGCATGTTTGGCGTCACGTAGCATGTGAACTTATTACGAGTGGGCAGCAGATTAATAGTCTCTCGTATACAACCTAATGACACCGAGTCTGGCAGTACGAGACCCTCGTTCAATGAAATAAGGAAAAGGAGTGTATACCCAAGGGCTCGTTTTTCCGTGTTTTGACAAGATATTATTGAGATCTAACAGACAGTAATGCCAAAGAATGTACAGGGAAAGTTATTAGAACCAATGGAATGTAAATAAGAAGAAAAGTGGATGAAAAATAACCAGCCGTGAGCAGGAATTGAACCTACGACATTCGAATAACGCGTTCGAATCTGTAACCACTGAGCTACCACAGCGGCTTTCCCTTCATCCACTTTTTTGGGTTTATATGTGAATTTAGAATTAGGAGTGACAGTCAGCGCCTTCTATAAGCAGAGCGACGAGTGTGAACCACACTTTTATGCGAATGTCGGCGTCACGTAGCATGCGAACCAATTATGAGTGCGCAGCTGATTAATAGTCCAACGTATACAACCTAATGACACCGAGTCTGCCAGTACGAGACCCTCGTTAAATGAAATGAGGGAAAGAGGTGTATACCTAAGGGCTCGTTTTTCCGTGTTTTGACACAATATTAATGAGATCTAACAGACAGTAATGCCAAGGAATGCACAGGGGAAGTTATTAGAACCAATGAATTGTAAAGAAGAAGAAAGGTGGATGAAAAAATAACCAGCCGTGAGCCGGAATCAAACCTAGGACATTCGAATAACGCGTTCGATGCTCTAACCCCTGAGCTACCACAGCGGCCTTCCCTTCATCCACTTTTTTGGGTTTATATGTGAATTTAGGAGTAGAAGTGACAGTCAGCGCCATATATAATCCAAGCGACGAGTGTGAACCACTCTTTCATGCGCATGATTAGCGTCACATAGCACGTGAACTTATTACGAGCGGGAAGCTGATGAAAGAGAGACAGTAATGCCAAGGAATGCACAGGGGAAGTTATTAGAACCAATGAATTGTAAAGAAGAAGAAAGGTGGATGAAAAAATAACCAGCCGTGAGCCGGAATCAAACCTAGGACCATCGAATAACGCGTTAGATGCTCTAACCACTGAGCTACCACCGCGGCCTTCCCTCTATCCACTTTTTTGGGTTTATATGTGAATTTAGAATTAGGAGTGACAGTCAGTGCCATCTATAAGCAGAGCGACGAGTGTGAACCACACTTTTATGCGCATTTTTGGCGTCACTCAGCACGTGAACTTATTACGAGCAGGCAGCTGATTAATAGTCCCTCGTATACAACCTAATGACACCAAGTCTCCCAGTACGAGACCCTCGTTAAATGAAATAAGGGAAAGAAGTGTATACCTAAGGGCTCGTTTTGCCGTGTTTTGACAAGATATTATTGAGATCTAACAGACAGTAATGCCAAAGAATGTACAGGGGAAGTTATTAGAACCAATGAAATGTAAATAAGAAGAAAGAAATGTTGATGTAGAAATAACCAGCGTGAGCAGGAATCAAACCTACGACCTTCGAATAACGTGTTCGATTCTCTAAGCACTGAGCTACCACAGCGGCCTTCCCTCCATCCACTTTTTTGGGTTTATATGTGAATTTAGAAGTAGGAGTGACAGTCAGCGCCATATATAATCCAAGCGACGAGTGTGAACCACTCTTTCATGCGCATGATTAGCGTCACACAGCGCGTGAACCTATTACGAGCGGGCAGCTGATTAATAGTCCCTCGTATGGAACCTAATGACACCGAGTCTGCCAGTACGAGACCCTCATTAAATGAAATAAGGAAAAGGAGTGTATACCTAAGGGCTCGTTTTTCCGTGTTTTGACACAATATTAATGAGATCTAACAGACAGTAATGCCAAGGAATGCACAGGGGAAGTTATTAGAACCAATGAATTGTAAAGAAGAAGAAAGGTGGATGAAAAAATAACCAGCCGTGAGCCGGAATCAAACCTAGGACCTTCGAATAACGCGTTCGATGCTCTAACCCCTGAGCTACCACAGCGGCCTTCCCTTCATCCACTTTTTTGGGTTTATATGTGAATTTAGGAGTAGAAGTGACATTCAGCGCCATATATAATCCAAGCGACGAGTGTGAACCACTCTTTCATGCGCATGATTAGCGTCACATAGCACGTGAACTTATTACGAGCGGGAAGCTGATTAATAGTCCCTCGTATGGAACCTAATGACACCATGTCTGCCAGTACGAGACCCTCGTTAAATGAAATGAGGGAAAGAGGTGTATACCTAAGGGCTCGTTTTTCCGTGTTTTGACACCATATGAATGAGATCTAACAGGCATTATAGCCAAGGATATTACAGGGGAAGTTATTAGAGCAAATGGAATGTATATAAGAAGAAAAGTGGATGAAAAATTAAACAGCCGTGAACAGGAATCGAACCCACGACCTTCGAATAACGCGTTCGATGCTCTAACCACTGAGCTACCACAGCGGCTCTCCCTCCATCCAATTTTTTTTTTGGGTTTACATGTGAATTTAGAAGTAGGAGTGACAGTCAGCGCCATCTATAGGCGAAGCGACGAGTGTGAACCACTCTTTTATGCGCATGTTTGGCGTCACGTAGCACGTGAACCTATTACGAGTGGGCAGCAGATAAATAGTCCCTCGTACACAACCTAATGACACCGAGTCTGCCAGTACGAGACCCTCGTTAAATGAAATAAGGAAAAGGAGTGTATACCTAAGGGCTCGTTTTTCCGTGTTTTGACACAATATTATTGAGATATGACAGTAATGCCAAGGAATGCACAGGGGAAGTTATTAGAACCAATGGGATGTAAAGAAGAAGAAAAGTGGATGAAAAAATAACCAGCCGTGAGCCGGAATCAAACCTAGGACCTTCGAATAACGCGTTTGATGCTGTAACCACTGAGCTACCACTGCGGCCTTCCCTCCATCACCTTTTTTGGGTTTATATGTGAATTTAGAAGTAGGAGTGACCGTCAGCACCATATATAATCTAAGCGACGAGTGTGAACCACTCTTTCTTGCGCATGTTTGGCGTCACATAGCACGTGAACTTATTATGAGCGGGCAGCTGATTAATAGTCCCTCATATACAACCTAATGCCACTAAGTCTGCCAGTACGAGACCCTCGTTAAATAGAATAAGGCAAAAATTTTTATACCAAAGGGCTCGTTTTTCCGTGTTTTTACACAATAATAATGAGATCTAACAGACAGTAATGCCAAGGAATGCACAGGGAAAGTTATCAGAACCAATGGAATGTAAAGAAGAAGAAAAGTGGATGAAAAAATAACCAGCCGTGAGCCGGAATCAAACCTAGAACCTTCGAATAACGCGTTCGATGCTCTAACCACTGAGCTACCACCGCGGCCTTCCCTCCATCCACTTTTATGTGTTTATATTTGAATTTAGAATTAGGAGTGACAGTCAGCGCCATCTATAAGCAGAGCGACGAGTGTGAACCACTCTTTTATGCGCATGTTTGGCGTCACGTAGCACGTGAACTTATTACGAGCGGGCAGCTGAATAATAGTCCCTCGTATAGAACCTAGTGACACCAAGTCTGCCAGTACGAGACCCCGTTAAATGAAATGAGGGAAAGAGGTGTATACCTGAGGGCTCGTTTTTCCGTGTTTTGACACCATATGAATGAAATCTAACAGACATTAAAGCCAAGGATAGTACAGATGAAGTTATTAGAACCAATGGAATGTAAATAAGAAGAAAGAAATGTTGATGTAGAAATAACCAGCCGTGAGCAGGAATCGAACCTACGACCTTCAAATAACGTGTTCGATTCTCTAAGCACTGAGCTACCACAGCGGCCTTCCCTCCATCCACTTTTTTGGGTTTATATGTGAATTTAGAAGTAGGAGTGTCAGTCAGCACCGTCAATAAGCCAAGTAACGAGTGCGAACCACAATTTTATGCGCATGTGTGGCGTCACGTAGCATGTGAACCTATTATGAGTGGGCAGCTGATTAATAGTCCCTCGTATACAACCGAATGACACCGAGTCTGCCAGTACGAGACCCTTGTTAAATGAAATAAGGAAAAGGAGTGTATACCTAAGGGCTCGTTTTTCCGTGTTTTGACACAATATTAATGAGATATGACAGTAATGCCAAGGAATGTACAGGGGAAGTTATTGAAACCAATGGAATGTATATAAGAAGAAAAGTGGATGAAAAATTAAACAGCCTTGAGCAGAAATCGAACCTACGACCTTCGAATAACGCGTTCGATGCTCTAACCCCTGAGCTATTACAGCGGCCTTCACTCCATCTACTTTTTTGGGTTTATATGTGAATTTAGAAGTGGGAGTGACAGTCAGCGCCATATATAATCCAAGCGACGAGTGTCAACCACTCTATGATGCGCATGTTTAGCGTCACATAGCACGTGAACTTATTACGAGCGGGCAGCTGATTAATAGTCCCTCGTATACAACCTAATGACACCAAGTCTCCCAGTACGAGACCCTCTTTAAATGAAATAAGGGAAAGAAGTGTATACCTAAGGGCTCGTTTTTCCGTGTTTTGACGCACTATTAAAGAGATCTAACAGACAGTAATGCCATGGAATGTACAAGGGAAGTTATTATAACCAATGGAATGTAAATAAGAAAAAAAGTGGATGAAAAGATAACCAGCCGTGAGCAGGAATTGAACCTACGACCTTCGAATAACGCGTTCGATTCTCTAACCACTGAGCTACCACAGCTGCTTTCCCTCCATCCACTTTTTTGGGTTTATATGTGAATTTAGAATTAGGAGTGACAGTAAGCGCCTTCTATAGGCGAAGCGACGAGTGTGAACCACTCTTTTATGCGCATGTTTGGCGTCACGTAGCACGTGAACTTATTACGAGTTGGCAGCTGATTAATAGTCCCTCGTATACAACCTGCTGACACCGAGTCTGCCAGTACGAGACCCTCGTTAAATGAAATAAGGAAAAGGAGTGTATACCTAAGGGCTCGTTTTGCCGTGTTTTGACACCATATGAATGAGATCTAACAGGCATTAATGCCAAGGATTGTACAGGGGAAGTTACTAGAGCCAATGGAATGTAAATAAGAAGAAAGGTGGATGAAAAAATAACCAGCCGTGAGCCGGAATCAAACCTAGGACCTTCGAATAACGCGTTCGATGCTCTAACCCCTGAGCTACCACAGCAGCCTTCCCTCCATCCACTTTTTTGGGTTTATATGTGAATTTAGGAGTAGAAGTGACAGTCAGCGCCATATATATTCCAAGCGACGAGTGTGAACCACTCTTTCATGCGCATGATTAGCGTCACATAGCACGTGAACTTATTACGAGCGGGAAGCTGATAATTAGTCCCTCGTATAGAACCTAATGACACCATGTCTGCCAGTACGAGACCCTCGTTAAATGAAATGAGGGAAAGAGGTGTATACCTAAGGGCTCGTTTTTCCGTGTTTTGACACCTTATGAATGAGATCTAACAGGCATTATAGCCAAGGATATTACAAGGGAAGTTATTAGAACAAATGGAATGTATATAAGAAGAAAAGTGGATGAAAAATTAAACAGCCGTGAACAGGAATCGAACCCACGACCTTCGAATAACGCGTTCGATGCTCTAACCACTGAGCTACCACAGCGGCTCTCCCTCAATCCAATTTTTTTGGGTTTATATGTGAATTTAGAAGTAGGAGTGACAGTCAGCGCCATCTATAGGCGAAGCGACGAGTGTGAACCACTCTTTTATGCGCATGTTTGGCGTCACGTAGCACGTGAACTTATTACGAGTGGGCAGCAGATTAATAGTCCCTCGTATACAACCTAATGACACCGAGTCTGCCAGTACGAGACCCTCGTTAAATGAAATAAGGAAAAGGAGTATATACCTAAGGGCTCGTTTTTCCGTGTTTTGACACAATAATATTGAGATATGACAGTAATGCCAAGGAATGCACCGGGGAAGTTATTAGAACCAATGGAATGTAAAGAAGAAGAAAAGTGGATGAAAAAATAACCAGCCGTGAGCCGGAATCAAACCTAGGACCTTCGAATAACGCGTTCGATGCTGTAACCACTGAGCTTACACCGCGGCCTTCCCTCCATCCACTTTTTTGGGTTTATATGTGCATTTAGAATTAGGAGTGACAGTCAGCGCCATCTATAAGCAGAGCGACGAGTGTGAACCACACTTTTATGCGCATGTTTGGCGTCACGTAGCACGTGAACTTATTACGAGCAGGCAGCTGAATAATAGTCCCTCGTATACAACCTACTGACACCAAATCTCCCGGTACGAGACCCTCGGTAAATGAAATAAGGGAAAGAAGTGTATACCTAAGGGCTCGTTTTTCCGTGTTTTGACACACTAATAATGATATCTAACAGACAGTAATGCCAAGGAATGTACAGGGGAAGTTATTAGAACTAATGGGATGCAAATAGGAAGAAACAAAAGTGGATGAAAAAATAACCAGCCATGAGCAGAAATCGAACCTACGACCTTCGAATAACGCGTTCGATGCTCTAACCCCTGAGCTACCACTGCGGCCTTCCCTCCATCCCCTTTTTTGGGTTTATATGTGAATTTAGAAGTAGGAGTGACAGTCAGCGCCATATATAATCTAAGCGACGAGTGTGAACCACTCTTTCATGCGCATGTTTGGCGTCAGATAGCACGTGAACTTATTATGAGCGGGCAGCTGATTAATAGTCCCTCATATACAACCTAATGCCACCAAGTCTGCCAGTACGAGACCCTCGTTAAATATAATAAGGCAAAAAAGTTTATACCAAAGGGCTCGTTTTTCCGTGTTTTTACACAATAATAATGAGATCTAACAGACAGTAATGCCAAGGAATGCACAGTGGAAGTTATCAGAACCAATGGAATGTAAAGAAGAAGAAAAGTGGATGAAAAAATAACCAGCCGTGAGCCGGAATCAAACCTAGAACCTTCGAATAACGCGTTCGATGCTCTAACCACTGAGCTACCACCGCGGCCTTCCCTCCATCCACTTTTATGTGTTTATATTTGAATTTAGAATTAGGAGTGACAGTCAGCGCCATCTATAAGCAGAGCGACGAGTGTGAACCATTCTTTTATGCGCATGTTTGGCGTCACGTAGCACGTGAACTTATTACGAGCGGGCAGCTGATTAATAGTCCCTCGTATAGAACCTAGTGACACCAAGTCTGCCAGTACGAGACCCCGTTAAATGAAATGAGGGAAAGAGGTGTATACCCGAGGGCTCGTTTTTCCGTGTTTTGACACCATATGAATGAAATCTAACAGACAATAAAGCCAAGGATAGTACAGGGGAAGTTATTAGAACCAATGGATTGTAAATAAGAAGAAAGAAATGTTGATGTAGAAATAACCAGCCGTGAGCAGGAATCGAACCTACGACCTTCAAATAACGTGTTCGATTCTCTAAGCACTGAGCTACCACAGCGGCCTTCCCTCCATCCACTTTTTTGGGTTTATATGTGAATTTAGAAGTAGGAGTGACAGTCAGCGCCGTCAATAAGCCAAGTAACGAGTGCGAACCACAATTTTATGCGCATGTGTGGCGTCACGTAGCATGTGAACCTATTATGAGTGGGCAGCTGATTAATAGTCCCTCGTATACAACCGAATGACACCGAGTCTGCCAGTACGAGACCCTCTTTAAATGAAATAAGGGAAAGAAGTGTATACCTAAGGGCTCGTTTTTCCGTGTTTTGACACACTATTAATGAGATCTAACAGACAGTAATGCCATGGAATGTACAAGGGAAGTTATTATAACCAATGGAATGTAAATAGGAAAAAAAGTGGATGATAAAATAACCAGCCGTGAGCAGGAATCGAACCTACGACCTTCGAATAACGCGTTCGATGCTCTAACCACTGAGCTACCACAGCGGCCTTCCATCCATCCACTTTTTTGGGTTTATATGTGAATTTAGAAGTAGGAGTGACAGTCAGCGCCATCTATAAGCAAAGCGACGAGCGTGAACCACACTTTTATGCGCATGTTTGGCGTCACTTAGCACGTGAACTTATTACGAGCGCGCAGCTGAATAATAGTCCCTCGTATACAACCTAATGACACCAAGTCTCCCAGTACGAGACCCCCGTTAAAGGAAATAAGGCAAAGAAGTGTATACCAAAGGGCTCGTCTTTCCGCGTTTTGACACAATATTAATGAGATCTAACAGACGGTAATGCCAAGGAATTCACAGGGGAAGTTATTAGAACCAATGGAATGTAAATAGGAAGAAAAGTGGATGAAAAATTAAACAGCCGTGAGCTGAAATCAAACCTACGACCTTCGAATAACGCGTTCGATGCTCTAACCCCTGAGCTACCACAGCGGCCTTCCCTCCATCCACTTTTTTGGGTTTATATGTGAATTTAGAAGTAGGAGTGACAGTCAGCGCCATATATAATCCAAGCGACGAGTGTGAACCACTCTTTCATGCGCATGATTAGCATCACATAGCAAGTGAACTTATTACGAGCGGGCAGCTGATTAATAGTCCCTCGTATGGAACCTAATGACACCATGTCTGCCAGTACGAGACCCTCGTTAAATGAAATGAGGGAAAGAGGTGTATACCAAAGGGCTCGTCTTTCCGTGTTTTGACACAATATTAATGAGATCTAACAGACAGTAATGCCAAGGAATGCACAGGGGAAGTAATTAGAACCAATGGAATGTAAATAAGAAGAAAAGTGGATGAAAAAATAACCAGTCGTGAGCCGGAATTTCCCCTAGGACCTTCGAATAACGCGTTCGATGCTCTAACCCCTGAGCTACCACTTCGGCCTTCCCTCCATCCACTTTTTTGGGTTTATATGTGAATTTAGGAGTAGAAGTGACAGTCAGCGCCATATATAATCCAAGCGACGAGTGTGAACCACTCTTTCATGCGCATGATTAGCGTCACATAGCACGTCAACTTGTTACGAGCGGGCGGCTGATTATTAGTCCCTCGTATGGAACCTAATGACACTATGTCTGCCAGTACGAGACCCTCGTTAAATGAAATGAGGGAAAGAGGTGTATACCTAAGGGCTCGTTTTTCCGTGTTTTGTTGCCATATGAATGAGATCTAACAGATATTAAAGCCAAGGATTGTACAGGGGAAGTTACTAGAGCCAATGGAATGTAAATAAGAAGAAAGAAAAGTGGATGAAAAATTAACCAACCCTGAACAGGGATCGAACCTACGACCTTCGAATAACGCGTTCGATGCTCTAACCACTGAACTACCACAGCGGCCTTCCCTCCATCCACTTTTTTATGTTTATATGTGAATTTAGAAGTAGGAGTGACAGTCAGCGCCATGTATATGCCAAGCGGCGA
The DNA here is from genome assembly GCF_043290135.1 of Rhipicephalus microplus. Taxonomy (NCBI): domain Eukaryota; kingdom Metazoa; phylum Arthropoda; class Arachnida; order Ixodida; family Ixodidae; genus Rhipicephalus; species Rhipicephalus microplus. The sequence continues at coordinate 37,184,493 of NC_134700.1, forward strand.
GTGTGAACCACTCTTTTATGCGCATGTTTGGCGTCACGTAGCACGTGAACTTATTACGAGAGGGCAGCTGATTAATAGTCCCTCGTATGGAACCTAATGACACCATGTCTGCCAGTACGAGACCCTCGTTAAATGAAATGAAGGAAAGAGGTGTATACCTAAGGGCTCGTTTTTCCGTGTTTTGACACAATATTATTGAGATATGACAGTAATGCCAAGGAATGCACAGGGGAAGTTATTAGAACCAATGGAATGTAAAGAAGAAGAAAAGTGGATGAAAAAATAACCAGCCGTGAGCCGGAATCAAACCTAGGACCTTCGAATAACGCGTTCGATGCTGTAACCACTGAGCTTACACCGCGGCCTTCCCTCCATCCACTTTTTTGGGTTTATATGTGCATTTAGAATTAGGAGTGACAGTCAGCGCCATCTATAAGCAGAGCGACCAGTGTGAACCACACTTTTATGCGCATGTTTGGCGTCACGTAGCACGTGAACTTATTACGAGCGGGAAGCTGATTAATAGTCCCTCGTATGGAACCTAATGACACCATGTCTGCCAGTACGAGACCCTCGTTAAATGAAATGAGGGAAAGAGGTGTATACCAAAGGGCTCGTTTTTCCGTGTTTTGACACAATATTAATGAGATCTAACAGACAGTAATGCCAAGGAATGCACAGGGGAAGTTATTAGAACCAATGGAATGTAAAGAAGAAGAAAAGTGGATGAAAAAATAACCAGCCGTGAGCCGGAATCAAACCTAGGACCTTCGAATAACGCGTTCGATGCTGTAACCACTGAGCTTACACCGCGGCCTTCCCTCCATCCACTTTTTTGGGTTTATATGTGCATTTAGAATTAGGAGTGACAGTCAGCGCCATCTATAAGCAGAGCGACCAGTGTGAACCACACTTTTATGCGCATGTTTGGCGTCACGTAGCACGTGAACTTATTACGAGCAGGCAGCTGATAATTAGTCCCTCGTATACAACCTAATGACACCAAGTCTCCCAGTACGAGACCCTCGTTAAATGAAATAAGGGAAAGAAGTGTATACCTAAGGGCTCGTTTTTCCGTGTTTTGACACTTATAATGATATCTAACAGACAGTCATTCCAAGGAATGTACAGTGGAAGTTATTAGAACTAATGGGATGTAAATAGGAAGAAACAAAAGTGGATGAAAAAATAACCAGCCATGAGCAGAAATCGAACCTACGACCTTCGAATAACGCGTTCGATGCTCTAACCCCTGAGCTACCACTGCGGCCTTCCCTCCATCCCCTTTTTTGGGTTTATATGTGAATTTAGAAGTAGGAGTGACAGTCAGCGCCATATATAATCTAAGCGACGAGTGTGAACCACTCTTTCATGCGCATGTTTGGCGTCACATAGCACGTGAACTTGTTATGAGCGGGCAGCTGATTAATAGTCCCTCGTATACAACCTAATGCCACCAAGTCTGCCAGTACGAGACCCTCGTTAAATAGAATAAGGAGAAAAAGTTTATACCAAAGGGCTCGTTTTTCCGTGTTTTTACACAATAATAATGAGATCTAACAGACAGTAATGCCAAGGAATGCACAGGGGAAGTTATCAGAACCAATGGAATGTAAAGAAGAAGAAAAGTGGATGAAAAAATAACCAGCCGTGAGCCGGAATCAAACCTAGAACCTTCGAATAACGCGTTCGATGCTCTAACCACTGAGCTACCACCGCGGCCTTCCCTCCATCCACTTTTATGGGTTTATATTTGAAATTAGAATTAGGAGTGACAGTCAGCGCCATCTATAAGCAGAGCGACGAGTGTGAACCACTCTTTTATGCGAATGTTTGGCGTCACGTAGCACGTGAACTTATTACGAGCGGGCAGCTGATTAATAGTCCCTCGTATAGAACCTAGTGACACCAAGTCTGCCAGTACGAGAACCCGTTAAATGAAATGAGGGAAAGAGGTGTATACCTGAGGGCTCGTTTTTCTGTGTTTTGACACCATATGAATGAAATCTAACAGACATTAATGCCAAGGATAGTACAGGGGAAGTTATTAGAACCAATGGAGTGTAAATAAGAAGAAAAAAATGTTGATGTAGAAATAACCAGCCGTGAGCAGGAATCGAACCTACGACCTTCGAATAACGTGTTCGATTCTCTAAGCACTGAGCTACCACAGCGGCCTTCCCTCCTTCCCCTTTTTTGGGTTTATATGTGAATTTAGAAGGAGGAGTGACAGTCAGCGCCGTCAATAAGCCAAGTAACGAGTGCGAACCACAATTTTATGCGCATGTGTGGCGTCACGTAGCATGTGAACCTATTATGAGTGGGCAGCTGATTAATAGTCCCTCGTATACAACCTAATGACACCGAGTCTGCCAGTACGAGACCCTCGTTTAATGAAATAAGGAAAAGGAGTGTATACCTAAGGGCTCGTTTTTCCGTGTTTTGACACAATATTAATGAGATATGACAGTAATGCCAAGGAATGTACAGGGGAAGTTATTGAAACCAATGGAATGTATATAAGAAGAAAAGTGGATGAAAAATTAAACAGCCGTGAGCAGAAATCGAACCTACGACCTTCGAATAACGCGTTCGATGCTCTAACCCCTGAGCTATTACAGCGGCCTTCACTCCATCTACTTTTTTGGGTTTATATGTGAATTTAGAAGTGGGAGTGACAGTCAGCGCCATATATAATCCAAGCGACGAGTGTGAACCACTCTTTGATGCGCATGTTTAGCGTCACATAGCAGGTGAACTTATTACGAGCGGGCAGCTGATTAATAGTCCCTCGTATACAACTTAATGACACTAGGTCTCCCAGTACGAGACCCTCTTTAAATGAAATAAGGGAAAGAAGTGTATACCTAAGGGCTCGTTTTTCCGTGTTTTGACACACTATTAATGAGATCTAACAGACAGTAATGCCATGGAATGTACAAGGGAAGTTATTATAACCAATGGAATGTAAATAAGAAAAAAAGTGGATGAAAAAATAACCAGCCGTGAGCAGGAATTGAACCTACGACCTTCGAATAACGCGTTCGATTCTCTAACCACTGAGCTACCACAGCTGCTTTCCCTCCATCCACTTTTTTGGGTTTATATGTGAAATTAGAATTAGGAGTGACAGTCAGCGCCATCTATAAGCAGAGCGACGAGCGTGAACCACACTTTTATGCGCATGTTTGGCGTCACTTAGCACGTGAACTTATTATGAGCGGGCAGCTGAATTATAGTCCCTCGTATACAACCTAATGACACCAAGTCTCCCAGTACGAGACCCCCGTTAAATGAAATAAGGCAAAGAAGTGTATACCAAAGGGCTCATTTTTCCGCGTTTTGACACAATATTAATGAGATCTAACAGACGGTAATGCCAAGGAATTCACAGGGGAAGTTATTAGAAATAATGGAATGTAAATAGAAAGAAAAGTGGATGAAAATTAAACAGCCGTGAGCTGAAATCGAACCTACGACCTTCGAATAACGCGTTCGATGCTCTAACCCCTGAGCTACCACAGCGGCCTTCCCTCCATCCACTTTTTTGGGTTTATATGTGAATTTAGAGGTAGGAGTGACAGTCAGCGCCATATATTATCCAAGCGACGAGTGTGAACCACTCTTTAATGCGCATGATTAGCGTCACATAGCAAGTGAACTTATTACGAGTGGGCAGCTGATTAATAGTCCCTCGTATGGAACCTAATGACACCATGTCTGCCAGTACGAGACCCTCGTTAAATGAAATGAGGGAAAGAGGTGTATACCAAAGGGCTCGTTTTTCCGTGTTTTGACACAATATTAATGAGATCTAACAGACAGTAATGCCAAGGAATGCACAGGGGAAGTAATTAGAACCAATGAAATGTAAAGAAGAAGAAAAGTGGATGAAAAAATAACCAGCCGTGAGCCGGAATTTCCCCTAGGACCTTCGAATAACGCGTTCGATGCTCTAACCCCTGAGCTACCACAGCGGCCTTCCCTCCATCCACTTTTTTAGGTTTATATGTGAATCTAGAAGTAGGAGTGACAGTCAGCGCCGTCAATAAGCCAAGTAACGAGTGCTAACCACAATTTTATGCGCATGTGGGGCATCACGTAGCATGTGAACCTATTATGAGTGGGCAGCTGATTAATAGTCCCTTGTATACAACATAATGACACCGAGTCTGCCAGTACGAGACCCTCGTTAAATGAAATAAGGAAAAGGACTGTATACCTAAGGGCTTGTTTTTTCGTGTTTTGACACAATATTATTGAGATATGACAGTAATGCCAAGGAATGTACAGGGGAAGTTATTGAAACCAATGGAATGTAAATAAGAAGAAAAGTGGATGAAAAATTAAACAGCCGTGAGCAGAAATCGAACCTACGACCTTCGAATAACGCGTTCGATGCTCTAACCCCTGAGCTAATACAGCGGCCTTCCATCCATCTACTTTTTTGGGTTTATATGTGAATTTAGAAGTAGGAGTGACAGTCAGCGCCATATATATTCCAAGCGACGAGTGTGAACCACTCTTTGATTCGCATGATTAGCGTCACATAGCACGTGAACTTATTACGAGCGGGAAGCTGATTAATAGTCCCTCGTATGGAACCTAATGACACCATGTCTGCCAGTACGAGACCCTCGTTAAACAAAATGAGGGAAAGAGGTGTATACCAAAGGGCTCGTTTTTCCGTGTTTTGACACAATATTAATGAGATCTAACAGACAGTAATGCCAAGGAATGCACAGGGGAAGTTATTAGAACCAATGGAATGTAAAGAAGAAGAAAAGTGGATGAAAAAATAACCAGCCATGAGCCGGAATCAAACCTAGGACCTTCGAATAACGCGTTCGATGCTCTAACCCCTGAGCTACCACAGCGGCCTTCCCTCCATCCACTTTTTTGGGTTTATATGTGAATTTAGAAGTAGGAGTGACAGTCAGCGCCAAATATAATCCAAGCGACGAGTGTGAACCACTCTTTTTTGCGCATGTTTGGCGTCACGTAGCACGTGAACTTATTACGAGCGGGCAGCTGATTAATAGTCCCTCGTATAGAACCTAGTGACACCAAGTCTGCCAGTACGAGACCCTCGTTAAATGAAATGAGGAAAAGAGGTGTACACCTAAGGGCTCGTTTTTCCGTGTTTTGACACCATATGAATGAGATCTAACAGGCATTAATGCCAAGGATTGTACAGGGGAAGTTACTAGAGCCAATGGAATGTAAATAAGAAGAAAGAAAAGTGGATGAAAAATTAACCAACCCTGAACAGGGATCGAACCTACGACCTTCGAATAACGCGTTCGATTCTCTAACCACTGAGCTACCACAGCTGCTTTCCCTCCATCCGTTTTTTTGGGTTTATATGTGAACTTGGATTCACGGAAATGAAGTGCCCTATATATCTGGGTACCATTCTGAGCACCTGTGCCGCAGCGCTAAGAAGGGAGGGGGCGTTGCTATATACTTCAAAGACACGCTTACTTGTGAAAAGTTGCCTCACCTTTCCGTCATAAATGATGACGTCGAGTGCTTAGCTCTACGCATTGGCAAGGTGCTCGCAGTGGTTGTGTATAGGCCACCTCTTGGAAAGGAAGTAAACTTTCTTCATTTCTTCGAGACGCTACTGTGTGATAATTCTTTCACTTTGGGTTCATTTGTTATTATGGGTGACATAAACATTGATCTGAAATCATCACACACGTACTCTAGGGAATTCACTACCATGTTGGACACGTATGCCTGTAAAAATTACGTAGATATACCCACTAGAATCACAACACACAGTGCCACGTTACTGGACGTCTGCATTACAAACCTTTGCACAGACTACATAAAAACGGGCGTTTTCTCTTCCGATATTAGTGACCACCTGCCGGTATTTTTACTGGCCACCTTATATGAAAATAAGCCTCAAGAGCAAATGTGTTCTCGACGTAACCTAAATGACATCTCGCGCGAAGTATTTAGAAACTTAGTCCAAGGACTTGACTGGAGCATTATATTAGACCAGGCAGACGCCAACACTGCCTATGACATGTTTTTCGAGATGATCCATAAATGTTTTGACAATGCATTTCCGCTCAAGAAAATCATGGTGCAGCGAAACAAAAAATATAGGAAACCATGGATAAACAAAGGTCTATATCAACGCATAAAGGCTAAGAATAAATTATACCACGAATTCATTAGTTGTCGGGACCCTGAAGTGTTTTGTAGATACAAAAAAATTCGAAATACTCTGAATGCTGATTTAAGAAAAGCCAAGAAAAATTACTACACAGCAAAGTTTGAGAGCATTTACGATAACCCAAAGAAGGTATGGCAAATGGTAAATGCTCTAACTAATAGAATGGAACAGTGCAGTGATATAAAAGAAATGACTATAAACGGTACAACTATATATGCTGAAGATTTGGCTAACTCAATAAATGCACATTTCATAAATGCCGGTTGTTATGAAGAGCCAAATGACATTGACCGTGATACTAATATCCCGGATACACCTATGATAGAACACACAATATTCTTACAACCAACATCTCCTGCTGAAGTGGAGGCATCAATAAGGCTACTGAAAAGTAATGTCGCACCAGGCATTGATGAGATTGGTGCGAAAGAATTAAAACAAGTATCCCACCTTATTTCGGAGGCAGTTGCTCATATTGTTAATCTCATGTTGTCAACTGGTGTTTTTCCACAAAAACTCAAAGTAGCACGGGTGACAGCTATATTTAAAGGTGGCCTTAGAAATAATTTATCAAATTACCGACCGATATCGGTCCTCCCCATTATGTCGAAAATATTTGAAAGTGTGATTAACCAAAGACTGGTTTCTTTCTTTGACAAACACAAAATTCTTTCTAATAGCCAATATGGTTTTCGGAAAAACAGATCAACTGAAAAAGCATTGTGCTACATCAAAGATAGTATACTTACGAACATAGATAGCAAAAATTTCACACTTGGTTTATTTCTAGATTTGAAGAAAGCTTTCGATTCCATAAAATATAATATTTTATACGACAAACTATCTAGGTATGGGGTGCGGGGAGTAGCATTAGAGCTCATTAAAAACTATCTGAGTCACCGTTCTCAAATTGTGCAAATACAAAACGCAAAATCATCGAAACTAAAGCTAACACAAGGAGTTCCTCAGGGGTCCATACTGGGGCCATTTTTATTTCTTGTTTATATTAACGATATTGTAACTATAGCAAACTCTCCTGAAATTATTATGTATGCCGATGACACTAATGTTTTTTTTAAATCCACAGACTTAACTGATTTGGAAACCAAGGCCAACGAGTACCTTGCGTTGCTCTCGACTTGGCTAGGCCAAAATAGACTGCAGCTTAATATAGCAAAGACAAACTATGTCATATTTCGTGCTCTGAACAAACAACTTAGCCGGGAAATAGTTCTAACTTTCCAAGGGCATGAGTTAACCAGGGTTAAAGAGCAAAAGTTTCTTGGTGTCTGGTTCCAAGAGCATCTTTCGTGGAACGTTCATGTTAATAATTTAGTCGTTGAACTCTCCCGAGCTGTTGGCTGCTTGTATAAAATTGCACCCTTGATACCTATCTGGTTGAAGCAAAACCTATATAATTCATTGTTCTACTCTAGACTATGCTACGGAATACTGGTCTGGGGTACCACTACAAAAACCAACTACAATAGGATTATTCGTCTACAAAAAATGATACTGCGCATTTATGAAAGTTATCAGGGGCCATGGTACCAATTAAGCACGTCACCGTTATTTTTAAAATATCAAATGCTTCAAGCAAACAAAGTTTATGACTTCAAACTACTGCAGTATATACATTCCAATGCACTATATCTAGACGACAGCAGCAGTAATGAAGTCCCATACGACATGAGACTGAAGAGAAGACGAACATTAAAAACCAGGACTAACTATGGTACACAAACAACCAGCCACCAAGTACTAATGATCCTGAATAAGCTAGAAGGTCATATTGAATTCTTCACGACTAGAAATGCATTTAAAAATAAGGTGAAGGAACTGTTACTTGCACAGGCTTTGAGAGAATGACTATTGCAACACATGTGTGTGTGGGTATATGTGTGTGTATGTGTGTATATATGTGTATGTGTATATATGTGTATGTATATGTGTGTATATATATGTGTGTATATATGTGTATGTAGGTGTATATATGTGTGTATATATGTGTGTGTATGTGTGTGTGTATGTATATATATGTGTGTATGTATATATGTGTGTATGTGTATATATATGTGTATGTATATATGTATGTATATATATATATGTATATATATATGGATGTATGTGTATGTATCTATGTATACTATTGCATTCCATGCGTTTGATTGAGCTTGATTGTGTGCTGATATCAATACTCCTTTTGTTATCTTATGCCTCTGTCTATTAAAAAAAAAAAATAAAAAAAATAGCACAGTAACTATGTGGACGTACGAATGCGAAAGACTTTGTATTCCTAACGCATTGTATATCAAATGTGTAACGATTTTTTTATATTTTTGTTTACTGCCAATGAACTACTATTATGCCATGTAATATGATGTTGTAACATGTTACGGGTACCGGGGCCCCTGTCAGGCGTTGTTCGCCTTTAGCTCCTGTACCTTTCTTGAAGTTGTCAAGATCAAATAAATCTTATTCTTATTCTTATTCTTAATTAGAATTAGGAGTGACAGTCAGCGCCATCTATAAGCAGAGCGACGAGCGTGAACCACACTTTTATGCGCATGTTTGGCGTCACTTAGCACGTGAACTTATTATGAGCGGGCAGCTGAATTATAGTCCCTCGTATACAACCTAATGACACCAAGTCTCCCAGTACGAGACCCCCGTTAAATGAAATAAGGCAAAGAAGTGTATACCAAAGGGCTCATTTTTCCGCGTTTTGACACAATATTAATGAGATCTAACAGACGGTAATGCCAAGGAATTCACAGGGGAAGTTATTAGAAATAATGGAATGTAAATAGAAAGAAAAGTGGATGAAAATTAAACAGCCGTGAGCTGAAATCGAACCTACGACCTTCGAATAACGCGTTCGATGCTCTAACCCCTGAGCTACCACAGCGGCCTTCCCTCCATCCACTTTTTTGGGTTTATATGTGAATTTAGAGGTAGGAGTGACAGTCAGCGCCATATATTATCCAAGCGACGAGTGTGAACCACTCTTTAATGCGCATGATTAGCGTCACATAGCAAGTGAACTTATTACGAGTGGGCAGCTGATTAATAGTCCCTCGTATGGAACCTAATGACACCATGTCTGCCAGTACGAGACCCTCGTTAAATGAAATGAGGGAAAGAGGTGTACACCTAAGGGCTCGTTTTTCCGTGTTTTGACACCATATGAATGAGATCTAACAGGCATTAATGCCAAGGATTGTACAGGGGAAGTTACTAGAGCCAATGGAATGTAAATAAGAAGAAAGAAAAGTGGATGAAAAATTAACCAACCCTGAACAGGGATCGAACTTACGACCTTCGAATAACGCGTTCGATGCTCTAACCACTGAGCTACCACAGCGGCCTTCCCTCCATCCACTTTTTTAGGTTTATATGTGAATTTAGAAGTAGGAGTGACAGTCAGCGCCATCTATAGGCGAAGCGACGAGTGTGAACCACTCTTTTATGCGCATGTTTGGCGTCACGTCGCACGTGAACTTATTACGAGTGGGCAGCAGATTAATAGTCCCTCGTATACAACCTAATGACACCGAGTCTGCCAGTACGAGACCCTCGTTAAATGGAATAAGAAAAAGGATTGTATACCTAAGGGCTCGTTTTTCCGTGTTTTGACACAATATTATTGAGATATGACAGTAATGCCAAGGAATGCACAGGGGAAGTTATTAGAACCAATGGAATGTAAAGAAGAAGAAAAGTGGATGAAAAAATAACCAGCCGTGAGCCGGAATCAAACCTAGGACCTTCGAATAACGCGTTCGATGCTGTAACCACTGAGCTTACACCGCGGCCTTCCCTCCATCCACTTTTTTTGGTTTATATGTGCATTTAGAATTAGGAGCGACAGTCAGCGCCATCTATAAGCAGAGCGACGAGTGTGAACCACACTTTTATGCGCATGTTTGGCGTCACGTAGCATGTGAACTTATTACGAGCAGGCAGCTGATAATTAGTCCCTCGTATACAACCTAATGACACCAAGTCTCCCAGTACGAGACCCTCGTTAAATGAAATAAGGGAAAGAAGTGTATACCTAAGGGCTCGTTTTTCCGTGTTTTGACACATATAATGATATCTAACAGACAGTCATGCCAAGGAATGTACAGGGGAAGTTATTAGAACTAATGGGATGTAAATAGGAAGAAACAAAAGTGGATGAAAAAATAACCAGCCATGAGCAGAAATCGAACCTACGACCTTCGAATAACGCGTTCGATGCTCTAACCCCTGAGCTACCACTGCGGCCTTCCCTCCATCCCCTTTTTTGGGTTTATATGTGAATTTAGAAGTAGGAGTGACAGTCAGCGCCATATATAATCTAAGCGACGAGTGTGAACCACTCTTTCATGCGCATGTTTGGCGTCACATAGCACGTGAACTTGTTATGAGCGGGCAGCTGATTAATAGTCCCTCGTATACAACCTAATGCCACCAAGTCTGCCAGTACGAGACCTTCGTTAAATAGAATAAGGCAAAAAAGTTTATACCGAAGGGCTCGTTTTTTCGTGTTTTTACACAATAATAATGAGATCTAACAGACAGTAATGCCAAGGAATGCACAGGGGAAGTTATCAGAACCAATGGAATGTAAAGAAGAAAAGTGGATGAAAAAATAACCAGCCGTGAGCCGGAATCAAACCCAGAACCTTCGAATAACGCGTTCGATGCTCTAACCACTGAGCTACCACCGCGGCCTTCCGTCCATCCACTTTTATGGGTTTATATTTGAATTTAGAATTAGGAGTGACAGTCAGCGCCATCTATAAGCAGAGCGACGAGAGTGAACCACTCTTTTATGCGCATGTTTGGCGTCACGTAGCACGTGAACTTATTACGAGCGGGCAGCTGATTAATAGTCCCTCGTATAGAACCTAGTGACACCAAGTCTGCCAGTACGAGACCCGGTTAAATGAAATGAGGGAAAGAGGTGTATACCTGAGGGCTCGTTTTTCTGTGTTTTGACACCATATGAAAGAAATCTAACAGACATTAATGCCAAGGATAGTACAGGGGAAGTTATTAGAACCAATGGAGTGTAAATAAGGAGAAAAAAATGTTGATGTAGAAATAACCAGCCGTGAGCAGGAATCGAACCTACGACCTTCGAATAACGTGTTCGATTCTCTAAGCACTGAGCTACCACAGCGGCCTTCCCTCCATCCCCTTTTTTGGGTTTATATGTGAATTTAGAAGTAGGAGTGACAGTCAGCGCCGTCAATAAGCCAAGTAACGAGTGCGAACCACAATTTTATGCGCATGTGTGGCGTCACGTAGCATGTGAACCTATTATGAGTGGGCAGCTGATTAATAGTCCCTCGTATACAACCTAATGACACCGAGTCTGCCAGTACGAGACCCTCGTTAAATGAAATAAGGAAAAGGAGTGTATACCTAAGGGCTCGTTTTTCCGTGTTTTGACACAATATTAATGAGATATGACAGTAATGCCAAGGAATGTACAGGGGAAGTTATTGAAACCAATGGAATGTATATAAGAAGAAAAGTGGATGAAAAATTAAACAGCCGTGAGCAGAAATCGAACCTACGACCTTCGAATAACGCGTTCGATGCTCTAACCCCTGAGCTATTACAGCGGCCTTCACTCCATCTACTTTTTTGGGTTTAGATGTGAATTTAGAAGTGGGAGTGACAGTCAGTGCCATATATAATCCAAGCGACGAGTGTGAACCACTCTTTGATGCGCATGTTTAGCGTCACATAGCAGGTGAACTTATTACGAGCGGGCAGCTGATTAATAGTCCCTCGTATACAACTTAATGACACTAAGTCTCCCAGTACGAGACCCTCTTTAAATGAAATAAGGGAAAGAAGTGTATACCTAAGGGCTCGTTTTTCCGTGTTTTGACACACTATTAATGAGATCTAACAGACAGTAATGCCATGGAATGTACAAGAGAAGTTATTATAACCAATGGAATGTAAATAAGAAAAAAAGTGGATGAAAAAATAACCAGCCGTGAGCAGGAATTGAACCTACGACCTTCGAATAACACGTTCGATTCTCTAACCACTGAGCTACCACAGCTGCTGTCCCTCCATCCACTTTTTTGGGTTTATATGTGAAATTAGAATTAGGAGTGACAGTCAGCGCCATCTATAAGCAGAGCGACGAGCGTGAACCACACTTTTATGCGCATGTTTGGCGTCACTTAGCACGTGAACTTATTACGAGCGGGCAGCTGAATTATAGTCCCTCGTATACAACCTAATGACACCAAGTCTCCCAGTACGAGACCCCCGTTAAATGAAATAAGGCAAAGAAGTGTATACCAAAGGGCTCATTTTTCCGCGTTTTGACACAATATTAATGAGATCTAACAGACGGTAATGCCAAGGAATTCACAGGGGAAGTTATTAGAAGTAATGGAATGTAAATAGGAAGAAAAGTGGATGAAAATTAAACAGCCGTGAGCTGAAATCGAACCTACGACCTTCGAATAACGCGTTCGATGCTCTAACCCCTGAGCTACCACAGCGGCCTTCCCTCCATCCACTTTTTTGGGTTTATATGTGAATTTAGAAGTAGGAGTGACAGTCAGCGCCATATATTATCCAAGCGACGAGTGTGAACCACTCTTTAATGCGCATGATTAGCGTCACATAGCAAGTGAACTTGTTACGAGCGGGCGGCTGATTAATAGTCCCTCGTATGGAACCTAATGACACCATGTCTGCCAGTACGAGACCCTCGTTAAATGAAATGAGGGAAAGAGGTGTATACCAAAGGGCTCGTTTTTCCGTGTTTTGACACAATATTAATGAGATCTAACAGACAGTAATGCCAAGGAATGCACAGGGGAAGTAATTAGAACCAATGAAATGTAAAGAAGAAGAAAAGTGGATGAAAAAATAACCAACCCTGAACAGGGATCGAACCTACGACCTTCACATAGCGCGTTCGATGCTCTAACCACTGAGCTACCACAGCGGCCTTCCCTCCATCCACTTTTTTATGTTTATATGTGAATTTAGAAGAAGGAGTGACAGTCAGCGCCATGTATATGCCAAGCGGCGAGTGTGAACCACTCTTTTATGCGCATGTTTGGCGTCACGTAGCTCGTGAACTTATTACGAGCGGGCAGCTGATTAATAGTCCCTCGTATGGAACCTAATGACACCATGTCTGCCAGTACGAGACCCTCCTTAAATGACATGAAGGGAAGAGGTGTATACCTAAGGGCTCGTTTTTCCGTGTTCTGACACCATATGAATGAGATCTAACAGACATTAATGCCAAAGACTGTACAGGGGAAGTTATTAGAACCAATGGAATGTAAATAAGAAGAAAGAAAAGTGGATGAAAAAATAACCAACCGTGAACAGGGAACGAACCTACGACCATCGAATAACGCGTTCGATGCTCTAACCACTGAGCTACCACCGCGGCCTTCCCTCTATCCACTTTTTTGGGTTTATATGTGAATTTAGAATTAGGAGTGACAGTCAGTGCCATCTATAAGCAGAGCGACGAGTGTGAACCACACTTTTATGCGCATTTTTGGCGTCACTCAGCACGTGAACTTATTACGAGCAGGCAGCTGATTAATAGTCCCTCGTATACAACCTAATGACACCAAGTCTCCCAGTACGAGACCCTCGTTAAATGAAATAAGGGAAAGAAGTGTATACCTAAGGGCTCGTTTTGCCGTGTTTTGACAAGATATTATTGAGATCTAACAGACAGTAATGCCAAAGAATGTACAGGGGAAGTTATTAGAACCAATGAAATGTAAATAAGAAGAAAGAAATGTTGATGTATAAATAACCAGCCGTGAGCAGGAATCAAACCTACGACCTTCGAATAACGTGTTCGATTCTCTAAGCACTGAGCTACCACAGCAGCCTTCCCTCCATCCACTTTATTGGGTTTATATGTGAATTTAGAAGTAGGAGTGACAGTCAGCGCCATATATAATCCAAGCGACCAGTGTGAACCACTCTTTCATGCGCATGATTAGCGTCACATAGCACGTGAACCTATTACGAGCGGGCAGCTGATTAATAGTCCCTCGTATGGAACCTAATGACACCATGTCTGCCAGTACGAGACCCTCGTAAAATGAAATGAGGGAAAGAGGTGTATACCAAAGGGCTCGTTTTTTCCGTGTTTTGACACAATATTAATCAGATCTAACAGACAGTAATGCCAAGGAATGCACAGGGGAAGTTATTAGAACCAATGGAATGTAAAGAAGAAGAAAATTGGATGAAAAAATAACGAGCCATGAGCCGGAATCAAACCTAGGACCTTCGAATAACGCGTTCGATGCTCTAACCCCTGAGCTACCACAGCGGCCTTCCCTCCATCCACTTTTTTGGGTTTATATGTGAATTTAGAAGTAGGAGTCACAGTCAGCGCCATATATAATCCAAGCGACGAGTGTGAACCACTCTTTTATGCGCATGTTTGGCGTCACGTAGCACGTGAACTTATTACGAGTTGGCAGCTGAATAATAGTCCCTCGTATAGAACCTAGTGACACCGAGTCTGCCAGTACGAGACCCTCGTTAAATGAAATGAGGGAAAGAGGTGTATACCTAAGGGCTCGTTTTTCCGTGTTTTGACACAATATTATTGAGATATGACAGTAATGCCAAGGAATGTACAGGGGAAGTTATTGAAACCAATGGAATGTAAATAAGAAGAAAAGTGGATGAAAAAATAACCAACCGTGAACAGGGAACGAACCTACGACCATCGAATAACGCGTTCGATGCTCTAACCACTGAGCTACCACAGCGGTCTTCCTTCCATCCACTTTTTTGGGTTTATATGTGAATTTAGAAGTAGGAGTGACAGTCAGCGCCATATATAATCCAAGCGACCAGTGTGAACCACTCTTTCATGCGCATGATTAGCGTCACATAGCACGTGAACCTATTACGAGCGGGCAGCTGATTAATAGTCCCTCGTATGGAACCTAATGACACCATGTCTGCCAGTACGAGACCCTCGTAAAATGAAATGAGGGAAAGAAGTGTATACCAAAGGGCTCGTTTTTCCGTGTTTTGACACAATATTAATCAGATCTAACAGACAGTAATGCCAAGGAATGCACAGGGGAAGTTATTAGAACCAATGGAATGTAAAGAAGAAGAAAAGTGGATGAAAAAATAACGAGCCATGAGCCGGAATCAAACCTAGGACCTTCGAATAACGCGTTCGATGCTCTAACCCCTGAGCTACCACAGCGGCCTTCCCTCCATCCACTTTTTTGGGTTTATATGTGAATTTAGAAGTAGGAGTCACAGTCAGCGCCATATATAATCCAAGCGACGAGTGTGAACCACTCTTTTTTGCGCATGTTTGGCGTCACGTAGCACGTGAACTTATTACGAGCGGGCAGCTGAATAATAGTCCCTCGTATAGAACCTAGTGACACCAAGTCTGCCAGTACGAGACCCTCGTTAAATGAAATGAGGGAAAGAGGTGTATACCTAAGGGCTCGTTTTTTCGTGTTTTGACACCATATGAATGAGATCTAACAGTCATTATTGCCAAGGATTGTACAGGGGAAGTTATTAGAACCAATGGAATTTATATAAGAAGAAAAGTGGATGAAAAATAAACAGCCGTGAGCAGAAATCGAACCTACGATCTTCGAATAACGCGTTCGATGCTCTAACCCCTGAGCTACCACAGCGGCCTTCCCTCCATCTAATTGTTTGGGTTTATATGTGAATTTAGAAGTAGGAGTGACAGTCAGCGCCATATATAATCCAAGCGACGAGTGTGAACCACTCTTTGATGCGCATGTTTGGCGTCACTTAGCACGTGAACTTATTACGAGCGGGCAGCTGATTAATAGTCCCTCGTATACATCATAATGCCTCGTACGCATTACGAGACCCTCGTTAAATGGAATAAGGCAAAGAAGTGTATACCAAAGGGCTCGTTTTTCGGTGTTTTGACACAATAATAATGAGATCTAACAGACAGTAATGATATGGAATGCACAAGGGAAGTTATTAGAACCAATGGAATGTAAAGAAGGAGAAAAGTGGATGAAAAAATAACCAGCCGTGAGCCGGAATCAAACCTAGGACCTTCGAATAACGCGTTCGATGCTCTAACCACTGAGCTACCACCGCGGCCTTCCCTCTATCCACTTTTTTGGGTTTATATGTGAATTTAGAATTAGGAGTGACAGTCAGTGCCATCTATAAGCAGAGTGACGAGTGTGAACCACACTTTTATGCGCATTTTTGGCGTCACTCAGCACGTGAACTTATTACGAGCAGGCAGCTGATTAATAGTCCCTCGTATACAACCTAATGACACCAAGTCTCCCAGTACGAGACCCTCGTTAAATGAAATAAGGGAAAGAAGTGTATACCTAAGGGCTCGTTTTGCCGTGTTTTGACAAGATATTATTGAGATCTAACAGACAGTAATGCCAAAGAATGTACAGGGGAAGTTATTAGAACCAATGAAATGTAAATAAGAAGAAAGAAATGTTGATGTAGAAATAACCAGCCGTGAGCAGGAATCAAACCTACGACCTTCGAATAACGTGTTCGATTCTCTAAGCACTGAGCTACCACAGCAGCCTTCCCTCCATCCACTTTATTGGGTTTATATGTGAATTTAGAAGTAGGAGTGACAGTCAGCGCCATATATAATCCAAGCGACCAGTGTGAACCACTCTTTCATGCGCATGATTAGCGTCACATAGCACGTGAACCTATTACGAGCGGGCAGCTGATTAATAGTCCCTCGTATGGAACCTAATGACACCATGTCTGCCAGTACGAGACCCTCGTAAAATGAAATGAGGGAAAGAGGTGTATACCAAAGGGCTCGTTTTTCCGTGTTTTGACACAATATTAATCAGATCTAACAGACAGTAATGCCAAGGAATGCACAGGGGAAGTTATTAGAACCAATGGAATGTAAAGAAGAAGAAAATTGGATGAAAAAATAACGAGCCATGAGCCGGAATCAAACCTAGGACCTTCGAATAACGTGTTCGATGCTCTAACCCCTGAGCTACCACAGCGGCCTTCCCTCCATCCACTTTTTTGGGTTTATATGTGAATTTAGAAGTAGGAGTCACAGTCAGCGCCATATATAATCCAAGCGACGAGTGTGAACCACTCTTTTTTGCGCATGTTTGGCGTCACGTAGCACGTGAACTTATTACGAGCGGGCAGCTGAATAATAGTCCCTCGTATAGAACCTAGTGACACCAAGTCTGCCAGTACGAGACCCTCGTTAAATGAAATGAGGGAAAGAGGTGTAAACCTAAGGGCTCGTTTTTCCGTGTTTTGACACCATATGAATGAGATCTAACAGACATTAATGCCAAGGATTGTACAGGGGAAGTTATTAGAACCAATGGAATGTATATAAGAAGAAAAGTGGATGAAAAATTAAACAGCCGTGAACAGGAATCGAACCCACGACCTTCGAATAACGCGTTCGATGCTCTAACCACTGAGTTACCACAGCGGCTTTCCCTCCATCCAATTTTTTTGGGTTTATATGTGAATTTAGAAGTAGGAGTGAAAGTCAGCGCCATCTATAGGCGAAGCGACGAGTGTGAACCACTCTTTTATGCGCATGTTTGGCGTCACGTAGCACGTGAACTTATTACGAGTGGGCAGCAGATTAATAGTCCCTCGTATACAACCTAATGACACCGAGTCTGGCAGTACGAGACGCTCGTTCAATGAAATAAGGAAAAGGAGTGTATACCTAAGGGCTCGTTTTTCCGTGTTTTGACACCATATGAATGAAATCTAACAGACTATAATGCCAAGGATAGTACAGGGGAAGTTATTGGAACCAATGGAATGTAAATAAGAAGAAGAGTGGATGACAAAGTAAACAGCCGTGAACAGGAATCGAACCCACGACCTTGGAGTAACGCGTTCGATGCTCTAACCACTGAGCTACCAGAGCAGCTTTCCCTCCATCCACTTTTTTTGGTTTATATGTGAATTTAGAAGTAGGAGTGACAGTAAGCGCCTTCTATAAGCGAAGCGACGAGTGTGAACCACTCTTTTATGCGCATGTTTGGCGTCACGTAGCACGTGAACTTATTACGAGTTGGCAGCTGATTAATAGTTTCTCGTATACAACCTAATGACACCGAGTCTGCCAGTAGAGACCCTCGTTAAATGAAATAAGGAAAAGGAGTGTATACCTAAGGGCTCGTTTTGCCGTGTTTTGACAAGATATAATTGAGATCTAACAGACAGTAATGCCAAAAAATGTACAGGGGAAGTTATTAGAACCAATGGAATGTAAATAAGAAGAAAGAATAGTTGATGTAGAAATAACCAGCCGTGAGCAGGAATCGAACCTACGACCTTCGAATAACGTGTTTGATTTTCTACGCACTGAGCTACCACATCGGCCTTCCCTCCATCCACTTTTTTGGGTTTATATGTGAATTTAGAAGTAGGAGTGACAGCGCCGTCAATAAGCCAAGTAACGAGTGCGAACCACAATTTTATGCGCATGTGTGGCATCACGTAGCATGTGAACCTATTATGAGTGGGCAGCTGATTAATAGTCCCTCGTATACAACCTAATGACACCGAGTCTGCCAGTACGAGACCCTCGTTAAATCAAATAAGGAAAAGGAGTGTATACCTAAGGGCTCGTTTTTCCGTGTTTTGACACAATATTATTCAGATATGACAGTAATGCCAAGGAATGTACAGGGGAAGTTATTGAAACCAATGGAATTTAAATAAGAAGAAAAGTGGATGAAAAATTAAACAGCCGTGAGCAGAAATCGAACCTACGACCTTCGAATAACGCGTTCGATGCTCTAACCCCTGAGCTAATACAGCGGCCTTCCCTCCATCTACTTTTTTGGGTTTATATGTGAATTTAGAAGTAGGAGTGACAGTCAGCGCCATATATAATCCAAGCGACGAGTGTGAACCACTCTTTGATTCGCATGTTTAGCGTCACATAGCACGTGAACTTATTACGAGCGGGCAGCTGATTAATAGTCCCTCGTATACAACCTAATGCCACCAAGTCTGCCAGTACGAGACCCACGTTAAATGGAATAAGGCAAAGAAGTGTATAATAAAGGGCTCATTTTTCCGTGTTTTGACACAATATTAATGAGATCTAACAGACAGTAATGCCAAGGAATGCACAGGGGAAGGTATTAGAACCAATGGAATGTAAACAAGAAGAAAAGTGGATGAAAAAATAACCAGCCGTGAGCCGGAATCAAACCTAGGACCTTCGAATAACGCGTTCGATGCTCTAACCACTGAGCTACTACCGCGGCCTTCCCTCCATCCACTTTTTTGGGTTTATATGTGAATTTAGAATTAGAAGTGACAGTCAGCGCCCACTATAAGCAGAGCGACAAGTGTGAACCACACTTTTATGCGCATGTTTGGCGTCACTTAGCACGTGAACTTATTACTTGCGGGCAGCTGATTAATAGTCCCTCGTATACAACCTAATGACACCAAGTCTCCCAGTACGAGACCCCCGTTAAATGAAATAAGGGAAAGAAGTGTACACCAAAGGGCTCGATTTTCCGTGTTTTGACACAATAATAATGAGATCTAACAGACGGTAATGCCAAAGTTTACAGGGGAAGTTATTAGAACCAATGGAATGTAAATAGGAAGAAAAGTGAATGAAAAATTAAGCAGCCGTGAGCAGAAATCGAACCTACGACCTTCGAATAACGCGTTCGATGCTCTAACCCCTGAGCTACCACAGCGGCCTTCCCTCCATCCACTTTTTTGGGTTTATATGTGAATTTAGAAGTAGGAGTGACAGTCAGCGCCATATATAATCCAAGCGACGAGTGTGAACCACTCTTTCATGCGCATGATTAGCGTCACATAACACGTGAACTTATTACGAGCGGGAAGCTGATTATTAGTCCCTCGTATGGAACCTAATGACACCATGTCTGCCAGTACGAGACCCTCGTTAAATGAAATGAGGGAAAGAGGTGTATACCAAAGGGCTCGTTTTTCCGTGTTTTGACACAATAATAATGAGATCTAACAGACAGTAATGCCAAGGAATGCACAGGGGAAGTTATTATAACCAATGGAATGTAAGGAAGAAGAAAAGTGGATGAAAAAATAACCAGCCATGAGCCGGAATCAAACCTAGGACCTTCGAATAACGCGTTCGATGCTCCAACCCCTGAGCTACCACAGCGGCCTTCCCTCCATCCACTTTTTTGGGTTTATATGTGAATTTAGAAGTAGGAATGACAGTCAGCGCCATATATAATCCAAGCGACGAGTGTGAACCACTCTTTTTTGCGCATGTTTGGCGTCACGTAGCACGTGAACTTATTACGAGCGGGCAGCTGATTAATATTCCCTCGTATAGAACCTAGTGACACCAAGTCTGCCAGTACGACACCCTCGTTAAATGAAATGAGGGAAAGAGGTGTATACCTAAGGGCTCGTTTTTCCGTGTTTTGACACCATATGAATGAGATCTAACAGACATTAATGCCAAGGATATTACAGGGGAAGTTATTAGAACCAATGGAATGTAAATAAGAAGAAAAGTGGATGAAAAATTAAATAGCCGTGAACAGGAATCGAACCCACGACCTTCGAATAACGCGTTCGATGCTCTAACCCCTGAGCTAATACAGCGGCCTTCCCTCCATCTACTTTTTTGGGTTTATATGTGAATTTAGAAGTAGGAGTGACAGTCAGCGCCATATATAATCCAAGCGACGAGTGTGAACCACTCTTTGATTCGCATGTTTAGCGTCACATAGCACGTGAACTTATTACGAGCGGGCAGCTGATTAATAGTCCCTCGTATACAACCTAATGCCACCAAGTCTGCCAGTACGAGACCCTCGTTAAATGGAATAAGGCAAAGAAGTGTATAATAAAGGGCTCGTTTTTCCGTGTTTTGACACAATAATAATGAGATCTAACAGACAGTAATGCCAAGGAATGCACAAGGGAAGGTATTAGAACAAATGGAATGTAAAGAAGAAGAAAAGTGGATAAAAAAATAACCAGCCGTGAGCCGGAATCAAACCTAGGACCTTCGAATAACGCGTTCGATGCTCTAACCACTGAGCTACCACCGCGGCCTTCCCTCTATCCACTTTTTTGGGTTTATATGTGAATTTAGAATTAGGAGTGAAAGTCACTGCCATCTATAAGCAGAGCGACGAGTGTGAACCACACTTTTATGCGCATTTTTGGCGTCACTCTGCACGTGAACTTATTACGAGCAGGCAGCTGATTAATAGTCCCTCGTATACAACCTAATGACACCAAGTCTCCCAGTACGAGACCCTCGTTAAATGAAATAAGGGAAAGAAGTGTATACCTAAGGGCTCGTTTTGCCGTGTTTTGACAAGATATTATTGAGATCTAACAGACAGTAATGCCAAAGAATGTACAGGCGAAGCTATTAGAACCAATGAAATGTAAATAAGAAGAAAGAAATGTTGATGTAGAAATAACCAGCCGCGAGCAGGAATCAAACCTACGACCTTCGAATAACGTGTTCGATTCTCTAAGCACTGAGCTACAACAGCAGCCTTCTCTCCATCCACTTTTTTTGGGTTTATATGTGAACTTAGAAGTAGGAGTGACAGTCAGCGCCATATATAATCCAAGCGACGAGTGTGAACCACTCTTTTTTGCGCATGTTTGGCGTCACGTAGCACGTGAACTTATTACGAGCGGGCAGCTGATTAATAGTCCCTCGTATAGAACCTAGTGACACCAAGTCTGCCAGTACGAGACCCTCGTTAAATGAAATGAGGGAAAGAGGTGTATACCTAAGGGCTCGTTTTTCCGTGTTTTGACACCATATGAATGAGATCTAACAGACATTAATGCCAAGGATTGTACAGGGGCAGTTATTACAACCAATGGAATGTATATAAGAAGAAAAGTGGATGAAAAATTAAACAGCCGTGAACAGGAATCGAACCCACGACCTTCGAATAACGCGTTCGATGCTCTAACCACTGAGTTACCACAGCGGCTTTCCCTCCATCCAATTTTTTTGGGTTTATATGTGAATTTAGAAGTAGGAGTGAAAGTCAGCGCCATCTATAGGCGAAGCGACGAGTGTGAACCACTCTTTTATGCGCATGTTTGGCGTCACGTAGCACGTGAACTTATTACGAGTGGGCAGCAAATTAATAGTCCCTCGTATACAACCTAATGACACCGAGTCTGGCAGTACGAGACCCTCGTTCAATGAAATAAGGAAAAGGAGTGTATACCTAAGGGCTCGTTTTTCCGTGTTTTGACACCATATGAATGAAATCTAACAGACTATAATGCCAAGGATAGTACAGGGGAAGTTATTGGAACCAATGGAATGTAAATAAGAAGAAGAGTGGATGACAAAGTAAACAGCCGTGAACAGGAATCGAACCCACGACCTTGGAGTAACGCGTTCGATGCTCTAACCACTGAGCTACCAGAGCAGCTTTCCCTCCATCCACTTTTTTTGGTTTATATGTGAATTTAGAAGTAGGAGTGACAGTAAGCGCCTTCTATAAGCGAAGCGACGAGTGTGAACCACTCTTTTATGCGCATGTTTGGCGTCACGTAGCACGTGAACTTATTACGAGTTGGCAGCTGATTAATAGTTTCTCGTATACAACCTAATGACACCGAGTCTGCCAGTACGAGACCCTCGTTAAATGAAATAAGGAAAAGGAGTGTATACCTAAGGGCTCGTTTTGCCGTGTTTTGACAAGATATAATTGAGATCTAACAGACAGTAATGCCAAAAAATGTACAGGGGAAGTTATTAGAACCAATGGAATGTAAATAAGAAGAAAGAATGGTTGATGTAGAAATAACCAGCCGTGAGCAGGAATCGAACCTACGACCTTCGAATAACGTGTTCGATTTTCTACGCACTGAGCTACCACATCGGCCTTCCCTCCATCCACTTTTTTGGGTTTATATGTGAATTTAGAAGTAGGAGTGACAGCGCCGTCAATAAGCCAAGTAACGAGTGCGAACCACAATTTTATGCGCATGTGTGGCATCACGTAGCATGTGAACCTATTATGAGTGGGCAGCTGATTAATAGTCCCTCGTATACAACCTAATGACACCGAGTCTGCCAGTACGAGACCCTCGTTAAATCAAATAAGGAAAAGGAGTGTATACCTAAGGGCTCGTTTTTCCGTGTTTTGACACAATATTATTGAGATATGACAGTAATGCCAAGGAATGTACAGGGGAAGTTATTGAAACCAATGGAATTTAAATAAGAAGAAAAGTGGATGAAAAATTAAACAGCCGTGAGCAGAAATCGAACCTACGACCTTCGAATAACGCGTAATACAGCGGCCTTCCCTCCATCTACTTTTTTGGGTTTATATGTGAATTTAGAAGTAGGAGTGACAGTCAGCGACATATATAATCCAAGCGACGAGTGTGAAGCACTCTTTGATTCGCATGTTTAGCGTCACATAGCACGTGAACTTATTACGAGCGGGCAGCTGATTAATAGTCCCTCGTATACAACCTAATGCCACCAAGTCTGCCAGTACGAGACCCACGTTAAATGGAATAAGGCAAAGAAGTGTATAATAAAGGGCTCATTTTTCCGTGTTTTGACACAATATTAATGAGATCTAACAGACAGTAATGCCAAGGAATGCACAGGGGAAGGTATTAGAACCAATGGAATGTAAAGAAGAAGAAAAGTGGATGAAAAAATAACCAGCCGTGAGCCGGAATCAAACCTAGGACCTTCGAATAACGCGTTCGATGCTCTAACCACTGAGCTACTACCGCGGCCTTCCCTCCATCCACTTTTTTGGGTTTATATGTGAATTTAGAATTAGAAGTGACAGTCAGCGCCCACTATAAGCAGAGCGACAAGTGTGAACCACACTTTTATGCGCATGTTTGGCGTCACTTAGCACGTGAACTTATTACGAGCGGGCAGCTGATTAATAGTCCCTCGTATACAACCTAATGACACCAAGTCTCCCAGTACGAGACCCCCGTTAAATGAAATAAGGGAAAGAAGTGTATACCTAAGGGCTCGTTTTGCCGTGTTTTGAAAAGATATTATTGAGATCTAACAGACAGTAATGCCAAAGAATGTACAGGCGAAGCTATTAGAACCAATGAAATGTAAATAAGAAGAAAGAAATGTTGATGTAGAAATAACCAGCCGCGAGCAGGAATCAAACCTACGACCTTCGAATAACGTGTTCGATTCTCTAAGCACTGAGCTACAACAGCAGCCTTCTCTCCATCCACTTTTTTTGGGTTTATATGTGAACTTAGAAGTAGGAGTGACAGTCAGCGCCATATATAATCCAAGCGACGAGTGTGAACCACTCTTTTTTGCGCATGTTTGGCGTCACGTAGCACGTGAACTTATTACGAGCGGGCAGCTGATTAATAGTCCCTCGTATAGAACCTAGTGACACCAAGTCTGCCAGTACGAGACCCTCGTTAAATGAAATGAGGGAAAGAGGTGTATACCTAAGGGCTCGTTTTTCCGTGTTTTGACACCATATGAATGAGATCTAACAGACATTAATGCCAAGGATTGTACTGGGGAAGTTATTAGAACCAATGGAATGTATATAAGAAGAAAAGTGGATGAAAAATTAAACAGCCGTGAACAGGAATCGAACCCACGACCTTCGAATAACGCGTTCGATGCTCTAACCACTGAGTTACCACAGCGACTTTCCCTCCATCCAATTTTTTTGGGTTTATATGTGAATTTAGAAGTAGGAGTGAAAGTCAGCGCCATCTATAGGCGAAGCGACGAGTGTGAACCACTCTTTTATGCGCATGTTTGGCGTCACGTAGCACGTGAACTTATTACGAGTGGGCAGCAGATTAATAGTCCCTCGTATACAACCTAATGACACCGAGTCTGGCAGTACGAGACCCTCGTTCAATGAAATAAGGAAAAGGAGTGTATACCTAAGGGCTCGTTTTTCCGTGTTTTGACACCATATGAATGAAATCTAACAGACTATAATGCCAAGGATAGTACAGGGGAAGTTATTGGAACCAATGGAATGTAAATAAGAAGAAGAGTGGATGACAAAGTAAACAGCCGTGAACAGGAATCGAACCCACGACCTTGGAGTAACGCGTTCGATGCTCTAACCACTGAGCTACCAGAGCAGCTTTCCCTCCATCCACTTTTTTTGGTTTATATGTGAATTTAGAAGTAGGAGTGACAGTAAGCGCCTTCTATAAGCGAAGCGACGAGTGTGAACCACTCTTTTATGCGCATGTTTGGCGTCACGTAGCACGTGAACTTATTACGAGTTGGCAGCTGATTAATAGTTTCTCGTATACAACCTAATGACACCGAGTCTGCCAGTACGAGACCCTCGTTAAATGAAATAAGGAAAAGGAGTGTATACCTAAGGGCTCGTTTTGCCGTGTTTTGACAAGATATAATTGAGATCTAACAGACAGTAATGCCAAAAAATGTACAGGGGAAGTTATTAGAACCAATGGAATGTAAATAAGAAGAAAGAATGGTTGATGTAGAAATAACCAGCCGTGAGCAGGAATCGAACCTACGACCTTCGAATAACGTGTTCGATTTTCTACGCACTGAGCTACCACATCGGCCTTCCCTCCATCCACTTTTTTGGGTTTATATGTGAATTTAGAAGTAGGAGTGACAGCGCCGTCAATAAGCCAAGTAACGAGTGCGAACCACAATTTTATGCGCATGTGTGGCATCACGTAGCATGTGAACCTATTATGAGTGGGCAGCTGATTAATAGTCCCTCGTATACAACCTAATGACACCGAGTCTGCCAGTACGAGACCCTCGTTAAATCAAATAAGGAAAAGGAGTGTATACCTAAGGGCTCGTTTTTCCGTGTTTTGACACAATATTATTGAGATATGACAGTAATGCCAAGGAATGTACAGGGGAAGTTATTTAAACCAATGGAATTTAAATAAGAAGAAAAGTGGATGAAAAATTAAACAGCCGTGAGCAGAAATCGAACCTACGACCTTCGAATAACGCGTTCGATGCTCTAACCCCTGAGCTAATACAGCGGCCTTCCCTCCATCTACTTTTTTGGGTTTATATGTGAATTTAGAAGTAGGAGTGACAGTCAGCGCCATATATAATCCAAGCGACGAGTGTGAACCACTCTTTGATTCGCATGTTTAGCGTCACATAGCACGTGAACTTATTACGAGCGGGCAGCTGATTAATAGTCCCTCGTATACAACCTAATGCCACCAAGTCTGCCAGTACGAGACCCACGTTAAATGGAATAAGGCAAAGAAGTGTATAATAAAGGGCTCATTTTTCCGTGTTTTGACACAATATTAATGAGATCTAACAGACAGTAATGCCAAGGAATGCACAGGGGAAGGTATTAGAACCAATGGAATGTAAACAAGAAGAAAAGTGGATGAAAAAATAACCAGCCGTGAGCCGGAATCAAACCTAGGACCTTCGAATAACGCGTTCGATGCTCTAACCACTGAGCTACTACCGCGGCCTTCCCTCCATCCACTTTTTTGGGTTTATATGTGAATTTAGAATTAGAAGTGACAGTCAGCGCCCACTATAAGCAGAGCGACAAGTGTGAACCACACTTTTATGCGCATGTTTGGCGTCACTTAGCACGTGAACTTATTAGGAGCGGGCAGCTGATTAATAGTCCCTCGTATACAACCTAATGACACCAAGTCTCCCAGTACGAGACCCCCGTTAAATGAAATAAGGGAAAGAAGTGTACACCAAAGGGCTCGATTTTCCTTGTTTTGACACAATAATAATGAGATCTAACAGACGGTAATGCCAAAGAGTTTACAGGGGAAGTTATTAGAACCAATGGAATGTAAATAGGAAGAAAAGTGAATGAAAAATTAAGCAGCCGTGAGCAGAAATCGAACCTACGACCTTCGAATAACGCGTTCGATGCTCTAACCCCTGAGCTACCACAGCGGCCTTCCCTCCATCCACTTTTTTGGGTTTATATGTGAATTTAGAAGTAGGTTTGACAGTCAGCGCCATATATAATCCAAGCGACGAGTGTGAACCACTCTTTCATGCGCATGATTAGCGTCACATAACACGTGAACTTATTACGAGCGGGAAGCTGATTATTAGTCCCTCGTATGGAACCTAATGACACCATGTCTGCCAGTACGAGACCCTCGTTAAATGAAATGAGGGAAAGAGGTGTATACCAAAGGGCTCGTTTTTCCGTGTTTTGACACAATAATAATGAGATCTAACAGACAGTAATGCCAAGGAATGCACAGGGGAAGTTAATATAACCAATGGAATGTAAGGAAGAAGAAAAGTGGACGAAAAAATAACCAGCCATGAGCCGGAATCAAACCTAGGACCTTCGAATAACGCGTTCGATGCTCCAACCCCTGAGCTACCACAGCGGCCTTCCCTCCATCCACTTTTTTGGGTTTATATGTGAATTTAGAAGTAGGAATGACAGTCAGCGCCATATATAATCCAAGCGACGAGTGTGAACCACTCTTTTTTGCGCATGTTTGGCGTCACGTAGCACGTGAACTTATTACGAGCGGGCAGCTGATTAATATTCCCTCGTATAGAACCTAGTGACACCAAGTCTGCCAGTACGACACCCTCGTTAAATGAAATGAGGGAAAGAGGTGTATACCTAAGGGCTCGTTTTTCCGTGTTTTGACACCATATGAATGAGATCTAACAGAAATTAATGCCAAGGATATTACAGGGGAAGTTATTAGAACCAATGGAATGTAAATAAGAAGAAAAGTGGATGAAAAATTAAATAGCCGTGAACAGGAATCGAACCCACGACCTTCGAATAACGCGTTCGATGCTCTAACCACTGAGCTACCACAGCGGCCTTCTCTCCATCTAATGTTTTTGGTTTATATGTGAATTTAGAAGTAGGAGTGACAGTCAGCGCCATATATAATCCAAGCGACGAGTGTGAACCACTCTTTGATGCGCATGTTTGGCGTCAACTAGCACGTGAACTTATTACGAGCGGGCAGCTGAATAATAGTCCCTCGTATACAACATAATGCCTCGTACGCATTACGAGACCCTCGTTAAATGGAATAAGGCAAAGAAAAGTATACCAAAGGGCTCGTTTTTCGGTGTTTTGACACAATAATAATGAGATCTAACAGACAGTAATGCCAAGGAATGCACAAGGGAAGTTATTAGAATCAATGGAATGTAAAGAAGAAGAAAAGTTGATGAAAAAATAACCAGCCGTGAGCCGGAATCAAGCCTAGGACCTTCGAATAACGCGTTCGATGCTCTAACCACTGAGCTACTACCGCGGCCTTCCCTCTATCCACTTTTTTGGGTTGATATGTGAATTTAGAATTAGAAGTGACAGTCAGCGCCCACTATAAGCAGAGCGACAAGTGTGAACCACACTTTTATGCGCATGTTTGGCGTCACTCAGCACGTGAACTTATTACGAGCAGGCAGCTGATTAATAGTCCCTCGTATACAACCTAATGACACCAAGTCTCCCAATACGAGACCCTCGTTAAATGAAATAAAGGAAAGAAGTGTATACCTAAGGGCTCGTTTTGCTGTGTTTTGACAAGATATTATTGAGATCTAACAGACAGTAATGCCAAAGAATGTACAGGGGAAGTTATTAGAACCAATGAAATGTAAATAAGAAGAAAGAAATGTTGATGTAGAAATAACCAGCCGTGAGCAGGAATCAAACCTACGACCTTCGAATAACGTGTTCGATTCTCTAAGCACTGAGCTACCACAGCGGCCTTCCCTCCATCCACTTTTTTGGGTTTATATGTGAATTTAGAAGTAGGAGTGACAGTCAGCGCCGTCAATAAGCCAAGTAACGAGTGCAAACCACAATCTTGAGCGCATGTGTGGCGTCACGTAGCATGTGAACCTATTATGAGTGGGCAGCTGATTAATAGTCCCTCGTATACAACCTAGTGAAACCAAGTCTGCCAGTACGAGACCCTCGTCAAATGAAATAAAAGAAAGAAGTGTATACCAAAGGGCTCGTTTTTCCGTGTTTTGACACAATATTAATGAAATCTAACAGACAGTAATGCCAAGGAATGCACAGGGGAAGTTATTAGAACCAATGAAATGTAAAGAAGAAGAAAAGTGGATGAAAAAATAACCAGCCATGAGCCGGAATCAAACCTAGGACCTTTGAATAACGAGTTCGATGCTCTAACCCCTGAGCTACCACAGCGGCCTTCCCTCCATCCACTTTTTTGGGTTGATATGTGAATTTAGAAGTAGGAGTGACAGTCAGCGCCATATATAATCCAAGCGACGAGTGTGAACCACTCTTTTTTGCGCATGTTTGGCGTCACGTAGCACGTGAACTTATTACGAGCGGGCAGCTGATTAATAGTCCCTCGTATAGAACCTAGTGACACCAAGTCTGCCAGTACGAGACCCTCGTTAAATGAAATGAGGGAAAGAGGTGTATACCTAAGGGCTCGTTTTTCCGTGTTTTGACACCATATGAATGAGATCTAGCAGACATTAATGCCAAGGATTGTACAGGGGAAGTTATTAGAACCAATGAAATGTATATAAGAAGAAAAGTGGATGAAAAATTAAACAGCCGTGAACAGGAATCGAACCCACGACCTCCGAATAACGCGTTCGATGCTCTAACCACTGAGTTACCACAGCGGCTTTCCCTCCATCCAACTTTTTTGGGTTTATATGTGAATTTAGAAGTAGGAGTGACAGTCAGCGCCGTCAATAAGCCAAGTAACGAGTGCGAACCACAATTTTGAGCGCATGTGTGGCGTCACGTAGCATGTGAACCTATTATGAGTGGGCAGCTGATTAATAGTCCCTCGTATACAACCTAGTGAAACCAAGTCTGCCAGTACGAGACCCTCGTTAAATGAAATAAGGGAAAGAAGTGTATACCTAAGGGCTCGTTTTTCCGTGTTTTGACACAATATTGAGATATGACAGTAATGCCAAGGAATGTACAGGGGAAGTTATTGAAACCAATGGAATGTAAATAAGAAGAAAAGTGGATGAAAAATTTAACAGCCGTGAGCAGAAATCGAACCTACGATCTTCGAATAACGCGTTCGTAGCTCTAACCCCTGAGCTACCACAGCCTTTCCTCCATCTAATTTTTTGGGTTCATATGTGAATTTAGAAGTAGGAGTGACAGTCAGCGCCATATATAATCCAAGCGACGAGTGTGAACCACTCTTTGATGCGCATGTTTGGCGTCACATAGCACGTGAACTTATTACGAGCGGGCAGCTGATTAACAGTCCCTTGTATACAACAGAATGCCTCGTACGCATTACGAGACCCTCGTTAAATGGAATAAGGCAAAGGAGTGTATACCAAAGGGCTCGTTTTTCGGTGTTTTGACACAATAATAATGAGATCTAACAGACAGTAATGCCAAGGAATGCACAAGGGAAGTTATTAGAACCAATGGAATGTAAAGAAGAAGAAAAGTGGATGAAAAAATAACCGGCCGTGAGCCGGAATCAAACCTAGGACCTTCGAATAACGCGTTCGATGCTCTAACCACTGAGCTACCACCGCGGCCTTCCCTCTATCCACATTTTTGGGTTTATATGTGAATTTAGAAGTAGGAGTTACAGTCAGCGCCATATATAATCCAAGCGACGAGTGTGAACCACTCTTTTTTGCGCATGTTTGGCGTCACGTAGCACGTGAACTTATTACGAGCGGGCATCTGATTAATAGTCCCTCGTATAGAACCTAATGACACCAAGTCTCCCAGTACGAGACCCTCGTTAAATGAAATAAGGGAAAGAAGTGTATACCTAAGGGCTCGTTTTGCCGTGTTTTGACAAGATAATATTGAGATCTAACTGACAGTAATGCCAAATAATGTACAGGCGAAGTTATTAGAACCAATGAAATGTAAATAAGAAGAAAGAAATGTTGATGTAGAAATAACCAGCCGTGAGCAGGAATCAAACCTACGACCTTCGAATAACGTGTTCGATTCTCTAAGCACTGAGCTACCACAGCGGCCTTCCCTCCATCCACTTTTGTGGGTTTATATGTGAGTTTAGAAGTAGGAGTTACAGTCAGCGCCATATATAATCCAAGAGACGAGTGTGAACCACTCTTTTTTGCGCATGTTTGGCGTCACGTAGCACGTGAACTTATTACGAGCGGGCAGCTGATTATAGTCCCTCGTATAGAACCTAGTGACACCAAGTCTGCCAGTACGAGACCCTCGTTAAATGAAATGAGGGAAAGAGGTGTATACGTAAGGGCTCGTTTTTCCGTGTTTTGACACCATATGAATGAGATCTAACAGACATTAATGCCAAGGATTGTACAGGGGAATTTATTAGAACCAATGGATTGTCTATAAGAACAAAAGTGGAAAAAATTAAACAGCCGTGAACAGGAATCGAACCCACGACCTTCGAATAACGCGTTCGATGCTCTAACCACTGAGCTACCACAGCGGCTTTCCCTCCATCCAATTTTTTTGGGTTTATATGTGAATTTAGAAGTAGGAGTGACAGTCAGCGCCATCTATAGGTGAAGCGACGAGTGTGAACCACTCTTTTATGCGCATGTTTGGCGTCACGTAGCACGTGAACTTATTACGAGTGGGCAGCATATTAATAGTCCCTCGTATACAACCTAATGACACCGAGTCTGCCAGTACGAGACCCTCGTTAAATGAAATAAGGAAAAGGAGTGTATACCTAAGGGCTCGTTTTTCCGTGTTTTGACACAATATTATTGAGATATGACAGTAATGCCAAGGAATGTACAGGGGAAGTTATTGAAACCAATGGAATGTAAATAAGAAGAAAAGTGGATGAAAAATTAAACAGCCGTGAACAGAAATCGAACCTACGATCTTCGAATAACGCGTTCGATGCTCTAACCCCTGAGCTACCACAGCGGCCTTCCCTTCATCTAATTTTTTGGGTTTATAAGTGAATTTAGAAGTAGGAGTGACAGTCAGCGCCATATATTATCCAAGCGACGAGTGTGAACCACTCTTTGATGCGCATGTTTGGCGTCACATAGCACGTGAACTTATTACGAGCGGGCAGGTGATTAATAGTCCCTCGTATACAACATAATGCCTCGTAGGCATTACGAGACCCTCGTTAAATGAAATAAGGGAAAGAAGTGTATACCTAAGGGCTCGTTTTGCCGTGTTTTGACAAGATATTATTGAGATCTAACAGACAGTAATGCCAAAGAGTGTACAGGGGAAGTTATTAGAACCAATGAAATGTAAATAAGAAAAAGAAATGTTGATGTAAAAATAACCAGCCGTGAGCAGGAATCAAACCTACGACCTTCGAATAACGTGTTCGATTCTCTAAGCACTGAGCTACCACAGCGGCCTTCCCTCCATCCACTTTTTTGGGTTTATATGTGAATTTAGAAGTAGGAGTGACAGTCAGCGCCGTCAATAAGCCAAGTAACGAGTGCGAACCACAATCTTGAGCGCATGTGTGGCGTCACGTAGCATGTGAACCTATTATGAGAGGGCAGCTGATTAATAGTCCCTCGTATACAACCTAGTGAAACCAAGTCTGCCAGTACGAGACCCTCGTTAAATGAAATAAAAGAAAGAAGTGTATGCCTAAGGGCTCGTTTTTCCGTGTTTTGACACAATATTAATGAGATCTAACAGACAGTAATGCCAAGGAATATACAGGGGAAGTTATTAGAACTAATGGGATGTAAATAGGAAGAAACAAAAGTGGATGAAAAAATAACCAGCCGTGAGCAGAAATCGAACCTACGACCTTCGAATAACGCGTTCGATGCTCTAACCCCTGAGCTACCACTGCGGCCTTCCCTCCATCCCCTTTTTTTGGGTTTATATGTGAATTTAGAAGTAGGATTGACAGTCAGCGCCATATGTAATCCAAGCGACGAGAACCACTCTTTCATGCGCATGTTTGGCGTCACATAGCACGTGAACCTAATACGAGCGGGCAGCTGATTAATAGTCCCTCGTATACAACCTAATGCCACCAAGTCTGCCAGTACGAGACCCTCGTTAAATGGAATAATGCAAAAAAGTGCATGGAGGTGCTATGGGATGGAGAAATCCTGGCGGCGCAGTTGTTGGACTCTTGTACGTTGACAATTCTCACAGCTGGTCACGTATTTAGCTGTATCCTGACCCATGCGGGGCCAGTAGAAACGTTTCAGTGTGCGGTGATAGGTCTTGGCGAACCCCATATGCCCATATGGGGGATCGTCGGGCATAGCTTGCCGCACGTTGGGTCGCAATGATTTGGGGCAACCAAAAGTAGGTGGGCCCCCTTTGCAGCGAACTTTCACTTGTAAAGAATTCCATCCTGCATGACGAATGGGCTCTGATGCGGCTTATCAACGGCAGATGAGAAAAAAAGAAGCCAGACTGCGATCTTGACATTGTTCTCTACGGAACGCTCTAAATCTAGAAAACGTGAATCACGAGTGCCCAGACAGTCGTCGAAATTGTCGACGTCGCATGCATTCGTGGGAAGGGGAAGTCGTGAAAGGCAGTCAGCGTCCACGTGACGGCGGCCACTGTTGAAGCAAACATCAAAGTCGTAGTCTTGCAAACAGACCACCCATCGGGCAACACGACTGGTTAGATCTCATAGACCAAAAAGCCAATAAAGTGAGTGTTCGTCTGTGACCATGCACAATCAGTGGCAATAGATGCGCGGGTTAAACTTGTGCACGGCGAAGACACCTGCCAGACATTCTTGCTCTGTAACAGTGTAATTCCGCTCAGCTTTACTCAAAGAACGGCTCGCGTAGGCAATGACATGTTCAGCGGCGCCCTGACGCTGAACTAATACTGCACCGATACCGATTATGCTTACGTCACTGCGAACCTCAGTGGGGGCTGATGCGTCGAAATGACAAAGAATAGGCTCTGAAGTGAGTAGAAGCTTCAGCTGTGAAAACAATGACTCACACTTGTTCGTTCATTTAAAGGTTACGTCTTTGTTGAGCAGATGAGTAAGAGGCTCAGCAACATCGGTGAAGCTCGGAACAAAACGCCGGAAATACGAACACAGGCCCAGGAAGCTTCAGGGTTCTCGTAGTGAGCGTGGTTGAGGAAAAGTGCTGACCGCGGTAATTTTGTGGGGATGAGGCCGAACGCCGTGTTTGTCCACGAGATGGCCAAAAACTGGAGTTTCACGATCACCAAAATAGCACTTTTCTGGAATTCAAGGTAAGTGCTGCTTTCTCAAGGTACGTGAGAACGACATCAAATCGATGATTGTGTTCTTCAAACGAGTGGCCAAAGAATATAACGTCATCAAAATAGCAAAAACATACTACCCATTTTAGACCACGGAAAACTGTATCCATAAAGCGCTCAAACGTGGCTGGAGCGTTACATGGACTGAATGGCGTGACGTTTATTTCAAATAATTCATCTTGTGTTATAAAAGCCGTTTTTTTCTTTATCGGCAGAATGAATATAGATTTGCCAATATCCCGATCTTAAGTCTACGGAAGAAAAGTACGAAGCAGAGTGCAAACAATCGGTAGCGTAGTCGATACGCGGAAGCGGATACGCGTCTTTTTTCGTAACTCAGTTGAGGCGCCGGTAATCTACACAGAACCTCCAAGACCCATCCTTCTTTTTTACAAGTATAACTGGTGCTGCCCATAGGCTAGACGACTCTTGTAAAACTTTCTTGGACACCACTTCTTTCACCTGCTCAGCAATAACTTTTTACGCTCTGATGCAGATACTCTGTATGGTCTCTGAAGAATGGGATGGGCGGAACCAGTAGCAATCTCATGACGAGTGCGTGAATGATGATGATGATATGTGTTGTTTATTGGTGCAAGGGCCATTGATGGCCAAAGAGCGCCAGTAAATGATATCAGATGAGAGCAATGGTTATGGTAAATGGCTGTAAAAGGGCCTAAAATTCTGCGCTCTATAGATGTGTAAGACATATATTTATTAAAATCATGAAAGTTAAGTGAAGCATGCCTGGTGAGATTGAGTCTTTAGTTATCATGACATCATAAAATAGGAGCGTTATATTAGCACCGATTTCTCGCCAGCGGCCTTGGTCCCAAGGGCCGGGAAACAGGTGCTCTTTTGGACGTAGCATCCGCAGCAGCAGCCTCCTTTCAGAGGCCGTGCTACCGATCACTTGAGTAGATAACATGGAAAGTATTTACTTCCTTTAAGAATGCATTCAATGCATTCAAAAAGAGGTTCGCGACCAATTAACATAGCTGGATGAAGGGATATGTATTCTTTGTACGCTAGTGGAAAATGTTTTTTCCGGTAAGCCTCTAGCTCAGAGCATTCAAGGAGTATGTGGAGTACGGTAAGTGGAAGGCCACATCTGTGACAGCTGGGTGGGTCCCTACCGGACAAAAGGTGTGTGTGCGTGCTGTGTGTGTCTCCTAATCTAAGCCGACAGAGACTGACCTCTGTACGGCGCGTTTTCGACGTGGATGGCCAGTTACCGTGGTATGGTTTAATCAAGTGTAACTTGTTATGAGTTTGTAGATCCCATAACTTCTGCCAGTAAGCCCTGAGCTTTTTCTATATGTTTGGTTTTAGGTCCATTATAGGTACAGCAACTGAAGAGTTGGCAGAGCTTTCGGTAATTGACGTGGCAAGCTGGTCGGTCAACACATTTCTTTCAATCTCGCGGTGTCCTGGCACCCAGCGCACGACGATATGTTGCTTGGAAGCATAGGCCGCGCAGAGTATTGAATAAAGGGATATAATTATAGGGTTTCTGTGTTTTTTTAGATTTTTCAACGCTTTTATGACACTCAGGGAGTCTGTGTATATAACTACTCTTGGTGTATTCAATTCTTTGATGTGTTTAACGGCTACGAATAACGCGTAAGCCTCGGCTGTAAAAATGCTTGTGCTGGTGGACAGAACGCCGGCATCCGAGAAGGATGGGCCAACCGCCGCATAGGACACGCCAGTATGGGACTTGGATGCATCAGTATAATATTCTAGACAGTCATATTTATGTTGCAGCTCTAAGAAATACATCCGAATGTGTATGGGGGAGGCATGCTTTGTGACAGCTACGAAAGATGTGTCAAAGTCTATAACCTGCCACTGCCATGACGGGAGCCGCAGAGCGGGGGGGCTGAGGTGGTATCAAGCAGCGGGACATCTGTTTCTTCAGCTAGGTCGCTAACACGCAGCGAGAAAGGGCGTGCCATTGCGGGCTGATTGCAAAAAAGTTGAGAGATGAACAGGTCGTTGATGGTGGAATATGCGGGTTGCTCACTGTTCACATTTACTTTAAGAAAATACATGAAGGAAGAATATGTTCTCTGCAGATGGAGTGACCACTCGTCTGAATCCACATAAAGGCTTTCAACTGGGCTTGTTCTAAAAGCGCCTGTGGACCGGCGGATGCCTTGATGATGAACAGGGTCCAACATTTTCAGAGCGCTTGGCGTGGCAGAGTGATAGATTATTGCCCCATAATCAAGGCGTGAGCGTATAAGGCTTCTATACAGATCCATGAGGTACTTTCTGTCACTGCCCCACGTTGTTCGTGACAGCACTTTTAGAATATTCATTGTTTTGAAGCATTTATTTTTAATATGTTTTATGTGTGGTACAAAAGTTAGCTTCGCATCTAAAATTATACCTAGAAACTTATGTTCTGTGTTTACGGGTAGACGCTCACCCTTAACGACCACTTCAGGGTCAAGGTGCAAGCCTCTTTTTCTAGAAAAAAGGACACAGGTGTTTTTCTGTGGGCTCAGTTTGAACCCGTTTTCATCAGCCTTTGGATACCTTGTTAAGGGCAAGCTGAACCCGTCGCTCACAGATCCCAAGAGAACACGATTTAAAACCCATCTGCACATCGTCGACCTATGTTGAATAAAAGATATTACGTGGGATGTACAGACCGAGAGAATTCATTTTTATAATAAAGAGCGTACAGCTGAGCACCCCATTTTGTGGCACTCCGGTTTCCTGTAAAAATGTTCGGGACAGAACACTGATCACTCTAACGCGGAATGTACGATCATACAGATAGCTTTCAATGACACTGAACATATTACCTAGTAACCTATGTGTGAGAGGTCTCTCAATATTCCAAATCTCCACGTAGTATCGTAGGCATTCTCTATGTCAAGAAACACAGGTAAGAAAACCTGATTATGAACAAAAGCCTCACGTAGGTGTGCCTTGATACGTATAAGATGGTCGGTGGTAGATCGGCCTTCTCTAAACCCGCATTGGTATGGGTCGAGCAATTTGTTTGTTTCTAAGTAGTGGAGTAAGCGGCAATTGATCATTTTTTCAAATAGCTTGCAGAGGCAGCTTGTTAACGCTATAGGTCTGTAACTTGATACAGTAGAGGGATCCTTTCCCTACTTCAAAATTGAAATTATAACAGCCTCCTTCCAGGAGGAGAGGATCACACCTGAAAACCATATGCGATTATAAAGAGAGAGGAGGGTTTCTTTATTTTCGGAGGGTAGTTCCTTCAGCATCGCGTACATTACATTGTCAGAACTTGGGGTAGATGTACTACAGCAGCTCAGTGCTGTTCGCAGTTCTGCTAAGCAGAATGGTTCATTATATGCCTCATTTCTTGTGGATTTTCTTTCTAACTTTTGTTTTTCTATTCGTGCCTTGTAATTCTGAAAGGATTCGGAGTAGTGTGAGAAGCTCGATATGTGTTCGAAATGTGTGCCAAGAAAGTTCGCTTGATCCTCCAAGCTTTCCCCGAAACTATTTACTAGTGGAAGGCAATACGTTTGTTGGCCCTTAATTCTCTTTACCTTATTCCACACTTTTCCCTCATCTGTGTATGAGTTGATACTTGATATAAACTTTGTCCAGCTCTCTCGTCTAGCTTGTCGACGCGTTCTCCTTGCCTGCGATTTGACCCGCTTGAAATTTTCCAGGTTTTCAGCTGTAGGGGAATCGCGAAGCAACGCCCATGCTTTGTTCTGAGTGGTCCGTGCTTTTCTGTATGCGTCATTCCACCATGGGACTCGCCTTTTAGAAGACATGCCGCTTGTTTTGGCAATACATTTAGATGCGGCATCAAGTATAAAAGCTGTAAAATACGTGACGGCGTCATCAATGGTCAGTGCAGACAGCTCAGTCCATGTCATGTGTAAAAGAGTTCTATACCCTTCCCACCCAGCTGAGTCAGTCTTCCATCGAGGAACCTGCGGGAGTAGTTGATCTTTGTTCGGCGCACTCAGGATGATTGGGAAGTGGTCACTCCCATAAGGGTTTTTAAGAACGTTCCACTTAAAAACAGGTAAAAGGGACGGTGATTAAATGCTAAGATCTATGAAGGAGTACGTGTTGTTTGCAAGGCTAAAATACGTAGGCTTCTTTATATTTAAAAGACATAACCTAGAAGAGAAAAGGAGCTGCTCAATGAGACGTCCTCGCGCATCACAGTGAGCATCGCCCCACAGGACAATGTGTGCATTAAAATCACCTAGAACCAGAAACGGCTCTGGGAGTTCATCTATTAATGATTCTAGATCACATCTGTGTAGATGTTGATGCGGTGGTATGTATAACTCATATGGTAATGAGTTTATACGGTATGTATAACTCATATGGTAATGAGTTTATTAAAAAGTACAGCTCGAATGGCCACTGCCTCAAGGGCCGTTTGGAGCTTCAAATGCTAGCATGCTATACTTCGATCAGCTATAATGGCCACACCGCCAGATGGTACGACAGCATCCTCCCGGTCTTTTCGGAAAATAATATATTACCGTAGAAAGTCCATGTGCTTAGGAGTTAAGTGCATTTCTTGCACACATAGCACTTTCGCGTTGAACTTACTCGGAAGTTCTTGGACGTCATCTAAATTTCTTAGTATTCCCCTCACGTTCCACTGTATGATGTTGTTCATAGTGGAGGAAAAAAAAGAAAGAAAAGCTGTGCGCAGAAAAGACGGAAATTAGCTCATTTTACAGGGCCTTTGTCAGGCCCTGTAATCGGCGCTATGTCTCTTTTGGGGCGGTCGAGAGAAGCTCGCCGCTCCTTCGGCGCTTCCTGCGCCATTTGGCTTGAACTGGTGTCCATAGCCGCGTCGGTTAGACTTCGCCTCGATCGACGAAGTCGTTGTCCCCACCAAGCTGGGGGTCGATAAAGCCCCCTTGGCCTCGTGATTGCCCTGGCTGCTGCCAGAGCTTGTAGAGGTCACTGGTGTGGACATGCTGAATGAGGGCAGGGCAGCGCTGGCGGCTCCCGCCGTAGGGGCTTGTGGCGTTGGCCTCGGCACGCTAGGCGCGGTCTGGGCAACTGCCAAGGGTCTTTGTGGTGCCGCCCCTCGTTGCACCACTTCGGCGAAAGGTGTTTTTAGTGCCACTGTTAACGACATCCGTTGTCTTGCTTCCCTGAATGTGATATTTTCCTTTACTTTTATAGTTATTATTTCTTTTTCTTTTTTCCAGGCTGGGCACGCTCTAGAGTATGCGGGGTGACTACCTTCGCAGTTAGCACACAGTACCTCATCATGACTACATTCATCAGCACTGTGGCCGGTTGTGCCACACTTAGCACAAATCAGCTGCCCTCGGCGGCTCTGGGTTGCATGACCAAATCGCTGGCATTTGAAACAACGCCTCGGGTTTGGAATGAAGGGTCGGACATGGAGTTTTATATAGCCAGTTTCGAGAGTCTCAGGTAAAGAGGTTGAGTTGAAGGTGAGTACTAAGTGCTTTGTTGCTATTTCGTTGTTTTTACGTCTGATTTTGATGCGCTAGACATGTATTACACCTTGGTCTTTCCATCCATCAAGAAGCTCCTCTTCACTCAGTGTCATCAAATCTTCGTCCGATACCACGCCCTTCACTGTATTCATGGTACGATGTGCGCTCACAGAGACGGGGATGTTACCAAAGGCTACAAGGTGCGAGAGTTTATTGTCTGTTCCTTCTCTTTTAATTCGAGAAGCAGATCTCCACTTGCCATCTTCGTGGCCTTATAACCGGTTCCAATGATCTCTCTCAAGCACTTGGCCACAAGGAAGGGTGAGATTGATCTAGCTTTTGTAGATGATTGTTCGCAGTGGAGGACATGGTATTTTGGGAAAGTTTCTCTGTTTTTGGGCCAAAGTAGGGAAGTTGCGTCGGTGCGTACCCTTTTCGAGGCACGATCAGTTAGAGAGGGGGTCGAGGATCCCATGGAAAAATGTGGATTTTTCGGTAACGGCGCCCACCACCCACCACGGAGTCCAACAAGGGGACGTGGCAGAGCATGTTGGCATGTCTTCGCAACGCCAGCAGTACGCAGTTACTATTACCCAATATGGTTTACCCTAGTTTGGATACCCACATAAGGTTAACCCTTGCCGCCAGGAAAAACAGAAGTAAATTGAAGAGAGGAGAGAACAGGAAAAATTGAAAGTAAGAGGGAAACACGAAAATGAAGAGAGGGAGAGACAGGAAAAGGCAACTGCCGGTTTCCCCTGGGTAGGTCAGCCCAGGGGTGCCGTCTACGTGAAGCCGGGGCCAAAGGGGTGTGTTGCCGCCGCTGGGGGAGGGCCTTAAAGGTCCAATCACCCAGCATTAGCTCAACCCCCAGGATCCCCTTTTTCCCGACATGGCAAAGCCACGCACAGCTAGGCGTGGGAGGGATTCGAAACCCCCCCGTTAGCTCCTGTCCGTGGTGTCGCTACACACCAAACGCCTGCTTGCGCAAGCGCCCCTGCGGAGGACGAGTGCGTGAAGGTGGTGCAGAAGTTTTACGGCTATTGAGTGCAAAATAAAAAAAACGGATGCTTGGTTGGAGAGGATCCGAACTAACGCTTGTCTCTTCACTGCCTTGTCATCACTAGGACAAGCCACATCAGACGCAATTTTCGTTTTCCTGTCGTTGCTAAGCACTGAAATGTTATTGTTGCTCCTGACATCGAACTCAAACACAGCCAGCCTTATTGCACCAGGCATTACAATAGACTCAGAAGAGGAGTTGACCACCCATACCAAGGTTATGCCACTATTTGCAGAAATCACGCAATGCGGCACAACCACATCCTTCTTCGCACAGCTCAGCTGGATTGGGTGAACTATAAAGTGAACGTTATTACCTGCAATACCACGAACATCCACAGGCACTTGAACTATCGACTGGGCCAGTAAAACTATGTCATCAACGACTCCAATAGTCTGTTGGCATCGCTTGGGCTCTTCACAATACCAGACAGTAAAACTTCGCCTGCTGCGAAATCACAGAGGCTGCACATTATTTCAGAAAGTCTACCCCCAGGATGACGTCCTGAGTAGAATTAAGAAGAACTGCAAAATCTGCCTTAACCAACTTAGCGCCAAAACTAACAGTTGCAGTACAAACTCCCACTGGGCGCCATGGTTCTCAACTCACTGCACGAACCGTTGTCTGGCTTCCCTAAGAGAACATCACTTTCTTGCCAAAACGAGTCTTAAGATTTCTGCTCATGATGAAAACAGTTGCTCCTGTGTCGACTAACGCGGACGTGGAGACACCATTTATGAGAACCCTGACCCTATTTTGTAGCATGAAAACTGGCGGAGGCATATTGCGGCATACTGCCCACTTCAACAAAAGTCCCGTTCAATACTATACCAAATTCTGTTAATTTACGCTAACAGTTCCCTAAGGCAGACAGACAGGCAGATATAAACGATAGCATGCATGAGCATAACACCAAAGAGGACAAGCCAGATGAACTTCTGTTCCAGCATCAAACGAAACGCAAGTGCAAGCCATGCTTTCCAGATACCACCATTCGTGTTAACAGTGGCTGTGAAGTAACGCGCTTAATATCAGATAGCTAATGAGTAGATGGGGCTGGTAAGGCATCTCTCAGCAGTCGGTCGATGGTTCCCAAAAGAAGATTTAAAATACGTGCGCATGAGTTGAAAAGTGCCATAAACGAATTTTGTTTTTCATGGTGCCACAACATTGGATTCGTTTTTATCCAAGATAATCGCTTTAGAAAATACTGACGAAAAAATTCCTTTGCTCTGACGCGTCTTAGTCGAACCAGTGTGAAAAAAAGTCTATAGAAATCACTTCGTACCCCAAAATAAATATTTTCTTCGAAGTACAGTGCAGTGTGCATGTAACCATGTTGCTCTTGCATCCCATTTCCTGGCGCTACTATTGTTCTTACTATTGGCGCTACTATTGTGATAATGCGGTTTAACGTCCGAAAACCACCATATGAATATGAGAGACACCGTAGTGGAGGGCTCTGGAAATTTTCACAACCTGGGTATTTTTAACGTTCACCCAAACCTGAGCACAAGGGCGTACAACATTTCCCCCTCCATCGGAAATTCAGACGCCGCAGCCGGGATTCGAGCCAGCGGCCTGCGGGTCAGCAGCCGAGTACCTTAGCCACTAGACCACCCCGGCGGGGCGATAAATCAGATATAGAGAAACCTGCTGAATACAACAAACATCTTGGCGTTCGTACGCTATACTAAACAGCATTCGAGTCACTAGAAATATCTTCAGCTCTAAATGCATCAAATCTACAAAGAGCACCTAAATATTATGACAATACCTGAGTCAAGAACTAAATGACTCTAGTGCAAGCCTGCTTTTTCACAAGAAAAGCGATAAAAATATGACCGTCTAAATGGGGTGATGACCGTCACCGTAGCTCAGTGGTGTAGTGTCAGAGACGTTATTCGAAGGTCGCAGGTTTATATACTATCGCTGGCAAGTTATCTCTTCGTCCACTTTTTTTTCACGTTTACGAAAGTTGCGATGTGGGCTTGTTGGTAGTTCTGTCTGTCTGCATGTGCCCTCATTTCTTCCTGTTGTTTACGTGTGCTACAAGCATTTATATTACAAGTGCTTCTAGTACCATCCCTCATATTTTTCTTTGAATCATTGCCTGTTAGTTCTCATTATTTTTCTCTCTAACAAATAAAGTGGGGCCTTAAAATTACACTTCTTTCATTTTTCAACAAAGGAGTGATACCAACGAATACTATAATCCCTATGTTGTTCACCGCATGCTTGAAAGAACTTTCTGAACAGCTTGACTTGAGGAAACGGGAGGCAAGGTGTACGGAGAATGGCTTCACAACGTACGATTTGCAGACGGCACCATGTTTTTCATCAATGAATTGTTAAAGAATAATGGAGGAACAAATCGTCAAATCATTAAGGTAGGCCTCAAAATGAATATGGCAGAAGCAAGTATAATGTTTGTTGGCCCAGTTAAAAAGAAAGAATTCAAGACAGAAGGCTATACAATAGAACGTATACAAGGATATGCATACTATAACGAACAAATTCGAAGAGGTAACACTCATCGATCTATTGAGCTTCTTCTTCTTCTTCCGCTTCGCTCTAGCCACGTTGCCATGCTGGCTCTTCAAACTAAACAAAAAGAGGCGATTGTTCAATCTCAATGACGCACTCGTTTTTCGAAGCGTGACACGTGCACTGCAAATGTATTCGTTTTCCGCCGGTCATGTGCAAATCTTTGATCTGAGCTGCTAACGCACCAAGTATACTGCCCTAGCTGATCGATGATATTGAGAGCCCCTCGAACTGAGCGAGTATCTTTCCAGCTGAGCAGCTGCCACCACTTTGCACCCACACCTGGTCTCCAATGTTGTACTCCGAGCAGGTCGCCGGTGGCGGCCATAAAAGCACCTCTGTCTTATGTGCGCTTTTGTGGCCCTTTTTCTTGCCGCAGCTATGAGTTTCTGGGAGCTTTCAGAACAGTTGTATTGCGTGGCGCTAACAGGAGCATCCAGACTGAAGACCACCTTTAGTTGGGGCAGCTTTCCATATACGATTTCGTATAGTGTCGCACAAAAAGACGTTTGCAGCGCCGCGTTAACTGCTTAGCCAGCCGCCCGAATGTGGAAATCCCAGTCAGCCTCTCCTTTCTTATCAACTTTGGTGTCTGGAGTGAGTCTTGCTTGAATACTTTGATTAGCGCGCTCAATAAGGCCGTTTGCCTTAGCATGGATTGCAGATGTTTATTGGGGCTCCACACCTGCCTTGGAAAGGTACCTTCGTAGGTCCCGGTAAGGAAATGTTGCACAGTCTAATATCAGTTCCTTTGACAAGACGTGCCTCCGGTCGAATCAGAACTTTAAAAAATGACCAAATGAGCGAAGGCAAGTGATGGCACGGCTGCAACTTACACATGATTCAATAATTGTCTAGCCAAAGCTACAGTAATATAGCGGTTTCCGGCGGTGGTGGTGGAGAGCGGCCCGATGTAGTCAAGGACCATAATATGAAAGTTCTGGTCGGGTATCTCAACAGATGTCGACATCCAGGCTGGCACTACGGAAGCCGTTTAAGCTGCTGACACTGTTCGAAACTGGTGACGTTAGAGTGCACAGTTTTTTGCATTTTTCGCCACCAGAAACGTTATTGTAATTTCCTAAGCGTGGCTCGTCATATAAATGTGCGCCAAAATTTCAGAACAACCAGTAGGCATCATTCTTCCGAGAAGTCCTGGAGCCACTAACGACGACATAGTACACCATTGCGTATTGGAAACAATGAATTTGTCGCCCCGTC
Organism: Rhipicephalus microplus; assembly: GCF_043290135.1. Lineage (NCBI taxonomy): Eukaryota > Metazoa > Arthropoda > Arachnida > Ixodida > Ixodidae > Rhipicephalus > Rhipicephalus microplus. Next base: position 37,229,208 of record NC_134700.1, read on the forward strand.
ACGGTAGCGTAGTGGGTAAGGTACTCGGCTGCCGACCCACAGGTCGCGGGATGGAATCCTGCCTGCGGTGGCTGCATTACCAATGGAGGCGGAAATGCTGAAGGCCCATGTGCTGAGATTTGGGAGCACGTGAAAAACCCCAGGTGGTCGAAACTTCCGGAGTCTTCCACTACTCCGTCTCTCATAATCATATGGAGGCTTTGGGATGTTCAACCCTAGAAATAAATAAATCAAGAATGAATTTCTTTCCGTACCCATTACAGTCGCAATGATCGGCGGCAAGTCTTTGTCTTCTTCTTGGGCTACGCGCACGTCTACTTGGGCAAAATACATGTGATTTTCTTGCTTTCTATAACGCGCATGAGTGGGTTGCGTGACAAGGCATCGGCGATGTGACTGAAGGCCCTAGCGCTGTGACGGACGTTGAATTCGTATTCCTACAACGTGATACTCTGCCCAGCAAACCTATGCTTGAACTGTTGTTTAGAAAACATCCAAGTTAAAGCAGCATTATCAGTTGTCACGGTGAACTTGCACCCTAGATGATAATGGCGAAATTTCTCGCCCATGCTGCAGACCACTGCTAGACATTCTAGCTAATGGGAGTGATAGTAGCAATCAGTATCTGATAGTTTCCGGATAGAATAAGCGATGATGCGCCCAACGCCATCAAGATCCCGCTAGGCTAGCACTACCCCTAGACCTACTTGCGTTTGCAGGAATTAGAGACATCTGAGCGTGGCGCTCTCTTTCAGCGGCAGGAATAGCAGCCTGCACTAAGCGAATAGAGAATAGACGAGCGAAATCATGTTTATTGAAAAAACCTCGTTATAATAAATTAATCCGGGTCACTGCTACGTTTTAGTAAAGTTGCAGTGTCGCATTATAAGGCGTGTAACTTCCCAGGACAGTTGAACTCTACCTATGAAAACACACAGAGTCTTAAACTCTCTGCGAAGCCACGTGGTTTGTAGTGCGACCCTATAACTTTGCCAGAGTGTTCAAGTAAGTCTCTGCTGTATAGGACCGGAAGTCGTCTTTGATGAGTAGATTTTTTGGTCGGATGTTTTTTTTTCGCCTATTTGCTATTAAGTTATGACAGGCCACCGCTTTAGTCTACTAGAAGTGTAGCTACGTCCAGATGTCCGCAAATAATAGTGATGGCTAGCGTCAGTGTGTACTTTCGTGGTACATTCATCATTGAAGTGACACAGTACTGGGCAGGCAGTGAGACTTTGTTTTGCCGTCCTAAAAGTGGTTTTTGCGTGGCACTCCGTTAAAATTGGACGCTCGTTTTGAAGGATATCGCACAGGGGAGCCGCCATTCAAGTGCAGTGAGGAATAAACTTCTGCAAGTACGATGCCATACCCATGAAACACTAAGCTTGCTTCACGCTGGCTGGTGTCGGATACTGCGACACGGCTGCGATACGCTCCAGGATCGGCTGTATACGATCTGGGAAATGTTATGCCCTAGGCATGCTATCTTAGACAGCCCAAACCAGCATATCTCTCGGTTTGAGCGGACCCCGCGCGTTGAGTCTGCGTAGCACTTTTTCGAAATTGCACAGGTGTGCGTCCTCCTTGTTGCCAACAACAAGTTATCATCTTAATAAACCACGCAAGCTTGGTTCTTCTTTGAGCCTAGAACGGAAGCCATGTGCTAGGGGCTGTTCGTAGCCCAAATGACATGCGACTGTATTCACGTAGGCCTAATGAAGTGCGAAGGGCTGTCTTACACTTATCCTATATAGCGATGCTAACCTGCCGGTACCCTGCACGTAAATCGATTGACGAGAAGAATCTGCAGGGGCGCACTGTATCAGTGACATCGTCGACGCAGGGCGATGGGTACAAGCTGGGCGGCGTGCTCCCAATTACCTGCCTGTAATCTACGCAGAACAGCATGGATCCACGCTTCTTACGCACGAGCATGAGAGGCACTGCCCATGGACTTGACGTAGTGCTAATGATGCCCGCGGAGAGCATCTCGCGTACTTGATCCGCGATAACGGTGCGCTTCCTCAGCGTATCTTCTCAAAGGTACGCACATTGCGGAGTGGTCGTGTCGAGTTAGTATTCTGTGCAACAGCATCTTAGTGTCTGAAATATCTGATGTAGTGTCGGTGAATATTGCTTTATGCTGAGCCAGTACAGAGCCTAAGGTAAGTAGACCAGGCAGTGGCTGACCTCTCGACTTTTGCACGGGCAACTCCATAGCCGTGATTGACAAAGTCTGGAGCTCTATACGGCCGCAATGGATTGTGATCTGGACGTCGTTGGCCAGTAAGAAATCCGCGCTCAAAACTATATTGGCACGCAGGTCTTCTAAGACAGGAATAGCTCGGAGAAATTTTCATCCGGACATTCACGTCAAGCATCCTCAAGGAGTAGCGATGCCTCCAAGTTCACGGAGTGGAGGCTTATTTCCCGTGGAAATCGCATCGGGAGCGTGACGTCGGTGTATCGCTGTTTATTCGGCGCCGGTATCAACAAGCGCAGCCATGTTGCCAGTCCCTTCGACAAGCGCTGGTAACAGTGGAGTGTGGAAGGCTTTCTGGTACTGGGATGATCGGTGCTGGGATGATCTGTACTGGGATGATCTGGTACTGGGATTATCGGTGGCTCTCCTTGGCGTTGTGTCCAAGAACGTACGCAAGAAAAGCAACGCCATCACGTGGAGGTGGCTGGAGACTGTCTCGCCTGCTGCGGCGTGCCGAGAGGGAGGCGGCGTTGAGTGCTCTGCTGGAGTTCCACGACCTTGTGAACGAGACGGACGGTGAGATCTCCGCCACGAGAGACGAAAGGATGGCCGCATGAGTGTCCTCCCAGATTTCGTCGCCAGGGCACTGGCGCGCACCAGGAGATTTTCACGTGATGCAACAGTCGTTGAAAAGCTGGAGCTACTCATAGATGTAGTTCGTGACATCTTCAGTGGGACCTTGTTGGCGCGATCGCATCCGCATGAACTGGTTGCTGTACGTGAACGAGGGCAAGCGAAAGGCACTTACGAGGTCTGTGCTCCAGGAAGCCAACGTTTTTGGTTAGAGTCGCCGTAACAATTCCATTTTTCGGCCGATTCACGTTGTTGGCTCACCACAAGCGACATTTTGATGTGGTGAGGCCAGGAATAGTGACGGGCTAATGCATCAATGGTTTGCATCTAAAGCGTGGGCATGTCTTGTAATGCCCGAACTTCAAGAAGTTCGGTAAGCGATGGTGGAGGCAGTGCTATTCGTACTAAGGCTCATGTGATGCATGCATGGGTGTCTCCACAGTACTTTACCATGGTAGACAATGAATTTATTGAGCTTATTGCGCATGAGGATGCGAGAAGACCAGGCAAAAATGCTGCACAGAGCAGCTTGAGGGGAATCGGCCACCTCACACACTAAGCGGTTACAGCGGTCAAAAGCATGATCTATACCTAAATCATGAACAGAATAGCAAAATAGTAAACACAGTTAGAAATAATGAAGAAGGGTATAGTGCAAACAATTTAAAAACCAAAAGAATACAAGTAGTTAGGAAGGCAACAAAAAACAACAGATGAACCTATAGCAGCTCAAATAATCATGAAAAGTATGTACTGTAGACTTTTAATGACAGAGTAGATACATCATCATCATCATCATCATCATCGTCATCATCATCATCATCAGATTGACTACGTCCACTGCAGGACAAAGGCTTTTCCCATGTTCCGCCAAATAACTCGGTCCTGTGCTTGCTGCTGCCAATTTATACCCGCAAACTTCTTAATCTTATCTGCCCACCATATCTCCTGTTTACCCCTAACCCACTTGCCTTCTCTGGCAATGCAGTTATTCACCCTTATAGAAAAGCGATTATCCTGTCTATGCGCTACATGCCCTGCCTATGTCCATTTCGTCTTCTTGGCTTCGACTATGATATCCTCAACCCCCGTTTGTTCTCTCACCTCTCTGCTCTCTTCTTGTATTTTAAGGTTACGCCTACCATCTTATTTTCCATTGCTCCCTGCGTCGTCCTCAATTTAAACTGAGCCCTTTTTGTAAGTCTCCAGGTTTCTGCTCTGCAGCAAAGTACCGGCAACATACAGCTGTTGTGCACCTTCCTCTTGAGGAATAGTGGCATATATCTGTCATAATTTGAGAGTGCCTGCCAAATGTGCCCCACGCCATTCTTATTCTTCTAGTTACCTAAATCTCGTGGTTTGGCTCCGTGCTTATTACTGCCCTGAGTAGATATAGTCTTTTACAACTTAAAGTGCACTATTACCGATCTCGAAGCGCTGCTCTTTTCCGAGGTTGTTGTTCATTACTTTTGTTTTCTGCAGATTATTTTACGACCCACCTTGTTGCTCTCCTTGTCTAACTTCGTAACACGAGATGCAATTCGTCCCCTCAGTTACTCAGCAATGGAATGTCATCGGCGAAGCGCAGGTTACTAAGGTACGCTCCATTACCTTTTATCCCTACCTGTTCCCATTGTAGGCTTCTGAAAACCTCCTGCAAGCACGTGGTATATAGCATTGGAGATTATATCCCCCAGACTTACACCCTTTTTGATTGGTTGTCTGTTGCTTTTTTTATGAAGCACTATGGTAGCAGTTGATTCCCTGTAGATTTTTTCCAGGATACTTATATATGCTTCATCGACGCCCTGATTCAGCATTGTAAGCATGAATGCTGATATTTACACTGAATCAAATACCTTCTCGTAATCTATGAAGGCGATGTATAGTGGTTGGCAATATTTTGAACATTTCTCTATTACCTCATTGATAGTATGAATGTGATCAATTGTTGAGTAGCTTGTTTGAAATCCTGCTTGTTCCTTTGCTTGATTTACTTCTAATGTTGTTGTCAATTTGTTAACAATTACCTTTGTAAATAGCTTGTATGCTGCCAAGAGCAAGCTGATCAGCCTGCAATTCTTCAAGCCCTTGTCATCTCCTTTCTTATATACTAGGATGATTTTAGCATTCATCTAAGACAGGTACTCTTCCTGTCAGGAAGCACCTCGTAAACAGGGTGACTCGTTTTTCTAACAAAATCTGTCCTCCATCTTTTTGCAGATCTGATGTTACCTGATCCTCACTAACAGCTTGGTCTCTTTGCATGCTCTCCAAATTTTTTCTCACTACTTCTATTATTACTGGTGTGGTGTCATATGGGTTAGCGCTCGTTCTTATAGTAATGAAGTCGTGGTTGTCCTGGCTACTGTACTGATCACCGCAAAACTCCTCTGCTATATTAACTATCCTAACTATATTGGAAGTTGATTTGCCTTCTTTGGCTATTAGTGTATACATCCGACTTTTGCCTATCCCAAGTTCAATTTTACTGCTTTGGCGTTTCCCCCGTTTTTCAAAGCATGTTCGATTCTCCCCATGTTATAACTTCTTACATCGGACACCTTACACTTGATAATCAACTTCGAAAGCTCTGCTAGCTTTATTTTGTCTGTTGTACTTGAGATTTTCATGCTTTGACGCTTCTTGATGAGATTCTTTGTTTCCTGGGAAATCTCGCCAGTGTCCTGTCTAACTACCCTCTCTCCAACTTCTACTGCACACTCCATAATGATACTCGCCAGATTATCATTCGTTGCATCAACGCTAAGGCTGTTTTTCTCGATAAGAGCCGAGTACCTGTTCTGAAGCGAGAGACTGTATTCCTGTACATTTTCTCAGTTCTATCTTATTGATTGGCTTCTTGCGCGTCAGTTTCTGTCGTTCCTTCATCAATTCTAGGCAAATTCGAGACAGTACCATTCTATAATCACTGCATCGTACCTTTCCAACCACTTCCACATCCTGCAGATTCTTGGGTGGGCACTCATTGTGAAGTATATTTTGTTCTTATTTTCGCAATTAGGGCTTCTCGTTTTCCACTTACGTTGTCCTCGTTCTCGGTAGAAGGTATTCAAAATCCGTAAATTATTGTGTTATGCGAATTCCACCAGTAGCTCTCCTGTGGCAGTTCTAGTAGCGATGCTATAATCTTCTACTTCCTGGTCTCCAGCCTGCTTCTTCCCTACACTTGCAAAAAAGTCTCCCATCAGTATAGTATTCTGTGTTTTTACCTTACTTATTGCCGATTCTACGTCTTCATAGAAGCTTTCAACTGAAGCGCCGTCATGGCTGGATGTAGGAGTGTAAGCCTATACCACCTTTAATTTGTATATCTCATTGAGTTCATATACAATAACCACTACCCTTTCATAATGCTATAGTATTACTCGATGTGGCCAGCTATGTTCATGTGAATTAGAAACCCCATTCCCAGTTTTCTTCTGCTAGCCAAGCCCCGATAGCAAAGAACGTGCCCATTCTGGATACATTGGATACACATATACCATTTTTTTGGGGTAATGATCAAATAGTCGGTAATAATCTGCAATAGTTGGTCACCGTTTACAGTTCTGTTTTTTGTTGACAATCAAAGTTTTTAAATGACGAAATTTATAGAAATATTTCTGTTGCTGTAAGGCACCCAGTCTATACTTGCGACAAAGTCTATATGTGTAAAAATATTCAATCTTTATGGTACTAAGCTTTGTGAACAGTGTAGTAGCATGCCAAAGATATGACACCCTGTAAAAACGCTTCTTTGCGTCATCACGGTGAAGTTGCCAGAAGCCGCATTTGCTTTGGGGCTGGGGACCTGTGGACCAAACATGGAGAACGCTTGGGCCGCGGTATGCGAGACAAAGTCTAGGGTGCATGAACAGTGTCCCCTAAGACTGAAGTAGCGTTCATCTGAAATACAGTGGAGTCCAAGACCAGAGGTGAAGTTGCTGTAGTGGAATCATGCAGTGGAACGTGTATTTGGGTGGCTTCGGCGTAGCATTGTGTGCGTTTACAGGTCATGAAGAATAGTTCCGTCGCATGGCTGCACAGCCCAAAAGGCACTGACGCATTCAGCGGCTGATGCAGTAGGTAGCTGTGGAAGCGATCGGATGGTGAAGTCAATGGTCGAGGAAGTGTGGATGCCGTTCCTGTGATGAAGAGACCCACGCTACCGATGGTCTGCGATGCTATAAACTGGTGAATTGAGCCGCAAGGTTCAGTGGTCGAGCTGCGCCATGGTAAAAAACAGAGACGGAGAGAAAATGCCCGTTGGTCGGCCAAGCAGGTCCATTCTCCTATTTGTTATCTTCCTCTTTCCTCCCGCCCTCTAGCCGCGTTTCTGTGCTGGCTGTTCATAATAGGCCTTTTTTTTCAAGGCTCTCTGGGCACCACCATAAATCTCCCAAGGCTATTGTTATTTCAGCTGACCCCCCAAAAATGCATTGCCGAGGCTGTGACATCGGCTTCTGTACTCTCATGCAACAGCCCAGGAAAAGGAAATCCTCCTCTCCGTAAAAAAGATCCAGACCTAGGACAACTGCTCACAGCAGAAATACATTACGAAAAAGAAGTTCACCAAAGAATTGGCAGGAGAGCATTCGGCAGACACCCTCCAATAATGCCAAGATATCTGCTACTAATAGGCACCAAGGAGAAAAGCAAAAGTATACAAACATTTGATATTGGCAGGTTAAGAGTATGGGCCTGCAGCATGGAGAATAAGGAAACAACAGAAGTGAAAGTTGAAGATCATGTAATGGAATCACCGTGATATCACTGACAGGTCAGACGGCTGCACAATAGCTAAGAAAAGGCGCAAGAGTTAACAATATCCCGGCTGACTTCAAGCAAACGAAACGGATCATGGCTGGTGACGTCATACGTAGAACAAAAAATCTGTTACAGCAACAGATTACCAATCGAGAGATGTAAAAGGCAGTTGGGGAAGTAAAAAATCAGGTGGAGTGACGAAATGCAAAAGTTTGCAGCGATGAAACAAAATCAGCTTGCACAGGATACCTTAAACTGGAAATTATCAGAAGAAATATTTCTTTTAGCGCGGACTAACACCAGCTGTGAATGATGATGGTAATGATGATGATGTACAAACTTGAAAATAAACTATCAACTACTTCTGTGAAGACTAGTCTGACATTTCTCGTATACTTATTTCTTTCGTGGATTGATCTACCACGCCTTATTTAAGGCAGTGATATTAAAAAGATCACTGACTATTACGCTACTGCATAGTGAAAATTCTGAGCGCAACTGTGTGGTGATGAGCTGAGGCGCGACCACCCTGCTAACCGGGAGACCACGGAAGAGACCGTGGGCGCGTTCCACAACAGCCGTCGATAGCAAGTCTCACATGGTGCACCACTTCATTTCCTTATACGGTATCGGGAAACACCCTTGCCCATACCAGCGCGATGACTTCATGGGCGACTGCACGACGGTGCGCACTACTGTGGCGCCGCAATGCCCCTGGATGTTTTTTTGAAAAGTACCGTCGTTCCTTTAACCGAGCCGCCGTACCGCGCACCCTCCTTTCCTTTCCCGTCTTGCGGGACGTCATTGAAAAGAGTTCACGAACATTATCAGCGTGACTTAGCATTCTTTGTGTGGAGGTCACGAGATCTGGAGCTCGCACCTATGGCTTCACGGTGGCCATTAAGGAGAGCATATGCCATGTGGAGACGAGGCTTGGCTTGTCAAAAGCACCGCAGTGGAAGAGAGTGCCGCTACTTCCTATGGACTAATTTCACAAAGAGGCTGTAGGTTTTTCGGGCGCAGCGCTACCTATCTTCTGCCATGTTTCGCCTCTATGTCGGTATGTGAGGACCTACGGTGGTGCCTGTACCGTATGCGTTCAATGGGTAGGGTGTTACTGTTCTTCGCGGTACACGGTCAAAAACAGCAACGCTTCGAGAGTTTAACGGCGCTAGTATGTAATCGCTAAACTGTCAGCTTCGAAATGGCTGAAAACAGAATGTAGCGGCAACCCATGAAACGTTCCCGCAGCTTCCCCGACGATAGACAGGATGTGAGTAGAATTTAATTGGGTTACTTAGGCACAAGAGTTGAAGCTTGAGAAAGTTGGTGCGTAGTCATATATGCAAGTTTTTTGAGCGTGCGTAAATAAGAAAAAAGGGACAGGGTAGACAGAAAGAGCGCTGACTTCAAAATAACCCTATTTCACAGAGTGAAAATAATACATATGTCTAAAAAAGAATGATTACATAACATAAAGATAAAATACAAGCCTTATCAATGCGCCAGTATTCGGGCAATATAAAACCCGTCTCACGTGCTTTAGTAATGGCGCATTGGTTAGGCTTGTGTTTTATCTTCATGTGCCGTAATCATCCTTTTTAGGCGTATATAATTTTTTTGTTTATTCTGTCCCTATTTTCCTGTGTTCGCGCGCTGTGAAAACTTGGAAATATTACTTAAGAAGTATACGTAAATGCATGCTCCTTTAGTATATTATGTCGTAGCTGGACTTGTGGAGTTCTGGAATAATGCACTGGGGATAAATGTTCGGCCACCTCTTGAAGAAATTGTTGAAACGTAAACGAACCCAAGCAAATACTTACACCAATGTCCAGGTTTAATTTATGTGCGCGAATTAGTGTTCAAATTACCGGTTGGGTTCCCTTAGCGTGCCTATTTAAGTTTAACGTAACTCTATAATTGCTAGCACACCACCTGGGTCTGCTCAGAACGTCGGAATACAAAGTTCATGGAATGAAGAAAGCACAAACACCGATGTCTGTGCGGACTGGTGTCGTGGTCGTAGTCAAAAGCTTGTGTCTCATCGTTGCGCAGGATGACTAATTATGTATGACAGATAACCTCGAACTTCCGCGCAGAAGCAACACAAAGAGTAAAGGAAAATAAACGTCTTGCACATCTGGAAGGACGGCAGAGCGCAAGCTTTCTTCGGCGAGAGCAGCCGCCACTGGTGAACGCTAAAACTACACCTGTTTTTGGTAACATTGGTTCTTTTTGAGGAGCATGACGACGATTGCACGTGCTCAGGTAACTAGTTGGTTTGTATAGTTTGGGAGATTCTTCACGACACTCAGGCTATCGCTTAAAAAAGTATGATTGACTTGAAACTGTCCCAGTTATCGGTGCAAGTCGAGAAATGACGTGTCATCCGAAAAATGCTAGAGGCACGTTCCTGATCCAAAGAACACTTGTGTCATGCGGACCTTTCTGCCACGCAGTAAAGTGATCATTCGATAATCTTTTAGTTCTACACAATTTGGTTTCGGTATCTGTGGGCATTGTAACTCATATTGCGCTGTTGCATAGAATTAAGGCGTGTTGATGTTACAACATAGTTCTGGGAAAAGGTTTTTTTTACATTCAGAGGAAATTGTATTGGATAGAATTAGGACGCACTTGTGTATTTTCTCGCTCATGCAATCGTCCTAACGCTGCCCCATACAATTAGTTGTGAATCCCAACCAAGTAGGTCATCTTTCTGTAATCTTTATATTAACCTTCAGCTTTTACATTGCTTCTCTTTGCTACAGCTGAAGTGTACCAGCACTTCACCAGTATAACAAACTGGTGTAATGAAGAAACGGCCACGAGGACACACACCACATACAAAATATTTGTCGGAAGAGGAAGTCTGTGCCCTAAGTAAACTCAATTTCACCGAAGTTGCCACTCTTATGTCACGGCTGCCAGCCTTTTTGTGCTTTCAATTGTTGTTATCGCACTCACACGCAGCGCCGTGGTAGGCCGTCGACCTGTACTCGTCAGATATTTGTTTTTTGCACCACAGCTGCTTTAGCGCAACAAAACACACAAACAGACAAACACACACACATACACACACAAACACACACACAGGCTTCTCATGCGCCGCGCATGCAAAACGTGGCACTCTACACACACCAGCAGCGGTGACCGAACGGTTGGCGGAGGGAGAGAGAGATGAAAATGCACTGAATCGAGGCTACACTCGAGTCGCGTATAGTCTGTGCTTACAATGTAATACGATGTGCTTATATAAAAATTACGCAGCTCATCTGTGAAATCATGCAATGTTACCTGTTTTATAGGCAATTTCTGTGTTTTTATATCTCATTTCTTCTGCTTCAGTGCACATTTATATCACATTTATATTTCATGAATGTTCAGGGCGTATAAAAGTTCATTTGTTGTGGAATTGGTGCGAACAGGCTAACAAAATAGCACTCATTTTCTTTTTGCATTTTAACACATTCGTGATGCTGCTTACCGAGTTCAGTAGCAATAGATATGTCTAAATATTTTGCTGTGTGATTTTAGCTCTGTGGTTACCTAAGGAGTCGTAGCCAAAGTGCACCAAGACAAACACTCACACACAAATACACACACACACGCGCATACGCGCGTGCACACACACACACACACACGCATAGCCTTAAATATCGTGACCGCACGAATGAAGATTCCGTATAAGATAAAGAAAGACATGGCAGCACTTGTATTTTTATGCGTTTGAACTGTGCACGTTTTATGAGAGTGAATGTATATCAACTAACTCAGCTAGTTAAACCTTGATGATTTATATTGCTAGCATCGTCCTCAACAAAACTGCATTTTTCATCTTAAAAAGATATCTCATGTGTAGCTTTTATATCTTATCTTTTTAACTTGCTTGCGTTTCACCCATTGTTGCATCAAATCGTTCATGAATTTAGAAAATACAGTATTCAAACTGCCGAAGCAACAGCGCTGTACAGCAGCCGAGAAGTTAGTGAGCAACCTAAGGAAAGTGGTTCAATAAATAAAAGCATCTTCACAGCACGATTGTTTATACCAAGCACCACTCAAACCTTCGCTCAGCTCTTTCAGACATCATCATATCCCCACATAATTGACCAATCATTTGTTCCTAAGTAGCCACTTTTCATCCTTCTTCTTTATTTGTAATTATTTTGTGTGTGTTGTAAACAACACCTGTATATTACTTTGGTCTTGAGAGTAAAGTAAACAAAAACTAAAATATTAGACAGTGTTGGAGCACCCCGGGAATGGTAATATTTGAAAAGTGCGAGTTTCTACACCACTTATACAATGTTTCTTTATGCAGAGAGTTTCTTCCTTGCTATTCGTAAAAATCCAACCGAAATCGTTCTGGGATGTTTTGCAACTATGTACAATTGGTTGACTTAGTCAGCACCAAGACAAAATTCTGCGCTAGTTTTTTTTCAAATGTCAGACACATTTCTTGAAACTCCCCGTACTTAACAGAAAAGATATAGCGTAATAGAAGCTGCCACAAGCAAAAAAACTTAACAATGCGCTCACTTGCTCCACTTTCTCATGCGTCGAGTCTTTGATGGGTGATGGAGGCTCTTGGACAGGCACCAGGTTTTTGGGTGACGCTGACTGTGCCTGCTGTGAGCCAGATGACTTCGGGGAAGAAATGGACATCGCGAACCTTGCTTTTGCCTGAAAAATGGTGCCAGGGGACAGTTACCCATCTTAATATTTATTAGTCTTTTAAGTAATTGTGAACGTAACCTAAAGTTAGTGTTTGTTATCAGTATCGAATTAATCAGTCAAGTTTATTACAAGAATATCTGTTCAGAGCACCCCCAAAATGGCGAAATGTAGCTTAAAGGTGACTGGGGACCCACACGAGAGGCACCATACTACCACGTCCCTTTCCTCAAGTTTTGTTATCACCCCGTCACACTAAGTTCAGCGCAAACTGCGCCTACAATGTTCGAAAGACTTCGTGACTGTAGTGGATCGTTTTGTTAAGGTTACGCCAACTTCGAGAACAATACAGATTATTCAAAAACGTACGTCTCTGCTAGAGACAACGCTAGAATATTCAATAGCAAGTGTATGAATTCCGACACGCTTCACCGCTTGTCAGTTGGCGGATGGCCGACGCTCTGCTCGCCGCTACCAGTGCCAGTGTCTCGCTGTAATCTATCTTTCCTTCTACGTGGCCGCAAGGTTGGTCCGAAGTTTATTATTCGACCTGCAGCCTTTTTCTTTCGTCCACGTCACGACCCCGTGACATCTGGTGGAAATGCGTCTCGTCCAAGTACCGAACGCCCTCCTCCTGTCGACAGCCAAGCCCCAACCGTGAACCAAACATCCCCGCCGACTTCGACCTGTGAGCAAGCCGCTGGCAACAAGGGCGGCCTCCGGAGTACGGGGCTCTACCTGATAGCAGTCGCAAAGTGAAGGCCACCACCGCTTTTCCATCAACTATGACAGCCCCTGTACCAACACCTGCCGTGGTCGTTATGCAGGAGCCAAAAAAGCCAGCCATTTTCCACGGATCTTCTTTTGAAGAACCGGAGGCCTGGCTTGAGACGTAAGACCAAGTATCTTACTTGAACCAGTGTGACCCGGAAGAAAAGCTGTGCCGCGTCTACTTCTGATAGATTGATGTTTGATGTTTTGTGGCGCAAGGACCCTTTCGTGGCCAAAGCGTGCCAATTCATCTTGCTAGAAATCTGGACAATGATTGGGCTATGCGGCTGTATAAGGGCCGTAAAATTCCTCGCGCTAAGGCGGGTGAAACATAGAAGTAATGGAATCATGACCATGCCGTGAAACGCGTGTGGTGTTAATGGATGACAAAACTTCGTTGTGATAAAAACGCTGGTGGACATGCATGGCATTAGCACAAGTGCATCACTTGTTCCCACCCTTGCGTCCAAGGGCCGTAAAGCAAGTGCTTTGTTGAGTGTAGCCATCACAGTAGAGACCTCTGTGGAGAGGTGGTGCTACGGAATGCTCGGGTATATGAAATGGAAAGTATAAATTTCTTTCAAAAACGCTAACTAAAAAGTGGTTCCCTACTGACGAACATTGCAGGATGGAGCGGTATCTGTTGTCAGTAGGGTAACAAAAAGTGTTGCCTTCACAGCGTGTCTAATTCTTTACACTGGATTAAAATGTGGAGTACAGTGAGTGCTTCTCCACATCTATCACACAAAGGTTGATCGCCCCCAGACAAAAGAAGTTATTGTGTAGTGTATGTATGTCCTGTTCTTAACCATTTAAGTATTACTTCTTTGTGGAATGATTTTGATACTGGTGGCGAATGACCAAGTTGTGGCTTGATGACATGCAATTTACTACCTGTGTGTGTGTCCCATGTGCTCTGCCAATAACCCCTGAGCTTTCGTTCTAGAAAAGCTTTCAAGTCGAGTGCAGGTACTGGTATCGATGTATTGCTAGCCGTTTCGTTGGCAGATCCAGCTAGCTGGTCCACCAAAACGTTGCCTTGTATTTTGCGTGGTGCTGGCACCCAGCAGACTACAACATGCTGCTTGGATCAGTACACTGTGCATAGGAGTGAATAAAGTGAGACAAAGACAATGTTTTTGTGCTTTTTAGGGTATTTTCAGAGCTGTTACTATACTTAGGGACTCTGTATAAAATATTGCCTTCTGTAGTTTTATTTGTTTAATATGTTTAACAGCCGCTAGTATCGCATAGGCTTCGCTGGTGAAAATGCTTGTATCCGTGTGCAGAACGACGACTACCGAAAAGGATGGGCCGACGACTGCGTACGAGACAGAAGTGTTAGACTTTGTTTGAATCATCCGTAGAGAACTCAGGACATGCGTAGATATGTTGTAGTTCTAAGAAGTATGACTGAATATCTGTGATTGGCGCGTGATTCGTAACCTCTAAGAAAGACAAATCGCAATATTGCCACGTTCCATTTCCCAAGCTTTTGTTATCGTCCCAAAACACCACACGATTCTCAGCGCAAACCGCGCCTGTAGTTTTCTAGAGGGTTCCGGACTGTAGTAGATCATTTCGATAAGATCACGCCCACTGTGCGAATGGTACAGATTGTTCTGGAACGCACGCCGCCGCCAGCGATAGCGCTAGAACATTCGACGGCAAGGGTATAAATGCCGACGCGCTTCGCCGCTTGTCAGTTGTTGATCGAAGGCCGACGCTCCGTTCGCCGCTATCAGTCCGAGACTGCTATCTGTGCGAGACTGCTGCTGTAATTGGACTTTCAGTTTACCGGGCACAGGTTCGCCCAAATAAACAGTTAAATCCTAACACGAAGTCTCCTGTCTTCGGCCACGTCACGACCCCGTGACATCTGGTGGAGGTGCTGCTTCGTTCATGTACCGGACGCCCCCGTCAAGCCGTGAACCCAGCCCACGTCGCGGAGAAGACACCGACACCAACCAGGAGCAGCGAACAAGCCGCCGACAGCAAGGGCTACCACCGGAGTACGGGCTTCTACCAGACAAGGCGCGGAAGACGAAGGCCAGGACCGCGACTGCAGCGACAATGACAACCGCAGCGTCCCAGCCCACGATGGTCATGCATCAACCCAGGGAACCACCAATTTTCCATGGGTCATCGTTCGAAGACCCGGAGTCCTGGCTGGAGACATACGACCGTGTGGCCGCCCTCAACCACTGGGACCATGAAGAAAAGCTGCGTCGTGTGTTCTTCTATTTGGAAGACACCGCAAGGACCTGGTTCGATAATCGGGAGTCCACGCTCCGAACGTGGGATGTTTTCTGCGGCGCATTCCTTCAAACGTTCGCGAGCGTCGCTCGCAAAGAGAGGGCCGCTGCTCTACTAGAGACCCGGGTACAGCTACCAAACGAAAAGGTTGGAATTTTTACAGAGGAGATGACCCGCCTATTTCGTCACGCTGACCCAGACATGCCTGAGGAGAAGAAAGTTCGTTTCCTCATGCGAGGAGTCAAACAGGAGCTCTTCGCGGGACTAATGAGGAATCCACCGAACACCGTCCAAGAATTTGTATCCGAGGCGACCACCATCGAAAAAACCCTGGACATGCGCACCAGACAATATAATCGTTGCCTGACTCCAGAATGCGCTGCTGCTCAAACCAGTGACTCCGACAACCTGCGTGAAACGATCCGAGCGATCGTGCGGGAAGAGCTGCGAAAACTGTTGCCTTCGGCGCAACCTCAAGTGGATTCGATCGCCGACATTGTGCGAGAAGAAGTTCGGCAATCGCTTCAAATTCCCCACGCACCGCTGCCCGAGCCGGAAGCTATGAGCTACGCCGCTGCACTGCGCCACAACGCTCCTCCCCGTCCACGCCAAACCGCCGCCCCATCGCACTTCCTTCGACAGACGCCACCGCCGCCACCACCCCCACCGACGTCATACCGTTCGCCAGCGGCCCAGCGCAGTGCACCGAGGAAGACTGACGTCTGGCGCACCCCTGACCATCGCCCGCTCTGCTACCACTGCGGCGAGGCCGGACACACATACCGCCGTTGCCAGTACCGACAGATGGGATTGCGTGGCTTCGCCGTCAATGCACCGCGCCCACAGCCAGGAGAACGACCACGTGACATCGCCGACTACCTGACAGGATCTCGGTGGACACCACGAAGCCCTTCGCGTTCGCCGTCGCCCAGCCGCCGCACGTCACCGCACCACCGACAGTACTCTGGCCCAATGCGGGGCCGGTCTCCTAGCCCGTATCCGGGAAACTAAGGGCAGCAACCGGTGGAGGTGCGGTTGCTGTGCGACGAACTACCGAAGATCCTCCGACGACGACGACGCCGCGACGGAGCTTTCCGAACACAAGGCCAACCAGGCAAAGCCCTGATGGCGAAAGCTCACTTACCGAAGGTGGCCTGACGACGAAACGTGCAAGCAGCGGAACAAGCCGACGCAGCCGTGACCCGACGCCACGCCCTAACTGTAATGCGAGACGGCGAACTAGCGACCTCGACGTTTTTATCGACGGCCACAGTGTGACCGCTCTCGTCGATACTGGAGCCGACTATTCTGTCATCAGTGGGTCGTTCGCCGCGAAGTTAAGGAAAGTTAGGACAGCTTGGAAAGGCCCTGAAATCCGCACAGCCGGAGGTCATCTCGTAACGCCTGCAGGAATCTGCACAGCGAGAGTCACCATTAACGGCCGTATTTATCCAACAGACTTCGTAGTCCTACAGCGTTGCTCGAGAGATGTCATCCTTGGCATGGACTTCTTATGCCTCCATGGTGCTGTCATCAACCTAAAAACAAAGTCGATAACGTTATCCACAGAAGAAGCACTACCGCCGCGCACGCCGTCTGGACACCATGCCCTGAATATGCTGGAAGAACAAGTCACCATTCCGCCTCGCTCAAGCGTCATTATTTCAGTCGGCGCTTCTGAATCACCTGACTTCGAAGGCGTCGTTGAAGGCAATCAGCATCTGTTGGTCACCCGAAATATTTGCGTCGCAAGAGGAATTGCAGAGTTGCGGGGAGGCAAAGCAACAGTTATGCTCACAAATTTCAGCAATGAGTATAAACATGTGAACAAAGGAACAACGGTCGCATACATCGAAGAAATTGTCGAAGCCACCAGTGCTTTCGCCCTCGCCGATTCTGCGGAACCTGCTCAGAGGAACCAAGCCCCTCCCATAGCTTTCGACGTCAATCCCAGACTTCCGAACGATAAGCAAGAGCAGCTCAAGGCCCTGCTTCTGCAATACGAAGATTGCTTTTCGTCGTCATCGAAAATTCGGCAGACCCCAATCACGAAACATGGCATCATAACCGAAGAAAATGCCAGACCACTCCGTCAGAGTCCGTACAGGGTTTCGACGCGAGAACGTGAGGCCATGAAGAGACAAGTTGATGAAATGCTGCGGGATGACATTATCCAGCCGTCCAAGAGCCCATGGGCATCCCCCGTGGTGTTAGTGAAGAAAAAGGATGGGACCCTACGTTTCTGCGTCGATTATCGCCGCCTGAACAAAATCACAAGAAAGGACGTGTATCCTCTCCCACGAATAGACGACGCACTTGATCGGCTCCATAACGCCAAGTACTTTTCGTCAATGGACCTCAAGACTGGCTATTGGCAAATCGAAGTCGACGAAAGAGACCGAGAAAAGACGGCGTTTATAACACCGGACGGCCTCTTCGAGTTTAAGGTGATGCCCTTCGGCCTTTGCTCAGCGCCTGCAACTTTTCAACGCGTTATGGATACAGTACTGGCAGGATTGAAGTGGCAGACTTGCCTTGTGTACTTGGACGACGTCGTCGTGTTTTCCTCGAGTTTCGACGAGCATCTTCGGCGCCTTGAAGCTGTACTTCAAGCCATCAAGACTTCCGGACTTACACTGAAGCCAGAAAAGTGCAGATTTGCGTATGAAGAGCTCTTGTTTCTGGGGCACGTTATCAGCAAGTCTGGAGTTCGTCCTGATCCACGGAAAACAGCCGCCATCGCCGAATTCCCGCCGCCCACTGACAAGAAAGCCGTGCGCCGATTTCTGGGCCTGTGCGCCTATTATAGGCGGTTCGTGAAAAACTTCGCCCGCATCGCCGATCCTCTCACTAACCTTACGAAGGCCGACGTGGAGTTCAAGTGGGAAACGCCACAGGAACACGCTTTCCAGGAGCTTAAACATCGCCTCCAGACGCCTCCATTACTTGCCCATTTCGACGAATTCGCCGAGACAGAAATACATACTGACGCAAGCAGCGTAGGTCTTGGCGCCGTTCTTGTGCAGAGGGCCGACGGACTGGAAAGGGTTATTAGTTACGCCAGCCGATCGCTATCCAAAGCAAAAGCAAATTATTCCACAACAGAAAAGGAGTGCCTCGCCATCATCTGGGCTACGTCAAAATTTCGCCCATACCTTTACGGCAGGCCCTTCAAAGTTGTAAGCGACCACCACGCCTTGTGTTGGCTAGCCACTTTGAAGGACCCTTCAGGTCGCCTCGCACGATGGAGCCTGAGACTTCAAGAATATGACATTACTGTCATTTACAAGTCCGGCAAAAAACACTCCGACGCCGACTGTCTCTCTCGTGCGCCTGTCGACCAACCGCTACCCGACGACCCGGATGACGACTACTTCTTGGGAACGATAAGTACCGACGACTTCGCTGAACGACAGCGGGCCGACCCGGAACTTAAGGCCCTAATAGAATACCTCGAAGGCAGGACCGCCGAAGTCCCGAAGGTATTCAAGCGCGCACTTGCGTCGTTTTTTCTACGAAACGGTCTTCTACAAAAGAAAAATTTTTCACCGCTTCAAGCTAAGTACCTCCTTGTGGTGCCCTCAGCTCTGCGACCAGAACTCCTGCAGGCCCTGAACGACGATCCGAAGGCAGGGCACCTCGGTGTTTCCCGCACGCTCGCGAGGATACAAGAAAGGTACTAGTGGCCACGTCTTACCACCGACGTCACTCGTTATGTGAGGACATGCCGGGACTGTCAGTGACGCAAGACACCGCCGACAAGGCCAGCGGGACTTCTGCAGCAAATTGATCCACCTTGCCGACCTTTCCAGCTGATTGATATGGACCTACTGGGGCCGTTCCCGACGTCGGCTTTCGGAAAAAAGTGGATCGTGGTAGCTACCGACTACCTCACCCGCTACGCCGAGACAAAAGCCCTGCCAAAAGGCAGTGCATCCGAGGTAGCTAAGTTCTTCGTCGAAAATATCGTCCTACGTCACGGCGCCCCGGAGGTCCTTATCACCGACAGAGGAACGGCATTCACTGCCGACTTAACTCAAGCGATCTTGGCATACAGCCAAACAAACCACCGCCGGACGACAGCGTACCACCCACAGACCAACGGCCTCACCGAGCGGCTTAACAAGACGATCGCCGACATGCTGTCAATGTACGTCGATGTCGAACACAAGACGTGGGATGCCATTCTTCCGTATGTGACCTTCGCATACAACACGGCGGTGCAGGAGACGACGCAGATATCTCCATACAAATTGGTCTACGGAAGGAGCCCGGCAACGACGCTCGATGCCATGTTACCCAACGTCACCGACGAAGAAAACATCGATGTGAGCAAGTACCTTCATCGCGCCGAAGAAGCCCGACAACTTGCGCGGCTCCGTATCAAGAAGCAACAGACGACCGACAGCCACCGCTACAACCTTCGACGACGCTTTGTGGAATACCAGCCCGGTGAACGTGTTTGGGTGTGGACGCCGATACGCCGACGTGGACTAAGTGAAAAGCTTCTGCAACGGTACTTCGGACCGTACAGGGTGGTTCGACGTCTCGGCCCACTTGATTACGAGGTTGTCCCCGACGGCATTACGAACTCTCAACGACGCCGATCGCGACCTGAAGTCGTCCATGTCGCGCGCCTCAAGCCGTTTCATGCGCGTTAACAAACTGAACCAGTGTTTTTTTTGTATTATTGTTGTATCGTAATTTATTCATTGTACTTTCTTGCATTATTATTGTACCTTCATCTTTAGTTAGAGCATCGAGACGATGCCTTTTTCAGAGGGGGGCAATGCCACGTTCCATTTCCCAAGCTTTTGTTATCGTCCCAAAACACCACACGATTCTCAGCGCAAACCGTGCCTGTAGTTTTCTAGAGGGTTCTGGACTGTAGTAGATCATTTCGATAAGATCACGCCCACTGTGCGAATGGTACAGATTTTTCTGGAACGCACGCCGCCGCCAGCGATAGCGCTAGAACATTCGACGGCAAGGGTATAAATGCCGACGCGCTTCGCCGCTTGTCAGTTGTTGATCGAAGGCCGACGCTCCGTTCGCCGCTATCAGTCCGAGACTGCTATCTGTGCGAGACTGCTGCTGTAATTGGACTTTCAGTTTACCGGGCACAGGTTCGCCCAAATAAACAGTTAAATCCTAACACGAAGTCTCCTGTCTTCGGCCACGTCACGACCCCGTGACAATATATCGCCTGCCAATACCACGGTGACAGGCATACTTCGGAAGCCTATAAACGGTGTTCCAGTGGCACACCAGTTTCCTTCGCTAGGCCCCTCCCACGTAGTGAGTAGGGCTGTCTCATAAAAAGCCGTTTCTCAGAAATGGCAAGGCTTAACATGTCAATAATTGTGGAATGTGGTGGGCGATTCTCGTCTGCCTTCACATTAAGATAATATTTAAAAGACATATAACATCTCTGTAGGTAGATCGACCATTCGTTCTATTTCACGTACAGGCTTTCCACTGGGCAAGTACGAAAAGAACCCGCGGAGAGACAGATGCCCAGGTGATGAACAGGATCAAGCATTTTAAGGGCAGTAGGTGTCGTAGACTGATATGCTATTTTCCCATAGTCTAGGCGGGTACGTACGAGGCTTTTATACAAATTCATTGAACACTTCCTGTCGCTTACCCACGTAGTGCGCCACAACACTTTTAGTATGTTCATAGCTTTTATGCACTTGATTTTAAATATTTGATATGTGGTATGAAGGTTAGCTTTGTGTCCAAGATTAGGCCTAAGACTTTGTATTCAGTATTAACAGAAAAACGTTGTTCATGCAGCTGAATATCACGTTCCGAGTGCATGCCTCTCTTTCTGAAAAACAAGACACACGTGCCTTTTTTGTGCATTCAGTCGGAACCCGTTTTCTTCTGTCTATTTGGATACTTTCTTCAAAACAAGGTGAACCTGCCGCTCGCATATGGCCAGATTACAAGATTTCAAATCAAGCTGGACGTGGTCGACACAGATAGAATAAAACATATTGCGAGGATTGGACAAGCACAAAGAATTCCTTTCAATGATATAGAGTGTTCTACTAAGTACACCACATTGCTGCACGCCTGTTCTTGGACAAATGTTTGTGAAAGCACACTGCCTACTCGAACGTGGAATGTCTGATTTGACAAGTAACTTTCGATTATAGAAAACATTCTGCTACGCACGCCAAGGTGGGACAGCTGTCTTAATATTCCAAAGCCAAATGTTGTATCATATGCTTTTTCGCTGTCAAGGAACACAGAAAGGAAGTATTGCTTGTGGACGAAAGCATCGCTGATCTGTGCCTCAATACGAACAAGGTGGTCGGTGGTGAATCTCCCCTCTCGAAAGCCGCTTTGAAACGTGCTGAGCATATTGTTTGTTTCAAGGAAATGTACAAGTCGGCAGTTTATCACTTTTTCGAAAAGTTTGCACGAGCAGCTTGTAAGCGCTATAGGCCTATAACTCGAAACAATAGAAGGGTCCTTGCCCTATTTCGAAATGGGAATAATAATAGCCTCTTTTCAGGAAGTAGGGATAACGCCAGGAAACCAGATTCTATTGTACAAACAAAGTAAGGTTTTTTGCGTTTTGATTGGCGGGTTTTTCAGCACATCGTACACAACTCAATCAGAACCTGGAGCGGAAACACTGCAGGAGTTTAGTGATGTCTGGATCTCAACCAAGCCGAAATCCTGGTTGTATGCTTCGTGTTTTGTACATTTGTGTTCTTGTTTCTGCTTCTAAATTATTGTTTTATAATTTTGGAAAGCGTCAGTATAGTTTCACGAGCTGGACACCCATTTGAAGTGTGTGCCGAGGAAGTTCGCCTGATCTTCCAAGCTGTCGTCATGTGTGTTTACGAGTGGGAGTGTGTGTACTTGTCTTTCCGCTACCCTACTAACCATGTTCCAGACTTTAGCCTCCTGAGTGTACGAGTTGATCTCTGTTAAAACTTGTGCCATCTTCCCCTTCTGGCCTGCCCACGCGTTCTCGTGCCTCAAAATTTTATTTTCTTAAAGCTCTCAAGGTTTTCCGCTGTCGGCGAGTTCCGAAGCAACCTCCATGCCCTGTTCTGCTCCTTTCGCGAATTATGACACTTAGTGTTCCACCATAGAACGCATTGCTTGCCGGACAGTCAAGATGCTTGTGGGATGCACTTGGCTGCTGCGTCAGTAAGAAAAGCCGTGGAGTACTGCACAGCTCCACCTAAGCCTAATCCGCATATGTCAGTCCAACTTAGGTGAGTATTCCAATGAAATTGTTCCCAGCCGGCACTGTTTACCAGCCATTAGAGAAGATGTGGAGGACATTCAAATAATATTGGTGTACTCAAAACTAAACGAACATGGTCATTTCCGTATGGATTATTTATGACTTTCCAGTAGAGTAGTGGTAAAAGTGAAGGAGATACGATACTGAGGTCTATGGAAGAGTATGTTTTGTTGGCGAGGTCATAATATGTTGCCTCTTTCTTACTCAACAGATAAGCACCTAATGAAATGAGGAACTTTTCAATGAGACGACCTCGTGCATCACAACGAGAGTCACCTCACAGACCGTCATGTGCGTTCAGGTCTCCAAGGACCAGATAAGGTTCAGGTAGTTCGTCTATTAAAGACTGGAATTGAAGTTTTTCAAGATGGTGGTGTTGAGGGATGTACAAAGAGCAGACAGTGACGAGTTTGTTTAGATTACTGCCCGGACAGGCACCGCCTCGAGGGACGTTTGAATGGGTAATTGTGTACATGTGATGTGGATAACTATAACCGCTACACCACCGGATGGTAGCACGGCATCATTTGTATTCTTTCGGAAGATTACATATGTACGTAAAACGTTTGTGTTTGTTCGTTTTAGGTGTGTCTCTTGTACACACAGCACTCAAGGATTGTGTTCATGGAGGAGTTCTTGTAAGTCATCAAGGTTTCGAAGAATGCCTCGGATATTCCACTGTATTATTTGTCTGCATATTAAAAAATGCTGGTGTGTGTACAGAGAGTACTCTGTGTTGGAATGAACTTGTTGATTCGGGTTGCGAAGGCTGGTGAAGGCACTTGCGAAGGCTGGTGTTAAATACGTCCGCACACACTGCGTTACTTATAACACCATTGTTTTCATTAGCTAGTGTTATCGTGTTTTTGTTCTGGGTTAATCACCCGCCAAAATTGCTTAGGATTTTGTGTTAGCATACAAGAAAGGTCACTGTGAAAAAACTTGTACTTAGCGTTTTGTATTGCCGTGAGGTATTCGGTTTCCGCTGAGTAATACCTATCCCACAAAAGTGGGTTGTTGCTCTGTTTAGCAGCTCGGAAATATCTTTTTTTCTTATTTTCTAGTCGCTTCAGTGATTTGTTGAACCATGGTTTGCTTTTGTTAGCACGAAAAGTACATACCAAATTATACTTTTGCGGCTGGGAATGTGCGGCCTGCAGCAGCCATGGCTAAGTCCTCGTTTTGATTGTTCCAGGTTCCTGCCTCGTGTTCCTTTTGCTGCTTGGTCGCGCACCGTCACCGAGGATTGGCACTGATTCATCCTTTCTGTGCCGTCACCACTCAAGAATGACATCATCCTCCCGCTGACGTCATAACGAATGTAGCGCCACCGGACACTACATAAAGACGCTGCCCACAGCTCTTTCTTGGGATTTGCGGCCTGCAGCAGCCATAGCTAAGTCCTCGTTTTGATTGTTCTAGGTAGGCATTTAGCCTTGCCCTCTTTACAGAGCTGTATTTTTTGCAAACTGCTGGCCGCTGATCCCCACTATTCCTTGTTGTGTTCTGTATCCTGAGCACTAGTATGGGTGTTGACGTGTCTACATACCGGACACGCATCGGGTCGTTTGTGTCTTGTCGTAAGAACACAAGTTACCCTAGAGCTCGCTTCAATGGCGCGTCTAACTTGTTCCGCTTTGCTAGCCCGAGACCATGTGTTTTGTTGGTGACCACGTGCCTTTCTTTGCTCCTACTCTGTGCTGGTGACGTGGAAGTGAACCCTGGTCCGAAGATTGATGACGTACTAGCTTTGATGAAAGATTTTCATGAAGAAACTACAGCTACACTGACAGAAATAAAACAAAACATCGCAGGCAATAATGCTAAAATTCATGAAATTGAGACAGGTCTGCAAACGATGTCGCAAATTGAGTCAACGTGCGCAGATGTAGGTGATTCAGTACGTGAAGTAAAATCAATCATATCAAAAGTAAATGAAGATCTCGTTGATGTAGTAGACGATATAAATAACTGGATGAGGCGGAACAACCTCATCGTTAAAGGCCTTCCCGAGACCGACAAAGAAGACTACGAGGAAACAGAAAAAATTGTAAAAGAATTTTTTTCCGCGCACCTTGAGTTACAAGTTGGTGACATTGAACGCGCCCATCACGTCGGTAAGCGACGCCCGCATTTTGATCGACCCATTATAATCAAATTTCTAAACTTTAAGTCCAAAACCGAGGTCTTGCGCAGTGCCCCGAAACTGAAAAACTTAGATTTTCCCAAGGTTTGGATTGACGAAGATTTCTCGCCAAAGGTGCAGATGGCCCGTAAACGGTTGAGGGATTTTGCAAAGCTTAAGCGCAAAGGAAGCGAGCGTTATTCGGTTCGCTTTAACTGTTTGTACATTTGGGACCACGTTTTTCGATACAACTTTGTCACTGATAGCGTTGTCGAAGTAACTCCCAGACAGGAATTCACGCCCCATGCAATGAAACCCCAAGGCAGTTTCCTTAATGAAGTTTCTCCGCACCAACCTCTCGCTGATTGACAAACTACCTCTTCTAATCAAAACTCCACCTACAAATCTGAAGTAACGTTGCTCCTAATAAATTTTAGGAGCATTTTAAATAAACTAGACACCCTAAATTTCTTCTTGTACACATGTTCCGGCGACATTTTGATCGGTACGGAAACGTGGCTGTCGGCCGACATTTCGAACTCTGAACTTAACTTTCCTGCGCAATTTACAGTTTTTCGCAAAGACAGATTGGTATCTAAAGGAGGAGAAGTAATTATAGCTGTTAAACAAGAATTCCAACCGTCAGATATCGCTTACGACTCGTCCATCGAAGCAGTCTGGGTTACTGCGCAGTCAGCTCACACCACCGTAATTATCGGTGCCTGCTACCGACTTCCGATAGCGGTCCAGAGTTCTTCGACTTGCTGAATGATTCACTCGAGTATGTGCATGCCCATTATCCAAATTCTGTTCTTATTCTCGGCGGCGACTTTAACTACCCAGGCATAGAATGGGCATCTTCTTCTGTCAGCAGTAACAGCTCCCACCGTCACGAACGCTTGCGTTTTCTACATTTGACACACGTCCACCTCATGACCCAGTTAGTAACAGAACCTACACGTGGCGATAACATTTTAGATTTACTTTTCACTAATAATTCTCAGGAAGCTCTTGCCCACGTGCTTGAAGAAATTAGCGACCACAGAGTTGTCCATTGTTCACTATATCTACCACGCGCCGACAAATCAAAGGTAACTAAGCAGTTATTGAATTACGCATGTGCTGACATCGATAAGATGAACCGTATGTTAGATGATTTTATACCAATATTTGGGTCAAGTTTTGAACATCGCGCTGCTAACGAAAATTGGCTTCAATTCCGTGACACACTAAAAAAAATAGAAGAATGCTGCGTCCCGAAACTAACAATCAGCACCAAAACAAATGAACCGTGGTTCACACGCGATGTAAAAAGATGCCTAAATAGGAAGAAACGAGCTTTTAAAAGGGCTACACGAGCTAATACTCCGGAAGATTGGCTTAATTATAAAAATCTTTCAAAACAAGCTGAGGCCTCAATAAAAGAGGCCAAGGAAAAATATTTTAACTGCACCTTACCTAACCTTTTGAAAACTGACCCCCAGAAATTCTGGCGCGTGGTGAACCCTACAGCCTACCCTTCTGAGCCAACTCTACTGAGTGATCAAGGCAAGGCATTGTCGCCAGAGGAAAGTGCTGAATGCTTCAACGAATTTTTTGCATCTGTGTTCACGGAAGAACTTCCACTAGACTCACTGGCACTGTTAAAACCTACCATTCACGGCCCTTTTTCTTCAATTACAATAACCGAAAATGGTGTCGCACAAGCTGTACAACGCCTTCCTCGCAAGACTATAGTCCGGGGCTCGACGGAATTAGTGCCAAACTCCTAAAATTAACCTGCCACAGATCAGCGTATTTATTGTAGCTGATATTTCAGCAGTCGCTTGACACGGGCTGTGTACCGGAAGACTGGAAATATGCCTTTGTTAAACCCATATACAAATGCGGCCAAAAGTCACGTCCGAACAACTACCGCCCAATCTCTCTAACCTGTATATCTTGCAAGCTATTAGAACATATCATTTACTCGAAAATTATACTCACTTGAACAGAAACAACATCCTCATCCCAAACCAACACGGCTTTCGGGAAAAACGCTCTTGCAACACCCAACTATTCGAATTGTTGACAGACTTGCACAAATCCATGCATAGCTCTGCTCCGACAGATGCTATATTTATAGACCTTTCAAAGGCTTTTGATCGCGTCCAACATAACCGATTAATAACTAAAGTCTGTAACCTCCAGCTTGATCAGAAAACAATCCAATCGATTCAAGAGTTCCTCTGTAATCGGTCGCAATCGGTCAAACTTAACCACATAATTTCCAGAAAGTGCATGGTAAAATCCGGTGTCCCCTAGGGCTCCGTGCTCGGACCATTATTATTTTTGGTCTACATCAATGACATTGGATCTAATATTGTTTCTTCTCTACGCCTATTCGCAGATGATTGCGTTATATATAAGGAGATTACCGAACCGAATGACAGTAGCATCCTACAGTCAGATTTGTTAAAACTCACAGAGTGGTGCAACTTGTGGCAGATGCACATCAACGCTGAAAAAACCAAACATATTAGATTTACTTCCGTAGTCAACCCCTCATCATCCGTCAGATACATAGTCAATATCACCGTAATTGAGACCGTTTCATACACAAAATACCTCGGCATTTTCTTTAGTTCCGACCTAACCTGGAACAGTCACATTGAATACATCACCAGCAAATCATCAAAAAAACTCGGTCTTTTGAAACGCCGCCTCAGATGCGCAAACTTGAAAACTAAACTTCATGCATATCAAGCTCTGATCAGGCCTTCACTAGAGTATGCATCAACCATCTGGCATCCACACACGGCAAAATGTTATCTGATATGCTAGAATCAGTACAAGATAAAGCAGCTCGGTTTATCACCTCCTGTCATTCTCGCCACCAAAGCGTAACATGTCTTAAGCGTTCTCTGAACCTTCCATTGCTTGCCACGCGCAGAAAGTTGTCCCGCCTATGTTTTTTCCATAGCTTATATCATAGTGACTCGTCATTTTCCCGATCATTCATTCACCCGGTTCCCTACGTTTCTGATCGCGTTGGTCATGCACATAAGGTCAGTCCAATATATTCACGCACTAAGAAATACCAATTTTCACCTCTGCTGTTATCCATTAACGAGTGGAACGCGCTGCCCTCAAACATCGTCGCTATCACAGAACCCTCCATTTTCCAGTCTGCAGTACTAACTTACTTAGAAGTTGACAATAATTTGTAACCACCATTGACATTTAATGTGTAACGCATGCTTAGAGAATGTTTATTGCTATTTCTTGAAATATGTTTCCTGTTATGGTGAGCTGCTTACTGTGTTTTTTGCTTATTGTGTTATTAGTAATGTTGCTTCGGCTATTGGTCAGTTTGATTGCTAGTATTACTCCCTGACATGTTGTTTTACTGATGCTATAGTAACCTCTCGAATGTATCCCCCCTTATGTAATGCCCTCTGGGCTCTTAAGGTATTTAAATAAATAAAAATAAATACTTCTCAACTAGCTCTAGCACTTTGCTGTTGAAAAGCAACCAGTTTTCTTGCACTGGATGATTACTAAATTGCGTCTCAAATACCGGGAAAAAGCGGGTTAGCTCGCTGTTGATAGCTTCATAATTGGCCTTATCATAAAGTCGAATTGTTTTTTGTAAGTTTCACATACTAGCGAGCAAAGTTAAGGTTGCATGAACAACCTTGTGGTCGCTTATTTCCCTTAAGTGTGTCATGGATGTCATAGAGTCGGGGTTGTTTGTAAGTATCAAATCTAGGGTTGTTGACGAGCTCTGTGCGACACGCGTTGGTTCAGTTATCAACTGCGAGAGGTTGAAGTTGAGACACACATCAACAAAGTTAGTTGCTTCTTGGCTAAAAGTTGTGTAGTTATGCCAGTCAATGCGAGGATAATTAAAATCTCCGAAGAGAACGATGTCACCGTTTGGATGCACTCTTGTAAGAGTGTTTAGAATGCTGTTCAGTTTGCACGGGAAATCGGGGTTACTTTTGGGCGGCCTATAGCAAACGCCTAGAAGTACGGTTCGCGGTACCGCGCGGCAGATGATCCATAATATTTCAATGTCCGAATCGATGTGTAATACTGAAGATGATAGCTGCTGATTCACTGCCACAAGGACCCCACCCCCACGTCCATCTGTGCGATCTTTGCGATAAATATGGAAGTTAGGCAGGTCGGCTAGAACTTCATCGTCACTGATGTTGCTATGTAGCCACGTTTCAGTAATATGAGCACATTGCTGGTAGATGATAAGACAACATTTGATGCAAGCTGACGTTTCGGCAAGAAGCTGCGAATATTAGTAAATATTACAGACAATGTAAGGTTAGCCCGAGGAACTTTGCTATGATGGTTTTTTTACAGCCCGTTGATCGCTATTTGAATTCTCTGACAGATTGCGAGACTTCGTCATAAATATATTCCTTTGAGCCAATAGAAAGTGTTTTGTAAGACAGTTGAAAGCGATCAGATTTAGTTTTGGCAAAAGCAACAAAATGCTTATGAATGTTTCTGACTGAGCGGGAGAAGTCCTGTGCGATACTGTAATTAGTCCCTTTTAATTTTCGAGCATTAGAAAGAACAGCTTCTTTCGTTTTGTAGAAGCTAAACTTAACGATGATAGGGCGACCGCGCGCGATAGGCTGACGGCCTAGGCGATGAACAATTTCAATTTCTTTTGGATTTGTTGTAAGGCCAAGGTGGTCACGGCAGTGCTGTATGACCAATTCTTCGGTTTGGGTGTAACTTTCTGAATTACTAGGCTCGGGCAGGCCATAAAATACCAAGTTGTCTCGCCGGAATCGATTTTCGGCATCGTCAAGACGTGTCTCGAGTTCAAATACTTGGCGAGCTGTCTGGGCAGTGTTGGACATTATGTTGTCTATTTTTGTGCGAAGCAAAGTAAGGCTCTGACAATGTTTTTCAACATCATTTATCCGCTGACTCAACTGGGCGATAGTTTGATTCGTGGTTTGAAGTTGGTCTTTCAGGTCACTTACTTCTGAAATTATTTTGGACGGACTAGCTGATATTTTATGCAATTCGTCGAGTATAGCGGTTGTGTTAGAACCCGGATTTGATTCGACGTCGCCCGATAACATGAGCAAGGAACGAATGACGTCAGCACACTCAACAACAATTTAAAAGCAGCACCGTGGGCTCGGCAGCTGTAGCAAAAAGTAGTTGCTTGATTTCTTTGAGAACAGACCGTACGGCTTACTAACCTGCATGGCAAAGGTAAGCGGGTTACTGCTCGGTGCTGTAGCACAGCTGTCGAGCCCACGAATCGCCGCGGTAGATCGCTGCTCTTTTGTAGGTGACAAACAGGTTGATGTTCCAAGCGGTGCGGTCTCCCACGGTGAAGTGAGGACCGAGTGTTCCGGGGTTAGCGCCATCTGGTCGGTTGAGGTGCTGGCTTTCAGTTGGGTAAGGGGCGTTGTTCGGTAGAAGGCTTGAGTTTCCCAGCCATTTCCTTAGAACTGGCATGTCGACGCTGTCTCGGTGGTGGCGAACGATAAGGCAGGCAACAGCACGCGCGAGGTAGCAAGCGTGAATACCTGCATGGCAAAGGTAAGCGGGTTACTGCTCTGTGCTGCAGCACAGCTGTCGAGCCCACGAAGCGCCGCGGTAGATCGCAGCTCTTTTGTAGGCGACAAACAGGTTGATGTTCCAGGCGGTGTGGTCTCCCACGGTGAAGTGAGGACCGAGTGTTTCAGGGTTAGTGCCATCTGGTCGGTTGAGGTGCTGGCTTCCCGTTGGGTTAGGGGCGTTGTTCGGTAGAAGGCTTGAGTTTCCCAGCCATTTCCTTGAAACCGGCATGTCGACGCTGTCTCGGTGGTGGCGACCAATAAGGCAGGCAACAGCACGCGCGAGATAGCAAGCGTGAATACCTACAATGCAAAGGTAAGCGGGTTACTGCTCTGTGCTGTAGCACAGCTGTCGAGTCCTTCGTCAATGAATACCTCCGTCAATGAATGACGAAGTACCTTCGTCAATGAATGACTAAGGTATTTGACGAGTGCAATTAAGATAATCATGAGATGCGTGTCATGTGAGAACCGGACTATAGCCACAATCAAAGCACCAATACATTTCGACGTAACGTGGTGCGCGTGCTTGCTGTTGTTCATGGCGCCGCGGTGCATTGCTTGGACGCATGCGCGTTTACGCGCGTCCGACGTCCCACCGTCACGAAAAGAGCGAAACACGGTGTTGTCTGGGAAACACATCGGCGCAAAATGCAGCATGTCGCATTTTGAGCCAGTTGCCGTCGGGCCGCACCGACGGACGCTGGTCACGCCTGGAGTCAGACAATAGAGTGCTCGCGTTTTGCTAACGTAGCATCACTGTGCCCACCGTGTGCGCGCGTCAAGGACACTTTGGAGTATATTAGGCTTTGATGATGTGCTCACGGCCGTTTTCTAGCTCTACGTATACGAATTTCGGTGTTACGTGACGTCAATGAATGACGAAATATATGATTGGTGCAAACATAATAATCCTGACACATGTGACATCTAGGAACATGACAACATACCACGCTCATAGCGTGCTAGCGGCCTTTTGGATAGCTCTTCATACACTAAACTTTGTATCACGTGACGTGAATGACGAAGGTAAACGACACATTCGAACATCATAATTATGACATGGAAGTCACGTACGGCATCATTTACGTCCGTCTTGTAATGTGGTGCGGATTTTAAAGTGATATATCAACTTTTCACATTCGTGCATCGCATATCATCGATTCCTACTGTACGTTGGATTTGCCATTTTTTTTTGTTCTCGGCCTGCTTGGTTTCACCTAAAAATTATTAATTGCTGTTACTTCTGTAAGCATATTTTTGGTCATTGCGCTTAGTTATTTATTTTATTTCTTGAGCCTCTCTATTTTCCTACTTTGCTCTGGGGGTGGGTCGCAGGGCATGACACGTCTCTTCGAATTCAAGGTGATGCTTTTGCTCTTTGCTTGGCCCCTTACTTTTCCGACGCGTTATGGACATCGTACTGACTGGAGTGAGGTGGCAGGCTTCATTCGTGTACTTGGATTAGGTTGTCGTGTTTTCCTCAAGCTTCAAAGAGCATCTCCGGTGCATTGAAGCTGTACTTGAAGCCATAAACCCCCGCGGACTCACCCTCAAGCCATAGAAGTGCTGCTTCACGTACGGGGAACTCATTTTATTGGGCCACGTGATAGGCAATTTCGGCGTACGCCTAGACCCGCAGAAGACAAGCGCCATCGCTGCCTTCACTCTACCCGCCGACAAGAAAGGCGTCCGTTGATTTCTCGGCCTTTGTGCCTATTACAGCCGGTTCGTCGAAAAATTTGCCCGGATCGCCGAAGCACTCCCTAACCTCACTAGATCCAACGTGGAATTCAAGCGGGAAGCGCCGGTGCAGGAAACATTTGAAGAACTAAAAGGACGCCTGAAGACGCCTCCATTGCCTGCGAATTTCGACACAATGCCTGCACATTTCGATTAAGCAGTGTGAGACTCGGCGTCGTTTCGGTGCAGAGGACTGACGGACAGAGAAGGGTCATCAGTTATGCAAACCGGTCGCTATCAAAGGCGGAGACCAACTATTGTACAACAAAAAAGGAATGCCTTGTCATCATTTGGGCTACCTCAAAGTTTCGCCACTACGTTTGCGGAAGGCCCTTCAAAGTTGTAAGCGACAATCACGCCTTGTGTTAGCTGGAAACTTGAAAGACCCTTCGCTTCGTCTCGCAAGGTGGATCCTGACACGGCAAGAATTCAACGTTTCGTCGTTTACAAATCCAGAGGAGAGCACTCCGTCTCTTACGGCCTGTCTAGTGCCCCCGTCGACGCCCCACCAAGGATGACCGGGATGATGACTGCTTCTTAGGAACCGTAAGTGCCGATCACTTCACTGAACGACAACGAGCTTATTCGGAACTTACGGTCCTTATGTAATACCTCGAGAGCAGTGCTGCTGCTGTCCCAAAGGTATTCAAGCGAGGATTGACGTCGTTTATCGCGCGAAACCTTGCTCAAGAAATGAAGAACTTCTCGGCACGTCGAGCCAAGTA
This sequence comes from Rhipicephalus microplus, assembly GCF_043290135.1. Lineage (NCBI taxonomy): Eukaryota > Metazoa > Arthropoda > Arachnida > Ixodida > Ixodidae > Rhipicephalus > Rhipicephalus microplus. The sequence continues at coordinate 37,261,969 of NC_134700.1, forward strand.
CCTTCTTGTCGTGTCTTTTGCATCGCGACCAGAACTACTCCAGGCCCTTCACGACGACTTCACGGCCAGAAACTTGGGTGTTTCCAGCACGCTCGCCAGAATACAGGAAAATTATTACTGGCCTCGCCTTGCTGCCAACGTTGCTCGTTACGTGAAGGCTTGCCTAGATTTTCAGCTACAGAAGACACGACCAACTAAGCAAGCTGCACTTCTACAGCCGATTGAGCCACCAGGCCGACTATTCCAGCAAATCGGCATGGACCTACTCGGGGAATTTTCTGCCTTGACTTCAAGAAGCCAATGCATAATCGTCGCTATCGACTACCTCACACGCTATGCCGAGACAGGGGCCCTGCCTAAGGGCAGTGCACCCGAGGTAACCAAATTTTTTGTTGAAAACATTGTTCTACGTCTCCGTGTGCCGGATGCCCTGATCACCGACAGAGGTAGGGCCTTGATGGCGGACTTAATGCAGCCAATCCTGAGGTACAGCCAGAGAAATATTTGTCGTACCACCGCCTATTATTCACAGACCAATTGCCTCACTGAGTGGCTAAACAAGAGTATCAACGACATGCTGGACATCTACGTCGATGTTGAACACAAAATGTAGGACGCCATATTTCCGTACGTGACCTTCTCATACAACACCGCAGTGCAAGAGACGACGCATATATCGCCAAACAAGTTGGTCTACGGAAGGAACCCGACTACGACGCTCGACGCCATGCTGCCAAACGTCGCTGATGAAGAAAACCTCGACGTCACCGTCCACCTTCTGCGCGCAGAATAAGCTCATCAGATTACCCGACTGTGCATCAAAAATCAGCAGGTGGCCAACAGCCGACACTACAATCTTCGACGAAGCTTCGTGGAGTACCAGCCCGGTGACCGTGTCTTGGTATGGACGCCTATACGCCATCGTGAACTCAGTGAAAAACTTCTGCGACGGTACATTACAGAATAGTTCGACGTGTCGGCCACTCGTTCGTAGTGCCCACTCGGCCCACTCGTTCGTAGTGCCCCTGACGGCACTACGAACTCTCAACGGCGCTGTGCTCGTCCTGAAGTCGTCCATGTCGTGCGCCTCAAACCATTTAATGCACGAATTTGGAAACTGTAATTTGTTGCTGTTGTGCGTGTTTAATGTCTTTATTATTGTACATTCGTTTGTTTTTAAAGCATCGGTACGATGGTTTTTTCAGAGGGGGGGGGGGGGGGGGCAATTCCACGTCCCTTTTCTCAAGTTTTGTTATCACCCTGTTACATTAACGTCAGCGAAAAGCGCGCCTACGATGTTCAAAAGGCTTCGAGCCTGTAGTAGATCGTTTTGTCAAGATTACACCCACTTCGTGAACAATACAGATTATTCGAGAACCTAAGTCACCGCTAGCAATAACGCTAGAATATTCAAGGGCAAGGGTGAAAATTGCGACAGGCTTCACTACTTGTCAGTACATCGACGGCCGACGCTCTGCTCGTCGCTACCAGAGGCAATGTCTCGCTGTAATCTAACTTTCCCTAGGTGGCCACAAGTTAGGCCGAATAAACAGTTTATTATTTGATCTGCAGTTTTCTCCCTTCATCCAAGTCATGACCCCTTGACAGTACAATGAAATAAACAAAAAGAATTTTGGGAGTACCAAAATGAAAAGTAACGCCATAAAACATGGGCACTTGTAAGCGATGATTTGCACAGTATAAATTTATGAATACATAACGCGAAAAATAAAAACAGCAGTAACCAAAGGACGTGCTTACTTTAAGGAACCTGTGTCACCGACTATACAACCAGACGAAATATATTAGAACCTATGAGAAGACGGGCAATACTGCCTTTCAAAATAAGGGTTTTTCCAGCACAGCCAAGCGATTTGTGCGCAAGAATTCTTTAAAAAAAATTGGCAGATCCCAAGTACCTTAAAATCAATGTTATGTGGAGCATGCAGAGAGAAGGTGACCGTGTTGCAATTTTTATTCAGCGACACGTCAAGAAATGACGCTAAATATATGCACAAATGTTGCGCGCACAGACGCCCCGCAAAGAAAGTCTAGTGGCTATAGTACTCGGCTGCTGACCCGCTGGTCGCGGGATGGAATCCCGGCTGCAGCGGCTGCATTTTTGATGGAGGCGAAAATGCTGTAGGCCCGTGTGCTCACAATTGTGTGCACGTTAAAGAACCCTAAGTGGTCGAAATTCCGGAGCCATTTACTACGGCATCTCTGATAATCATATGGTGGTTTTGAGACGTTAAACACCACATATCAATTTATATATCTGCACGCACAAACATATGTTGATGATGTTTATATAGGCAGTTGTTTGCACTTGCACAATGAAGTAAAATAAAGCACACGTATTAGCAACAGCAGAAGCTCATATCAAGCGCTTGTGCTCGCGAAGATGCTGGCCCTGGACGCTGCTGCATAAATCAACTTCAGCGCATGACCCCTAACCACTAAAACTAATATTCTAATAACTAATATTCTAATAACTAATATTCGAAAACTAGCCTTTCTTACCTTTATTCTGCCAATATTAGAATTCGCCTCAGCAATTTGGTCTCCTCATCAAAACTACTTGATTATTATGGTAGAAAGGATTCAAAATAGAGGTGCCCACTTCATATCACGAAACTACGATATCACGTCAAACATAACGCAAATTAAATCAGACCTTCAGCTGCCGTCATTGGATAGCCGTCGCAATATTGCTCTTCTCTGTCTGTTCCAGATATATATTACCTCTAATAAACGAACGCGGCTTCAACTTCAAACACCTCACTCTTTTTCACGCAGATTGCATAATCAGTTCAGCTTCATGCGCATATACGGGTCAACTAATGCATTCAATGCATCACCACTGCCTCGGGCCGTTCGTCTTTGGAATGACCTCCCTGATTGCATAGCCTCCATATCTAATCCCGATACATTTCGCCGTCAGCTACTCACTCTGTTCACCATTTGACTCTGTTTTTGTATTCTGAGTGCATTGCGTAACGGTGATTTATATTCCCCTTGTCTTTTATTTTAAAATGTATCCCTCTGTCGCCATGTTGATATCAACAAGTGCTGTATTCCCTCAAATTTACCTCGCCCTGTATAGCTTAAAATGTGATTTCATTTATATATATAAATATAGTTTTTCGTTGTTCTTGCACTGATCCTGCCTGTAAACTGTTCGTTACCTGTCTGTACCATTCCGATTCCTCCCCCCCCCCTTACCCAATGCCCTGTTCTGGGGCCTGTAAGGTTTTTTTTAATAAATAATAAAGAATAAAGATATGGGATAAGGACGAACTTTCTTTGCCGAACCAAAGTAACACCCGCATCGCCTGAAGAGAAACAAAAAAAGTGGGGGACGCTTAAGCTTCGCCTTTCATAATAGAACGTGATAGCGGAATACGGCCAGTGCGCCTTTTAACCGCTAAGTGCATCCTTATTATTATGTGTTGTTACACACACATGCACACACAAGTGCGCAAGCGTAAGCGTCACGTATCTATAATAATGTAGTGACTGTGCAGTGAGGCCACCACCCTCTGCAAGAACGGCGCTCTGCTGAAGTCGAGACACCTTTTTCACAACGTCTCAAGAATCGCACACAGACACAAACACACACACGCCCGCGCACGCGAATGGTATATACAGGTTTTTGATCAAAAGCAAGAGTCGCAAAGCCTTCGAGATACACGCCATGCGCTTGCTATCTGAGAGGTCATGGCCACTTTAATCAGGTGCGCGCACCAGGCGGCTCAAGAGAGGCAATAAAGAGTCTCACAATGACTCACAGATGGCAGCTTATCATCTAGCATTTGCTGTTTACTTGATCAACGGCCCTAGAATGGCAAGACATATTTTCTGATATATGAACCTAGTTGTCCATCTTTGATTGATTGATTTGTGGGGTTTAACGTCCCAAAACCACTATATGATTATGAGAGACGCCGTAGTGGAGGGCTCCGGAAATTTTGACCACCTGGGGTTCTTTAACGTGCACCCAAATCTGAGCACACGGGCCTCGACATTTCCGCCTCCATCGGAAATGCAGCCGCAGTTGTCCATCTTTAAAGCTGTTTGAAAGTTCCTGTTTGTTTTTAGCGGCGATGGCTACACTATCACGGCCTTTTTCTACGTAGTTTTATGGCCTTCCAAGTGCACCTACATATCACCGAGTGGGCTCGTTTTCATCGTGACACCAGTCGAAGAAAATGCGTTAAGGTGACTCCTTTCTCTACATGACACTTATGTAGTGGTTCTTCTCGGATCATCCCCATGCAACGTGGTAGATTTGTGGTAAAACTTTTTCTTGCCACGCGAACTGCACGGGTTCGATCCTCCATGAGACCGAGAGTTTTATTGTTTATATTAGTTGCTTCTTTCTCAATTTTTTCCGCCCACAGACAATTTTTCGCTCACAACCAACGGTGCCAACACCAGTGGCAGAATTTCTGTGACACGAGCTCTCTAACGCCTTCGCGTTAAAAGAGGGCCTTGACACTGCAGGTGTGGCCTCGGTTAGGCAAAAGGTTCGTTCTTATGTTATATCTGCACGCCATGTCGCGCTGTTTGAAGAAGGTGATTAGTAGTTATGGCACAAACGTTGTCTTTAGTGATGGAAATGAGCTAGGAAGCGTGTGAACGAGAGCTGACACGAGTGCAGAAGGGGCAGGCCACTGTCAGCACTGAAGGTTTCTTTACAAATGACTATAGGCCTTTCACTGACTGTGCGAGTGAAGTGGCGCACTCTACCCCCTTGCCATGCGGGTGCATGTAGAATCAGCACGCGGGACGTTGCCTCAACGACCGTCTGAGGGAGCATACTAGTGCTCTGAAAAGTACACGCATTTTGCGCTCCTTAGCCGTCAGCGCGGCTGCGCAACTCAGTTTAACAAAACCTCTGGGTTGATGAGGCTTGGAGACCAGCGCACGTGTGATATTGCAGGAACCTGTGAAATCACAAAAGCAGGAGGTGAGTGCGTGAGCCAACCATCAATCACTCTCAAAGATGCTGAGATTACGTATCTACAGAAAACTTGATTACGTGCTTGGTGGCGAGTGATGATTGATTGTATAGAACTTTATTTTGGTCCTGAGAAGACGGCTAATCCCACGTAAGGGACCGTCAAGCCGAGCTTGGCAGCCCGTTTACGGGCACTCTGGACGGCCAGGGTTTGATCGCTAAGTTCAGGGCTGCGTAAGACCACAGCCCACTGGGCGTATTAGTTTTTTTTCGCCTTGATGTTTCCATAAGTACGAACGTTTGTTACATGAAACTTCTAGTTGGTAGGCACCGCCCGTGTCGTGGTGCGCTTTCTTGTGTTCTCGTTTTTTTTTGTGCTCATCGTGATGAGTTTGGTGTACGAGTAACCTGCCGATGAGCGAAACGCCTTATATATGGGACGCAAACGATTATGCGCCCGATCTCACTGCTGGCTTTCAAGAAGGCGGTAGGGCGTAGAGCGGGTGAGGAGAGCGTCTGGGGTGAACGCAACGCAGTTCTTCCTGTTTCCGAAATCCGACGTCGGAAACGGTCCCAGTAGGTCCATACCAATCTGCTGGAAAGGTCGGCAAGGTGGATCAATTGGCTGCAGAAGTCCCGCTGGCCTTGTCGGCGGTGTCTTGCGTCGCTGACAGTCCCGGCATGTTCTCACATAACGAGTGACATCGGTGGTAAGACGTGGCTAGTAGTACCTCTCTTGTATCCTCGTGAGCGTGCTAGAAACACCGAGGTGCCCTGCCGTCGGATCGTCATGCAGGGCCTGCAGGAGTTCTGGTCGCTGAGCTGAAGGAACCACAAGGAAGTACTTAGCTCAAAGCGGTGAAAAGTTTTTCTTTTGTAGAAGACCATTTCGTAGAAAGAACGACGCAAGTGCGCGCTTGAATACCTTCGAGACTTCGGCGGTCCTGCCTTCTAGGTATTCGCTTAGGGCCTTAAGTTCCGGGTCGGCCCTCTGTCGTTCAGCGAAGTCGTCAGTAGCTATCGTTCCTAAGAAGTAGTCGTCATGCGGGTCGTCGGGTAGCGGTTGGTCGACAGGCGCACGAGAGAGACAGTCGGCGTCGGAGTGTTTTTTGCCGGACATGTAAATGACAGTAATGTCATATTCTTGAAGTCTCAGCCTCCATCGTGCGAGGCGACCTGAAGGGTCCTTCAAGGTGGCTAGCCAACACAATGCGTGGTGGTCGCTCACAACTTTGAAGGGCCCGCCGTAGAGGTAGGGACGAAATTTCGACGTAGCCCAGATGATGGCGAGCCACTCCTTTTCTGTTGTGGAATAATTTGCTTCTGATTTGGATAGCGATTGGCTGGCGTGACTAATAACCCCTTCAAGTCCGTCAGCTCCACGTCGGCCTTGGTAAGGTTAGTGAGAGGGTCGGCGATGCGGGCGAAGTTTTTCACGAATCCCCTATAATAGGCACACAGGCCCAGAAATCGGCGCACGGCTTTCTTGTCAGTGGGCGGCGGGAAGTCGGCGCTGGCGGCTGTTTTCCGTGGATCGGGATGAACTCTAGACTTGCTGATAACGTGCCCCAGAAACAAGACCTCCTCATACGCAAATCTGCACTCTTCTGGCTTCAGTGTGAGTCCGGAAGTCTTGATGGCTTGAAGTACAGCTTCAAGGCGCCGAAGATGCTTGTCGAAACTCGAGGAAAACACAACGACGTCGTCCAAGTACACAAGGCAAGTCTGCCACTTCAATCCTGCCAGTACTGTATCCATAAAGCGTTGAAAAGTTGCAGGCGCTGAGCAAAGGCCGAAGTGCATAACCTTAAACTCGAAGAGGCGGTCCGGTGTTATAAACGCCGTCTCCTCTCGGTCTCTTTCGTCGACTTTGATTTGCCAATAGCCAGTCTTGAGGTCCATTGACGAAAAGTACTTGGCGTAATGGAGCCGATTAAGTGCGTCGTCTATTCGTGGGAGAGGATACACGTCCTTTCTTGTGATTTTGTTCAGGCGGCGATAATCGACGCAGAAACGTAGGGTCACACAGACACAAACACACACACGCCCGCGCACGCGAATGGTATATACAGGTTTTTGATCTAAAGCAAGAGTCGCAAAGCCTTCGAGATACACGCCATGCGCTTGCTATCTGAGAGGTCACTGCCACTTGAATCATGTGCGCGCACCAGGCGGCCCAAGAGAGGCAATAAAGAGTCTCACAATGACTCACAGATGGCAGCTTATCATCTAGCATTTGCTGTTTACTTGATCAACGCCCCTAGAATGGCAAGACATGTTTTCTGATATATGAACCTAGTTGTCCATCTTTAAAGCTGTATGAAAGTACCTGTTTGTTTTTAGCGGCGATGGCTACACTATCACAGCCTTTTTCTACGTAGTTTGATGGCCTTCCAAGAGCACCTACATATCACCGAATGGGCTCGTTTTCATCGTGACACCAGTCGAAGAAAATGCGTTAAGGTGACTCCTTTCTCTACATGACATTTATGTACTGGTTCTTCTCGGATCATCCCCATGCAACGTGATAGATTTGTGGTAAAACTTTTGCTTGCCACGCGAACTGCGTGGGTTCGATCCTCCATGAGACCGAGAGTTTTATTGTTTATATTAGTTGCTTCTTTCTCAATTTTTTTCCGCCTACAGACAATTTTTCGCTCACAACCAACGGTGCCAACACCAGTGGCAGAATTTCTGTGACACGAGCTCTCTAACGCCTTCGCGTTAAAAGAGGGCCTTGACACTGCAGGTGTGGCCTCGGTTAGGCAAAAGGTTCGTTCTTATCTTATATCTGCACGCCATGTCGCGCTGTTTGAAGAAGGTGATTAGTAGTTATGGCACAAAAGTTTTTTGTAGTGATGGAAATGAGCTAGGAAGCGTGTGACCGAGAGCTGACACGAGTGCAGAAGGGGCAGGCCACTGTCAGCACTGAAGGTTTCTTTACAAATGACTATAGGCCTTTCACTGACTGTGCGAGTGAAGTGGCGCACTCTACCCCCTTGCCATGCGGGTGCATGTAGAATCAGCACGCGGGACGTTGCCTCAACGACCGTCTGAGGGAGCATACTAGTGCTCTGAAAAGTACACGCATTTTGCGCTCCTTAGCCGTCAGCGCGGCTGCGCAACTCAGTTTAACAAAACCTCTGGGTTGATGAGGCTTGGAGACCAGCGCACGTGTGATATTGCAGGAACCTGTGAAATCACAAAAGCAGGAGGTGAGTGCGTGAGCCAACCATCAATCACTCTCAAAGATGCTGAGATTACGTATCTACAGAAAACTTGATTACGTGCTTGGTGGCGGGTGATGATTGATTGTATAGAACTTTATTTTGGTCCTGAGAAGACGCAGGGGAAACCCCGCGCTACCCGGCTAATTCCACGTAAGGGACCGTCAAGCCGAGCTTGGCAGCCCGTTTACGGGCACTTTGGACGGCCAGGGTTTGATAGTTAAGTTCAGGGCTGCGTAAGACCACAGACCACTGGGCGTATTAGTTTTTTTTCGCCTTGATGTTTCCATAAGTATGACACGTTTGTTACATGAAACTTTTAGTTGGTAGACACCGCCCGTGTCGTGGTGCGCTTTCTTGTGTTCTCGTTTTTTTTTGCGCTCATCATGATGAGTTTGGTGTACGAGTAACCTGCCGATGAGCGAAACACCTTATAAATGGGACGCAAACGATTATGCGCCCGATCTCACTGCTGGCTTTCAAGAAGGCGGTAGGGCGTAGAGCGGGTGAGGAGAGCGTCTGGGGTGAACGCGACGCAGTTCTTCCTGTTTCATTCACCCCTCTTTCTTCCCAGAAAATGGACCAACCACTGGGTAGAGGACAAGGCGAAGCGATAGTTTCGTGCGTTGGCCAGTTTTAGGTGATAGGACAGACACGAAAACTTATAACCAGACAGACGGGATGGGAAGGGGTGCGAGCCAACGCTTGGCGCACTTGTCTAGCACCAGCACAAGGGTTCGCTTGTGCTGTAGAGTGCCCGCACAAGCGCTAGCACAAGGACCAGCACAAGGGCCGACTAACGTGCCTCGGCACACCACGCGGCTGACAGATATGTCTGGCCCTCAATGCACCGAGATGGTCACACGTGGCGTGCTGCTGCATTCAACGCAAACGCGCTAAAATCACCGGGCACTTAACGTTCACCCTGGGGTTATTCCCTTATAACCTCAAGTCAGTTTGATCACGTCTGGCTGGCCACCAGATATTGGAAACCAGGTCCATGAATGACGGATCTTAACACAAAACGTAGCAGTCGTTTATTTACGTCATATCAGCAGCAGGGCAAGCATGCCGATGCTGTGCTCAAACGGTACGAGAAACAATCAGCAAAGTGAGTCTGGTAGCTTAGGTCTTTTCCGTTTTTCTTTCGCCGTTAACAAGTTTGCGCCAGTAATTTTTTCCTCATTTATACACATCTATACCCACACTTCAGCCTCCCGTGAAACTGCGGTGGCGCTGTCCTTTATCGAATTACTCCATCTTCCAGGTGAATTTCTCTGAGCTCTGCCATCCAGCGCTTCTAAGTCACACCCCAAAAACTTCGTCACCCGGCTTTGACGCACCATCGCCGCCTTACGCCCGTCACTTGCATCCTACCACAGCAAGCCTACTCCTTTTTATTCAAAGAGCTAGCAATGTGCACGCAGCTTTGCTCCACGATGACACTATCCGCCAGCTTTTCCAGCCACCCTAGAGAGGGCCCTACCCAGTACTTAAACGCAACGTAAAGAACTTCACTTTGCGACTGAACGGCATAAACGACCGCGTCTCCATTGAGCTACTCAAGCCCGCATTAGGGTCTTTCCACAGCCGCCGACGTCCCAGCCCGCTTCTTTCACGACACGCTTGGATGTCTTTTTTACGCCTGCCAGATTTCAACACATTCTGAGGGCTCTGCGCTCCCCCGCAGGGGCGTCTGCACAAGCAGGCGTTTGGTGTCTAGCGACATTACAAACCCGAACTAACGGGGGGGGGGGGTTCGACTCCCCTCCACGCCTAGCCGTGCGTGGCTTTCAGTGTCCACAAAAAATGGGATCTAGGGGGCTGAGCCAACGCTGGGTGATTGGACCTTTAAGGCCTCCCGGCAGAGGTCACACACCCCTTTGGCTCCAGCTTAACGTAGACGGCACCCCTGGGCTGACCCACCCAGAGGAAATCGGCAGTGGCCTTCTCCTATCCCTCTCTTTCTACATCTTCGTCTTTATATTTTACTTTTTCTCTGTCCGGTCTACTTCTCTCTTCTGTTTACTTCCGGGTTCTTCCTGGCGGCAAGGGTTAACCTTGTGTGTTCACCCCACCTCGGGATGCCTCACCTTAGGTTATAGTGGCAGTGTTCAGCTGGCGTATGCAAGCAATTTCTTCATGTCTAGCAGCGTCTCCTTGAATTCGTCTTGATGATAGTTCGCTGCCACTGCCACCGAACACACTCCATATTTTATGGTCAAAAACTTCCAACCCTCAATTCATCGCTACCTGAAGAGGGCTAGCACTGAAGCAAGCTTTCAACTATTCCAAGTGAATAAAAACAACTCTCCACGCCACCACGTTATCCACAGTGACACACAAGCAAAACCTGTCTAAAAACTTTCACTGTTCCTAGTTTCAAGGCGCCTAATAGGCGCACTTGAAAGAAGTTACGAAGCAACACAAACAAATGGCTAGTAGTGACCTCCTCATTGAAGTTCGGGGCAAAAACAATATAAACTGTGCCGTTTGAAGACTTCTGTTGATGTTCCTATCACTGTTTCTGCACATAGTTTCATGAACACTGCCCGACGAGTCGTGTTGGGGGATGATCTATTTCACTTGACAGAAGCTGAACTTCTTGACGGCCTGAAAGAAAAGAATGTAATTAATGTACAAAGAATCAAGATAAAGCGAAATGAGAAACAGACTCCAACAAAATATATATTATTATCTTTGTCTCCAGCATCCTTCCGCAAGCCATTCCAACTGGGTACACAAAGCGTCATGTTTGACCATACATACTTATCCCCGACAATGCTTGCAATTCAGTAATGTAGCCATGGCTTGTAATGCTGTCGTGGCCGGCAGCTTGTGCACAATGTGGATTTTCGGGCCACACCTCCGTTGCCTGCACAGAACCTGCACACTGTGCCAACTGTGATGGAAATCATGCTTCATAGTCATGGTTCTGTCTATTCTGGAAGACATGAAAAGAGATTATCACGTTGCAGGTGAAGGGAAAACATCGCATTTACACAAGCAAGAAGAAGGGTCTCGCAATTCTATAGCCCAACATCATATGCTGATGCGGCGCGTCAGGAGGTTGCGTCGCACCAGCCCACGCCACTGCTTCGGCCTGCGCAAAGTGAGCCGTCGGCTGTGCCGCCTGCTCCCAAGGTGGCAGTAATTCAGTCTACCCCACCTACATACAAACAGAGATCAGAGACCCCAGGGTCTTTGGGTCTCAAGGCCCAACCTGATCAGGCGAGGCCTGAACTTAGAACAACCGGCTCGCACGTGCGGCCATCCAATGCCTCCGAGAAGGCAATGGATTCGTCGGTACCCTTGATGCCTAAGGAGCGGCGTGGCTCCTTGGAGCGCCCCAGGAAAACAACAAAAAAGCAGATAACGGGGCCTGTTTACGGCCCTGTTCCTTACATTCAAACTTCCTGCCTGAACAGCTACTCGCTCTTCGTAGACACAGCACTACTTTACTTTCACCATGAACACTCAAATTATACATTGGAACGTCAGGGCCTTCTAAGCAATCCTGACAATGTCAAAGAACTATAACACAAACACTCGCAAAAAGTGCTGTGTGTACAAGAAATACACCTAAAACCAAGACACACCAACTTCCTACACAACTACATTATTTTTCGAAAGAATCGTCATCATGCCGTGACACCATTCGGAGGTGTAGCCATTATAGTTAATCAAGGAATCGCATGCACACACTAACAACTCCAAACGCCCCTTGAGGCAGTGGCTGTTTGACCTATTCTTTTTTGATAAACAGATCACCATTTGCACCATTTACATTCCCCCAAGCCATCCGCTGCAGAAACATCATTTTAAACCTTTCATTGATGAGTTTCTGGAGCCTTACTTTCTCCTTGGAGACTTGAATGCACATAGGAAGGTGTGTGGTGACACGCAAGGTCGACTGATTGAACAATTCCTCCTCTCGTTAAGCACGTGTCTCCCGAATCGAAAAGAACCAACCTATTATAATATCGCTAACAAAACCTATTCCTTCACAGACCTAAGCATAGTATCACCGTCCCTTGTGCCTCTACTCCAAAAGGAAATTCATCGGTAATCATTACTGAAGTGACCACTTTCTCGTGGTTTTGAGCACAACTAAAACAACTGAGTGTCCACCACGGGTTCCCAAATGACTCATAAACAGAGCCGACTGGAAACAGTTTTATACCATCGCTCGTTTAGTTTCGATTCATATTTGTACTTTGAGCATTGATGCTGCTGTCAACTACTTCACAGCATTTTTGATTGATGCTGAAAGTTTGCAACAAAATGCATCTCACAAACGAATGGACACCCTGGAAAACAATGTGCGCCATGGTAGAACTCTGAGTGCCAAAACACGCGCAAACAGCAAACCAAAGCATGAAGATTGCTTCGGAACTCACCGACAGCCAAAAATCTTGACACCTTTAGGAAAATAATGTCTCAAATCAGGAGAATACTTTGGCAGGCCAGAAGGGAAAGCTGGCAGAAGTTTTTTTTGCAGATCAAGAATGAATCTATACACGTAGGAGGCTAAAGTCTTGAACATAGATGGTAGGGTAGCAGGTAAGACAACTTCCCTCACTCCTACTCGTAAACACACAAGGTGACACCTTGGAAGATCAGACGGATTTTCTCGGTGCCTACTTCTAACGGGTATCCAGCTAGTCACACTATGCAGATGCTTTCCAAAAATACAGATCAAGAATAGACAAGCAGAAACTCGAAGACAAATGTACTAGATACGAGGCATATAACAAAGCTTTCGGCTTTGCTGAGCTGCAAACATAACTGAACTCTTCAAGTAATTCCGCCCCACGTTCTTACCGAGTGGTGTATGAAATGTTAAAAAACTGAACAATCGAAACAAAAAAACTTTACTTCGCTTGTACCATGCTATCTGGTTCTCTGGCGCTATCCATTCTTCATAAGAAGAGGCAAATATTATTTTAATTTTGAAACAGTGCAGGAACCCTTCTTCAGTTTTAAGTTATAGCCCTGTTGCACTTACAAGCTGCCTGTGTAAACTTTTTAAAACAAATGATAAACTGCCGACTTGTATATTTACTTCAAACAAACAAATCCCGGCGGTAACGGCTGCATTTCCGATGGAGGCGGAAATGTTGTAGGCCCGTGTGCTCTGAATTGGGTGCATGTTTAAGAACCCCAGGTGGTCAAAAATTTCCGGAATCCTCCACTACGGTGTCTCTCATAATCATATGGTCGTTTTGGGACGTTAAACCTCACATATCATTATCACTTGAAACAAACAATTTGGTCGACCAAATTCAGTGCGGCTTTCGAGAGGGTAGATCCACCACCAACCACCTTGTTCGTATTGTCACGGCTTCGTGACGTGACCGAAGGCAAGAGACTTCGAGTTGGGATTTAACTGTTTATTTGGGAGAACCTGCGCCCGGTAAACGGAAAGTCCAAAACAGCAGCAGTCTCGCACAGATAGCAATCTCGGACTCATAGCGGCGAACAGAGCGTCGGCCTTCGATCAACAACTGACAAGCGGCGAAGCGCGTCGGCATTTATACTCTTGCCATCGAATGTTCTAGCGTTATCGCTGGCGGTGGCGTAGGTTCCAAAATAATCTGTACCGTTCGCACAGGGGGCGTGGTCTTATCGAAATGATCTACTACAGTCCGGAACCTTCTCGAAAACTGCAGGCGCGGTTTGCGCTGACAATCGTGTGGTGTTGTGGGACGATAACAAAAACTTGGGAAATGGAACGTGGCATTGCCCCCCTCTGAAAAAAGGCATCGTCCGGATGCTTTAACTAAAGATGAAGGTACAATTTTATTGTAAGAAAGTACAATGAATAAATTACGATACAACAATAATACAAAAAAACACTGTTTCAGTCTGTTAACGCGCATGAAACGGCTTGAGGCACGCGACATGGACGACTTCAGGTCACGATCGGCGTCGTTGAGAGTTCATGATGCCGACGGGGACAACCTAGTAATCAAGTGGGCCGAGACGTCGAACCACCCTGTATGGTCCGAAGTACCGCCGCAGAAGCTTTTCACTTAGTCCACGTCGGCGTATCGGCGCCCAAACCCAAACACGTTCACCAGGCTGGTATTCCACGAAGCGTCGTCGAAGGTTGTAATGGTGGCTGTCGGTCGTTTGTTGATTCTTGATACGGAGACGTGCAAGTTGTCGGGCTTCTTCGGCGTGTTGAAGGTACTCGCTCACATCGAGGTTTTCTTCGTCGGTGACGTTGGGTAACATGGCATCGAGCGTTGTTGCCGGGCTCCTTCCGTAGACCAATTTGTATGGAGATATCTGCGTGGTCTCCTGCACCGCCGTGATGTATGCGAAGGTCACATACGGAAGAATGGCATCCCACGTCTTGTGTTCGACATCGACGTACATTGACAGCAGGTCGGCGATCGTCTTGTTAAGCCGCTCGGTGAGGCCGTTGGTCTGTGGGTGGTACGCTGTCGTCCAGTGGTTGTTTTGTTTGGCTGTATGCCAAGATCGCTTGAGTTAAGTCGGCAGTGAATGCCGTTCCTCTGTCGGTGATAAGGACCTCCGGGGCGCCGTGACGTAGGACGATATTTTCGACGAAGAACTTAGCTACCTCGGATGCACTGCCTTTTGGCAGGGCTTTTGTCTCGGCGTAGCGGGTGAGGTAGTCGGCAGCTACCACGATCAACTTGTTTCCGAAAGCCGACGTCGGGAACGGCCCCAGTAGGTCCGTACCAATCTGCTGGAAAGGTCGGCAAGGTGGATCAATTGGCTGCAGAAGTCCCGCTGGCCTTGTAGGCGGTGTCTTGCGTCGCTGACGGTCCCGGCATGTTCTCACATAACGAGTGACGTCGGTGGTAAGACGTGGCCAGTAGTACCTCCCTTGTATCCTCGTGAGCGTGCGAGAAACACCGAGGTGCCCTGCCGTCGGATCGTCGTGCAGGGCCTGCAGGAGTTCTGGTCTCAAAGCTGAAGGAACCACAAGAAGGTACTTAGCTCGAAGCGGTGGAAAGTTTTTTTTTGTAGAAGACCGTTTCGTAAAAAGAACGACCCAAGTGCGCGCTTGAATACCTTCAGGACTTCGGCGGTCCTGCCTTCTAGGTATTCTATTAGGGCCTTAATTTCCGGGTCGGCCCTCTGTCGTTCAGCGAAGTCGTCGGTAGCTAACGTTCCTAAGAAGTAGTCGTCATCCGGGTCGTCGGGTAGCGGTTGGTCGACAGGCGCATGAGAGAGACAGTCGGCGTCGGAGTGTTTTTTGCCGGACTTGTAAATGACAGTAATGTCATATTCTTGAAGTCTCTGCCTCCATCGTGCGAGGCGACCTGAAGGGTCCTTCAATGTGGCTAGCCAACACAATGCGTGGTGGTCGCTCACAACTTTCAAGGGCCTGCCGTAGAGGTAGGGGCGAAATTTCGACGTAGCCCAGATGATGGCGAGCCACTCCTTTTCTGTTGTGGAATAATTTGCTTCTGATTTCGATAGCGATTGGCTGGCGTAACTAATAACCCTTAAAAGTCCGTCAGCTCCACGTCGGCCTTGGTAAGGTTAGTGAGAGGGTCGGCGATGCGGGCGAAGTTTTTTACGAACCGCCTATAATAGGCACACAGGCCCAGAAATCGGCGCACGGTTTTGTCAGTGGGCGGCGGGAAGTTGGCGATGGCGGCTGTTTTCCGTGGATCGGGACGAACACCAGACTTGCTGATAACGTGCCCCAGCAACAAGAGCTCCTCATACGCAAATATGCACTCTTCTGGCTTCAGTGTGAGTCCGGAAGTCTTGATGGCTTGAAGTACAGCTTCAAGGCGCCGAAGATGCTCGTCGAAACTCGAGGAAAACACAACGACGTCGTCCAAGTACACAAGGCAAGTCTGCCACTTCAATCCTGCCAGTACTGTATCCATAACGCGTTGAAAAGTTGCAGGCGCTGAGCAAAGGCCGAAGTGCATAACCTTAAACTCGAAGAGGCCGTCCGGTGTTATAAACGCCGTATCTCTCGGTCTCTTTCGTCGACTTCGATTTGCCAATAGCCAGTCTTGAGGTCCATTGACGAAAAGTACTTGGCGTAATGGAGCCGATCAAGTGCGTCGTCTATTCGTGCGAGAGGATACACGTCCTTTCCTGTGATTTTGTTCAGGTGGCGATAATCGACGCAGAAACGTAGGGTCCCATCCTTTTTCTTCACTAACACCACGGGGGATGCCCATGGACTCTTCAACGACTAGTTAATGTCATCCCGCAGCGTTTCATAAACTTGTCTTTTCATGGCTTCACGTTCTCGCGTCGAAACCCTGTATGGACTCTGTCGGAGTGGTCTGGCATTTTCTTCGGTTATGATGCGATGTTTCGTGATTGGGGTCTGCCGAATTTTCGATGACGACGAAAAGCAATCTTCGTATTGCAGGAGCAGGGCCTTGAGCTGTTCTCGCTTATCGTTCGGAAGTCTGGGATTGACGTCGAAAGCTATGGGAGGGGATTGGTTCCTCTGAGCAGGTTCCGCAGAATCGGCGAGAGTGAAAGCACTGGTGGCTTCGACAATTTCTTCGATGTATGCGACCGTTGTTCCTTTGTTCGCATGTTTGTACTCATTGCTGAAATTCGTGAGCATAACCGTTGCTTTGTCTCCCCGCAGCTCTGCAATTCCTCTTGCGACGCAAATATTTCGGGTGACCAACAGATGCTGACTGCCTTCAATGACGCCTTCCAAGTCAGGTGATTTACGAGCGCCGACTGAAATAATGACACTTGAACGAGGCGGAATGGTGACTTGTTCTTCCAGCACATTCAAGGCATTGTGTCCTGACAGCGTGCGCAGCGGTAGTGCTTCTTCTGTGGATAACGTTATCGACTTTGTTTTTAGGTTGATGAAAGCACCATCGAGGCATAAGAAGTCCATGCCAAGGATGACATCTCTCGAGCAACGCTGTAGGACTACGAAGTCTGTAGGATAAATACGGCCGTTAATGCTGACTTTCGCTGTGCAGATTCCTGCAGGCGTTACGAGATGACCTCCGGCTGTGCGGATTTCACCGCCTTTCCAAGCTGTCCTAACTTTCTTTAACTTCGCGACGAACGACCCACTGATGACAGAATAGTCGGCTCCAGTATCGACGAGAGCGGTCACACTGTGGCCGTCGACAAGAACGTCGAGGTTGCTAGTTCACCGTCTCGCATTTCAGTTAGGGCGTCGCGTCGGGTCACGGCTGCGTTGGCTTGTTCCGGTGCTTCCATGTTGCGTCGTCAGGCCACCTTCGGCAAGTGAGCTTTCGCCGTCAGGGCTTTGCCTGTTTGGCGTTGTGTTCGAAAAGCTCCGTCTCGGCGTCGTCGTCGTCGGAAGGATCTTCGGTAGTTCGTCGCACGGCAACCGCACCTCCACCAGTTGCTGCCCTTAGTTTCCCGGATACGGGCTAGGAGACCAGCCCCGCGTTGGGCCAGAACACTGCCGGTGGTGCGGTGACGTGCGGCGGCTGGGCGACGGCGAACGCGAAGGGCTTCGTGGTGTCCACCGAGTTCCTGTCAGGTAGTCGGCGCTGTCACGTGGTCGTTCTCCTGGCTGTGGACCTGGTGCATTGACGGCGAAGCCACGCAGTCCCATCTGTCAGTATTGGTAACGGCGGTATGTGTGTCCGGCCTCGCCGCAGTGGTAGCAGAGCGGGCGATGGTCAGGGATGCGCCAGACGTCAGTCTTCCTCGGTGCTCTGCGCTGGGCCGCTGGCGAACGGTATGACGTCGGTGGGGGTGGTGGCGGCGGTGGCGTCTGTCGACGGAAGTGCGATGGGGTGGCGTTTTGGCGTGGACGGGGAGGAGCGTTGTGGCGCAGTGCAGCGGCGTAGCTCATAGCTTCCGGCTCGGGCAGCGGTGCGTGGGGAATTTGAAGCGATTGCCGAACTTCTTCTCGCACAATGTCGGTGATTGAACCGCTTGAGGCTGTGCCGAAGGCAACAGCTTGTGCAGCTCTTCCCGCACGATCGCTCGGATCGTTTCACGCATGTCTCCGGAGTTACTGGCTTGAGCATCAGCGCAGTCTGCAGTCAGGCGACGATTATACTGTCTGGTGCGCATGTCCAGGGTCTTTTCGATAGTGGTCGCTTCGGCTAGAAATTCTTGGACGGTTTTCGGTGGGTTTCTAATCAGTCCCGCGAAGAGCTCCTGTTTGACCCCTCGCATGAGGAAACGAACTTTTTTTCCTCAGGCATGTCTGGGTCAGCGTGATGGAATAGTCGGGTCATTTCTTCTGTGAAAATGGCGACATTTTCATTTGGTAGCTGAACCCGGGTCTCTAATAAAGCAGTGGCCCTCTCTTTGCGAGCGACACTCGCGAACGTTTGCAGGAATGCGCCGCAGAAAACATCCCACGTTCGGAGCGTGCACTCTCGATTGTCGAGCCAGGTCCTTGGGGTGTCTTCCAAATAGAAGAACACACGACGCAGCTTTTCGTCATGGTCCACGTGGTTGAGGGCGGCCACACCTCGTATGTTTCCAGCCAGGACTCCGGATCTTCGAACGATGACCCTTGGAAAATTGGTGCTTCCCTGGGTTGATGCATGACCATCCTGGGCTGGACGCTGCGGTTGTCACTTTCGCTGCAGTCGCGGTCATGGCCTTGGTCTTCCACGCCTTGTCTTGTAGAAGCCCGTACTCTGGTGGTAGCCCTTGCTGTCGGCGGCTTGTTCGCTGCTCCTGGTTGGCGTCGGTGCCTTCTCCGCGACGTGGGCTGGGTTCACGGCTTGACGGGGGCGTCCGGCACATGAACGAAGCAGCACCTCCACCAGACGTCACGGGGTCGTCACGTGGCCTAAGACAGGATACTTCGTGATGGGATTTAACTGTTTATTTGGGCGAACCTGTGCCCGGTAAACGGAAAGTCAAATTACAGCAGCAGTCTCGCACAGATAGCAGTCTCGGACTGATAGCGGTGAACGGAGCGTCGGCCTTCGATCAACAAGCGGCGAAGCGCGTCGGCATTTACACTCTTGCCGTCGAATGTTCTAGCGTTATCGCTGGCGGTGGCGTAGGTTCTAGAACAATCTGTACCGTTCGCACAGTGGGCGTGATCTTATTGAAATGATCTACTACAGTCCGGAACCTTCTCGAAAACTGCAGGCGCGGTTTGCGCCGAGAATCGTGTGGTGTTTTGAGACGATAACAAAAACTTGGGAAATGTAACGTGGCAGTATTGAGGCACAGATCAGATATGCTGTCGTCCACATGTAAGAATTCTTTTCTGTGTTCCTCGATATCGAAAAGGCATATGATACAACATGACGCTTTGCAATATTGAGAGACCCGTCCCACCTTGGCGTGTGCTGCAAATTGTGTATCATAATCGAAAGTTACTTGTCAAACCGGACGTTCCGTGTTCGATTGAGTAGCGATCTTTCTCAACGATTTGTCTAAAAAACAGGCGTGCTGCAAGGTGGTGTACTTAGTTGCGTACTTTTTATTATCAAAATGAATTCTTTGCGCTTGTTCATTCTTCGCACTATGTTTTATTGTAGAATTGACGACGCCGTCCAGATTGGTTCTCAGTCTTCTGGCCATGTGTGAGCGGCAGGTTTAGCTTGATTTAACAAAGTCTCCAGTTGGGCAGAAAAAAAACGGGTGCCACTTAATGCGAAGAAAAGCACGTGTCTTGTTCTCCAGGAAAAGAGGCATTCGTTCTGAATCCGATAATCAACTGCATGGGCAACGTCTTTCCGTTAATACCGAACACAAATTCTTAGCCTAATCTCTGACACAAAGCTATTCTTGACTTGATTGTAAACATTTGACAGAAGTCTGCCTCATTGGGTATGAAACAAGAAGATGATTTGGACTCCAACCAAAAGTTTTGAAGAAACCCAACTTTTCGAAACCGACTTGGTTCCTTCCTCAGGGCTGACTGCGAAGGCTACGTAGCAGCGGCTTCTTCAAAGCACTCTCGGGGTGAATAATGACCCCCTCTCTCTCACGAAAGTTTTGCCGTGGAACGCAGCCCGTGTGTATGCACCTGGGAAAAGGTTCCGAGAGAGTGAATGATGTTATGGGATGTCCTGTGTATGTGCCTTCACTCGAGCAACAACCTTCTCCTCCAGTTCAGCTCGTTTTCAAGGATGGCCGTCGCTTCGAAACTTATCTGGTGATGTAACGTCTCAGCACGTTCGGCGACTGTGCTGCGCTCTTTGTAGAACTTCCGCCCATCGTTGGCGTGTTGCTTCAGGCGTAGCGGTAGGTTTTTCGTCTCCCCAATATACGACGAGGGGCACTCAGCGCATAGAATTTTATAAATGACACCGGGGGCCCTGTCCATTGTAGGCCGGTCTTTCTGGCGAGGGAGGAGGCCGCCCAGCATACACGAAGGCACATGCGCGATGCGTACCCCTTCCTTCTTGAAGATCTGCGCCAACATCTCGCTGATTCCCTGAGCATACGGAACCGGTACGCGTTTCGGGGGGCTGCCAATTAACGTCAATTGGGGCTTTCGTATCCTCTGTTGCGCTGCGTGGTTCGTGGCGGCTCGAATGAAGTTTTTTGGGTATTCGTTTCTTTCTTGGATCCGCAATTACGCGGGCCTCTTTTTTGCGCTCTGTGTCATTAGAGCATAAGTTCCTAGCTCTTTCGAGTAACATAGTCTCAACCGAAGCTTTGTGGCAGGCGGGGTAGTAAGAATGGAATATAATATAGCGGCCAGTGTGCGTGGGCTTCGTATGAATTCGGAACTCCCGGCCGTTGTGCTTTCGTGCCACCTGGACGTCGAGAAAGGGCAGGCAGTGGTCGCTTTCACATTCGGTCGTGAATCGTAGGGCTGGGAGCACGGAATTCAAGTTTTGTCTGAAGTTTTCAACTTCAGATGTCTTAATGAGGCAAAAGCAATCGCCCAAATACCGCAAAAAGAGCTTGGGTCGCGGCGAGAAGGAGCTGAGTGCTTTTTCTTTTATGTACTCAATGGTCCGGTTTGTCATCGTGACGGATATGGAAGCTTCCATCGCGGTTCCACTGTTCTGCCCGAAAATAGCTCCTTTGCATGAGAAGTACGTACTGGACAGGCAGAACTTCAGTAGACGGCAGAGCTTGTCAACCGCCAAAGGAGTCCTTTCACTAAGGATTGCATCCTCCTCAAGCGCAGAACGGTCAGCGGAGACAGCTAAGGAACTTGCACGTTGGTGAACAATGAAACGATTCAAATGAGACCATGCTCTCGTTATTGCTGGTGCTCACATGTGACGCTAGCTGCACGAAGTGGCTGGAGTCACGGACATTAGTTGGTGTCTTGCGGGTTAGTGGGGTGAAGATTCTGTGTAGAAAATTTGAGAGGGCTAGGCCGGGGAGGAAGTGAAGTCTACAATTGGTTGGAGGGGGAAGTCAGGCTTGTGAATTTTCGGTAGCCCATAAAAACTCAATGCGGATCCGTTACGGCAGATTAGTCGCAGGTAAAGTGTTCTGAGATCCGGGTAATGCTTGAAAATTTCCGCAATTACCTTGTTTAGGTATCCGTGTCTGGGTTTGCTTCGTTAGGTCCTTTACTAGCTGCGTGTATGCGTCCCCTTCTAAAAGAGCTGAAACCTTCCGATCGTAGTCCCCGCTGTCCAACACCACCATCGAATCGCCCTTGTCGGCGGGCAAGATGACATTGCTTCGATCCCGTCGGAGTTCTCGAAGTGGCTGGTTCTCCTCCGTGTTGTAGTTATTTTCTCTTTGTACCGGTAATTTCGAAAAAGTCCCTATTATTTCAGCCTTATTTTTTCTCTGGCACCCGGCCTCATGCTTTGGACGGCTTCCTCTACAGCCACGACAAGTTTAGGTAGACGGGGCGTCGTTGAAATGTTGTAGCCATGTCCTTTTGCCCAGGACAGACGTTTCACAATCAGTGAGTGATCGAGATGAAAGATTGGTGACAAACCTGAAACTTTGGATGCTTTGGGTGGAACTCCGGTAAAACAGGTCGGATAGTTTCTTATCCTGAGTGGTCCAGTGTTTTTAGCCGCCGATGCCGCGACGAAGTCCGCGAACGCGTCGACCGCAGACATCACTTCAGGGATACGGTGCTCAAGCTGACGCTTGGCGAAAAACAGGCCAAATTCTTTTTTCCGTAGAGAGGCGGTAATTTCATGAAGGCGGGCATGGATCAGACGTTGTTCGGCTCACGTGACGACTTCCAAGCTTTCAGGGGTCAAGACAGGTCGTTTTAGGCGCAGGCTTTGAGAAACGACTTCCTTTCTTTGCAGGTGCGGCTGAAGCCGAGATTAGTCTTGAGGACTTAGATGCCTTTCTTGATGCGCATTAGCGCTTGACGAGTTGCATTGTAGAGTATCCTAAGTCTTGGCTGATTTAATTTAGACTCCAACCAAAAGTTTTGAAGAAACTCGACGCTTCGAAACCGACTTGGTTCCTTCCTCAGGGGTGACTGTGCAGGCTATGTAGCAGCGGCTTTTCAAAGCACTCGCGAGGTGAATAATGACCCCCCACCCTCTCTCTCTCGTTTTGCCGTGGAGCGCAGCCTATGTGTATACACCGGGGAAAGGGTTCCGAGAGAGTGGTGGATGTTATGGGCTGTCCTCTGTATGTGCCACGACTAGAGTAACAACATTCTCCTCCAGTTCGGCTCGCTTTTAAGGATGGCCGTTGCTTCAAAATTTATGTGGTGATCTAACATCTAAGTATATTCCGCTAATGCGCTCTGCTCTTCGTAGAACATTTGCACATCGTTGGTTTGTTGCTTCAGTCGTTGCGGTAGGTTTTTCGTCTTGCCGATATACGACAAGTATAGCCAGCACGCGGAATTTTGTAAAGGACACCGGGGGCCCTGTCTATTGTTGGCCGCTCTTTCGGGTGGGGGAGGAGGTGGCCCCGCGTACACGAAGGCACGTGCGCTATGTGAACCACTTCCTTCTTGAAGATCCGTGCCAACTACTCGCTCGTACCCAGAACATATGGAACCGGTACGCGTTTCGGGGGCTGCCAATTAAAGTCGATTGGGCTTTTTGTATCCTCTGTTGCTCTGCGCGGCGGGTGGCAGCTCCAATGAAGTTTTTTTGGTATCCATTTTTTTCTTAGGTACCGAATACGCGGGCCTCTTCTTTTTTCCGACCTTCATACCATGTATCAAGTATTTAAAGAACAAGCGCATAAAAGCCATGAACATTTTAAAAGCGTTGTCACGCACTACATGGGGAAGTGACAAGAAGTCTCCGATGAATTTCTATAAAAGCGTCATGCGTACCCACCTAGACTATGAGGCAAAAGCATATCAGTCTGCGACACCTACTGCCCTTCAAATGCTTGATCTTGGTCATCATCGAGGCATCCGCGTCTCTACGGGTTCTTTTCGCACTAGCCCCGTGGAAAGCCTGTACGTGAAATCGAACGACTGGTCACTCCAGTTACAGAGATCTTACATGTCTTTAATATATTACCCTAAAGTGAACGCAGACAAGAAACACCCTTCACATTCGACAATAAATGACTTGTTAAGTTCTGCTTTGTTTGAGAAACGACCTTTTATGAGACAGCCGTACTCACTCCGTGTGAGGGGCCTAGCGAAGGAAACCGGTACGCCACTTGAACCCCATTTGATGGCTCCCACAAAGCGCCCGCCGCTGTGGCAGTGACAGGGGATAGATTATGACATGTCTATTTTAGAGGTTACGAAGCACCTGCCAATTTCAAATATTCAGACATACTTCCTAGAACTACAACAGAAACACACATGTCCTGGTTCTTTACGGATGCTTTAAAGTCCAACACTTCTGTCTCGTATGCAGCCGTCAGCCCATCCTTTTCGGAACCCGGTGCTATGCATTCTGATACAAGCATTTTTACCGGCGAAGCTTTTGCGAATTTCGCAGCTGTCAAACACAATAAACAAATAAAACTACAGAAGAGCAGAATATATACAGACTCCCTAAGCGTTGTAAGAGCTCTAAAAACTCCTAAAGAGCAGAAAAACCCTGTCCTCAGCTGGCTTTATTCGCTCGTATGCACAGGTCACTCATCCAAGCAGCATGCTGTAGTCTGCTGGGTTCCAGGACACTGCGAAATATAGGGCAGCGTTCTGGTGGACCAAACAGCCAGAGCCGCCAACAAAACCACTCCCAATACATAAATACCTATTTCTGCACTCGACTTGAAACCTTTTCTAAAACGAAAGCTCAGAGGTTATTGGCAGAGCACATGGGGCACACACATGTGATAAATTGCATGTCATCAAGCAGCAACTTGGTCATTGGCCGCCAGTATCAAAATCACACCACATAGAAGTAATACTTACAAAGTTAAGAACAGGACATACACTACATATTCATTTCTTCTGTCTGGGGGTGATCCACCGTTGTGTGATGGATGTGGAGAAGCACTCGCCATACTTCACATTTTAGTCCAGTGTAAACAATCAAGACACGCTGAGAAGACAGCACTTTTCATTACCCTAACGACAACCGATACCACTTCAATCTGCAATGTTTGTCTGTAGGGAATATTTTTCATGCAAAAATCGCTGTTGGTAAGAGAACTTCGTGCCATTGATGCGATATATCCTGGCATTCCGTGGCACGACATCTCCAGAGAGTTCTCCGTTGCGGTGACTACACTGAACAAAGCACTTGCCTCTCAGCCCTTGGACGCAAGGGTGTGAACG
The DNA here is from genome assembly GCF_043290135.1 of Rhipicephalus microplus. NCBI lineage: Eukaryota > Metazoa > Arthropoda > Arachnida > Ixodida > Ixodidae > Rhipicephalus > Rhipicephalus microplus. The sequence goes on from NC_134700.1 coordinate 37,286,747, forward strand.
ATCGAGGCACCTGTGCTAATGCCATATGTGCTCACCATGGTTTAATTATCAGAAAGTTTCGTCATCCATTAACACCACACACTTTTCATGGCATGGTAAAGATTTTATCACTTCTATCATTTTACCCGCCTTAGCTCGAGGAATTTTAAGGCCCTTATACAGCCGCTAATCACAATCATGGTATGCATCTCTTGTCCTATGAACTAGCACTCTGGCCATAAAATAGCCTTTGCGACTCAAAGCACCAAACCTCATCACCATCATTGAGGGCTCTGCCCGCAGGGCGCGGGTTCAAATCCCGGCTGCGGTGGCTGCATTTTTGATGGAGGCAGAAATGCTGTAGGCCCGTGTACTCAGATTTGGGTGCACGTTAAAGAACCCCAGGTAGTCTGAATTTCCGGAGCCCTCCACTACGGCGTCTCTCATAATCATATAGTGGTTTTGGGACGTTAAACCCCACATATCAATCAATCAATCATTGAGGGCTCTGCACTCCATGGGGCAGTAGGGGGGATGATGTGTTAATGTGCCTATACCAGCGCAGCCAGCGTGACTCGACTGCATGCTGCATAGAGCATCTGATAAACCACAGCGCCCCCCGCAGTTTCACTGGAGGCTGATGTCACCACAGGTAGCTATAAGACCTAAGCTGCCAGTCTCGCTAATTTAATTGTTTCTCAAACCATTCAAGCGCAGCATCGACATGTTTGCCCTGCTGCTGCTACCACGTCAATACACAATCATTATGTTTTATGTTTGGAGCCATTCTTCATCGACCCGGCATACCATGCTTTGTTTTATTGTCTTTTTGCAGCGGCGCAGCATCTATGTTGAAGAGAGCTTCGTCTCTTGGCTGCAGCGATGGCGGGGTGCCGGTCTAAAGGCCTGACCACGCGTACCCACAGTAGTGCGTATTTTTGACGCCGCGCCAAGCCCTCTACTATATGTAGAGAGAGAGAACGCAGCTTCGCTTAGTCACTCCCTTTATCTCTCTCTCTCTCTTCTTATGGGGGAGGGCTTGAACCGCGTCAAAATGCCACGCGCTGACGCTTTTCTGCAGCTAGGTGTGATCAGGCCTTGAGAAGCTCCACTCTAAAAAAAAATGGCCCCGTATCTGCATGCTACACCGCAAATGTCGTCGGAAGACGATAGTCTTGCGTCTGGAGAAAGCGAACAAAATGTTTATTTGATGTTCTGTGCAAGAAAATCGGTGAGTGGTATTCTGGAGGCGCTGCGTTAGTTCATCGAGCGTGCAGCGGAGGCGAACGAGCGCATCAAGTCACGTCACACGTGAGAGATTAGCGCCATTTTGCAGTTATAGTGCCCCAAGTAGCGCATTTGGAGCGCTATTTGGGGCGCGAGCCATGCGCGCCCGTCTCTGAGGTGATAAGGTGTAGAACGCAAGGTGACGGGTTGGTGCCACCACCATGTCGTCTTAGCAAAGCGTTGGAAACACTTGCCGCTTCGTGGAAGCATTGCATGGGCAGCACAGTGTTATAAAGTCTACGATTTTTAAAATTACTTATGCATGCGTTTTCTAGTAAAAACCTCATACATAATATTGACGAGTTGTTATAGTGTCTCAGATATGCGCAATCACTGCTTTTTAACTGACGACCACACAAGTATGAACGCTGGACCTTGAGAAACATTGGCGGGCACTGCGGATGGTGTTGGCCATTTAGAGTATCGTTTGGTCAACTTAAAGCCGTTTAAGGCACCGCTAAGGGTGGACAAACAGACAATTGTACAGACAGACAGACAGACCCTATTTTCGCGCCGAAGGTCCCCCCAAAAGACTATCATTGTTAAAATACTTCGCGAGCGTTTGCCGGTTGATGGCCGAAGGAGAAAAGTGCCGAGACGAGAAGCGGGAGAGGAAGACCCGCGGTGCGGCGGCTCGGTTACGGAGTACTTTCCAAAAATATGTATCAGCGGGCTTTGCACACGATCCCGTTGCGTCACCCTCCTTCGAGCAAAGAAAACCACAAAGCGCCACCTGAAGAGGAGAAAATGAAAACGGCCCCTAATTGGAGCCACGGCCCGTGTTTTCTCAGGCATCAACTCAGAAGATTGATTGATATGTGGAGTTTAACGTCCCAAAACCTCTATATGATTATGAGAGACGCCGTAGTGTAGGGCCCCGGAATTTTCGACCACCTGGGGTTCTTCAACGTGCACTCCGATCTGAGCACACAGGCCTAAACATTTCCGTCTCTATCGGAAATGCAGCCGCCGCAGCCGGGATTTGATCCCGCGACCTGCGGGTCAGTACCTGAGTACCTTAGCCACTAGACCACCACGGCGGGGCCCAACTCAGAAGAAACCTGCGCTTTCTCTTCTAAGGAGAATGCACTAGAGACCCTTTTCGCCCCACCTGCTTCTTTTTGCATTTTGTTTAACCTGTTTGTCGCGTGCACGCTGACTTCACTGGTGGGACTGTTTCCCGTCTAATTGCTCCTTATGATAAAGTAACTGCCCATGACTTTGACGTGCAATCCTCTTTTCTTCTGATACCGCGCATCAGTCAGTGGCTCGTAACTGCCCATGACTTTGACGTGCAATCCCCTTTTCTTCTGATACCGCACATCAGTCAGTGGTTCATCTCGTTTTTTTAATTTTTTTATTTGGGCATAACACATACAGGGTTCGCTCACGAGGTAAGGCAAAAAGAAGACTTAAACCCACTGACTAGGCCGTACCTCGCTGGGGTAGCAGAGACAGCAGATTCGAAAGTTGCATTCACTAGAACATAATAAGTCAACATGAACATAATCACTAGTACAATAAGAACATGATCGCTAACTACAGTAAGAACGTAATGACAGTAATGATATAGTAACAGCAAGAAAATAATCACTAAGCAACAAGAACATAACAATTCAGTAACAAGTATGCTTACTTGCAGAATACTTAGTACCAATTCTAATGCAGTAACCAAAGATGAAACACATCCAATGATTGATTGATCGATTTGTAGGGTTTAACGTCCCAAAACAACTATATGATTATGAGAAACGCCGTAGTGGAGGGCTCCGGAAATTTTGACCACCTGGGGTTTTTTAACGTGCGCCCAAATCTGAGCACACGGGCCTACAACATTTACGCCTCCATCGGAAATGCAGCCGCCGCAGCCGGGAATCGAACCCTCGACCTGCGGGTCAGCAGCCGAGTACCTTAGCCACTAGACCACCGCGGCGGGGCAACACATCCAATTCCGAAGCAAGAAACATGTTCATTATTGACTGTTAAAATTCATGAATTGTTTTACAACTTCTGGCTATTTTAACAACATTAGAATACATATTACATAAAGACATAGTTTCATACTCAATGGTTTGCATGCCATAGTTTGTCCTGGCCTTCTTCATTACTATTGATGTGCGGCGTAAACTGTACCCTGTGTCTCGACTGAGGTACCGGTTTGAAAATGTCTCAAAGTTGCTGGAAACTCCTTTGAACAGCCGAATGCAAATATTCGATCTGTAAGAGTTTCTAATGTCAAGGGTATTGTAGCGCATCAATAATTTAGAAGACCCTATGTATTGATTTGATGAGTTAGGCAAAGGAACAGCTCGACGCTGTAGTACTGCTAGTTTTTCTATATCGGTTTCGTTTCCATTCCCCCATACTAATAAGCCATAGCTAAGATGCGAATGTACAAGTGAAAAGTACAGTTGTCTGATAAACTTGACAGGCAGATAGCATCGGATTCGTCGTAGTAGACCAACAGAGCGTGCTACCTTGGTGCGGACCTTATTTATGTGCTCTGACCAGCCAAAATGTTTATGAAATATAACACCTAGAAAAGAATGGCTTGTCACATGCTCTAGTTACGATACACAGAATAAAAGTTTTACACCGTAGCTTATTTTTTATTCTCAGAAAAAAACCGTAAACTTTGTTTTCTTCGCGTTTAGGTTAAGTTGATTTACATATAGCCATTGGTGAGGTTCTTTTAACCAAGAATTTGCAGTAACTTCTAGTTCCTGAAAGTCAGCACCAGAAAGAAACACATTAGTGTCATGCGTGTACATGATCATTTCATCTGTGAGTGAAATGTTTACTATATCATTTATATACGCGATAAACAATAATGGCCCTAAAATTGAACCTTGTGGTACCCCATATTTAATCGAGCTTTTGTCTGAACTGTAATCCTGCAGGGAAGTATACTGCAATCGAGAATCAAGGTAACTATTCATAAGTTCTAAGGCTGCGCCACGAATGCCATATACGTGGAGCTTGTTAGGCAATATTTCATGTTTTATAGAATCAAAGGCCTTTCGAAAGTCTAAAAATATAGCATTGGTGAGTTTTTTTTCTTCAATATTACTTATAATTGTATCTATGATTCTTAATAATGCCATTTCGGCTGACATTCTTTTGAAAGCCATATTGTTTATCCGAAATAATACCTTTATTCAGTAGAAAGCTATTAAAGCGCTTATATACAATACGCTCAGCTATTTTTGAAAATCATGGGAGTACTGAAATCGGTCTGTAGTCGTTTCAGTCATTGTGATTCGCACCCTAAAGATTACTGCAACACAAACTAGCTTCACTTTTTTAGGAAAAAATACCAGTGGAGAGCATACTGTTGCAAACATGTTCCAATGGACCACATATTATGTGAGCAACTGCTTTATTAGGTTGAGCTTTGATGCCATCCTCTCCAGCGGCTGACTTGTTACTCAAGGAGTTAATAATGGAAAAAAATCTCACTTTCAGACGTAGGCGTAAGAACTAATGTCTCGCTGAAACGATTATTAATGTAACTTTCATAATTTCGATTTGGAAAGAACCAAATATAGAGGTTGGAGCACCAGCGTTAATAAAATGATTATTAAAGAGATGAGCTGCATCATTACCGCAGTACTTAACATCATTTACAAGAATCTCTGATGGCACATTTTGCGAACACGAACCTACTACCTCGCGGTATATGTTCCACATTCTACGACCACCACTCATAGAAGTTTCAAATTTACGCGTATAGTATTTAGATTTTGCTTTCTTCAGATCACTGTTGAGTTTGTTCCGGACTTGTTTGAACTCATTTAATATTTGGGGGTTTCTCATCTTTGAGAAGTGATTGAATAGTTTGTCTCTGTGTTGAATCCATTTATATAGTTTATGATTTACCCATTCCTTTCTAGCTGTTTTAGGCCGGACCACATGGGAGAAAGGAAATGCTACATTGTATATTTCTTTCACTTTGGACACAAAGGGATCGTAATACGATGCTGAGGGATTTCGTTCAGCATAAACATCAGACCAATCTTCATTGGAAAGTAACGTTTGGAATAGCTGTATACTTCGACTATTTATAACACGCTTGAAGTTGTGATTTCTATCAATGCGCATAGAGAATGGTAACGCAGCGAATATCGGCAAATCATAACTTATGTCAGAGCTTAGCACTCCAGAACATGTTTCGTTTTTTGTGAAAGAAGTAAAACATAAATCAATCAATGTTTTTGAACTCGGGGTTATCCGCGTAGGAAGTTCTATGAGGTTTTCACAAATATTTGTTAACATAGTTTCAATAGGTTGGATACTTCCATTATTTTTTGAAACTAAGTCAACATTGGAATCACCAACAATAATCGAATGGAATTTTTTCATGTTAGCAAGTTCAAGCACCGAGTCCATATAATGAAGTAATCCTGTTAGCGCACCTTGCAGTGGGTGGTAGACAGCAACAATCAGAATGTTTATACAAACTACAGCAACACATTGAAAATCATCGGTCACACACGTAAATTCAGGCAAGATTTCGCAACCATGGCATTCGCGAGCATACAGAGAAACGCCACCACCTCGTTTTCTGGAACGATAAAATGAAATGTGCTTATAACCCGAAAAATGTATGAGATCATGCTCAGCCGCATACCACGTCTCTGAAAAAGCTAGGAAGTCAAAGCAACAATTTAGTTGCGATAGGTATGTCTCCATGTCAACTTGCTTACTTCTTGAAGTTTGCCTATTCACATGTAACAGTGTAAGCCCTTTGTCACAAAAACAGCTATTCTTCGCTACCAAGTTGTTAAAAGATGCAGCACTGTGATAGAATTCTATATTTGTGGAAGTTAGCAGCGTTATAAAATCTTAAACAATTTTTTCTAAGTCACTTTCCGTGGCCAGCCTTATTGAGCGAGCATTCGGCTGCTTGCGCACAGAGATAGTTCCCTGTGAACTCCAAACGAATTCATAGGTCTTGCGGTTACTAAGGCTTGCGAATAACCCTTTCCGGGTTATTTGCAAGCCAAAGTAACCGCTTCTTTGTAGGAGTCAGGTTATCAAAGAATTTAATACCCTTTGTTTACCCCTAGTGGTCAAAATTTCCGGAGCCCTCGAATACGGCGTCTCTCATAATCATATGGTGGTTTTGGGACGTTAAACACCATATATCAAGCAATCAATCAATCAATCAATCAATCAATCAATCAATTAATACCCTGTGTTTTGGTCCCGAGATTTTTCTCCTTTTCGAACCACGCAGTTTTATTGTTCTTGAGGCAAAGCGCACAAGAACGACAGGGTCCCTACCCTCTTTTGCACGCAGACGGTGCATTCCGTCAATATATTTTTCAGATAGTGACGGCAAGTCAAGCTGCGCGGCAATAATATTTATTTCTGTTAGCAGGTTTTCTCCTTCTCGTTGAGCCAGATCATGAATTTCCATTTTCTGTCTGCGGCTGCACTGTTCTAGAGTGTCCATTTGTTCTTTTAATTTTGAAAGCACTGTCACGTCTTGTGACTGTTCAACAGCCTCTATAAGGCGGCGTAACTCACCGATACCTTGTTCCTGCCAATTTACAGCATCTTTAAGGTGATTGTGGGTATCAGACAAATGCTGCACTGACCTTTCGATGCTCTGCACAGTTTCATGCAAGCACATCAGTTTATCTAACTTTGCTTCGAGCGCTTTCATTTGCGACAGCTTTTTGTTTATTTCAGCAAGCTCAGTTTGAAGGTTCACAGATTGGCCTGCTGTGTCAGTGTTCCCTTGAGCAATTTTACATGTAGGACATCTAAGTGACTTTTTAGTCGCATCTTTCATCGTCTGAAACGACCTAGCTGTGATGCCGCTACATTTCCCGATGTGGAAGTCACCGCTGCAGTCAACACATTGCATGATGACACCATCATCACTAAACGCTGTTTTACAAAAGGAATAAGGCTTTGCAGTCATTTTTGCTCGAGGAAAATGATACACATGTGAAGACAATTTAAACAGTTTTTAGGACAGCAGCAGTGAAAGTGGTGAGTGATAAATAAGAATGCAAAATACTAATGCAGACACTCTCCACTAACCTGCAAGAATATCAGGTGTGCGTTTAAACGGGATCCACCTATGCCAACCGCTACCGCTGCTGCCCGAGAGAGTCCGTTGGCCAGCTGTCAATCCTTTTGTAGGCTCCGTCAGTGGTAAGGTCGCGTGTCTCGGTAAGGGTCACGTGCTTCGGCGATCCATAGTAGCAGCAGTTTGTTGCGATGCAATTTGATCCGGTAGCGCAAAAACGTCCAGTGATAATTGTCTGCAAGAATATCAGACATGAGTTTAGACGGGATCCACCTACGCCAACCACTACCGCTGCTGCCCGAGTGGGTCCGTTGGCCAGATGTCGATCCTTTTGTAGCCTCCGTCAGTAGTAAGGTCACGTGTCTCGGTAAGGGTCACGTGCCTCGGCGATCCGTAGTGGCAGCAGTTTGTTGCGATGCAATTTGATCCGGTAGCGCAAAAACGTCCAGCGATAATCGTCTGCGAAATCTCAGGCGTGCGTTTAGACGGAATCCACCTACGCCAACCGGTATCGCTGCTGCCCGAGTTTCTGCTCTCCATCAGGAGGATTCCACCGAACAAAAGAACACAACTTGTTGGAACTCATACAAGCCTTCGACCTGAGCCGCAAAGTGTATGAGACCCCATACTTCAAGTTGCAAGCAGCGGAAAAATTACACATAGAATGCATCATCAAAAAGCCATATAAGCTACCACTTGGCTTACCGATCGCCACATCTAACAAAAAGTTTGAAGCACAAGGTATGTATAACAAGCTACACGAACTAATTGAGGCTCATATGAATGCACAATATGAACGACTCTCACAAACCCACACAGAAAGAACCATGATACACAAACTAGGCATCACGTACGCTGGCCACAGTGGGGATTCAATTTTATTTATTTCAATTCGTTTGTCATTCACAAGAACATATTCCCACTACTTTTGTCGTAAAGGCATGGCCTTATAACTCGCAGAGGAGTTGTGAAGGGGGCCCATATGTCGTATTCAGCTATACAAACACTAGAGTGCGGAAGAAATTAGAATGACGGGGATAGAATGGAGATATATTTCAAACAATTCACGAGAGAAGGAACCAGTGTAGGTTAATTTTATAACAGATAAACGACTGACGTTCTGTTAGGTCTATTGGTAGTTTGTTCCAAAGATGTGGTACGGTATGTGTGAATGTAAATGACGCGTATTTGTGCGAGACTTCAGAGTGGTTAAAGTACTGAATGTAACTGATCGTATCGGGTATGGGGTGTTTCGGTAACTGATTTTTACAGAAGCCACCGTATAAATTCATGCATGATTTTATACAGCAATACGAGAGCATGTTAATCAATGCAGCGTTTCACAGGAAAATGGTAAGTATGAGGTTTGCAAATATAATTGAATTGGCTTGTTTTAGGAAGAAAATAGCTTGGAACCCTATGTTCTGTGCTGTAATTGGCAATAATTGGCAATAAAGTGGTGGGGTATGCGAGTCAGCATATTGTAAAGGCGTATGTAATTTGTGAATGTATGGGACTGATATAGAGTGTGGGAAGGGTGTGCAAAAAATGCAACACCGTTTACACAATACTGATATTTTCTTCTCAATGGGTTTTTTTCTGTGTATGTTTACGCTAGTTTAACTGGCTGTCGAAATAAACACCAAGAAACTTAGTGTGATTAACTTGCTGGAAAGGAAGACTATTGAAGTTCCACAACGTAGTGTTCATTAGTCAAGTGTTTTTTGCAGTGAATAATTTAAAGTTATTTGGTTGTGTTTGTGAGAAGGTGATTTGCTTGAAGCCCGTTATATAGCTTTAGCAGGACATCAGTACCTTTTTTGTGAAGTTGGGTCTCCATTTCAGCTGTGAGAAAGATGTTGGCATTGTCTGTGTATGAAATGCAGTCTTCTTGAGATATATACACTCTTAGGCAAAGGGGTGTTAAAAGGGTGGGTAGTTCGTCGTTTTGGGTACTAATGGGGTTGCAACAACCATTCATTTCTTTAAGGAGTAACAGCACCATGTCCAACTGTTAGTCCCCACACTAGTTCAAGGGAACAACATTTAGTCCTTACATTCACACCTAAGCGGGTAACCGTTACTCACATAAATCACCTCGAAGGACTAACTTTTAGTTGTCAAATTTAGACCTTATTGGGCAACCGTTGATCCCCAGATTTACACTCACCTGGCAACCGCTATTCCTCACAGTTGCACGTCGGCGGAAACGGTTGGTCCACCCAAATACACCAATCGGGTGAAAATTTTCTTCGCGGTTCAAATATTGATTTCCTAGTTACTCTCCGCCAGTCCAGATACCTTTATTGCTCGTTTTCCTGTGCAGTGAGCAACAAATGGCATTAAGAAAACGCGTGAAAAATGATTTAGCCATCTGTGCGGCCCTGCTTTCGCAGCCACTGCAACAACAAAAGACAAAAGTGAGACATTTATTTTGATATTTATACATGAAGTCTCTCCATTCCTTTAGTAAATTCATGATGAAATGTACGAGTCCAGCTTTGTTGTCACATTTTGTACAGTCATTATGAAACTCCTCCAACAGAAGCGATAGATGACTGGCATTGCAGACACAAGCACACACAGAGTGCATGTGGTGTGCCCGCGGCTGCACAATAAGATTGTGAAAATAGTCACACGTAACATAGGATGAATATGCATGCATATGAGAAATACGTGCAAGGTGAAATAAAAACATACCTGTAAAATATGACACTCAAGTAATTTCCCCGTGATGTCACACATCGCCAAATACGCACCTCGGTCCCCTTAGTGCAACAGCTTGAGTGCGGTGGCCACAGTCATAACTCCAAGGCGCCGCGAACCACCATGCCACAAACAAGTCGGTGAGTTCTAAGCAAGCGACGTAGTTCAGTTCGAGCAAGTGAACGTGAGACCAAACACGGCGTTGCACGCGGAGCGTCTGCCTTCAGCAAACCTCGAACAGGAAAGCGAGCGCACGCTGGGCAGCTGCGACGAAGAAACAGCACTGAGTTTGTTTGGTGCGAGAGCCGCAGAAACCGACTGTAATGCGCTCCTTTTCCACAAACTCTAGTGAGTGCGAGTGCAGCGAGCGAACGCGAGTCCACGGCCGCGGCAGCCGCCAACAGCCGGCGCCGAGCTCCTCGCGACCGACTGACGGGGAAGCCGACTGTAACAGCGACCAATTTTATTCATTTACTTATTTATTTACAAAACACTGTAGTCCCAAAAAGATGCCTCAGCAAAAGGCAAATGTACAAATAAATGCATATAAACAACACAAAACTCGTACAAACGCTAGAAGTAAATTGTCAATATACAAGATGAGTGAAATAACACTAATAAATATAAAAAAACCAAACATCGAAATAGGATGGCTTAACCATACCATTGTTAAAAAGGTACAACGCGAAATGTAGACACCAAAAGAAGCCAAAAACCAAAATAAGACACCTAATATAGTCAAACGTAAGATGTTGATGTATTTCAAGAAAAAGCCACATTAATAAGAGCGAGAGATATATTGATACTCCCATACACGTGAAAAAAAGAAATAAACCCTTTCGAGAAGTTGTAATCGTTTATTACACTGTGGATCAGGGAGCACAAAATAACCAATTGATGAAGGTATAAATATAGCATATGAATGACTGTAGAGTGAAATGATTAGATGCTCTAAAAGTCAGCGTTAGAAAGACCTGAAAAGGATAGGTTGTTCCAATCTGGTATGGTGCGTGGAAGAAGGAATATTTGAAAAGATTAGTTCTTGTAAGATAAGGTGTAAAAGAGTCAGCGTGACGACACCGGGTTATACGAGCTGTAAACGGTTCTAAGCGATTACTTGGGTTTATAGCTAAGAGGTTATTTTTAGCGAAAGCAGAAATTTTAGTTTATGGATTGTTCTACGCCACTGAAGTGGTTGATTGCTATGCTGTGTCATCAGACTAGCGGGTGAATCATTATTACGATATTTAGAAAAGATGAATCTCACAGCTTTACGATGAATCTTATCAAGCATAGGAAACGTGCGGCACCTACAGGTGGCGCGCTAATGCAGTGCGCCAGCGCGCCGTCAGCGCAACGAGTGGCCACTGAGTTGTTAACTGACGTGATACGCATTCTCGTCTCCCCTTCTGCTGCGCCCGCGTTCTGCGGACTTGCGTGCGCGCGATGGCCTATGGTATTATAAAGCGCGCCGGTTTTAAGAAAGTAAAGAGCGCAGGGTTTTTCAGACCCTCGAACGAAGAGAAAAGAGGCAAATAATGCCGCAGCAGGCACGTTTTCGACGTGACTGAAGAGACCACAGTCGGACAGAGTATATTGAAAGGGTGGTGTGTGCGACAAGCCAACGTGAACTAGGAAGCATACGCCGTCATCATCGAGGTTTGTGCGAACGATTTTCATGATTTTACCTGCTTAATACCGAGCAAACGATGACATTAACGTGAGACGTGTGCTGTAGCGTGATGTTGCCTTGAGGGCAACCGAGTGCGATTGGTGCTAGTACGTACAATTGCCTCCCGTCTCACATTTCGTGATGCCGTAACGATTGTTCGAAGCTTACTATGCTTCAGTTCTGTTTGTGGACGTTGCCCGGCCTGCATGAGTGATTGAGTAAATCTGTACGTGTCATCGTTGCAAGTGATATCTAGCGTGAACGAATAATGATCGCCTTTAGGCAAATAATAAACTGTCTGAACTACGGTACGCGTAACTGTAACGCACGTACAGCCAAGTGACGGCGTCCAGTAAATTGTATGGTCATCTCCGTGAACTGCGAGATAACTGTTGATTGATGCAACTTTCAGTGCGCGTGCTCTGTAATATGCATGTGTTTACTTTCCAGCATTATTTACTTATGGCAGGTAACACCAAAAACACGTCTTTTTCAATCGCACTGCCCGTAGGCCGGGTGAACCTTGAGTATTCTCTTTTTCAGCTTCATGCCACTAGGCTGATCACCAGAGCTCACTGCAACTGTAGGGGTGGAGTTGCAGGTCATTGCAAGCATGCAGCAGCAGATGTAGCTTTTGTCAACAGTGAAGAGTCTGTCACAAAGACGTCACAACCAAACAAATCGGAGTCGCCCTCCAACAAGCAACTAAAGCTGTACACAAAAGGCGTGCCATTTAGGAAAATGTTCCAACCAAAAACATCTCCCGTAGTTCTCGCATCATTCATACCACAAGATGTCGTGAAAATGAACAGTTCACAATGACCTATGCTCAGATCATTTCTAGATTTGAAAGAAAATGCAAAGAGGCTCGAAGAGCTGCTTCCAAAAATTTTGTGTTCATCAATTTGTTATTATTCACTAGAATGTGAAATAGAAGATGTTACAAACATGGAACACATCACGATTGACGAGGACATGTGCAGTTTCATAGCTGTCAGGACCATTCAGCAAAGCTTGTGCCCAGAATGGCACAAACTCAGGAAAGAAAGACTTTCTGCGAGCTCCAAAGCCCACAGGGTTCGTGTGCGGCGGGAAAAGGATTTTGAGAAGCTCGACCTTGACCTTGTGCACCAGAAGCACTTCTACAATGAAGCTTGCCGGTATGGAACTGCAACAGAACCCACTGCATGAAAGACCTATGAGGAAGAAACAGGCCGCACAGTCACCCGCATCGGTCTTGTCATCAGCAAAGTGCAGATCTGGCTTTGTTGTAGCCCGGATGGCCTATCACAGGATGACGATGTCATCTTAATTGAGATCAAGTGCCCATTTCAATGTCTGCATAGGCCAATTCATGAAAATGCAACTCTAGCTATGGACTACTTGCATGTGGTCAATGAGGATCTGCATTTGAAAGAAAATAATGCATACTATACACAAGTTCAGGTGTCACTGTACGTTTTGAATACTGAATTATGTCACTTTGTTGTGTACTCACCACTCCAGCTTGTTGTCATCAAAGTGAAGCGAAATGAAGAATTCTTGAAGTTTATCATTCCTAAGATGGAATGTTTTATTTTATATTTTAAAAGAATGAGGTAATGAACATTCATTCCCAAGTGGGCTAAATACCTGAAAGGCTAGCTAACCTGATTTGTTACACATTACTGCATTCCCATATCGCTGGGACATGTTTTTTTATACAGCATGGTATTCATGTTATTTCTCTCACTCTAAGTCATTAGTTTTTGCTCACAGTGAAATAAACATATTTTGTGTACTCCTGCTTGTAATAATTTACAAAGAATTGATTTGTTGAACTGAGTGTATTTCATATTTACAAAATTGACATAATGAACATTCCGTCTCAAGTGTGCCAAAAACCAAGGCCAACCACGCTATTCTGTGATGCACCGTTGTGTTTCAATATTTTGACATGTTTTCATGCAGTGTGTTATGTTTTTCTTCTCATTTTAAGTCATTCTTCTCAAAGTAAAATGAACATATATGGTGCAGTGCAAATACAGTCAGTCTTTTTTCTATGATGTTGCATCACCAGATGGCCTTGTTGCTCAGTCATCCTCTGTCTTCGTCCCTACAGTGCACGGTGAAGTTCTCACAAGCTCCTAAATTTGTAATTATATGATGATGCACAGTTTCTGCAATCAAGACAGCTTCTTAATGTGATAGGTCAATACCTGTGCATTTAAAAACACTAATGGAGAGTTCTAAAATCCAGAAGAGTAAACAGGCTGCTTGACTTAAGTCAAAATTGCTAGGAGTACTAGTGAAGGCCTTCCTTGGTTTGTTTACATGGCATCTTTAGGTAAAGTAAAGGAAGAACCCCCAATGAATGACATAAAAGCAGAAAACTGTGAAACTGTGAATGAACACTATCCCCTGTGTGTACGTCCTACTCCGTATGCTTCACAAGGACAGACAGACCAGCACGTGATCGATCCACAGCTTCAATTTATGCATGCTTGCATTCATATAAGCAGTTACTTTTGTTACAGCTTCCCCAGTGAGACTACAAACATGAATGCATGCATGAAATGCACGAACATTTGACAACAGAAACTATTCTTCCAATCTTTACACACAGTTTTTACTTTACAGTAGGACGCAGAAATAGCCCAATAAAAGAAGTAAAAAACGTATGCTCCCAAAATTATACGCACGAAAGTATATTTTTGCAGCCTGTAATGTTTAAAATAGGATCAAAAGTGTTGAATATGGTGGCTTTTAGGACCATTGCAAACTCTACATTCCATCACAGCTGAATTTCGAAAATTGGCTTTTTGCATGTTTGCGAGTCGGCAACGCGTAGATACTATCTTGTAAACATGGCTTCTAAGTTCTTGTGGTAGCCTTCCTGACAGAATGTTAAACACATTGATCTTTTGAATACATCTTTCCACATGGATTTGGTCGGAAACTATTTTATATGTGCGTGCAACTTCTGGAGCAGTGAACTGTTCATTGATGTGAGCAAAAGGGGTAATTTCTAGGCTAACCTTACGAGATTCTAAGTAATAGCAAATGTGGGGGAAGCCCTTGTCGGCCAACACCAGGTCGTCTTCCTCGAGCAGGTCAAGCAGACCACAGTTTGTCGTAATGTAAGTATCGCTAGCGCGGTCACCAAACACTTCAGAAACATATGAAATGAATCTTGAAGGAGCTACACCAACAATAAAGTTGAGTGTGAAGTTGCTCTTGTAACTGCTCAAGCAGTTCTCTTGTTCGCTGACCTCTGGTGTCATTTCCATAGGCACCTCCGTGCAGTCTATGATAACCCTGCACATCGGGTACTTCTCCTTAAAAGACGGGGGCATTGTTTCCTGTACAACCTCGCGCGGAAACCAAACAAGCCAACCTTCAGTCTTGGCATGCAGCAGATCAGGCACAGCATAAAACACACAAGAAGTGGTTCGGTGAACACTGAAGAGGGCACCAAGAGCAGCAAATGTGAGTCCATGCTTCATCTTCATCAAAGAAAGGAGGAGACGGCTTGCAACGGTGATGTCTGTTGCCCGAGGAGTCCTCATCTGCGTTATACATAAAGTGAATTAACACGTATTCACTATTACATCCAAAACTCCGCGGAAAGTTTGCTGACCACCATATTCATGTTAATTTTTTTCTGCATGACACTGAAGTTGGCAGTGCAGATTTTTAGACTTGTTTGCTATAGGCTGTAAACGATGCCATAGTGCTGGAAGAATAGGGCATGTCCTCTTGTCTTTGAAGTATTGTTTTTTCAGTGCTGTGGCGTAATTCATGCCTGTAGTTGGGAAATTTATACAAGGAAACTTCAGTTATCAACAAACAATGAGCAAGTGTGATGGGCTATGACACTATTTTGAGGTTACCATGTCAGCCCATGTGATTCACATTTTGTAAAAATAAAAGGGGTTGGACTTACACACCATAAAACAGTCAACATGGTAGCTTTAGTAAACAGCTTATTTGACAAGGCCTAAACTGCAAGATGAACAACATATTTGTGCACAAGGCTGATACAAACCATACCTGAGCTAGCATTCCAAGAAGGATGGAAAAGCAGGTAGCTAAGACGCCAGTCAGGTCCTTCAGGGCTTCACCATTTTCCTCGCCAGGAGAGAGAGATTCATAGCCGCAGAATGCCTTCGGGGAGAACTCGTGCACATTTACTGTACCGGTGCTCTTGTCACCGGATTCACTTTGAGGGACAGAGTTACGTTCCGTTTGGTTGTTTCCACTCACCTCTCGCTTGTTGCGCGACATTTTGCTGCTGCCGCCAAGGAAGCTGAAGACGAGAACTTTTCATCTGCCGGCACCTTGAGGAAACGACCACTCCGACATCATCTGGATATAGAGATGTTTATTCGTTTCTTTATTTTTCACTGTCTCTGTACCCCTGGTTTTATCCCCTGTCTCCCCATTCAACCACTCTTACAGTGCAATCGTAACGCACCACTCTTACAGTCCAATCGGAACGCACGGATGTGTCTCTCCTCACCACAACTTCGAAGACCCACCGCATCTTGCCCACTCATCGGTTCTCCGCCGTCGCTCAGGTTTCTTTCACACCGGTTCCCGGAATGATCGATGACGGGCGTTGCCAGGTCGTGGAAAAGCGCCTCCGAGCAAGTTCCCGCGATGCCGGGCTGGCAGGCCATCAATACAATTGGCCCGTGCGCCAATGCCGTCGCCTCCGCTGATTGTGAATGTCCGGCGGACGCGGACGTGTACCTTCCACGTGTACCGGCCACCTGTAGCCTGGCTTGGTCTCCTGTAAGGCGCCATAATTGCACCCCTTGGGGGACGGGAGTTGTTGCGTCCTTTGTGGCCAGCAGACAGTCATCGTCCCGCATTCCGGTGGCCCTGCTTCCTTGTCGGCGAGGGGTCGCCGGCCACGGGGGGGGGGGGTAACATAAGTTATTCGGGGAACGCACGAAGTTCGAGCCCAACACCTCCCCTCCAACTGTGTTGCACTGTATCTATGACATGCGACACAAACACAACCGCATATGCACACATGTTCACTGGCTCGACACGTGAGGCACCAACTGTCACTGGTACCTCGTTGACTCCGTCGCGCGCACGCGCTCACAAAGCATACACCCCCTTAACACGCCGTCCCTTTTATGCGTCATCGTTAGGAGTCACTAACCGCGACATTGCGTCGGCATTAGCGTTTATACACCCCTTTTTGTGTTCAATTTCCAGGTTATACTTCTGTAGTGCCAACGCCCCGCGTGTCAACCTAGCGCTCTGCGGAGTGGTTAGAGTCAGAAATTTGAGAGGGTTATTATCGGTAATCACCTTGGTTTTAGCGCCAAACAGCCAAACATTCAACTTCCCCAGTGCCCAAATGATTGCATAAGCTTCCTTTTCTATTGTGGTCCATCGGGTCTGAGCCGGGCTAAGCTGCTTGCTCAGAAAAGCGATAGGGCGCTGCTTGCCCACCAGATCCTGCAGTGCCAGGCACGCACTAACGGCGTAATTGGATGCATCTGTAGCGAGGATAAATTCTTTTCTCGGATCTGGTGCCTGCAACGCCGACGCCTGCACTAGACAGTTTTTCACCTTTTCAAAAGCTTCCTGCGCCTCTGTATTCCAAGGTAATTTCTGCGAAATACGTCGGCCAGTTAGGTTAGTCAGAGGCATAACGACTTTGGAGTACTCGGGCACGTAGTCCCTATAATAGTTGGCTAGCCCTAAGAAACTACGAAGCTGTCCCTTTTTTTTTCGGGAGCCGGGATCTCCTTTATCGCCCTGACCTTCTCTGGATCGATCCCGTGCTTGCCTGATCCCACAATATGCCCCAAGAATTTTACTTCTTGTTGTGCAAACCGACATTTGCTTACGTTGAGCGTCAACCCTGCCTTCGCTAGGGACACAAGCACCTTGTGTAAATGTTCCAGGTGCTCGTTCTACTTCTCAGAGTATATCGCTACATCGTCAATGTAAGCGCAAGCAGGATGTCTATGCGGAGCCAGTACACTATTGATGGCCCTTTGATAGCTACTGGCGGCATTCTTTAACCCAAAGCATCACTCTCCATGCGTACTGGCCTGAGGGAGTGGCCAAAGCAGTACAAACCTGCGCGTCCTCGTTGAGAGGTATTTGCCAGTAACCCCTGAACATGTCTAGCAGAGTTATGTTCTTAGCCTTCGCTACTTGGTATAACAGATCAGTCGCCACGCTCATGGGAAATGCGTCTGTTTCTGTTATTTCGTTGAGTCTCCTGTAATCGCAACAGATGCGGATGCCACCGTCCTTCTTTGATACGCAGAACAATGGATATGCGTGCGCACTTTCAACCGGGTATATCAATCCCCACTTCTGTAGCTCATTTACCTGCCTCTCTATTTCGTTTACCAGCGCCACCGGCACTCTGTATGGGTATGCGCGCCTCGGTTGCTCTCCTGCTTTGATTCGTTTTTTATGGATTCCCACTTTGCAGGTGCCGGGTTTGTTTGCGAATACCCTCGGGTGCCTCGCGATTAAGTCTCGCAGCTGTTCTCTCTGTGTGGGCTCCAGGTGTGCTACCTCATCAAGCTGCAGCGTCAGCTGCGGCTCTAGCCCGCATGGTGGGACCGGAACCTCTCCAAAATCCTGATTGCCTTCGAATATCACTCCTACTGCAGTTACTCGGGCGTATATGCGCGAAGCTTGTTAGCGTGAATGGTTCTGCGTGAACCGTCCTCGAGCTCAATAAAATAACTGTACGGTCACAGTTTTGCAACCACTGTGATCGGTCCTTCCACTTCGCCACTAGCTTCCCCTCTCCTTCCTTCTCGAGCCATAGTACTTGGTCCCCTGTGACAAACTGTTTGTCTGTGGCCCTCAAGCTATAGCGTCCTACGTACTCCTTCTGAGTGACTTCACTCTGTCGGGCGGCTCCTTCGCTAGCTTCTTCCAATCTACTTCGGAGCTTCGCAAGATATTCCGCTGATGGCATACCCAATGATTCCGGCACTTCCCAGTCTGCTGACCAAGCCCTTTTGAGAATGTATAGGGGCCGGTTCGGCACCCTCCCGTACATGAGCTCGAACGGTGACCGCCCTGTAGTCGCATGTGGGACCTCACAATATGACCATTACAAAAACGGAATCATCCTAATCCACTCGCGTTCATGTTCGCTGACTATGTGAGAAAACATTCTTTTGAACGTGACGTTCCAGCGCTCGACTAAGCCGTTGCTTTGCGGGTGATCGGGCGTGAAAAATCTCGGAGTTGCCCCAAGTCTTTGCAACATCTCCTGTGTCAACCTCGACGTAAAGTTGGTGCCCTGATCTGAGCAAATTGTCTCTGGCACCCCGTGTTGAGAAAATATCTGCAGTAACGCGTCACATGTAGCCTTTGCCGTTAGTGAACGGCGGCATACCACCTCTGGCCATCTGGTATGTAAGTCTACGACACAAAGAGCATAGCGGTGACCTCTAGCTGAAGGGGGTACCATAGGACCGATGCAGTCTATGTTTACTGTCTGAAACGGCGCGCTGAGCCTGGTCAGGGGCTTTATCGGAACCCTATCTATCTGCCTCGTCAGCGATTTCACCAGACAACCATGGCACGACCTACAGTACTCCTTTGCATCTCGCGACATCTGCAGCCAGTAAAATGAGCTTTTCACTCGTTGTAGTGTTTTCCGCTCTCCTAAATGACCTGCCCATGGTGAATCGTGAGCCATTTTCAGCACTTCTTTGTGCCTGTGCCATGGTAGCACAAACTGTTTGCAGATGCAACCCGCGAGGTGTTCCTGATCATACAATAGCTCGTCTTGAACGAGCGTGCCATGCGTTCCGGCCTTTGCCTGCGCCCAAGCGTCTCGCAAAGCCGGGTCTGCTCCCTGAGCCTCACGAAACTCCTGTCGTTTGCTTTTGACCGGCTCGGAAACTTCGCTGTTGCTCTCCACGGTTATGACGCCTGCCATCGCCCGCTGCTCCTCGCATGCTTCATCTGACAGCTCTACTATAGCTTCGGTCTCCTCGACTGCTGAACACTCGTCTGACACTATGTCACGTTTAACCCTTTCCTCGAGAAGCTGTGCGTAATCGTTGGGCGTGATTAGCGCGTCGGTGCCGTCTAGCAGCTTATCTGTGATTGCACAAAGCACGGCCGACTGCACCGCCTCGGACATCACGTAAGGACTTCCTTCAGTAGCTATGAGCGGCACGTAAGCCAACTCAGCGGTTACCTGTTGCCCGAACGCTCCCGTCAACTTTATCTGCGAACCCGTACCATCGTTCTGAGGTACCACTGCTTTTCTGATGACGCTCACCTCCGCTCCTGAGTCTATCACGGCATTTATTGATCGACCTGAGCTCTTAAGCTTTACAGTTTCCAGTGAGTGTTGTTTCTGCTCTTTACGCTGCCACAACCTGTCTGTCATTGCTATTTCTGACCCGAATGCAGAAGCCGTCACCCTCGCGAACACTGGACCGTTTTGTTGTCCTGCTGGCCTAGTGCCTTGCCTTGCTCCTGAGTCCTTATTGGGGCAATTCCTGGCAATGTGGTCGGTATTCCGCCCGTGGGTGTATCTACCGCTGCTGTAGCTTTCTTTTGCCACTCCTCTACATTTGCCTGCTTTTGTGCTGCCTTGCACTTTTCGCTCTCCTCGAATCTCTCCGCGAGCCTAGCTACGCCACTGGGCAGCAAAAAGGACTCCTGTTGATTACAAATGACATGCGCTCTCGCTTCCGGGCTCAAACATTCTTCCAAGCGATCTACGACCACTAGCTGCTTGAGTTCTTCGAACGTGCCTATCTTTGAACTCTGGACATAATAGTCAAAATAATTCTCAAGGCGCACGGCAAACTGATCCCAAGACTCCCTTTCTCCCTTTTTCGATCCCGCAAACAGCCTCTTGTACTTCGCCGCCGAAAGCCTGAGACCCTCCAAAATGCTTGACTTAAGCTTAACATAAGCTTTGCGCTCCTCTGCTGTAAGCCTGCACAGCAGCCCGCGTGCCCTTTCACACAACTGTGGCAAAACTAGCCCGGCCCACCATTCGCTCGGAACTTCATACGACTCGAGCGTTGCCTCAACATCCTCGAACCACATTGGCGCAAGCGCCTCTTGGTTCGGCATTGGTGCCAGTACACCCTTTAACAAGCTTGTGAATTTCAGTCGCCTGTCTTCCTCTGACCTTCCGCCAAGTGCTACGCTGTCATCGCTCTCGTTGGACTCTGCCCCTATACGGGCTCCTAGCCGCTGGCTTTCCAGCATCAAGCACTGCTTCTCTGTTTCCACCTCAGCAATTTTTAATTGAAGCTGGAGCAGCGCTAGCTGCTGTTCCGACTCCGTATCTGACGTGCCTCTACCATGACCCCCCGTGCCGCTGTCGGCGACTCCCAACGCCTGCGAGTTTCCTGCCCCGTCCCCATTCATTTCCGAGTTGTCCCTTTCTCTGTCTCGTAAGTTGGGATGCTTTGTCATCGCCTGCGCCCAACAGAAAATCAAGAGGTACCCGGCTGAAGTAGCCTTGTGGTGCGCTCTTCCTCCTCGGAATCCGGTGGACTAGCCTTGCTTCGTTGATCCCGCTGCGTGGTAATCAGTTGAAGGTGGTTGTCGTCAGTCTCGGCCGATGTCGCTCCGCGCTGTCCTCCTCAGTTCAGCCATGCAGATCCTGCTCGACTGCACCAGTTACGTTCCGTTTGGTTCTTTCCGCTTGCCTCTCGCTTGTTGCGCTACATTTGCTGCTGCCGCCAAGGAAGCCAAAGACGATATCTTTTCATCTGCTGGCACCTTGAGGAAACGACCGCTCCGACATCATCTGGATATATAGAGACGTTTATTCGTTTCTTTTTTTTCACTGTCCCTGCACCCCTGGTTTTATCCCCTGTCTCCCCATTCAACCAATCTTACAGTCCAATCGGATCGCACGGAGGTGTCTCTCCTCGCCACAACCTCGAAGACCCACCGCTTCTTGCCCACTCATCGGTTCTCCGCCGTCGCTCAGGTTTCTTTCACACCGGCTCCCGGAATAATCGACGACGGGCGTTGCCAGGTCATGGAAAAGCGCTTCCCGAGTAAGTTCACGCGATGCCGGGCTGGCAGGCCATCACTACAATTGGCCCGTGCGCCAATGCCGTCACCTTCGCTGATTCTGATTGTCCGGCGGACGCGGACGTGTACCTTCCACGTGTACCGGCCACCTGCAGCCTTGCTTGGTCTCCTGTAAGGCGCCATAATTGCACCCCTTGGGGCACGGGAGTTGTCGCGTCCTTTGTGGCTAGCAGACAGTCATTGTCCCGCATTCCGGTGGCCCTGCTTCCTTGTTGGCGAGGGGTCGCCGGCCACGGGGTGGGTAACATAAGTTATTCGGGGATTGATTGATTGATATGTGGGGTTTAACGTCCCAAAACCACCATATGATTATGGGAGACGCCGTAGTGGAGGGCTCCAGAAATTTCGACCACCTGGGGTTCTTTAACGTGCACCCAAATCTGAGCACACGGGCCTACAACATTTCCGCCTCCATCGGAAATGCAGCCGCCGCAGCCGGGATTCGAACCCGCACCCTGCGGGTCAGCAGCCGAAAGTTATTCGGGGAACGCACGAAGTTTGAGCCCAACAGACAGGGCTGTGACTGCACTGAACAGATGCCTCACAGGCACGACTGTCAAGCAAGCAGCTTAACGTAACAAACGATGCTTTTATGTGAGAGCAGCTTTCTTCGTCTGTGTTGAAACCTGAACAAATGGGTGGTTCAGACACACATTCATTAGGGCAAAATTTTGAGACACGCTGTGAAGAAAAAATTACGCTACATACCTCATGCCTCGACAGTTCCCTTTCGTCACACGGGGGTGGGACATCTGGTAGTGATTCGACCACTCCACAATCATCATTTGATGAAATGTAGCTGTCTACAGGCTCATCTTCACCAACTTCCTCATGTAAACTGACACTGCTTCGGTCTGAAATGTAAGGTAAAGCACGAGTCCTTTTTGTCCTTCTGGGGATGGAAAACATCAGGATACACGTTTTGCATCTTCCGAAGACAAGTACCATTTGTAGCACATATGAGATCAAAAGCAGCCAATTGTTATTTATTTTAGTATAGCACAAGTGGCTGTTGTTGCTACGATACTTTTGGGACTGCTAAACGCACCAGCCGCATTCAATGCCTATTTCAATGGATGTTGTGTAAGCATCAATTCTATGTAGCGTACACATTTCAGTGCAAGTTACAAGGCAGTTTCACAAAAGTTTATTGGTCCCTTTAGAATCATGATTAATGCTCAGCTGCATAATTCATAACGCAGCAGCAGATAGTGATAGGTGAGGCAAGAGCAAAAGTAGAAAGCACGTAAACACTTCAACTTTATTTCTGCTACACTTCATAACATGCGTAATACTTGGCGGACAAATACTAATACAAAAAGCGAGTACTGTTCCTTTATATTTCTGTTGTTTCGTACTCACGCTGTTGGAGACGTGCTGATGTAATTCAATACCCAACGCGTGTCGCTTTTGAAAGATACAGGGAAGAAATCCTGCCAATTATTTAACCATGTGACCATTCCCGTTGGCGCGGTAATTCTAGAGACAAACGAGGGACAGTTTCAAAAAAAAGTTATCGCTCTCGAAGCATTCGCGGCGCGTGATATCCACGACGTTGCACAAATCGCGCCGCTTCCCAGCTTCCTGTGCAACAGGCTGAAAGCTTCGCACCTTGTACTTATTGTTGAACGCGGGAAAACCTACTGACCTCTCATAGCGCGACCTCTTGTCCTCAGCGATCGCCGAAGTTTTGCGGTACGTTGTCGGAAAAATAAGGAGCGTACGAAGGAGAAGCTGGATTCGTCGATGCCTTTCCGCCAACAAAATGTGCACTGCAGACCCGAGACCACTTTGCCGGCTGCCACTCGGTTCCGTTTGCACTGTAAAAACACCAATTCGCTAGCGTGGGGCGTAAATTCAGATCAAACTAGCAACAACGCGTACTCTATAACCATGCACAGGATCACTTACTTCACACGGCGTACGCTGCGAATCCACCGTTCCCGCTTGTCTACGAGGCATTGTCGCCCCGGAAAACGGAAGAACTTTGTTCCAGGAGGGCATTTCTCGAAGCTATTGGCGCAGTTGACGACGCAGCAATACATGCGCGACATTGGAAAGCTCCTTGATCAGCGTGACACGGCTCGGCTCGTGGAGCGGCTGCTGCACGTATCAGGCCACTTCGTTTTGTTCCCTCCCACGCCGCGGTGCCACCAGCTCAATGCACGTTCCCAATATCAGTGTTAGGTTTGGTGTATGGATCCCAGAAAACGCTGGCGTATTCGAGTTTAGGCCAAATTATTGAATTCTAAGCCCTTAACCTAGTACTAGCGGGTGTATGTTTTAGCTTATGTCTGAGAAAGCAACGTTTCTTGAATAAAGAGTTGCATATGTTGGAAATGTGAGCATTCCAGCTGAGGGTGTTGGTTATTGTGATTACTAGGTACTTGCACTCGCTGACTTCTCTAAGAAGCTTACAACCTAGTTTGCAGACGAACGGCAGTTTTTCTTAAATTTCTTGCTAGTTATTCACATATGGAGTGTTTTGTTGGCGTCTATTTCGTACTCCACCGACTACACCACATTACAACTCTTTGAAGATTTAAGTACAGTGACACTTGTTCTTCAAGGCAGCTACTTTCGTCGTACAGTACACTATCAACAGCAAATATTTTAATTTGTACAGGGGCGTTATTTTCATTAGTAAAAACATTACTGAATATCAAGAATAGCAATGGGCCTAGTACACTGCCCTGCAGCACACCGGATTAAATTGGTAGCTCGGTGGATGAGTGAATAATATTTGAAACGCATTGTTGGCAGTTAGGCATCCACCTAATTCACTATGTAGGTCAGAAGGATAATTAGCTCGAGTTTATTAATTAGCTTTTTATGTGACACAGGATGAAACGCTTTCTTAAAATCTAAGAATAGTATATCAACCTGACCGGAACCATCAAGAAAACTAGGGAAAGTGTGAACAGTTAAGGTTAATTGTGTTGTAGTGGAAAAACCTTTGCGAAAACTATGTTGGCAAAATTAAGTATGCTGTTATCACATATAAACTTTTTAATTTTTGAGTGGTTAAGTTATTTTAGATTTCTTGGATAGCTTCGCATGAAGCACGCCGCCTTTTTAGGCGCTTGACTCCTATTTTAAGATGCGATGTATCTCTTGAACTCCAAAGAGTAACTTTATGTGTTCGTTCAGTTTGGCTAAGAATGAAATTTTTGGTGCAGGGAATAATAATTTCTTTAAAACGGTGCCAAAGTGCAGTAATGTCATGGCGTTGAAAACTATCAAGGCATATTTCAAGGTAATCTAAAACACTTTCATGATTGGCTGTAGAATAGTCTTTATTGGTGATTGCGTTCTTCTTACTCATGACCCATGAATTCAAAGGACAGGTGAAAGACACCAGTTGATGGTCCGAAATTCCAGGTTCAATGGAGAGAAAAATTTTTGATCAATTGACCTAAATATACAACCGGCAATCATAGGTGACGTGTCGTGAACACGCGTGGGATGTTTCAAAACCTGTTGCTGATGATTGATGATTTGATTGATATGTGGAGTTTAACGCCCCAAAGCCACCATATGATTATGAGAGACGCCGTGGAGGAGCGCTTCGGAAATTTCGACCACCTGGGGTTCTTTTACGTGCACCCAAATCTGAGCACATGGGCCTACAACATTTCCACCTCCATCAGAAATGCAGCTGCCGCAGCCGGGATTCGAACCCGCGACCTGCGGGTCAGCAGCTGGGTACCTTAGCCACTAGACCACCGCGGCGTGGCTCACAACCTGTGGCAGGTTAAGATAAAGCATAATATTACGTAGGTAGTTCACGCGCAAGTTCGATTCAGCAAAGAAGGACGCGTTTTCCCAGTAATTGCTAGGGAATATAAAATCACCTCAATTCGCCTATTCACAGAGTTCTGACGCTAGCGAAAGCCCCACCAGCCCGTGCTGGTGCACACACAGCGCGCGACATACTGCGACCAAGCTTATTACGAACAACCGCAACGTGTTTTGGATGACTCGCAACACATTGACAATGTGTCCGCCCAATATCGTGTGCCCGGAGCTCATCACGGTGGCGAACACAGGCGAGCAATTGATGAGTGAGCGACCGGGCAGCCGACGGCAATGACGGCCCATTTCCAGGTGGTCACAAAGCACAGGTGAGCTGCCGATGCGCAAGCCGACCTTCGCGGGGAATTTCGTGCGTGTAACAAACAACGAGACCGAGCCTGTGACCAGCAAGCGCGACCCGTATCGCACAACCGACATAAAGAATGATCAACTACCTGTGAAAGAACCCAGCGTGGATTTATGCGATGAGCCAGACTGAAATAATGTATCCGATTGACCTGCTGTCTCCTCGGCCGCCATTTTGGCCTTCATTCCCAACCGGTGGTGTTGTGAGGTGGTCATACATATACAGCGTGGTGTGCCGACGTGTCGAGACCTGCTCCAGTTTGCAAGCGTATTCGCCGTCAATCACAACACTTCGCTATTCGGCATAACCATCTTTCCCGCAGAAACTACAGCTCCATTGGTCGTAAGTGGTGGTTCGTCTTTTCCCGAACTCTCCGTTCTGACATCTGCGTCACGTTCCACGATGATCTGCAATGTGGCCACGCCGGTGTGTTAAAAACATACACTCGCTTACAGCTGCCGTACTACTGGCGTTGCGTTCGGCGTTACGTAAGGTCTTGTCTTACCTGCCAGGGACACAAGATGCCCGCTCAACATACCACGGGTTCTTTGCAGCCGTTGCCATGTCCAACACGAGCCTTCTATCATGTGGGGTAATTTTCGATCACTGGGTAATTTCGCTAACAACCATCTTACGCACTACGCTAAAACAGCGGCGTTACTTTCTGCTACCGCAAAAGACGTTGCACGTTTTATACTGCAAAACCTGGTTTTCAGGCATGGAGCACCTCGGGAGTTACTAAGCGACCGCGGCCGTGTTTTTCTCTCCTATGCCATCAAAGCGTTGTTCAGCAATTGTCGCCGCAAACACAGCACTACCACAGCCTATCATCATCCACAGACTAATGGTATGACAGAGCGTTTGAATCACACATTGGAGATACACTGGCCACGCACGCTTCATCTGACCAGTCAAATTGGGATAGCATACTGTCTTTTGTGACATATGCCTACACCACTGCAACGCAAAGCACTACGTGATTTTCACCTTTCTTCCGTATTTATGGACGCGAGCCATCATCAACAATGAATACAGTTAGTATGACGCACCAATTACCGGCATGTGGCGTGCAGCGCAATCAATGCGGCTGATGTAGAGTGCGTAGCCAGTTCCTGACCGGTCAACTAAGGAAGCTGATCGGTTCCGCGAAGGCGAACGCGGAAGACCTGTGCGTGGGAAAGAAAGGAGACTTCTGCGTTCTCATGGCTCACAAGCCGAGCAGTCAAGGTCGCCTCCGTTCGGGATTAGTAGGGGAAAGCATACTCGTAAAAGCGTCTGGCAAGAGGCAGGTCAGGCGCCACCATCTGAGTTAAGCTATTGTTGGCATGCATGCGTGTCATTGAGGATTACGCGGGGACGCGACCACTTGGCTGACCGAGACATAGTGGCGGCAGGGAAACGACCATAATCTCCCCCGCTGTTGTTAGGAGGTCGGGGCGCCTCGCTGTTGCATGCACACCTGATAAGCGCACGGAGCCCAACGGTGTACCCACCGCTCTTAAGGAGGCTTCTAGGAAGCAACAATAAATGAGAGAACTGACGAGGCTCGAGCGTGAGAACGGCTGCCGACGGAAGTCGGCCGATGGAGGCAGCACGGCCTGGCATGGGTGAGGGTGTCACACGCCCAGAACCTATCTCTTTGCGTGTTTTATTTGGTAACGTGGTTTTAACCAATGTAGTACCTGTTATGAAGGTGTTTCTGCGATTGGTTGTGATGATGTGAGCCCCAACATGTGATTGGTGTTTGTAAAGACTCTTTGTTCAACTAAGGGTTGAAAAGAGGATGTTTGAATTTGAAGTGAGAGCGGATGTTCGGGCTTGCACTCGAGCAGTAGCCTGAGGCTGCAATCAAGCGTCTCTTCACCGGACTACGGCTCTTGCTTCGCGCTGCCACCATGCACTCGAGTCATCGAGAGGACCCATTCCGAACCTCGAACATCTTCCCTCCTTAGCTAAAGTTGAAGCTAGTCGGGGAGGAGGAAATTAAGTGATACCATTCTTCCTTATCGACCGGAACCCTCCGAATGGACTACCACTCAGTGAGCAGCAGCACAGGTCGAAGAATGTCGGAAGCTTGCTCGTGTATTGACTTCACATGACTAGACGCGCATAAAACATCGCAAACCACTCACATGATCATTGCTCCTAACTCACTAGTTTGGCTATGGATTCCTTGTACTCCTCCGGGACTCTCCCACAAGCTTTCTTCCAGGTGCCATTGTCCCTAACGAGTCATACGCCAAACATCCGGTCAACTACCTTGTCGAGCCGCTGGACGCATCTCCGGACAAGCGCCGTCGGGGACAAGAGATCGTACACGTCCTCAGGCTCAAGCCGTACCATAACCCTTCTATGTGCACCTGTCCTTAGGTCGCCAAGATGGCTCCTTCGTCACCCGGGGGTGATTGTAGCAGTGGACACGTAGCTCGAGTAGAAAAAGAAGAAGACGCACTGCTGTGATAGCAGGCTTTCATTCAGGTAGCCCTTGCGCTAAATAAATCTCTCGTTCACCGAGTCAACTCCTGCTTGTTTAACACCCCGTTTCAGTATGAATAACACTGCTGATAAAGTCCACTGTAGAAATAGTGTACGCTGATTTTTTTCAGTGACATGTTAAGTTCTATTTAACCTTCTGAGTCACAGTAATAGACTTTTCTTTCAACTTAATAAATAAACTTAAATTCTACCCATTTTCTGCAGTCTAAACATCTCGCTCCAGCGGAATCGTACCGATACCTGGGTGTTCTCATCAACGGCAAACTAATATGGACTTACCATATCGCACAGCTTACTGCCGATGCATCCAAATTATTAGGTTTCATCAGAAGATCCCTTTTCTGCTCACCGGCCTCAGTTCGTAAACTCGCCTACGAAACCTACGTCTGTAGTGAACTCCAGCATGCCTGTCCAATTTGGAATCATCACCAATTTTATTTATTAGGCGCCCTTGAAGCCATTCAAAATCGCGCGGCTCGCTTTAGAACTTCGCAATACAAATTCCGCACAAGAGTTACTACTATAAAACCATCAATGTCTCTCACCTCTCTGGAGTTTAGATGAAAAATAGCACGCCTTTGTTCATTTCACAACCTGTATTTCAATTATGCTTACTTACATGGCTCCCTGCTTACCCCACCAATTCTAAATTCGCGCCGTCTCTTCAGTTGTTTGAGTGTCCAAAATTTAAAATGTTCAACTAACGCTTTTAACAAATCTTTTCTCCTGTTAACAATTGAGAATTGGAATCGGCTTCCAAATGCAATAGCCAACAAACGAAATACTCTGAAGTTCGAAACCTTACTTAGCCAAGTGGTCGCGTCCCTGCGTGATTCTCAATGGCACACGTGCATGCCAACAATGACTTAATCTCATACGGTGGCGCCTGACCTGGCCCTTGCCAGACGTTCTTCCGAGTAAGCTTTCCCATTCTAATCCCGAACGGGGCGACCTTGACGGCTCCGCTCGTGAACCGGGCGTACGAAGAAGTCTCATTTCTTTACCGTGCTCAGGTCTTCCGCGTTCGCCTTCGCGGAACCGATCAGCTTTGTTAGTTGACGGAACGGGAGCTGGCTACGCGTTCTGCATCAGCCGCAATATTTGCGCTACATGCAACACGCCGGTAATTGGTGCCTCATACTAACTACTACGTTTTGTGCAAGCGACAATAGATGCGACGACAAGCCGAACACCCCCTATTGTCGGAGAACAAGTTTTCGCCACTCGACAAGCCGACAGTGGCGCGAAAGTCAACGAACACATTGAAGAACCCCGTGCTAAAATCTATAGCCAGGAGCAAGAAAAGACTCAGGAAGAAAAGTTTACCATCACGCGAGCGAGTGGGTTAGGCCGACACAGCGAAAAAGAATAATACAAGGAGCACACAAAACCACCGAAGACACGAACAAAGATAATATGGACAACGTATGTATGCACTTTTGTATGTTTCAGTATTGCCTCGTCGTTTCTCTTTTTCTTGTTTGTAGCGTTCCCATGTTTTTCGAATACAATATCGTTTCTTTGTTTAGTTGTTAGCGTGCATATAATTTTTACTTGCATATTTTTGTTATCGCAATAGAATCGCGATACTTTGGTGTGTTGTGTCTATTACTGTAAATTTCTACAGCATGCATATCTGCCGTCTGCTGGTGACGTTTGAATTGGGCTGACGGGCCTGTCAAGCTGCTTGTATGCAGCTTTTGTCGTCAGCCTTTCAATGTATTCACGAAAAATAAATAAAGATGAACACTTTACAAAAAAAACGTGAGACAAGTCAACGAGACCCCAATTCAAGCCAACGAGACCTCAGCGTCTCGTTGGCGTGTCTGCAGAGCTGCGAACAACCATCAACAACTTCAAGAAAAAGATCGCCGAGATCCATAAGCTGGTGCTATCCAGCAACCAGCCCCCACAAGACCCACGCCAAGCACGAGCAAGACAGAGGTAAGTATCATGAACAGCGAGGAGACAGCCCTCGAGGAACCAATACTGAAGTAGCAAGCCTTCGAGGCTTGTACACGCAAAAAGAAAATGAACGCTGCGACAACCTTGAAGCAAAATTTGAAGAGAGATTACCAAAATTAAAGAAATAATCACGGCAAGCATCGCAGCTGTAACAGCAATGAAATAAACAGTGAATGCCTACGAAGCCGAGAACACGAACAGAATTGCCTACATCGAAAAGACCCTGCAGGCGATTGCGAGCCACCCGGCGTCTGCGCCCCTCTTCGCACTACAGCCACCAAACCAAGGAACCCGTACACGCCAACGCAATCATGGGCTCCAGCGCATCAGCAACAGGCGTAAAAGTGTGGCCATGGAACTGTCGCGCCATCGGAAGAAAGACGTCAGTCATCCAGCAGCACATCACACGCACTGCGCGTAAGCCGGTCGTGATACTACTACAAGAGACACTCAATGACACCGACACTCTCCGGCTACAGAGCGCACAAGAACCCACCTGACGGCAGAGGCCAGTGCACCCTGCTCAGGAAGGGACTGACGTTCGTTAAGCACGAGCTGCAAAATACTATCAAGAGCGAGCACACTCTAACCGAAATCATCCCGAGAAGAGGAGAAAGAAAAACCTGTTTCTGCTCAACGTCTACAAAAACCCATCGAAAAGAAAATGGAAGTTCAAGACATTGTTGCAACGAGCAAGCACCGCAGTGGGTCGCAACATGCTTATCGCGTGCGGCGATTTGAACGCGATGAACGCTGCCTGAGGCTAAAACAAGTACAAAGCAGAAGGCTGCGACCTGTTCAAAGACGCCACGAAACTAAACTTTACCCTCATCACACATTCGACGTATCCGACAATAATCGGTAACTTAGTGCCCCGTGACACAACTCTGGACCTCACGTTCATCAAAACGATGTTCGGGGTGCGATCACATGCACGGAGAAACACGGGGCTCACCTCAGTAGCATCCACACCATCGTGAAAATCTGCATACCGGAACAAAACGAAACCAGCCACAAACGCACAAATGAATAGGCGATGCTTTTCAAGACTAAAGAAACCAGGAGAGAGACGGTGACTATGAGAAGGAAGACATTCACTCTTGGATGGCCGGAATCACCCAAAGAGTACGCGGTTTGACCAAAGGAATGGAAACGGACGTGGAGATCGACAAAATAGACAGCTGGCTAGTGCATCTCATCCGACGCAAGCAGTCGATACTCAATCGATGAAAAAAAAAACAATTAGCATTCAAAGCGCAGTGTGAGATAGAAAGTAGCAGAGCTACACCTTGTGATCGAAGATTACTACTGAGTGCTATGTGCACAGCAGTAAAACGAGATCTGCAACATAGCAGATAGGCAGATCCACTGCGCGAAGACGTACGTGGAACATGCTGCGACACCTGCTTGACGAAACCAAGATCAAGCCGCACTAAAGGGACAGGCTCGCTAAGCTCATACATCGTGCGGTCTCGGTACACGGTGCCGACAAAGTCACCAGACACATTAACCACAAATACCTGCCAACGACACCCACCAAACAACACGTGCCGTACGGTGGCCTTTCCAACGCGAAGGTCGATCGTGATATCGACGTCGAGGAGGTCCGCACGGCCCTGCATGTCCGCAACAGCCGGTTGGCGGTTGGCCCAGAACTCGTCACGAACAAGGCGCTCACGAACCTCGACAATGGCTTAATTGAAAACCTAGCAGCAACATACTTCAACAAGTGCTAGAGAGAGGGGGCGCTGCCGAAGCAGTTGAAGAAATACAACACCACTTTTATCTCCAAGCCAGGGAAGCCACCAGATACAGACAACCGCTGGCCCATCTCACACATTCTGCGTGGGCAAGGTGCTGGAGCACGTCCTTCTGGAGCACAGCCGGCAAGACTAACTAGAACGAAAAAAGATGTACGCGGCAACGGTAATCGGCTTCTGGCAGCACCTGAGCACGTACTACGCGATGATGCAGCTCAAATACCAAATTATCTAAGGTGGCGGCAGCATCGGCGATAACAAGGCCAATTGGGGCTCGACCTGCAGAGCGGCTTCGACAAGGTGAAACACTCGGCGAACCTGTCTCAAGTCTCCGAACTTTGAGGCATAGCGCATCCAGGACGGGGCAGAGAAAAAAGACACATAACACATACAAAGCACTAACTCTCAACAATGCAGTTTAATTCGGAAATCAACAATATATATATTATTGTCGTGTGGTGATGTTGAGCCTAATCCGGGCCCCACAACAGAAGCAATGCTGAAAACTATTATCAATGATATTCACGAGCTGAAAGACAGTTCGAGCGCGGTCAACCAACAATTAAGTAAAACGGTTGATAGGCTGACCAGTATCGAAAAAAAACTGGATGACCTTTCTCGAACTGTCGCTTCTAACACAACCAAGGTAGCTGACCTACAAAAGCAAGTAGACGGGCTGACAAAAAAAATTGACGACCTTGAAAACCGCAGTCGACGAAATAACTTGCTTATTTTTGGCGTGACAGAAAAGAATGATGCTGATCAGCCTCTTGGTGAACAAGTGGCAAAGGGCATCTTGGAAGACATAATTCAGGTGCCAAATGTCGCCATCGAGCGCATTCATAGGATTGGCAAGCCAGTGGCAAACAAGTGCCGGCCAGTCATTCTTAAGCTAGTTGACGGAAGAGACAAAACTAGGATTCTAAAGAACTGCGGTAATCTAAAAGGCACAGGGTACAGCATTTCGGAGGATTTTTCGCCTCGAGTGCAACAAATACGAAAAAAGCTATGGGCGAGCGCACGAGAAGAACGGAGTAGTGGAGCAAAAGTTGCTTTGATCTTTGACAAGATCAAAGTCAACGGTAAGCTTTATCGGTGGGACGACTCACTGAACTCAAGGGTTCCGGTAGTTGTGCAGTGACACAGCAGCAATCTGGAGGCTCAACGAGCGCTACCGGCTCCACTTTTTCACGTGGTCCCGTCAACATTTTCTGTAATAAACATAAACGCTCGAAGTGTCGTCAACAAATCGGTCGATCTAGAAAGCGTCCTCATTGCTTATGATCCCGACGTCACAATCCTTACTGAAACATGGCTTCAAAATGACATTCCCGACTCGGCAGTAATTCCTAGCTCTCATGAAATCGTTCGTCACGACCGAGGTTCAAAGGGGGGCGGTGTAGCGATAGTACTGAAAAAGGGCATGGATTTTAAGGTTTTGTCGCACGGGACGTGCGTCGAAATGACTTGGATAGTTCTTCGGCATAAAAATTTGAGCATGCTCATTGGCGCTGTCTACAGGCCGCCCAATTCCGATATAGCGGTACTCGAAGCTTTGCAAGATTTTTTGCTCGAACAAAGCAAACGTTATACCCACATTCTTGTAGGAGGTGATTTAAATCTGCCAAAAATAAACTGGGATAACTTTTGCGTTACAACACCCTGCCAGCACTCCGAATTGCTACTTGATATAGCGTTTTCCTGTAGCATGACGCAACTTGTAAAGACTCCTACGCGTGTCACTGCAGGCACAAGTTCGATTCTGGACCTTATTTTTGTTTCCGAGTCTATTTGCAAGTTTAACAACACAATTGAAGTTGTACCAGGCATATCGGACCACGAACTAGTATTATTTAAAACCAACATGTTGTGTACTCTCTCGGTCACCCAAGTATCTAGATTCCTCAATTTTAATACTGCCTCGGACGAAAGCATTTTGGACCTCCTAGAGGAGGAGTACGACAAAATTACTAACAAACATTTTCATAATCGCTGTGACGTTAACCAGCTATGGTCGCACTTTAAGACAACCGTTCACAAATGTATAAGTTCGTTCGTTCCGGAGAAAGTGAAAAAAATACATGGCCGTAGTCCTTGGATTACGCGCGACATACTCCATCTAAAACGCAAGATAAAACGCCTGTCATGCTCAAAAACACAACCACGTAGTGCTGCTCTGACGAGCCTCCGCGCCGAACTGCGCAACAAGATCAGAAGCTCCAAATTTCATTTCTTCAACGTAAAAATGCACAACTTTCTCACAACCAATCCAAGAAAATTTTGGATGCACCTCTCCGACAAAAAAGTGAAAGTGACAAAAATTAAAATCAAGGACGCGGACGTGACTGATGCCAGCTGCATAGCAACAGCATTTAACGACTACTTCTCTTCTGTTTTTTTGCGAACGGGTGACACCCCTCCTGATTTCCACGCAAACAATCTCGAACTGCCAGACTTGATTATAACAGGTGAAGGCATCTTGTCAGCTCTACTTCACCTAGACACAAAAAAATCAGCTGGGCCAGATGAAATACCTAATGCTTTTCTTTATCGGTACGCCGAGTGGTGTTCCAAATACTTAGGCTTAATATTTAGGGAAAGCCTGTTACAAGGCGAAGTTCCAGTAGATTGGAAGAAGGGTAAATTGGTACCCATTCATAAATCAGGTGATAAATATGACGTGAAAAACTACCGCCCTATTTCATTGTTATGTACAGCCGGCAAGGTTATGGAACACTTCCTTTTCAAACACTTAAGTTCATTTCTGGAGAGTAACCATTTTTTTCCCCAAATCAACACGGTTTCCGGCAAGGCTTTTCAACCACCACACAGTTAATTCACACTACTGATGACTTTCTAAAAACACTTGACAAAGGCGGACAAATAGATGCGATTTTTTTAGACTTTGAAAAAGCTTTCGACCGAGTTTCCCATTCCCATTTGATGTTTAAAATTCGCCGAATCCTAACCAACGAAAGAATTCTTCGATGGCTTGATTGTTATCTATCCCACCGACACCAATACGTTCGGATAGCAGATAAAAATTCTTCTTCCGCTCTCGTGCATTCTGGGGTACCACAGGGCTCTGTCCTAGGACCACTTTTATTTTTAGTTTATCTAAATGACATGTCATCCGAATCTACTGTGCAGTGTCGTTTTTTCGCGGACGACTGCGTTGCGTACCTGCCCATTCAATCAAGAACAGATCACGCCACCCTAAATGAATACTTATCGGTTGTTACAGCATTGTGTAACTCCTGGAAAATGAGCCTCAACATAGCAAAGTGCGTCAAGATGACCATAACACGTAAAAAAAATCCCTCGGAATTCACTTACATGTTAAACAACACTGCTATAACAACCGTTAACCAGTACAAATACCTTGGTCTGACAATCACTTCTAATTTGAGCTGGAAAACTCATATTGAAGGTATAACATCAGCAGCACTGCGGCGATTGTGGTTCTTAAAGCTTCGCATGAGGCACTGCACCAGCAAAACAAAACTAGTTGCTTACGCTACATTGGTACGCCCATTGTTGGAATATGCTGACGTTGTATGGGATCCACACACACAAACTGAAATATACTTACTAGAACGAGTCCAAAATAAATCCCTTCGGTTTATTTACCACGCGTATAGTAGACACTCTTCAGTCACTGAACTCCGTAATAGATCCGCCCTTCCCACATTGGAGTCGCGTAGAAAGCTACATCGCTTAAAATTCCTTTATAACATAGTCAACGGACACTCAGGACTCGCTTTTAACACTTACATGCAGTACAATACATCGCGGAAAACTCGGAACAAGCATGATAACACCATAGTGGTGCCACTTACAAAAACAATTCTCGGCGATATTTCTTCTTTCCACGAACAATTTCCGACTGGAATGAACTACCTCATGACGTCACCAGCATCGCAGCGCCCGACGCATTCTTATCAGCTGCCGCTGCCTGTCTGTAGTAAAAGCTGTCTGGTCGTATGTGCAGATTTCAATTCTTTTTATGATGTTTTTTCACTTCGTGTTAGGAACAAAATTTGGATTGTATTTTTGATACCGCTCTTGTGTTGCTCCTGTAACCCGAGTATTCA
This sequence comes from Rhipicephalus microplus, assembly GCF_043290135.1. NCBI lineage: Eukaryota > Metazoa > Arthropoda > Arachnida > Ixodida > Ixodidae > Rhipicephalus > Rhipicephalus microplus. Next base: position 37,322,970 of record NC_134700.1, read on the forward strand.
TGTTCCACGCAAACCTGTTATGTGGTGATTTTATTTCTGCGCCGTGAAGAATAGTGTTATAAGTGACTGCAAGTATGAAAGTTTGTATCACTCCTGCCTTGGCCACCAAGAGGTGGCTGGCAGTATGCAATAAATAAAATAAATAAATAAATATACCATAACACCGCGCGTAACATACCACGTGCAATAATAAGGCCACCGTGCAACCTTAGTCTCCAAACTCAACATGGCGGGAATATCTTAGATATATGAAGGACTTCCTAACAAACGAACCGCTGAGCTGCGAGTCGACAGACAGGAAAGAAGATACTCGGGGGCACTGGCCGCCAATGCTGTTCAACCTTGTCTTGATCGGAGTGGCAGAGAAGCTTGCAGATATCGAACACGTCAGACACACCATGTACGCGGATGATATCACGCTATGGGTGACTGGTGGCAGCGACGCCCACAGGGAGGGCGCGCTGCAAGCCGCCGTAGACGTGATAGAGTACCAGCTGGAAGGCACCGGACTAAGATGTTCGCTGAGGAAATCCGAGCAGCTAGTACTTCCACCTGCCAACAATGGCAGAGGCAAGACCAAACAACGTGAATACGGGGAGATCTTAATCGTAACCTAATCCGGTAACGTGATTCCCGAAGTTGCTAAAATCAGGATTCTTAGAATGATAAATGAGGATCACTGAAGAAATGGCGACACCATCACCCATGTCATAGCTGAGGCGGCCAACGCGACGCAACCCCACAAACCAGTCACGTCCCAGTGGGCACATGAGAGAAGAGGATGTAGAAGAGGCGGAAACTCTCTGCAAGTGCACGAGGAAATCGCTTAATGTTGCTGGGATGCCTTTAAAGAAATGATGCTGATTTGGTAGACAACTGAATTTCTGACACGACTGACAACTGAAAAAAAAAGGAAGTGTCTCGTCGTAAGACTCCGACGAGGCACTTTCTAACGATAACACTGAACATCTGGCTTGGCCCAAAGAAACGGATAACTTCAACTACGGTCCGGAAAACATCCTGACTTCTTTTGAGAAGGCACACTAAGCGTTTTGTGCTGCAGACCATGTCGATCATTTATTACCCGTTGGGTTTTGCCGCACCGTGCGTGGTTGGAGAGGTGATGCTGTTTCAGCAGTTGTGTACTGAAAAGGTCGACTGAGATGAGTATCTCCCTGGCCATCTCGCGATAAAATGGCATAACTGGGAAAACAGCTCATTATTCCGCCGAAAATCAACGTTCTCCATCACCTTATGAGTGGCGTTAAAGCATCATGGAACTACATGTATTTGCCGACGCAAGCTTCAAAGCTTACAGAGCTTGTGTATACGTCCGTGTAAAAGCTTTAAATGGAAACTTGACCAGCACTCTGATCGCTGACAAGTGAAGGGCTGACCCACTAAAAGCTCTATCATTGGTGCGAATAGAGCTAATGGGTGATTTAACAGGAAGCAGGCTGTTAAAATGTACAGTGGAAACATGTAGCGATATCACACCAAAAGCGCTTTTCTTTGTACTGACGCAACCATAGTTCTTAGCTTACTACATCGACAGTATTCGACTTCCAAAAAATTCGTAAGGAACCAACTAGATGAAACTTCGGAGAATACTTCGCAACGCACCAGGCGCCATTGCCCTGGAGAGAAAAACCCGGCGGATATACACCCGAGGTGTATATTTAGAAGGCCTGGCTACCTACGTTAATTGCGGCAGGAACCAGCTTGGCTTTGCAGAGACTCCGAAAAATGGCCAAATGTGAGTTCATTACCGCTACAGACGACCGACGCCGTAGCAATAACAATGACAAAGCCCATGACTCTTTCCTCGACAGAAAGCTCTGTGCAGTTGGCCTCCATACTATATATTACAAGTTTTGAATGATATGTGGAACTCAACGTCCCAAAACCACTATATGATTATGAGAGAGTCCGTAGTGAAGGTCTCCGGAAATTTCGACTGCTTAGGGTTCTTTAACGTGCACCCAAATCTCAGCACACGGACCTACAACATTACCGCCTTCATCAGAAATTCAGCTGCCGCAGCCGGGATTTGATCCCGAGACCCGCGGGTCAGAAGCCGAGTACCTCAGCCACTGGAACACCACAGCGGGGCATAGATACCACAAGGTTCAGCTTATTGTACAAGCTCCTGCGTATTTGTATTAGTGCAGTGTTTCATCTCTAACGTGAAGCTCAAGCTTAAAAACAATGAAGCCGTTTAAACTGATCAAATATTGGAAGCCGAGAGAGATTTTTTTTGACAATTGGTAACTGAATCGTTTTCTCATGAAAATAGTTGGCTACTGAAACATAAGTATTCGCCTAGTCACACGTGGGTAGCACAACTGCACCCGTTTATCGTCGAGAACAGATTTTTACGCATCGGCGGAAGGTTGCAAAACCGCAACGACAACCGGGAAGCTGAGCATCCACACTTCCTTCAAGTCAACACCATTTTAATGAAGTGGTGATTTCCGAAGCCCACAAGCGAGACATGCATGGAGGAGTAACGGTGACGGCCCACGACATACGCGAACGCCTCTGGGTATCAAGAGCTCGACAAGCGCCAAAGAATGATGATTGATTGATTTGTGGTGTTTAACGTCCCAAAACCACGCTATGATTATGAGAGACGCCGTAGTGGAGGGCTCCAGAAATTTAGACCACCTGGGATTCTTTAACGTGCACCCAAATCTGAGCACACGGGCCTACAACAATTCCGCCTCCATCGGAAATGCAGCCGCCGCAGCCGGGATTAGATCCCGCGACCTGCGGGTCAGCAGCCGAGTACCTTAGCCACTAGACCACCGCGGCGGGGCAACATGCGCCAAAGAAATTAATCAACTGACGCCTGAAATGCACCTGTCTTTGCTAGAAACCAATCGCGCCACCGTACCCGCCTCTTCCAGCTTTCCAAGTGGTAAAGACAAGACCTTTCGACACAACAGGGCTTGATTTCGCCGGTCCACTGTACAAGAAAACGTCCAAGGACTCGAATAGCAAAATGTACATTGTACTTTTAAGTGTGCAGCAACAAGATCATTGCACTCGAAGCTCGTTTTCGACATGTCTTCACCAGCTTTTGTCTCGGCTTTCCGGCGCTTTATTACAAGAAGGAAACTACCAGAAATCGTATATTCCGACAATTCCCTTACCTTGAAGGGAAAATCTCGGGAGATACAGAAATTATAGAAAGTACTTCGACAAGACGACTTCGAGGTATAACTTGCGAAGCACAGAATTCAGTGAAAGATCATTGTCGAAGCGGCCCCATGGTGGGAAGGCTGGTGCGAGCGTTTAGTCGCAACTGTAAAAATGGCACTCTGAAAAGATTTTGCCCGAAGCTGTCTGTGCACTCATGAACGATATTGATTGAGGTTGAAGTGGTGCTCGAATCTCGACCACCAACGTATTCACAAGATCAGCCCAACGAGCCCTCAGCCCTCACGCCAGCGCATATCTTGGTTGGCCAGCAACTGACTACGTTGCCATAAGAATTGGCACCTTCAAGTCGAGTTACAAGCCACAGTGCAAGAGACTACCAGCACCATTTTTCACATAAACAAAAATGATCAATAATTTCTGGAAGCGATCGAAGCATGAATATTTGCTACAATTACCAGCTGCTCATCGTTCACCCACGCATCAATCAAGGAACGTAAAGGTCGGCGACATCGTGATTGTAGACTTTCCTAAAACGACCAAGTCAATATGGCCACTAGCCCGAATTCAAAAGGTATACCAGGGCTAAGATGGAGTTGTACGCGCCTGCTCAGTTTCTTTGCAAGGAGGCAAGACCTCTAAGCGGCCCGTACAGAAGCTACATCTTCTAGCGCTATATGTCACCGCATCTAAGGCATCGGATGATGTCGGTGATCAGCAGACAACCAATAAGAGGGATGGTGGGCTGCTGTCTCAGCAGCTAGCGCCAAGAAGTACTTGCTGCACTATCACCATCGTGTTGAACAATCAGTAATTCATTTTCATCATTAAGCGCACTTGTTGGGCGTGTCTCGCGGCTCCGTCTTTCTGGCGGTGCCACACTTTTCGAATGTCGGCGTTCCCCGGGAATGCGAAACGAAACGCGAAAAGACATCCGTCCAAACACAGTGTGGTGACGCTAGCGTCTTGAAGAAATGCTTTAGTGAAAGAAGTAGTGTTGAGGGCACACGGAACGAAGAACTGAACTCTTTGAGTTGTTTGCGGCTTCTGCGATAAGCTGATTCTTTCAAATGGACGCCGCAGAAAAAGACAAAAACGAACAAGAACAAAAAGCACCGCCCGTTTGATTGTGCAGTATACAATGGTCTTCACTATGAAAATATTACTGCTGGAATTCCAAATGGCAGTATAAAATTGTTGACAAGCTCAAACATATTCCGGTTTTCTCTGAAGGTGCAATATGGGATATGGGTAGAAAAGTGACTAGTTAGCTTTCAAGAAGGTAGGAGTCAGTTTCAACCTAAGGAGAAAGGTAGATATTAGGGGTGCATAGCTCACGTGATTTGCCAAGGTCACAGCAGAAAAAAAACTTCCCATTGTAAACACATCTGAGCTGATTTCCGAAGAAAAAAAAAACTAACGAGATACCCGTGTGCTGGATAGTGTCGCGATACGGACGATACGTCGTCACTACTGAGATACAAATACATTTTTGAAAAGTATCTCACCACAGCAGTACAGACACTCAAAAATTTCAAAGAACTACTATCGTGCTACTCTTGTATCGTGATGCCCAGTTATTTATCTAGACACATGAGTGTGCATATCATTTTGTGCTTACTGTGTACTACATACATGTGCCACGTCACATTGTACTGATTTTAAAGGGACATATCAACCTTCATCCTTTATGTTTCGCATATCATCGATTCCCACTATACGCGGGATCTCCCGGTTTTTGGATGTGACTGCATTTACTCGGCTTCGATTTACAAAGAAAAGCATGGAAACTGCTGCATTTTCGTGATAGATATATTGAAGGAGGTATAAATTTATCCGTAGATGCATTACTTTTCTTCCTTGTGGTCCATTTGGTCTCGGTGCTAAATACCTCAAACTGATTTATATAGAGCCATTTTAGCATTCTTCTTTTCTGGAGACTTAAGTGAGAGAAATGTGGCCTAATTATCGTCGTTGAATTGTATTGCTGTACTATCCTTACTCTTAATTTTTCTAATAAAAGGCGTATTTATAAGGTGGGCAGCCAAAGCGCAGTTACGCTGTAGATAACTGAGTTTCCTGGTCATATCATTGCAATACACCGCGTGAGAAGTAATTTTAATGTAATGGGGTTAGAATTCTCGTGTGGCGGAAATCCCGTCGTCGGCGTCGGCACCGTTGGTTGTGGGTGAAAAATCATCCGTGAATGAAAAATCGAGAAAGAAGCAAATAAAAACAAGAATAAAATTATCGGTCCCCTAGAGGATCGAACCCGGGCCTTTCGCGTGGCAATCAGGTGTCCTACCTCAAAGCCACGATGCTCCTTGCAGCTGCTTGGGGAAAAACCCCAGATAAATGGCATGTGGTGAAAGGAGTCTCCTTGATACATTTTCTTCGACAGGTGTCACGATGAAAACGTGCCCATTCGACGATTTGTAGGCGCATGTGGGAGGCCACCAAACTACGTCGAAAAAGGCTGGGATTGTGCAACCATCGCTGCTAAAACACGCAAAAATTTTCAAACAGCTTTAAAATTCGACAACTATGTCCATCTAGCGGAGAACATATCATACCTTTCCAGAGGCGTTGATCAAGCAACCAGCAAACGCTAGATATTGTGCTGCTATCTGTGAGGCATTGAGAGACTCTTTGTGCCCGTTCAAAGAAATGTCATTTCAACAAACCACAACACTTGCATAGATTAAGCTTTTAATTTTCACGACAGCATAAGTGAAGTACTGCAGTTTCCATTTCACTGACCTGAAGGCGATGCTTGTTGCGCTTGGCCGGAAGCCGTCTCCAGAAAAACAAGTCGAACGATTGCCAGATAACAAACGCAAGACAGACGACAGATAATGACCATTTATGAATAGAAGCGTCACAGTGAATTTTTGCCAGAATATTGTAGAAGGCTTCAATTATCCGACCAACTTTCACTCCCCGCAACTTTCACACAGACAATGCTTATAGGTTGTCAACATCTCTTTTTTCGTCAACTCAATATTGCATATGTTTTCACAGCGCAATGGCAATATCAGTGTCGTATCCATTAGCTGTACTGTCAACTGCATCCAAATGAAAGGGTCACTGATGTAGCACAACGGCTTCTTTCTAATAAAACTAAGTATTTTCCGAAGTAGGCTAGGAAAGAAAGAACAAGTGCAAATTGTCACTTATATGTATCACAGCAGTGTTTATTACCAGGTACATCAAACTCTGAGCGCTTGTTGCGTGATTGTTCAACATTCGATGTTCGTTCTTACGTTGCCCAACGCATCCACTGCACACCGTAAAACTTAAAGCACAAATGGGCAACCATGAGTGAACAAAACCTGCATGTAACCAGCCCGTGGTCGTCGCAAAACCGCCTGCGTTCAGTCTAGACATAGTGTAGATGCATAGCGATCACCTGCACCCTCCATTCTGCGGATCGACAATTCTTGAAACGGCGTTACAATGAACCACGGCGCTAGTTCCATGAAACGAAAAAAAAGCAACTCTTTTATTCGACTGCAACCCGTGAGCGTAGAACGCGGCACTCCTCTGACTTCGCTTCTTGATGAAGCTGTCAATTTTTCTCGCCAGTGCTCTCCGTATTATACTGCTTATAAACTTCGAAGTACAGTGTGTTTCCAGCGCATGCAGATCTCTTGTAGAGGCACCACAGTAATAACTGCTTTAATACGGGTGCTTAAAATATACAGCCAATAAAATGCCCGTTTGAGAAGATAAACGCCCAAGCATTGACTTCGCCTCTCGTACACCTTGGCCTGGCCTTCCCAAATTAGCGGGCAATTATAAAAAAGCCCAAAATAATATTTTCTCGCCACGTGTAAGCTTTACCAGCAGCGCGGCGGCCCTTTCAACCAATCGAAGAAGCATCGCGGAGTGGAGAAAAGAGCGAGCCACGCACACGTGTGGGAGAACGCTCTCTCCGTGCGATTGGGACGGCTGGAGATGAACCCGCCATGCGCCCGTCATCTCAGAGGCTATGCGGTCAAGGGGGTGATTCCAACAATGCCCACTCGATGATGCGCCGCCACCCAGGTCGTTAGGGGGTGCGCACAAGAAGAATTCATACATGGCGTGGCTTCTCGATGGCCAGTGCGATCGCCTCCTTCCGACTTTGTCCACTTCTATGAAGCGGAGAAACTTGGGCAAGTTGGTAGGACACTTTATGTACGAACAGCGCTATACAGCGCTTTTTTTATGCTTGAATTTTCGCTTCCGTAGTAACGTAATAACAACTTCTACGTTGCGTTGTTCGTACATTAAGTTATGTCTATTTCGTTCTCATCGTTTCGTAGGCACGACAGCACGTGACAAGTTCCTGTGTTGAGTGTTACACACAGTACCAATATCTACCAAGCCCCCTCATCTGTTTGCTCTCAACTCCGTTGAAGAATGCCTGATAGCTGCATGTCTGTCATTTATGAGCGTTAAGGCCAGACCATATGAAGAGTTTTAGCCAGTGTTTGCTGCTGTTGCGTCTCTCGGCGTCATGATATGGATCTTTTTTACGGAGAGGAGGATATCCTCCTTTCTGCGCTGTTGCACAAGAGTACAAAAGCCGACTTCAAAGCCTCGGCAGCACATTTTTTGTGGGGTCACGTTCACTAACAACAGCCAAGAGATGAATGTGGTGGCGCCCAGGGAGTCTTGAGTGAAAAGGCATAGGTTTGATTTGTGGACTTGTCCATCAGCAGCGCTAACGCAGATAGGGCCAAGGGCCGGAGTGTCAGCTAATTATTGGATAATCAAAAGGGAGAGAGTGGATCGCTTTACACAAAAGGCAGGTGTGAATAATGGCGACTCGCGGTGTACCTTAAGATCACACGTGCGCTCTAAACATTTATTGTTCATCAACGCAAAAAACAATATAGCTCTCCTACCGGCCCTACATGGCAGGCCCCAATATTGTGCCTATACATACCGAATTGTCGAAGTACCATTCGGTTACGCGAGGAGTTCATTAAGGTGGTGTTTTAATCTGAATTTGTTGTGTGAGTGTGTGTGTGCTTGTGTCTATGAATTATGTCGGCTATCTGACAGCAAGTTACTAAACATAATTCTCATATTGTGGCGGGTCCCGCAGCTATAAGCTGTTATCGTCTCTCAAAATCACATCGTAGTATTGGGGCGTTCAACAGCGACAAATACTGTATACAGATAAGCTGTTTGCTCGAGTATAATAGAGAGTCGGAATAGTTGAAATGCTTGCATAATCGATGCAGCGCTAAGACAAATTGAACACAGAGTCAACATGGCGAGTGCTGTCTCGCAACGGAAAGATTTATTTTGGAAGCGGGAAAACAATGTCGTACATAGGAGACAAGCGAATATAAAAGGCAGTAAAGCAAATCACTCAACACATGAACATACCTCCAAAAACTCAAACCTGCCACCTGTTATCACATGAGCCAAGCAGATAAGCAAATGTCCTGTCTTCCAAAAAAAAAAAAAAAGGTCTACGCGTGGCTCACGCATGTTTTTCACTCTTTTACTGGGGACAGGGTAAACAAAAATAGTGAAAATAATCGCAGAATATCCACGGAGTGGAGGACGATGAGTAGAGCGAAGCGTCTGTCACCGCGTCCATGTCTCTGTCTGTTCATTCAAGCGTCCATGTGTCCGATCGCGTTCGAGAATGCAGATGGCGCGCGGGTACACCGACGAGACGCGAGCCAAGGAAGCCGGGCGCAAGCGCCTTTAATGCGCCGACCGCTCTGCTTCGTCCATGCGTCATGAACGATCCGCCACTTGTGGCGACTATCCAGGTGACTAAGAAAGGCACTTGTTCTCCGCGTACCCACGCACAGCCCGCGCCGCAACCAGCGAGAGAGTAGCACTACAGCGCCATTTAGAATATCCTCTCACTCAACAGCAGTTTGTGGGTACTTCTATGAGAATGCCTTCTTTTATTTCTTGTCTATTCTTCGCTAGGTTACGCGTGACGATGACAAGCTGAGACTAAGAGGAGCTTCGCACATAAAACTGTCTTTTTCTGTTTGTGTTATTTGAAATCGGTGGCATTTTACGATTTAAAATCTGTGGGTTTTTTGCCTCACCGGTTGTTTTTGTTTCTTTAAAAGTGACTTACTTCGACACTTCTGCTTTGGCCTGCGTGCTCCTATTTTTACGTAGCGAGGGAATCCTTGTAGCTCAAGAATCATAGCCGTGTTTTGAGAAGTTACAGTTTGCAAGCTAGAGTGCATTTACACATTCAGAAAATAATGGGCTCAAAACTGCGAAAAAGAAAGAAAGCAAAGGCTTCAAGCTTTCTGTCAGGAATTCTATATCTGTCTGGGGACGTTTCAGTTCATCTGAAAATCTTTATCGTGCCGGGGACGTCTTAATAGTGCCCTAACTGGTAGGCTTCAAAACTATTATCGTTTGGACATTAAAACAAACACAGCCAGCCGGGAGAAGATGCGAAAGGCTGTCCGGGCCACATTTACCACATGGCATCATAAGATACAAGTCTATCCCATAGCCTTTGCTCGGATGACGCCGAAACTTGTAAATTTCACAAAACACAAATGAATGGTGAACTATTTGGTCAATAATAATTCCTTCCAGCATCTGTTATTGAGGCGGGTTAACCAAATTATCCGGAACTAGCTTATCTAGCATTACTTGCTAAATGTCTCTATGAGAAAACTCATAACTCTAACGAGTCGTTGAATTGCTGTATGGGAGCGCGCTTCGAAAAATTGTTTTCCTTGGACACTGTGAACATTGTAAAAGAACTTGTTGTTAGGCTAGTTGGTACAACATTTCTAAAAGTAATTCAAGCACGAACACATGACAAAATCACTCACACACGCACACACCCAGGGTATGTGCGTGTGTGAGCGATTGTGTCGTGTGTTCGCACTCGAATTAACTTTTCGAAACACTGTAAACTTGCACTATTGATATTGTGCTCAATTTTAATAATAACATTAGAGTCTATCTGAATGAGCTGAACTCCTGTGGAATGTGGCAAAGCACTGCACAGTGCAGTGCCTACACACTCTTTACTTGCGTCGACAGTACTTTGCTGACTGGTCTTCACAGCAGGCGACAAGAGAGGCTCACCAGGCAAGACGTTCCAACACAGAGAGAAAAAATTATAGTGTCGATGAGTATCTTGCTGCTGCCTATTGAACGGGCCCGTTAATTTGCTAGTATCTCATTGCATTCTTTAACTAATGCACATTTTTTATTCAAATGCAATAATTTGAAATAATGCTTTTTTGTACTTGTGTTGCTTCATCTAAAAATTACTGTAGAAAGAACCACATATTTGGGCTAGTATTTAGATAACGTAGTAGGCATTACGTTGAAGCAGAAATATTGTTCTGTGAGGAAGTGTTCCTAATAAACACGACATCTAATAACTATTATGGAGTGATAATTAGCCACGTGAAGGAAAAATTTAGAAAAGTTTGCGTTACAATTTTCAGCGGTAACTCTGCTTGAGTTAGTTATCAGCCTTTCAACATTTGATGTTGAAAGGCTGATTATCACAGTGATAGTTAGGTATTTCCAGTAACTGTCGTAGTTATGGATAAAAAAGTACATAAACTTCACCTAAAGAACACGGGGATATATAGGGCTTACCCTGTTTATTTTATGTGGTGACGTGGAAATAAACCCTGGCCCCACGCAGAAAGAACTATATGAAGACGTGCTCAACGGCCAAGCGAAAATTCACGATGAAGTGCTTGCACTAAAGAAACAGTTTGATGAATTGAAAAATATGGCACACGATTTCATTACGGCACAAAAGGATTCCCAAGAACGCAGCATTGGCAGTGAAAAGGTGCAAAATACGTTACAATCACAGGGACATATTGTAAACTTTCAAAACAAAAAGCTTACCACCTCGAAGACCGTTCAAAAAGATCGAATTTGATTATTCACGGTATTCCCGAGTGCCCTAATAAAACTGATGCAACTCTGAGGGAAAAGTGGTTAAGGATTCATTCACAGAAAATCTTGGTGTGAAATGTGATTCCATCTGACGCATACACCAACTAGGAAAACAAACTGGTAGTAGAATTGAGAGTCGGGATAGTTGAGATGCTTGCATCAGACCTATCAGACTTGTCATCCTTCATGTTCAAAATTTTATTGAAAAGAAAGTAGTATTAGAAAATGCCAAAAAATTGAAAGGATCGACGGTATCTATTCAAAATAATTGTTCGCAGTTGACACTTAGGAAACGAAATATGCTGTGGGACAGTGCTAAGAACGACAAGCGACAAGGAAAAAAAAGTATTCTTAGTACACGACAAGCTTATAGTAGATAAAGATACATTTTATTTGGATGAATTGCTAAACAGGCGAGTAAAATCAGGAGACCGTTAATCTTCCAAGCTGCACTCGTGACCTATTCCAGCATTATGTAACAAACAGTTAATGGTACTAAATATTATTACCCGAAGCATTGTGAATAAAACTGAAGCGTTCGAAGTGCTTCTGCTGGAACACGATCCACATATAACAGTTGTTACCGAGACTTGGCTACACAAGCATTTGCCTAATGTCGACGTCTTCCCCCTATCCGACACAGTTTTTCGTAAAGACCGACGCACTAGGGGAGGGGGGGTGGCTATATTAGTAAAACGGTGTATTGATGCTGTTTTGTTGGATGATCTTGTTGACATAGAATGCCTATGTATTAGGGCTACTTGCTGGGGCCATTGTCTCGTTGTAGGTGGGTTGTACAGACCCCCACGCATTACTCCAGAATACCTTAGCACACTGAAAAATTATATGGCGAAATTTGAGAGTAAAAAAGTCTTACTGATTGGTGACCTGTACCTACCTGGAGTAGCCTGGGAGAGCCCTGACGCCGGCATTAGCACTTCGAAACATGTTAACATAGTGTTTAAGATAGTGTTTGACATAGTGTTTGGCATAGTGTTTGCAGGTAGTTCAGGTGTACCTACGCGCGTACAGAGGATTCCCCCTCAATATTAGATCTTTTGTTTCTGAACCGCAATTTCTCCGAATATATAGTAGAAGTAGGACAAGGTCTTTCTGATAATAGCTATGTCTTCGCTTCCTTTCCTCTTGTTCCACTAACTGGCCATACAAACCCAGTGTTTCGATGCTTAAAGACTTTTCTAGGGCTAATGATGCAGACGTAATTGAACACCTAGAAACATGTCTTACAATTTTTGATGACGTAATTGTTACCGTGCTCTGGACACGATTCAGGAAAACGTGTCATTTTTGTTTAGATATTTTTTTTACCTTTTAGGCACAAAAAAGTTAACAAACACCACGGATAAATCGTAACATCATTCATAAGAAGCGCAGAGTTAAGCAACTGAAAAAAAGGCGGGCAGTGGCTGATTTGGTACTTGATGCGCACAACAGTCTCGCTCAAACTGTGCGCAGCTCTAGAGAGTATTACTTTAAAACCTCATCACCTAACTTTATTGCAAATGACCCCAGTAAATTCTGGATCTTTATCAGTGAAAAGAAAACACCTGTATCACAAATATGAATTGATGGAACCAACGTCACTGGTCAGAGAGACATTGCCCGGCATTTTAATCAATATTTCCAGAGTGTGTTCAACACTGCTAATTTCAGCTGCATATCTATTGCTACAGCCTTTCCTTATGACGAAGTACTGTTTATTTTTTACCCAGGCGTGGTGTTTATATTGCTAAATTTAAAAACTAAGGCATCCTGTGGCGCTGATAACATACCAAACGTATTTTTACGACGGTATGCTTTTTCTCTAGCAAAGTGTTTGGTTATTATTTTCACTGTTTTTTGTTGTCTTTCCAGATGCCCAGTGACTGGAGCACAGCCCGCGTTGTACCCATCTTTAAAAAGGGGGACCACTTAGCACTAGGAAATTACCGTCCAATCTCACTAACTTCACAATGTTGTAAAAATATTGAACACATCATAGCTACTAGTATAAACAAGAGTATTGAAGAATGCTCTACCTTAAACTTGTATCAACATGGTTTCCGGAAAGGATCATCTACCGTAACTCAACTCGTCACACTGTTTCACTCTCTTGCGTCAAACGTCGACAGACACGGAGGAACAGATATGCTCTTCTTAGATTTCTGCAAAGCCTTCGATAATGTTCCCCATAGTAAACCCATTTCCAAACTTAGAACAATAGGTATACCTGAAATATTCATTTGTTGGATTTCTGCGTATTTAAATAATCGCAAACAGTACGTTAATGCAGCTGGCCAATATTCGGACTGTCTTCCGGTCACATCGGGCGTACCACAGGGCAGTGTGTTAGGTCTTTTGCTTTTTCTATTGTATATCGATGATATTGTTGATGTTATTCACCCTAGTGTGGAAATAAGATTGTTCGCAGATTATTGTGTTTTGTTCAAAGAAATATGTTCCACTAACGATTTCAGAAATCTGAGCACTAGTATTTGCAATATATATGAATGGTGCAACAAATGGGGAATGTGTCTCAACGCGAACAAATGTATGTGCCTTCCAGTGACTCGCCAAAAGAATGCACAATCGTATACATACCTAATAGGGTATTTACCACTGCAACAAGTAAACTCCTATAAATACCTTGGTGTGACACTCATTTCTAACTTATCTTGGAATTTCTATATGAATAATGTTAATCTGTATTTCGCAAACTATGTCTTCTTAAACATGAACTTCGAAGTGCTCCCACGAATGTTAAACTACTTTGTTACACAGCCCTTGTGCGACCAAAACTAGAGTACGCGAGCATAGTATGGGATTCTTAAAGAAAACGTAATATATACACTCTTGAGCGTATTCAAAGAAAAGCTGTTAGATTCATATTCAACTAGTACTTCAAGTTAGACTAACCCACAGATTTATTGCTAGCCAACAACATTCCCTTACTGCAGATGCAAAGACAAAAAGCTAGATTAGAATTGCTTGATCAACTTTTGAACAAAAAATAGCTGCAAAATAACAAAAACGCCGACAAAGGAGAAATACACAAAACTTAAAAAGACGTTTCGGCTCCCCACACGGGAGCCTTGTTCACAAGGCTCCCCTGTGGGGAGCCGGAACGTCTTTTTAAGTTTTGTGTATTTCACCTTGGTCGGCGTTTTTGTTCTTTTACACTATGTTTGTCTCCGACCAAACGGGATTCCGTCGGACTCATGACTAAAAGAATAGCTCTAGACCCATTCCCGTATATGACACCCCTCAATATTTGACACCCGACACTACCACCCAAAGGCCTTGATCCCATATTTTGCTCGCACAGACCTACTGAAGTATTCGTACTTTCCGAGAACCATACGTGAATGGAACTGTCTTGCTAATACAAGTGATGAATGAACTAACCTACCAAACAACCATCTTCGCCATTTATTGTTTTGTTTCGCAATTATTTTATTTATATTTATATACGTGTTACCACCCTGCTTGGACCTCGAGTCTGCAGTATTGAATAAATAAATAAATAAATAAATAATGCAAGGAACTTAGATATCTTCAATTGTTAATTTGCTGCTGTTCCGCAGTCATGAACACCACAGAACGCTTACGCGCATGTCTACTATCCGCGACGTCGTTTTCCCGCTTTGTAAACCTTTCTAAAATAGTTTTATCATCTTCTCTGCCAAAAATCGCCCCTCCGAAATGAGGAAAAATTGCTTTTCAACGGAGTTTCTCCAGGAAAAGTTAGTGAAACGAAATTATTAGACTTAGTCATAGATGAACATCTGACGTGGCACAGTCGTGTGCAAGATGTAACTTGGAAGATACACGAAAATAGGCCAATGTTTTATAGGCTACGATGTCTGTTTCCACTACGCACCATTCTGACTCTTTACCGAAGTTTTGTTGGATAACATGTGTCATATTTTAATTCAGTCTGTGGTCTTGCATATCCAACAACATTACAGCCTAATCAGGTACTGAAGATACTGTTTTGCGAATAATTTGTTTTTTCTGGCGAACTTAATTTATATCATTTGCTTATCCCTTATTGAATATTTTACCACTGCATCATAGCATTTTTTTCCGCATTTCTATTACTTTGTAGAAATTTCTGATAAATATTATGCACACTCCATCAGTTCAATTTCATCAACACGTCACACATTATTGAAAACTTTCCTCTTCATTAATGCTATTAACAATATCACGAGCACGCACAAACTATGGGGCATTCTCTTTTATAAATACTTTAGCCAGTCTTTGGAATATCTTTCCTACACAAAGCACTTCATCATTCAATCAGCATTTTTCTAGCTCACTGCGCCAGTACTTCCTCTAAAATTTCTAAAAAAACACAACTTCGTTGGCTTTCGAGTTCGCGTACCATTCAACCTTTTGAGGTTTTTCTTTTATTCCTATATGGTATTCTTTTATTTTGTGAATAATTTCTTTTTACTCACTGTATAATGATTTGTTTTGATTTGCATACACCTACGTATGAGATATTGTTCTACGTTTTTTTTTCACACATATATATATATATATATATATATATATATATATATATATATATATATATATATATATATATATATATATATAATACATAGTTTCTAGTTTCGTTTTGCACATTGAATGATTTGTCTTCTTCAGTATACACCTATATATAAAATTGCTGTACACGGATTTAAATACCATAGTTTGTCATGGAGACCCCTTCCGCAACTCTTGCTGAGTTATAGGGTCCTAACTGCGTAAATATTACCCATTGTACTCCATTTTTGTTACAAAGAAGAATAAACTGAATAATAAACTGAAACAGTCTTTTTAAGTCAGTCTTGCTGTTGCGAGAAAGCACTGGCTCTTGTTCTTCTCCTTCGTCCTGTGCAGTCTCTGTTACTGTTGTCTTTAGTGCTGCATCAATCATGCATTTTACTCCCACTTTTTTCTTATTCCTGTTTAGTGTGCCATTGAAAATAAAAATAAATATGAAGGCGATAAAACAGCAAAATATTCATGCAGTATTTCGTCGAGAAACCAGAGAGAGTAGCCTCTGACGTGTCGAAGTATGACAAGAGTGCTGTTGAAGTCGAGTGTTGTAGTGAGAGTCGCCCCATATCAGGTGATATTCATCTTAAGCTCTCGATAGAACGCTTCGCGCAAGGCTCCGCTGCATCGTCATACCTGTTGATACGCAGCGGTCCCGGCCTGGGTTTGTTGGTTGTATGGCAGCCTTGTAGCTTGCTGTTGTGGTGGCTTGTTCGAAGCTGATTATTATACCTCAACCTTGGCTCATACCCACTGAAGAAACTGGTCAATAGTTTATTATGTGAATTTGTGAGGCATTTTGAGTATAGAGTATTTATACCTAAAAGAACAGCGTGCATAAATGAAAGGAATGCAACAACCATTTTTTGCTATTTCAGCTGAGACAGTACACTCAATATCTTGAACAAAAATTAGATGATTAAGAAGCTTTTTAATGAATTATTTATTGTAATAAAACACCCATATAAGTAGAAATATAAATTCTCATTCGTCTTGTTTAGTGAAGGTAACTTATATCAAAAGCGTGCTTGTGGCCGAAGCCAAACCACCAAAGGTAAGCATACTGTCACTTGTGAAGGTCAGCCCAGATTATTTAATGGGAAAACCAGAATGTATCGGTGGCATGACCGAAAATAGTGGTTGGTTGTTTTCATTTTTAACAAAATTTGCAAAGAAATTATGTCAATAGGTTATCTCTGTATGAGCAAAATTTACCGAGGCGCCACATCTTAAGTTACAGGTTTTCCCGCTCACTTCAATCTAAGTGCCAGCTTAAATAATCCACACGCCAATGATATTATCTGAGTACCATGGTATTCAATCCACGTGCGAAACATTTAATCCAAGCGCCAACTCGGAATGGGTGCAGTGAGTTTAATCCAAGTGCCAAAATGTTTAATCCAATTACCAATTTCTTCAATTCTGGTGTTAGTGAGTTTAATCCACGCACCAGAATCACAGGCTTTGCCACTTTATACAGTGTAAATAACGTAAACATGAAGCCGCAGGAAGAACTGTTCGATCACATATACAGGCTAGCGCTTATGAAATGAGGTGCATTGCTATTTACTGCTATCGCTTTGGTGTGATAGCTTCAAATTAAAAAAAAACAGTGCGTTATATTTGCCTTTACGGATACAAAATTCACTTGCTTATTGAGTCTATGTTAGTTTATGCTTCAGCATTACTGCATTTTCCTGACTAATCAACTATACCATCGCATGTGCAAGGCTCATGTCGTCTGTTCAGCAGGCGGCATTTGGTTGCTTATTCGCTGAGGCGTTTGCAGTCGTCTGCTCAGCCCGGTGAAAACGATGGTGACTGGCAATTCCTATGCGTCTGTCCTTTAAATCAGAAATAACCATTTAAAGAAGCTACAATTCTATTTATTTGGGTTCCTAATGACCTAAACCTTTACAATAGCACCAAAGGAGATGCTTCTGTTTTCATGTAAAAGACAATGCTAGTGTTGCTGATGCGTGTTTGCTTGAAAAACGTCTGTTTCGTCCAATACGCATACTTTTGTTTGAATAAAAACTTCACAGCTATTATGAATGTAAATTAAACTTCCGTTGCCGACATCAGGATTATGAGTGTATGCCAAGTGCACTGCAGGGCGAAAACCTTTTAGAGTTATCTCTAATTCGCTCTGCCCTTTAAGAAGCTCCAACTTTTTTCATTATGTACCTGCTTTTCAGCTATCACTGCCAAAGGCCAAGTTTTTTATATCTTGGTATGCGTTCCGGCACTCCAACAACCATTTTCTGTCCTTCGCATTACATGACCTGTCCCGGTCATGTATTGCTATACAAATACAATCATGAGCTTTAGTGGCGAACACAATATATTGGTTAACATGTCCCTGCTTTTTATTTCAACACCATTAAAATGATTTCACCCGGGCCAAGCACTCATCTAAAAACATTTACACAGCAAAGAACACACACGGCTGAGAATAAGTATGGCAGTAATTTTTTTTCACAAATATTGGCGGCGACTACAAATATTTATCTTTTTTATACTTTGCAACTATTATCTTACATATTGTCGCAACTGCAATTCAATTGTATTGCCGTTTTTGCGCCCCATATTCTGCTTTTTGACATAAATTAATTTGACTTACATCTGAAATAAAGCCTTTAACAATAGCATTTAAGACTGTGGCACTTGGATCAAACTCAATGACACGTGGCCTAATTGTGTTGGCACTTGGGTTAAATATGTTGGCGCTTGGAATAAATTTTGGCTCACAGACCGCAGGTATTAGCCCTATGTCTATTACAGACACACACGTATACCAAACATTGCCATGCTTCAAGTTTATTTTCCTGACGCATACCCCAGTGACTCTTGCTTATCTTGTGGACACATGACGACACTCATGCACATGCTCTGGGAGTGTAGAAAAACTTCTCCCGACTCTACCTCAAACAAGTGAGAGAGGTCTCTCAGGAGCTCACTTCTCGCCGACCAGCAATGGACCGTCCAGAAGGCCCACGTAGCGGCCGCCAGGTACTTACTCCCTGTCGGTCCCTACGTGGGAGACACGCGCTACACGCTAAGCGCGTCCTGCAGGGATGGAAGAAAGTTTTTTTAATTCATTCATTCATGGATTAAACAGCTTCGTTCTCACAATATTTCAATGGTGTGCGGAGTATTTACAGTGGCACTTGAAATAAAGAGAGTGAGAAAACCTGTAATTACTATAAATTTTACCTGCCTAGCGTGACACGTATAACTGACTTTACCACGAAGATTTTTAATGACTAATTGTGTCCGTGGTGTTACAAATACCATGAAATCTGCAAGAAGCGACAATTTTCTGTATCACATTGTAGGACTCGATCAAGATAATTTGAAATCATATTACGATATAATACAAGCTCAACGAAGCGTGAAAACAACGCGTAACACAGGACAGACACAAAGACGGACGAATGTGTGCACTGTCCTGTTTTTAGCTTCCTTTATCATGTACCAACCAGCCCAAGTAAGCATATTAGTACAATATAGGGTATTCAGGAAAAAATATCGAAGACCGAAATACAACATCATCATTAGCAGCAGGCTGACTACGTTCACTGCACGGCAAAGACCTTTTGATCTGCCATCAATCCGGTCCTGCGCTTTTTGCTATTATACATGCGAACTTTTTAATCTCATCCGCCCACCGAACTTTCTTTCTCCCCTGTGTGTGTTTTCTTTCTCCAAGAATCTAGTCAGTTACGATTAATGATGACTGGTTATCCTGCGTGCGTGCAACGGGCCCAGACCATGTCCATTTCTTCTTGATTTGAACAATGATGTCCTTAACCCCAGTTGGTTTCCTGACCCACTCTGCTCTCTTCTTGACTCTTGGGTCATAGCTATAATTTTCCGTTTCATTGTTCGCTGAGTCGTCCTAAATTTAGGCTGAGCCCTTTTTGTAAGCCTTCAGGTTTCTGCTCCGTAGCTATGTACTGGCAAGATGCAGCTGTTATATATCTTCCTCTTAAGGGTTAGTGGCAGACTACATGCATGATTTTAAAATGCCTGCCGAATGTGATCCATCCTATCCTTATTCTTGTAGTAAATTCGCTCTCATGGTTTGGCTCCGTGGTTACTACCTGTCCTAAGTGTAAACGTATTCTCGTACAACTTCCAGCATATCTCCACCTATCTAAACGCGTTGCTTTCTGCCGAGGCTGTTGCCTAATACTTTAGTTTTGTGCATGTTAACTTTCAGACCTACTCTTCTGCTTTCCGCGTCTAGTTCAGTAATATAAGCTGCAACTTACTCTTGAGTTACTTATCAAGGAAATGTTGTTAGCGAATCATAGCTAACTAAAATACTCTTCTTCAACTCTCATCTTTAGCTATTATCTTCCTAGGACCACGAGAACCTCCTGTACACGCAACAGACTAATTAGAAAAATACTAGCTCATAGAATTAAGGCGTCCTACTATTGAATTAAACTAAAGACCTAACAGGATTTCGTGCAGACTACTCTACAATAGATCATATTTATACTATCGGAAGGTAATAAAAAATGCGCCGTGTACAACCAGCCCCTGTGCATAGTCTTTATAGATTACGTGAAGGCGTTTGTCCCAGCCGAGACAACATCGGTGATGCAGGCACTACGAAATCAGGGCATCCACGAAACGTCCTTTAACATACTGGAAGCAGTCCACAGCGGATACACAGCCACCAAAGTTTTCCATGAAGAAAACACAGAACCTTTATAAAGAAGCGTGTATGGGAGGAAAACACGACCTGTCCAATGCTATTCACCGCGTTCTTACAGCAGATACAACATACTACTGCGAAAATTTCATCTGATACGGTACTTCACAATTTAGTTTGCAAGATAATTTGATACACTCGCTAATTGGTTGTTATAGACACCGTAATGTAGTGGTTAACGTCTCTCTGTCCAAACAAGTCTGCTTGAAAAATTCGTCAACGTGATCCATTAGATTAATGAAATGTTTGTTAGGGTCTCGAAAGCTCTGTCCTTCTTTTCAAAGTACATAATGTCACTTTTGAACAAACTTATTGTGGTTTGTTTTACCTGTTTAAGAGGACAGCATTTCAAACGCTACGGTGACAACGATTCTTGCTTGTCATTTCTGTAGTTAATGGGAGGTGCTGCGCAGCTTGCCAACAGGCTAGCGAGTAGCCCTCTAAGCCCTCCAGTTTGAATAATAAGCCCTCGCGAGTAGCCATCTAATCCCCACAGTTTGAATAATAAGCCCTCGCACGATGGCGCCTATACCAGTGTGCTGTTTTACCTAGTCCACAAAATACTGTTATGCATTACAAAATCAACTGTCTACAGGAAAACTGATAAAACATGCGTGTAGCATATAAAACGGCATACACTTTTCATATCGCTGTTATGCGCTGGTGTAAAGATTTCGTTACCTATAGACGAACTAACGTGGAATCAACCTTCCCCAGACACACTTGAGACCTATTGTATTGTCATGCAGTGGTTACTATGAATAGAGTGACAGCTCCTCCTGTATATAGGGTCAAAATATTTTATTGGGTTCACGTGCCCATATTTGGGTGGAGGTTAAATAACCCCAGTTGGTCTGAAGCCCTGGAGCCCTCCACTAGTGTCTCTCATAATGATATGGTGGTTTTCGGACGTTAAACCCCACGTATCAATGAATATTTTTAGAGCTGTCTTGATGGAAAAAAATGTGTAACTCAAAGAAAAAAAGAGTACGCTTCACTTTGATAGCGGCATGAGATATAATTGGCCTTCGGTAATTTAAAACTCAGCAGAAAGTATCTTGTTTTATACATCGCGTTTTACACACTCTAAGGTAGAATACTTGTATACTGGGCGCAATCTTCATAATGTTTGTGCAGCCGGTACATCCAATTACTATGAAGGACGCTGAGAGTTCTAAAATATCTGATTATTGGGTGTTCGTGTTTTCGCTTCTAACATTCCGCTTCTATCAAAATGTGGTCATAGCAGAGCATTTCCTCGTAAACAAAAAGTAACCGCCTGAGACAATCTCGAGTATTCCGATTAACATTGACAAGGCTCGCGCCGAGCAACGATAAGTCTTTCTTTTTTGTGTAGTTTGAACTTGATCACGGAAAAATAAACATAAGAACAAGTAGGAGAATAATGCAGAAACTGTAACAGCACTGCGCCTCCATTCACGCTATTACCTCCTATAGCTTTGATAACGTGGCAATTAGTAGAAGTAAATTGATCAGAACTGCCTAAAACAGCAAAAAATTTAACTAAAACACAAAATCCGTTCCGAGTCAAACATGCACTGTAATCAAGTATAGGAAAATCATTAAGGTAAACTCTTGATAGGAGGAGGAGGAATAAACGTTTAGTCCAGCAGCAGTGCACGAAACGGCCAGACACCTAAAAGCACATCTGCGACTATTTTTGCAGAAAATATCCACGCGGTCACCTAGGCAGTTCGCTACAACGACGCCCCTTTATCGACGCATGGTCTGCAGTGCATGGAGAACCGGCATCTGACGCTCCTCTTGTGATTTCTGGAAGAGGGTGGCACGGATTCGGCACAGAAGGCTGTCAGCTGATCCTCGGCTGGCTTTATAAGAGCTGGAATTCTCGTCCTCTTACAGTCCGGCAGCAGTGCACAAAACGGCCAAACGCCTAAAAGCACATCTGTGACTATTTTTGCAGGATAGCAAGAGCTATTCGTGTGTATATCGTTGCTCTCCTACACTGCTGCCGGACAAAGTATTTTCGTTTCGAAGTTGTTGTGCGGAAGTTGCTAATAGGAGTAAAGGTGACAAGAAGGAAATCGCAACGTTGTTCTCTGATTTTCAATGAGAAATATGTGCCGTGATAAGGTCACTAAAAGAAAGCCTGAAATTCTGCAGTAATACATGCGATGAAGTAAAAGAAATAAACACCGTTATTAAGGCACTAAGAGCGGAAATTAAAGTACTGGTTTCTGAAAACAAAAAAACTCAAAGCCGAAAACTATAGGCTTGAAAAGAAAGCCGAAGAACTTGAGCAATATCAATGAACGAACAATCTTGAGATAAAATGTGTACCAGGCGAACTTGACTCAACTGTCGTCTTGAAAAAGATAGGTGAGCATGTTGGAGAGCCAATATCTGATAGTGACAACTACATCTGTCACAGGGTGTCGACGGCAAAAAGCAATGAACGGAATATTGTTGTCCGGCTTCTCACGCAACAAGCGCAATGCGCTACCCGCAAAAGCAAAGAAAACATGTATCGTCTCCACTCACCTCTATTACGAAGGCACGGAAAGTGTCATCTATGTTAAGGAGCACTTAACGTGGCAGAACAAGCAGCTTCTTGGTGCTGCTATAGCCAAAAAAAATCTGCAAAGTGGAAATTTGTATGGTCTAGTGGAGAAAAAAACCTTGCGTGCAAAGATGAAACATCTGATGTAATTCGAATAACAAGCGTTCTTGATTTACATCTCAATAAGTAAAAAATGTTGAAGAGAAGAACTTTCTCCCCGATAAGAATTTTCGGTAGTTCACAATGTCGACTCTACAAACAACAATTACAATAATAAATATAGGCTCTTTTACCGTACTGCATCAAAATATAAGAAGTATTAGGAACAAACAAGAAGCTTTTGATGTATTTATGAGTACTCTTCACGTGGACATCAATGCAATATTGTTTACGGAGACATGGCTGTGTAATAGGGCTATTTCTCCCGTGTTTACAAATTATAATGTAACGCGCTTGGATCGCACAGGAAGGGGTGGAGGGTTGGCGATATACCTCCAGCAGCGCTATTCCTTTCGAACGCTTGATGATCTGTCTCTTAGTTGCGGTGACATAGAGTGCCTAGCAATTGAAACAAATCATTTTTAATGGCTGTGGTATATAGACCCCCCACTGGATGTAAGCGACATTTTCTCAGTCACTTGCAACAAGTTTTGCATTGTTTTAATGAAATCAAAAAACCATTTTTATTATGGGTGACGTAAATATCAATATGACAAGTGAAGACGAGTATGCACTTGATTTAAAAAACCTTGTATCATCCTATAGAGCTCAAAATGCCATTTTAGATTCTAACCGAATTACTACCACCAGCCCCACGTCACTGGACGTATGTATAACAAGCCTAAATAGTAGCGACTACACTGCAGGCACAATATGCAAAGAGCTAAGTGATCACCTACCTATTTATATTACTACAGAAAGCCTGTTGCTTAAAAATAAACGCCAAAACGTATCTGCGTTTAAGTGTATCAACGACGATTCTCTGCTTAAATTTTCTGATTTGATTTAACAGACAGACTGGTCACCTGTGTATGTGCAATGCAATCCAAATAGCGCATATGAGACTTTCATGGTATCTTCCTAGAGCCCTACAATACTGCTTTTTCAGTACAACAAATCAGGACACGAAAGGCTAAGAATACAAAACCATGGATCAACGGTGACCTCTTAAAGCACATCAAACACAAAAATATGCTTTTTTATAGATTCCTTGCTACTAGAGATGTTTAAATACTGCGCAAATTCAAGCAATTTTGTAACACTAGAAAGGCTAAAGTTGACTATTACGAAGCCATCTTCTCGCGCATAAAAACAGAACCAGCTGAAAAATGGAAGCAAGTAAATTCTTTAACTGGAAGAACAATAGCATCAAGTACACGTAAGCAAGTAAAAGCCGGTGATATAATTCTAGAGGGCACAGAATTGGCGAATGCATTCAACCAATAATTTGTAAATGTGGGCGTGAGTGATGAAGAGGCAACGCAATATAACAACCAGGCAATCATTTCTCTGAATTCTCTCGTACTACATGAAGTATTACCAGATGATGTCTTCCGGTATATAAAAGGACTAAAAACGAACGTTGCAAGTGGTTATGATGACGTAAAGGCAGCTCCAGTTAAGGTCGTCGCATCTGTACTTAGCCCTGTATTGGAATATATTATAAATTATTCCTTTTTCACCGGAAGCTTCCCGAAAAAACTTAATGTGGCCAACGTTACACTGATCCGTGAAGGTGGCAACACCTGTGACCTAACTAACTATCGTCCGATATCTGTGTTATCTGTATTCTAAAAAATTTATGAGCAATATATAAATACGCGCCTCATGGAATATCTTGAGAAATATAATATCTTATCACCGCATCAATATGGATTTCGCAAAAATAGGACCACGGAAGCAGCACTAATTAGCGTAAAAAGTCTCATAATCGAAAACATTGAAGGTAAAATGCACACGTTGTCTTTTTTGATTTGTGCAAAGCATTCGGTTTGGTTGATCATGAAATTTTACTGCTGAAATTAAACCGCTATAGAATTCGCGAAGTAGTTTCGAACTTATTTAAAAGCTATATATCATCGAGATATGAATTTGTTAGCATAGATAGTGAAAGGTCCAAATATTTAAACATAAAAAAGGAGTTCCTCAGGGCTCCATTTTAGGCCCCGTACTTTTCCTTTTATATATAAATGATATAACAGAGGTTCAGTACACACCCGATATTAAAATGTTCGCTGACAACACAAGTATACTTGTTACAGGCTCTATCATTCAGGAAGTAGAAGTGTAAGAATTTGTTTGACGTCATCTTCCTCATCTGTCAATAACCATAATCAGTCTTCACCCCGTTCCTCTTCTTCATCGGCGCCATCTTGCTGTTGCTTGAATAAAGCGTCAGCTGAACCATTGTACTTCAAGTGGTGGAAGGTGCTTCCCGATCTTTTCGACCTCTCTCTATCCAAATCCAGCTCCTGGAGCTCCGTTTGGGACGTCTCTCACGCCAGCAGAGCACCATGGCACAAGAGCAAGCCCAACCGAACCACCCGCCGGTGCAACCACCAGCCGCCAACCCTAGCCCGGTCAACAACCCCCCTCGGGAGCCTCCAATCTTCTCCGGTCTGCGTGGAGAAGATGTCGAAGACTGACTCGACAACTATGACCGCGTCGGTGTCTACAACAACTGGAACGAGGCATTGAAATTTGCACGCGTCCAGTTTTACGTCTGTTAGGTTGCCAAGACGTGGTTCCTGAATCATGAGAGCGACTTCCACGATTGGTCTTCCTTCAAAGACCAGCTCCAACGCATTTTCGGCACACCGACCGTCCGTTCGGAAGTTGCTCGCAAGAAACTGGCAGAAAGCGTTCAACATTGCGGTGAGTCTTACACTTCATATATTGAGGATGTGCTTGCACTTTGCCGCCGTATCGACGACACCATGCCAGAAGGTGATCGTGTCTGGCACATTCTGAAGGTATCGGACCTACCGCTTTCAACGCCCTCGTCGCGCACAACCCTTCAACGGTATCCGACGTCATCTCTGTATGCCAGCGTCTTGATACCTTGCAGTCAATCCGCCTGCGACCCGACTTCTCTGAGAGCCCCCTTGGCAAACAGTATGGAGCTCCGATCCATCATTCGAGCCATAATTCGTGAGGAATTGCAATCTCACAGTTTACCTCCTTCTAACAACGTTCCCGCTCAACCCGCCTCTTGGGATCTGCGTGACATTATTCGGGAAGAAATGTCACCGTTTCAAAGCACCCACCGTGCTCCACCATGCCCCCAACCCGCTTCGTATGCAGAGATCGCTTCAATGCAACCCTCGTCGTCTCAAGTACCACCACCTGTGCCTGATCATGAACATCTCGCACCTCTAGCCGCCCGTCCACCAAACCCAACCTACCATTCTTGCTGGCGGGCCCCACGGCCTGTTTGCTACTACTGTGGAATTCGAGGACACATTTCCCGGGTCTGTCGACATCGGCAGCAAGATGAACGTCGTGGTTATGCCGCTTTTGAACGAGACGACACATGTGCTCGAGGTTACTACCGTTATGCCGACAGTCGTTCCAACCACAGATCATCGTCTCCTGTGCGCATTTCCAACACGACCAACAATACACGTGCATCCCGACCACGCTCCCCTTCGCCACTCCGACGCTCTGTTTCACCACTTCGGCCTGTCTCTCAACTGGCTGCCCAGTGATCGGAAAACTAAACAATGCAGTTTTTGGAGACAAAACTGCATCGCGGCGAAATGACCCAAGTCCTCCTAAACGACCGTCAAACATGTTATCGGTAACTGTGCAAGGTGTGCGGATGTTGGCCTTGGTTGACACGGGAGCAACTATTTTAGTTATACGTGCCGACTTGTGTTCTCAATTGCAAAAAGTGAAGACACCCTACCTTGGATCATCTTTGATTGGGGCCAATGGAGCAATAATGAGACCATCGGCCGAATGTACAGCGCGTGTCTTCATTGATGGTATTGGTCATCACATCACTTTCGCTGTCTTAACTTCATGTGCTCATGAACTAATTTTAGGTTGAGACTTTCTCTCATCAGCATCTGCATTAATTTCTTGCCGTCAACGTGTAGTCCGATCACTGCAGCGAACCCGTGGACGAAAAACCATTGCGTTTCTTCACAGCTTCCGAATCCATACTGCTCCCGGGCCAGGAGCAACTCATCACCATCACTTCTACGAATATTGCCAATGGTGACTTCCTTATCACCCGTTCCAGCAGCTGTCTAGCTCGCGGCGTTGTAGTCCCCTCCAGCCTGGTGCGGTTCAAAGACAGTGCTGCGATAATCCTTTGCCTGAACCCTACCCCAGAGCCTGTCCTCCTACCCCAAGGTTCTGCAGTGTCATGTTATGTGAATACCCAACCGGTATCTTTGGTCTCTCTTGACGCCTTGACAGCTCAGCCACGACAGGCCCAGTCTGTTACTTCCTCCTTCTTTGCTCCCGGGATAAATCCTACCTTTCTGCTTCTCAACGTGAGGCGTTGCTAAATTCGCTAACGAAACACCAGGCCTCCTTCGACGCTAATGCTTCGGCACTAGGACACACCACAGTTGCGCATCATTGCATCTGCACTGAAGGTCAGACTGTTGTACGCCGTCGTCCCGACCGAGTCTTCTTGGCCGAGCGCAAAATCATCGAGGAGAGCGTGACCGATATGCTAAAAAGAAACACCATACGACCCTCTACCAGTTCTTGGTCATCACCCATTGTGTTGGTACAAAAGAAGGATGGATCGGTACGATTTTGTGTCGATTACCGCGCGCTCAACAAGATTACCCGAAAGAATGTATATCCGAAGCCCCATATAGATGATGCACTTGACTCATTGCAAGGCGCCCAATACTTCTCCACCCTTGACCTTCGGTTCGGGTATTGGCAAATACCAATGGATGAAGCAGTTAAAGAAAAGACTGCCTTTTCTACACCGGATGGTCTTTACGAGTTTAACGTAATGCCATTCGGCCTATGTAATGCTTCCACCACATCTGAAAGGATAATCGACACTGTTCTTCGTGGCCTCAAGTGGAAAACTTGTCTATGCTACCTCGATAATATCGTCGTGTTTTCTCCCAATTTTGCTGATCATCTGCAACGCCTAGATCAAGTGCTCACATGTCTCTCCAATGCTGGACTTCAACTGAACACAAAGAAGTGCCATTTTGGCAACACAGCTCTAAAAGTTCTTGGACATCTCGTTAGTAAAGATGGCATCCAGCCCAATCCGGATAAAATTTCCGCAGTCCTCAACTTTCCGCGACCATTTCGCTCCAACGAACTACGCAGTTTCCTTGGACTCGCATCGTACTTTCGCCGCTTCATTCGCAACTTTGCCACTATTGCCGCTTCTCTCCACAAGCTCCTTGCTAGTTCCTTCGATTGGAATGATCAATGCGAAGCCTCATTTTAAGAACTCAAGCAGGCACTGAGATCCCCACCGGTGCTTTGTTATTTCGATGAAAGGGCACCTACGATATTACACACTGAAACTAGTGGACAAGGAATCAGCGCCGTACTCCTCCACCGTGATCATGCCTTTCGCGAGAAAGTTGTCGCGTATGCAAGCCGCACTCTGACCTCTGCAGAGAAGAGGTACTAGATAACCGAACAAGAGTGCTTGGCTGTTGCCTGGTCCATCCGAAAATTTCGTCCGTACCTACATGGTCAACATTTTACTGTTGTGACAGACCACCATGCTCTTTGCTGGTTGTCCAAAATCAAAAACTTGTCCAGACGACTTGGCCGCTGGATTCTCCGAATACAATCTTATGACTTTGACGTCATCTACTAGACTGAAAGACAACATCAAGATGCCGACGCTATGTCACGATTCCTTTTGCCGCAGTTTTCGGCACACGTCACATCCCCTTGTCAAATCTGGCTATATGGAGGACGCCTTGTTGATATCAGCCATCTCTTCCCTACCTTCGTCCACCCGTCCGTCAGTTCTTACTACTCACCAGCGAGCCGATTCTACTTGCACTGACATCATCGGTCGGCTTACTGGCGCTTCATCTTCCCCTAATGCCAGGCTCCAGAAACAACTCAGACTATTCAAGTTGGAGGACGATGTGCTATATCGATACATTTTCCATCCGGAAGGTCACCGATGGGTTCCCGTCGTACCACGCGCATTACGCACTGAAGTTCTGCGCGCTTCCCACGACGACCTGATATTAGGACACTTGGGTTACTACAAAACATACGAGCGCATCCGCAGTCGATTTTTCTGGCCAGGTCTTTCCACGACGGTAACTAAATATATTCCCTCGTGCGCACTTTCCCAACACCGCAAGCGGCCCACTACTGCTCCAGTCGGGACCCTGCACTCACTTCCTTGTCCATCAGAGCCGTTCTCTGTCGTCGGTATTGACCTCTTCGGGCCCCTCCCAACTACATCAGATGGCAAGAGATGGATCGTCACCGCCGTGGATCACTTGACCCGGTACGCTGAGACGAGCTCGATCACTTCAGGAACTGCTTCGTAAGTAGCAACTTTCTTCTTGAATGCTATTTACCTTCGTCACGGAGCCCCTCGTGTTCTTTTGAGCGACCGGGGCAAGGCATTTCTTTCAAGCACGCTCAGTGAAGTTCTTCAAGCATCAAAAACAGTTCATGAAACAACATCTAGCTATCACCCGCGAACCAATGGCTTAACGGAAGGATTTCATCGCACGCTGTGTGACATGCTGTCCATGCATATCCAACCGGACCATCGCAATTTGGATGCCGTACTTCCCTTTGTCACGTATGCATATAATACGTCAGTTCCACGAATCACAGGCTATTCTCCATTTTTCCTAGTATACGGATGCCGACCGGCACTCGACTTTCATTCTTTTCTGGTCCTGTCAACTCTTCCCCATTGGTTTGCGAACAGTTTCTGTGCCGTGTTGCTCGATGTCGTCGTCTTGCCCGTGTAAACACCGAAGCTAGCCAAGAAGATTGCAAACATCGTTACGATGCCACTCACTTCGTCGTTCTCTACCACCCTGGCGACAATGTACTTCTGTGGACTCCTGCGCGAACGGCCGGCTTATGCGAGAAGCTTGAGTCACGCTATCTTGGCCCCTACAAAGTTGTCGAACAGACCTCACCGGTGAACTACCTTGTCACACCTGTTCATATCCCCACTGACCAACGCTGCCACGGGACAGAGATTGTGCACGTTTCGCGTCTCAAGCCCTATCGTATGCGTTCCACAGCGGAATTTGCGGCCTGGCTGGCCGCTTCCGTCGACGGGGGAAATTAGTGTAAGAATTTAATGGACGTCATCTTCCTCATCTCTCAATAACCATCATCAGTCTTCACCCCATTCATCTTCTTCATCAGCGCCATCTTGCTGTTGCTTGAGTAAAGCGTCAGCTGAACCGTTGTATTTCAGAAGCTCCAACAAATCTATATCTCTCGAAACTCTCAAGCTGGCTAACAAAAACAAATTAAATTAAATACGCAGAAAACCAAATTTATTATGTTCAGACCTATAAACAAGCGGATAAACGATAAGGTAGTCATTTTGTTCAGCGATCAGCGACTAGAACAAGTCAGTCCACAAAAATTTCTCGGAATCTGGTCTCACAAGCACATGTCATGAACGCCTCACGTTAATTGTGTCTTAACAGATCTAGCTAGTTTGGTGGGGTGTATGAGTAAAATCGCTTTCCTCCTCCCCTCATGGTGTTTTAAATCGCTGTATCATAGCTTGTTCTACTCCAAACTTTTATATGAAATGTTGGTATGGGAAACAACAACTAAGAGTAATTTAACAGTATTACAGAAGTGCGCGCTTCGTATCATAGAAAAATATTAATGTCATCCTAGGGACCTAGACACTGAAACACTTTTTCTCAAACACGAAATTCTGCCTGTTAGAAAAGTCCATAATTTTGGGCTGGTGCAACCTATTCATAAACATAAACTACAGAATTCCTACCTACGAACTATATCAACTAAATATGGCTTCAGGAAATTTTCCCGCAAAACTAAGAAAACACGCACGAATTACGGAATGCAGGAGATTGATTACAAAGTTATTCAGTTGCTAAACCTTCACGAAACAAATATAGAATTTACACTGAAATCTAAACCATTTAAATCTCATCTTAAATCACTTCTTTTTTCGACTGACGTCATTGTAGACCCATAGTCATGTACACGTAAGAGTAATGGTATGCTCTCTTTCTATGTATTTTTATGATTGTTCACTGTGATTGTAAAATCGGATTTGCTCCAACAGTGTTTGAAACGAAGCGTATTTTAAAATGTGTGCTTCTGTTTTTATATGCCAAAAATGCATGTTCTGAATGTTTGATTCTTTTGATTATAGAAAATAAATATATTATGGTTTGCCAGTATCTTCTACCAATTAAATATGTAACCGATGTATACAGATGTATGTTGCTGATGCGTAAATGTATAAGTCACTAATGCAAATTGTTTCTGGTTAATAGGGGGTGAGACCTCGTCAGGCTTTTAGCCTTTAGTCTTTGCCTCCCACAGGAAAAATTTCTGTATTTTTTTCTCCTGCAAAATAAAATATGTCGAATGAATTCTCAAAACGGTGTAGTGGTGTAGGTTCCGCGTCCACCTTAGGTGGGAGGTTTCCTCTTTCCAGGAACCCTCTGGCCTACGCTGCCTCCTCCTTGGCCCTGGCCACGAGACGTCATTGTTAGTCCAGGTCCTCCAAAGCGAGCTTTCCCGATTTGCGCCGTATCTGACACGTTGGGATACCTGATCCTCGAGCGTCCATTCACTACAAAAATAGACCTATCGCCTCCGCCGAATACCTGTGAAGCTTTCAAAGAAAACGAAGACCTTCTCGACGCAGGCGTAGGAATTGCGTCTGATTTTCTCGGCTGGTCTTTTTCAGTAAGGCTTCCAGATTTCACTCCTATATTTGAAGCCGAGCTAGTAGCTATTATTTTAGCTCTTCGTAAAATTCCTACGACCGAGACCAGTGCAATCATCCTAACAGACTCACTTTCGGTGTGTGCAGCTCTGACAACCTCTGAACAATCTCGTGCCCTAGCAGCGTTCCACACATTAGCATCGCCGCATTTAAAACTCAAATTAGTGTGGGTCCCAGGTCACTGCGGATTACAATTAAATGAACTGGCAGATGCTTTGGCACGAGCATCACTCGATGGACCAGTAATTTCAGTACTTCCCGAGTTAGAATACTTATCAGGGGTTAGAAATAGGAAATTCGCTATTTTTACAGATAGTTTAGAAAATATCACACAATGAACAGATTATCAGCACCTCAAATTTCCATGGAAAGCCCAGTGGAGTCCGTCAAAGAAACTTGAAATTATAATCTCCAGATTCCGGTGCCGTGTCTCCCTATTAAATTTTTATTTACACATAGCTGGTCTGACACTTTCCCCCCTTTGTCCGTTCTGCGAAGAATCAGAAATATTGAACATTATTTTGGCTCATGTCGTAACTATGCATTAATTAGGAAACGACTTTTAGATATTCCATTTGCGAAGCTAGGTTTAAAATTAACCACAGAAAATGTTCAAAGTTTTGGTGCCTCTGTTTTGGGAAATTGCCACAGAGATGCATTCGATGCGGTGTGTAATTTTATTCAAGACTCTAAACGTTTTTCGACATAAAGCCCACGTGAACAGATACTCAAAAAAAATCGGGTCGGAAAGTAATTTTAAATCCTGGATAAATCCGTGAGATACCAAATTAATCGGGTTTGGCAAAACCAGCTGTCTGGTCGGCTCCCAAAATCAAGTTGTAGCTATTAGTGTCTACTTTGTTGTTGATTCTTTTTTCTCACTATCTAAATCTTTGGTTTCTTTCTTTTTTTTAACATACTGTCTTCACTATACAACTCTCCCCCCCCCCCTTTTTTTTCGTTGTAAGCAATAATGCAGTTATTGTCCATATGAGACTATATGTTCTCTTGGCCAATCCCCCAGAGTGGGTACGAGCCATGGATTAGAGGATACAAACAAACAAACAAACAAACAAACAAACAAACTCGTATTAGCTATGACATTTATAAACACGAAGTTTTGTCAACTTACTGTTTAATATTAGACAATAAAAACGATATTACAGCCTAAACTAAACCGCTTGGTGTCTAATGCAAACGAAAGTTACTTAAGGCATACTCTATCTGAATTTACGCTGGATGCTCCGGAAAAAGTTTGCGGGTTCTTGGAAGAAAAAACAAATCTATTGGCTAAATTGTACACTGGGCCTTCCTAGTAGTCGAGAAACAAAGTATTGTAGAGTATTTCAACAATTATTTTCAAAGCGTTTTCTTTCCTGTCAAATTGTTCCGCCATGTTTAAACCATTCAATTGCTGCTTCATCGCCTGATGTGATTTCAAAACCTGGTATATTCTCTTTGTTGCTTAAGTGGAAAACTAAATAAACACCTGGACTAGATTTTACTCTAAATGCTTTTTTGCAGATATGTGCAAAAATTACCTGGATTTCTCGCATTTATTTTTCAAGCATCATTGCCTTCTGCAATCCTTCCTAATGACTGGCTCAAGGCACGCGTTGTACCTATACCTAAAAATGTTGATTTAACGTATATGACTATTTATAGTCCAACTTTTTTAAAGTGCCTTGTTGCAAGCTACTATATCATGTTATTGCCAAAGAAATTATGAATTTCTCGCTGATGAGAGTCTTTTGTCTGACCACCAGCACGGCTTTCGTAAAGGCCTTTCAACTGTTAACCAGTCAACCACAATAATTCACGAGTTCGCAGGTGTACTTGATAAGTCTGGAAACGTTGATGTAATTTTTTCACGCTTTAGAAAGACATTCGATCATGTTTCCCACCCTCACAAATTCGGTAAGCTTAAATTGATTCATCTACCATCGCAAATATTATTTGGACTACTGATTACTTAACTAACTTAAACAGTTCGCTAAAATTGACAATAATTTTTCGTATGAGCTTTCTGTACCACCGGTGTCAAAGAGGGCAGCAATTTAGAAACTTTAGTATATCTAACTTTTATAAATTACATTGTTGATGTAATTAAATCACCGGTGCAGATTAGGCTATTCGCAGACGACTGCGAACTATTTAACAAAATAACCTGTGACGCAGACCAAACTGCTCTAAATTCAAACCTTCACACGCAACATAGCATCGGGGCGTTCCAAGTTGCATATAGAACTGAACGCGAACAATTTGGTTTTTATGAAAGTTACGAGAAAACTTGTCAAATGATCGTTTTTATGCAAATTTGCTTCTACACTTCTCAAACAAGTTTGTGTACCTTGGTGCGACAATAACGAACAAATTATTTTTGAATGCTCACCTTTTTACCGTTTACAAAGTAGCTTTCTGGAGGCTACGTTTCCTAAGACATAAACTAAAACAGCCTTCCCTATCACTAGCGTAACAGCATATTACTCATTCATTCGTCCTATATTAGGGTATGCACGTATCGTGTGGGACCCTTATACGAAATGTAGCACTGACGCTTTAGAGAAAGTCCAACGTAAAGCAGTCCGATTCATTTTTTCTGAATATCGCTTGATCGATTCCCCAACGAGTTTTTGCCACCAAGTAAATTTGAAACATTCAAGCAGGCAGAAAAATTCAGATAATTAAATTCATATTTTGCTGAAGAACAAGCGTGTTTCCAATCGTCCAGATTCTTTTTTTCAGCCACTGAAATGAATGTTTGTAAATAAATGTTGGGTGATTTCTGTAATGGTTATTCAGTTTTTATTCTTTCATGCATTGCTTTGTTATGAATATTTTTGTATGTATTTTAGAGTTGTGATTCTATTATTTGCTGTCATGGGCCACACGCGTGTTTCCTTTGGTATTGTCGCTTTCCGCTGCCTGTAATATTTGTAATTTTTTGTAAATTTGTAGTTTTGATTTTTTTCTGGGTAAAGGGGCCAGTCAAGCTGTGAAATGCAGCTTTTTTCCCTTCGCACCAAACCACGTATACCTTGTATTTTCGTGTACTTGTCACGTGGTTAAATAAACTCAAACTCAAATAAACTCAAACTCAAACTTGTATCTCAAACAATGAGACATTGTGATACTGGTTCTTTAATGCCGTATCTATAGAAAACTGACCTTTTGAACCACTCTTTTTTTTTCGTACTATAGCTGATTGGAATGACTTATCCGTAGCTACTTTAGGCAGCACTGGCACTACTGAATCTATTAGCTGTTGAATACGTCTTTGCTCTTTGTAAAAGTTTTGTTGCTTCGCTAATACAATATTTGGACTTATAGTGCTGTTGTGCTTTTAAAATATTTCGTTAACTATGCTTCTAATTGATAGTTTCTGCAATACGCTTTTTATCCTGATAATAAATTGTTTTTATTGTTTGGCCTTAGTGATTCTAACATTCTCTTTTATATCTGTTTACATAGTATTACTGATTATTTTTTTAAGATTTAACGTCTCAAAACTGCCGTATGATTGTGAGAGACGCCTTAGTGGAAGGCTCCAGAAGTTTCGACCACCTGGGGTTCTTTAACCTGCACCCAAATCTGAGCACACAGGCCTACAACATTCCCGCCTTCATCGGAAATTCAGCCTCCGCAGACGGGATTCTGTCCCGTGACCTGCGGGTCAGCAGCCGAGTACCTGAGCCACTAGACAACTGCAATGGGGTCATTGTAGTATTGTTACGGAAAAGAAAAGACGCTGTTTGAACAAGGCTGGGAATTAGATGTAGTTAAAACTAGCGGTAATGGTGTGACCGGTTAACCAGTGATCGAGTGCAGACAACCCTTCGTCTTCCTCGTCAGACACACACATGCGTCACCCCCTAGAATATCAATGTGCATGCATGTAGCATAACCCCCGGCGGCACAAGCGCCATCTCGGCACATCTAAATGTCAACGTCACAAGGAGAGTGGTAAAGCTTCAAGCGTGCAATATGTACAATATCGGTAGCCTGTTAGACACATGAAGACACGGGGTGGCAGGACCAATTTCATGTTACTTTGCGACTTACTTTTGCGACTGTTTTTGCGATTGTTACTTTTGCGCGTATGCAGTTTTTCGGACAAGCCAACTTGACGGGTCGGAGACCAGAGCAGGACTGAAGAACCGCGCGAAAGGTGTACGTCGCGGTGTCGTTGGTCATACAAACACCGTCGCTTCTCTTGAGAGGTCAGAATGTGAGTATGGACGAAATCGCGTGCGTGAGCGGCCAGAGAGATAGCGTCCATGGCATAATCACTGGTTGGTACTGCAGGGGACGGTGTGACAGTGTCTAGAGGCAATGTCGGTTCTCGGCCAAAAAGCAAAAAAAAATTGAGAATAATCGGCAGTGCCATGGCGCGAAGACCTGTAGGCGATTGTGACGTACGGTAACGCGAGATCCCAGTCGGTGTGGTTGGTAGAAACATACTTAGCGATCACGTCTGTAAAAGTTTGATTTAGATGCTCCATGAGTCTATTAGCTTGCGAGTTGTATGACGTAGTCAGCTTGTGCGAATCGTTTGACAGGATCTCGTCTGTCTCGTTTGTCTCGTTTGACAGGATTGCAAGAGGTCGGCTATGACTTTCGACAAAAAGGTGCGGCCATGTTCTGTAGGAAGCTACCGCGGGGCTCCGTGTTGCAAAATCACGTCCTTGAGGAGGAAGTCGGCGACATATGTGGCGCAGCTTGTTGGAAGAGCTCGTGTGATGGCATAACGCGTGGCGTAGTCGGTTGCCACGGCTATGCACTTGTTACCCGAGGAAGACAAGGGGAAAGAGCCAAGTAGGTTCAAGCCAACGTGGAATAACGGTTCCGACAGAATGTCAAGTGGTTGACGGCGTCCGGCAGGTTGTGTCGATGATGTTTCGCGCCGCTGACATTTCTCACAAGTCGCAACGTATTTTCTGCTGAGCGGGCAAGCCCTGGCCAAAAGAAGCATTGGCGTATTCGGTCGTAAGTGCGTGACACACCAAGATGACCAGAAGTTGGAAGGTCATAAAGTTCATGTAGAACTTCCGAGCCAAGGTGTTTCGGAATGACGAGCAGTAGGGCTCGTCCATCCGGCTCAAAACTTTCGCGGTATAATACACTATCGTGGTGCACAAATGCGCGATGGGACTGATTGGAAGATGGTGATTCGAGGCGCTCAATGATAGCACGCAAGGACGCATTATGGTGCTGTTCGTCACCGATGCATGTCATTTGCAAAAAAGAAATGACGCAAGCCTCGGTGTTGGCGTCAGACATAGTGCTCGACTCAGCAACCGTGTAGCGTGACAAGCAGTCTGCGTCCTGATGTAGGTGTCCGGACTTGTACGTCACCGTGTAGGTATACTCTTGTATATGCAGAGCCCAGTGCCTGGGCCGGCCAGTAGAATCCTTATGTGACGTAAGTCAACGTAGTGCGTGATGGTCAGTTATCACAGAGAAGTTTATGCCATATAAATACGGGCGGAACTTTGAGGCTGCCCAAACATAAGCAAGGCATTCATGCTCTGTAATGGAATAGTTGCACTCCGCAGCTGTGAGGAGGCGGCTAGCGTAGGCGACAACTCGGTCGTGTCCCCGTTGGCGCTGGGCTAGGACGGCTCCGATTCCACGACCACTAGCATCGGTTCGGACTTCTGTCAGAGGGGATGGGTCAGAGTGGGCAATTATAGGTGGAGTCATCCATAGCGGGATTAGATGAGAAAAAGCAGCAGCTTCGTCGGTGCACCACGTAAATGTGACTACTTTTTTCAGAAGCTCTGGGAGGGGTCGAGCGATGCAAACAATTCAAAATAGGACAAACTTCTACAAAACTATGGACGTCTTTGTCTGACTGGGATACAGGTAAACTGGTGACTGAACGAATTTTTTCGGGATCTGGCTGCACACCAGAGGCGTCGACAAGATCACCCAACACTGTAATTTGCCGGCGTCCGACATGGCACTACGACGAGTTTAATTGAAGGCTTGCAGTGCGGAATATATCGAAAATAGCTGACAAATGCTGAATATGGGTTTCAAATGTTGGGAAATGTACAACGAAGTCGTCAATATAAGAAAGACATGTTGACCATCTGAACCCTTGTAGCAGACAGTCCATCATGCGCTCGAACGTGGCTGGGTCACCCCATAGCCCACACGGCATACCCTTGAACAGATAGGCTGTCTGTAGTTACAAACGCAGTTTTCTCTTGGTCTTTTTCGTCGACAGCAATCTGCTAGTAGCCGGAACTTAGGTCTATTCAAGAAAAGTATCGGGAGCCGTGGAGACAATCGAGAGCGTCATCGGTGAGAGCGTCATCAACGTCCTTTTTTGTGATTCTGTTCAGATGGCGGTAATCCACGCAGAAGCGCTACGTGCTATCTTTCTTTTTAACGAGCACAACGGTGGACACCCGAGGGCTCGAAGAGGGTTCAATATTCACTTTGGCTAGCATGTTGATGACTTCATGTTGAATCACTTTACGCTCGGTGTAAGACACCCGGTATGGTCGCCGATAAAAGGGTGAGAATCACCTGTGTTAATGCGGTGCTTGACGAGTGAAGTCTGGCCGAGTGGACGGCTGTCGATGTCGAATACGTCGCGGTATGAAGCCAGAAGGCGGAAGAGTGCGGCTGACTTCTCAGGTTTGAGGTCCGGGGCGATCATGTAGCGTGAGGTCGCATCGAGGCACGTGGCATCCTTCAAGTGACGCGGGTGATCAGGACATACGTCTGCCGTAAAACAGGTGATGTTGTCGTCAATTAAGGGTTTTAGCGCGGCGACCGAAATTTTTTGGGGTAGCACTTGTTGTATAGAACCGAAATTGATAACAGATAAATATGTTCGTTTAGAGGATATGGTTACGACGGATTGTGGTACAGTAATGTCACGCGCCAGGAGGACATCAGGAATCGGCGTCACGATATAATTACCGTCGAGCACGGTAGAGGGTGTTGCCAATTCCACGAATGTGAGAGCTTTAGTTGGTATCCGGAAAAAGTCAGTGGTACACAGGCTGTACGAGACTTCACGGTAAGAATCCAGGAGAAGAGGAAGTTCTAGGCAGAGAGTACCGGCGGCACAATTGATCAGGGCGGAATGCGTCGATAGGAAGTCTATGCCGAAGATTAGGTCGTGAGGACATTTTTCAAGCATCGTAAATAAAACAGGGACATGGCAGCCGGCAATGCTAACAGGAGCGGTACACATTCCAGTGATAGCCACAGTTTCATCATCAGCTACACGAAGGGCTTCAGTCCCTGTAGGCGTGAGAACATTTTTGAGTAGGTGGCACAGGTGGCCACTC
The DNA here is from genome assembly GCF_043290135.1 of Rhipicephalus microplus. Lineage (NCBI taxonomy): Eukaryota > Metazoa > Arthropoda > Arachnida > Ixodida > Ixodidae > Rhipicephalus > Rhipicephalus microplus. The sequence goes on from NC_134700.1 coordinate 37,362,113, forward strand.
ATTATGGACACTTGAGCTCCGATATCAACTAACGCCGTCAAAGAAAAATTGTCAACATACACTTCAATCAAGATTGTACTAGTGGGGAGCGTCAACGGAGGATTTGGATCAGTCACGATTGATGCAGCTGTACCTCCCGAAGCTGCATGGTCTAGTTTTCCGTCCGAGAAATTCCATAGTTGTCCGGCGACGGATAGCGGCGTGGTTGGGGCTATGGGGACTGGCGGTGTTGAGGTGACGGCGAACGAGCGGTGAAGCGTTTGTAATGGCCAAACCACGGTACGGTCGCACGCCCAGTTCCGCTTCGTTTTTTTTGCGAGGCCAGTTTTCGACTGGTCTGGATGCGGCGACAGCTTCTCGGCTTCGGCTGGAGGGGTGAACCCGCAAGCTATGTAGGCTACTCATTGGTTTAAAAAGACGGTGGCCTTTGACGTGATTACTCCAGCTGGTCGTGAAACATGGCGCTCGCCTGAAGCGATGAAGTGAGTGGCAAGGCCTAGTCAGCAGCTGCCTAAAACAGCTTATTTGGATGTTATTGAAATTACCACTAGAGTTAATAAGCATCTGCGCGTATTTTCATCGAAGGGCAGCACGCCGGCTCAACCTTCCTGCTCTCGTCACTGGCTGCGATCACCGATGGAACCCGACAGAGAGTTTTTTTTCGCGAGGTTCGGAGCCCAACAATTTCGTGTGTTTCGTGCCATCGTTCGCTTTGACTTGGAAACCAGAACGTTAACATCAGCACGTGTCATCTTCGGATGACACGTACTTGTCGTCAAAACTGTTCGATCGCTTCAATCAGTGTTTGTGATTTGTATGTGCGTGGTGTTCGTGGTTCATTCGTGAAGAGTAATGGGTGATCCCAAAATCTGCGATATCGCCGTCATTCGACATGTTTCGTGGCGTGTGCGCTGCATTGCCGCCGGCAATATGCTGTGGTGACAGCGTCGTGTCCGAAGTGCTCGGTTGCGTTCCCTGTTGACGAAGTTTGCTAACGAGATACCAGTCGGGGTATGAGCCTGCGATGTTCTGCAGTGAAGTTAAACACAAAAGTGATTTGCCCCGTGCGTGTCCTCTGAAATGTGCCATGAATGGGTGCTGTCAGTTGAGTTTTATTGTGTATCTGACATCTCAATACAGGAATTCCATCAAACTTGAATTTGCTGTCTAGCTCGTGTATGGTTCGTTTCACGTTCTTTCGGTACTTGCACGCTTTGCTTTCATACAGTGCTGTATTAGATACGTACAAGAATGTTGGAGTCATAAATGACAACTTGGGGTAGTGTTTATGTCTAACATGTGAAAATAATACACACAGAAAATTTCACATAAGGGAAGTCGTGATGCCAAAGTCTTCTTGATGTTCCCCAACCACAGAGAAAGCTACCTTATCGATAGTAAAGTGAAAAAATTACGGTGGATCCCAACCAATTTCCACATTATATTTGAAGGTGATATGCATATAAGGAAAAATACAGTATAACTAACCAAAATAGTGTGTTCAATATGAAATCTGTTAACGTACAACTGGCAAAACAACTTGTCACACACTTTTATGGCAATTTCGATTATAGTTACAAAAGCCAACCGAGTTGCAACAATTGTAGCTTTCAAGTACCTTGCAGAGTGGCTTTTGCTCATTATGTTGTTATTGGCTATCTTTTTGCCATGAACCTTTTATTTGTAGCAAACAAAATTGACCCGTATAAACCAAACACTTTCTTAGAGGCTCCTTTCAGTATGTTTTGTGTACTAATTTTGTTTGCACCTGGTGCTGGATACCGTGTCCTGAAACTACTCATGCCAGTAAAATATTGCCATGAGCTATTTTGTGCTGTCGATGATAGGCTAAGAAAAGGGCCATGACAATAGACGTCTTCAGGTGTTATGAAGCGTGGAAGCTTGGGCATGTTGGTTGGACATAACTGAATGCAGGAACGGCGCAACCTTTTTCTGACCTTGTTTTTTTTTTCGCTTCCGTAGTTACGAAGTAACTACTTCTAGGTTGCTCTGTTCCTGCATTCAGTCTTTAGGTGTGATCGACTTGAAACATGACGCACACATGAAGTGACTGAGCATTAGCTGAGGTCTAATCGCCATTTGCATCATCATCATCATCATCATCATCATCATCATCATCATCATCATCATCATCATCATCATCATCAGCCTGACTACGTCTACTGCCGGACAAAGGCATCTTCCTTGTTCTGCCAGTTAACCCGTTTTTGTGCTTGCTGCTGCCAATTTATACCCGCAAACTTCTTAATCTAGTATGCCCACCTAACCTTCTGTCTCTTCCAACCCACTTGCCTTCTCTGGGAATCCAGTCGGTTACCCTTAATGACCAGCGGTTATCCTGTCTATGCGCTGCATGCCCGGCCCATGTCCATTTCCTCTTCTTGATTTCAGCTACGCTATCCTTAACCCCCGCTTGTTCCCTAATTCACTCGGCTCTCTTCTTGTCTCTTAAGGTTACACCTGTCATTTTCCTTTCCATCGCTCGCTGCGTCATCCTTAACTTAAGCTGCACCCTATTTGTAAGTCTCAAGGTTTTTTCTCCGTGGCTAAGTACCGGCAAGATACAGCTGTTATATACCTTCCTCTTAAGAAATAGTGGCAGTCTACCTGTCATAATTTGAGAGTGCTTACGAAATGTGCTCCACCCCATTCTTATTCTTCTAGTTACTTCAATCACGTGATTTGGCTCCGCGGTTATTACCTGCCCTAAGTAGACGTACTCTTCTACAACTTGAAGTGCTCTATTACCTACCTCGAAACGCTGCTCTTTTCCGAGGTTTTTGTACATTTTTTTCGTTTTCTGCAGATTATTTTAAGACCCACCTTTCTGCTCTCCTTGTCTAACTCCGTAATCATGAGTTGCAAGTCGTCCCCTGAGTTACTCAGCAATGCAATGTCATCGGCGAAGCGCAGGTTGCTAAGGTACTCTCCATTAATTCTTATCCCTAACTGTTGCCATTCTAGGCTTCTGAAAACCACCTGTAAGCACGCGGTAAATAGCATTGGGAAGATTGTGTCTCCCTGCCACCCTTCTTGATTGGTATACTGTTGCTTTCTTTATGAAGCACTATGGTAGCAGTTGATCCCCTGTATATTTCTTCCAAGATGTTTATATATACTTAATCGACGCCTTGATTCCGCAGTGTCTGCATGACAGCTGATATTTCTACTGAATCAAACGCGTTCTCGTATTCTATGAAGGCTATGTATAGTGGTTGGTTATATTCTGAGCATTTCTCTATTACCTAATTGATAGTATAAACGTGGTCGATTGTTAAGGAGCCTGTTCGAAATTCTGCTTGTTCCTTTGGTTGATTGAATTGTAATGTTTTCTTTACTCTGTTAGCAATTACCTTTGTAAATAGCTTGTATACTACACAGAGCAAGCTAATCGGCCTGTAATTCTTCAAGTCCTTGTCATCTCCTTTCTTATGCATTAAGAAGATGTTAGCGTTCTTCCAAGATTCTGGTACTCTTCCCGTCAGGAGACACCTCGTAAACAGGGTGGCTAGTTTTTCTAGCACAATCTGTCCTCCATCTTTCAGCAGATCTGATGTTACCTGATCCTCACCTAGAGCTGTGCCTCTCTGCATGCTCTCCAAAGTTTCTCTGACTTCTTCTATCATTACTGGTGGGGTGTCATCTGGGTTACTGCTAGTTCTTATATTAATAAAGTCGTGGTTGTCCTGGCTACTGTAAAAATCTTTGTAAAACTCTTCCGCTATTTTAACTATTCCATCCATATTGGTAGTTATTTTGCCTTCTTTGTCCCTTAGTGCATAGATCCCATTTTTGCATATTCCAAGTTTCCTCTTCACTGCTTTGACGCTTCCTCCGTTTTTCAGAGCGTGCTCAATTGTCTCCATGTTATACCTTCTCACATCGCATACCTTACGCCTATTATTCAGCTTTGAAAGCTGTGCCAGTTCTATTTTGTCTGCTGTACTTGAGACTCATTAATTGACGCTTCTTAATGAGATTCTTCGTTTCCTGAGAAAGCTTGCCAGTGTCTTGTCTAACTACCCTGCCTCCAACTTCCACTGCACACTCCGTAATGATACTTGTCAGATTAGCATTCATTGTATCTACGCTAAGGTTGGTTTCCTAAGAGCCGAGTACCTGTTATGAAGCGAGACTCTGATTTCCTGTACTTTCCCTCTCAGTGCTATCTCATTGATTGGCTTCTTGCGTGTCAGTTTCTGTCGTTCCTTCTTCAAGTCTGGGCGAATTCGAGACCGTACCATTCTATGGTCACTGCATCTTACCTTTCCAACCACTTCCACATCCTGCATGATGCCTGGGTTTGCTCTCATTATAAAGTCTATTTTGTTCTTATTTTCACCATTAGGCTCCTCCATGTCCACTTACGGCTTCCTCGTTTTCGGTAGAAGGTATTAAAATCCGTAAATTATTGCGGTCTGCGAATTCTACTAGAAGCTCTCCTCTGGCTTTTCTAGTGCCGATGCCATAGTCTCCTACTGCCTGGTCTCCAGTCTGCTTCTTCCCTACCTTTGCATTAAGCCCCGCCGCGGTGGTCTAGTGGCTAAGGTACTCGGCTGCTGACCCGCAGGGCGCGGGTTCGAATCCCGGCTGCGGCGGCTGCATTTCCGATGGAGGCGGAAATGCTGTAGGCCCCTGTGCTCAGATTTGGGTGCATGTTAAAGAACCCCAGGTGGTCGAAATTTCCGGAGCCCTCCACTACGGCGTCTCTCATAAGAATATGGTCGTTTGGGACGTTAAACCCCACATATCAATCAATCAACCTTTGCATTAAAGTCTCCCATCAGTATAGTATACTGTGTTTTTACCTTACTCATTGCTGATTCCACGTCTTCATAGAAGCTTTCATTTGAAGCGTCATCGTGGCTGGATGTAGGGGCGTAAGCCTGTAGCACCTTCATAATGCCACGTGTGTTTAGAAAAGATGCGCACCTAACCTAATCACTTTCTTTATTCACTTTTTGTATGTGTGGCACTTCATCCGCTTTCTGTGTGTTGGAGTGTATCCGCAAGCCATCTTGATGCCCGGATGTGCAGCAAGATACCGGATTGATAAGGGATCGTAACAACCACCGGCGGGGATTCGGTCAGCCACCGTCCGGGCACGCTGGCTTGCTGTTTTTCCTTTCGCTGACGCCGAGCAGTGTTTTCTTTAGTTTGCTTTTGGGCGCAAGTCAGCCCCAATAAAGTTCCCTAAGTTTTATTGCCACCGGGGTCTGCCTTTCTGCTCGTCTGTGCACCGATCAGCTCAACGTCACCTACGTGACAATATTGTTACACGACATCGGCAACGAAAGAGCATCATAGATAACGAAGACGATGAAAGCGACCGTGCTCGTGTTGCTGTTGCTGCTGTTCTTCCATCTTGACTGCAGCTGCCTCTGAGTCTCCCTGTATATTTTGTATATATTTATTTCATTCACTCTCTCACCCCCGTGACATTTGGTGGAGGTGCGGGGTACAACACGATATAACGGAGCTCCGCAGTGGCCAACGCTTGGATTTTTCACCATGGCAAACCAGGGACCGGCTCCCGCCGAGGCGACTACAACAACAACTGTTGTCCTTCCACAGCTAAAAGATCCTGGCACGTTCTGCCGCAGGAATGATGTCGACATCGAAGAATGGAAGCCGTTGTACGAACGTACAAGTAAGAATTGCCGCCGGGATGAAACTCCTATTTTAGCCAATATCCTATTCTACTTGAAAGTAACACCAAAAGTGTGGGTTAAGAACCACGAAGAGGAAATTGGAAGCTTGGATGCGTGCAAAGAAAAGATGCGCGCCCTTTTCGGCAAGTCTGTGGGTAGAAAGGCAGCAGCTAAGAAGGAGTTGGCATCTCGTGTGCAAACGTCATCATACTCCTACGTGACTTACATACAGGACGTGCTTGCCCTTTGCCGAAAAGCGGAGATTGATATGAAAGAAACAGAAAAAGTAGCTCACATATTGAAAGGCATTGCAGATGATGCATTCAACCTTCTCATGTGCAAGGACTGCAACACGGTCGATGTCATCATCGAAGAGTGCCAGTGTTTTGAGGCCGCAAAAAGTCGACGTATCGCCCATTATTTCACCCGACTACCAAACACAGCAACAACCTGGTCGTGGGAAGACAAGCCTGTGCTACAGACGCCGTTAACTGCAAAGCACGTGACCAAGATCATCAGACGTGAGCTTGAAGCTCTGTCTCCGTTATCCACGTGCTCCCATGCCTGTGACTCTAGCCCTTAGATGGTGCCACTGGTACATGCCATTGTGCGAAAAGAGCTTTGCAATGCTGGACTGGCTTCCGAGTGCACTACAGCTCCCTCTCAGCCAATCAACCGTCGCCGATACCCTGTTTCTTATGCCCAAAGCCAAAACTTTCCGGCGCGCCCTCGCAATCCAGCCGAGTGGAGAACTGCTGACGATCGTCCGATTTGTTTCAACTGCCACCGTATCGGACACGTGGCCTGCCATTGTAACACTCGGTGGTATTGGCATCAGGAATCCTATGGGTAACCCCAACGGCCAGAGAGTGATCATGGGCGCCTGCAAACACCGGGAGTCACCTCAGACCACCAGTGAAGACGTTGCTTCTATGCCGCCATATCGTCGTCGCTCTCCATCTCCGCATGCTCACCAGTCCCGTTCACCACTCTCCCGTCGCCCTTCGTCTCGCTCGCCCCAATTTCACCAACCAATGTCGCCGACTGACCACCTGCCGCGGGAAAACTAGATGATGCAGCTCCCGGAGGTGACGCTGCACAACCACTTGCCCGCCAAATCCTCTGACCATGCTGCCGATTCGACGCAACCTTATTGACGTTGAAGTACATGACACACCCGTTGTTGCACTTGTGGACACAGGGGCTCACATATCAGTGATGAATACAGAACTTCGTTGCCGCCTTAGGAAAGTTTTAACGCCACCCACAGTGCCACTCATCCAGGTCGCCGACGGCGGCACGTTTTCTGTGCTTGGAATGTGCTCCGCGCGTATAAGTGTGGCTGATCGCTCCACGATAGTGCTATTTGCTGTACTCGAGAAATGTTTCCATGAACTTATCCTCGGCATGGACTTTTTATCCGCTCACTATGCCCTTACTGTTTGTGGAACCAGCATGCTTCATCTTGATTTACCGTGTTACCATGACGACCCAACACCAGCTCAACCCCTTCTGTGTTCTGCGGATCCTATTTGCCTAGCACCTCAAGCCATTACTTACATGAACCTGACATCTGTCCTTCCTGTTCTCGATGGTGACTACATGTTGACACCTATTGCTGACGTTCTGCAGGCCGAAAATGTTGCCGTGCCTCACACTTTTTTGACAGTCACGGGAAATACAGCGTCTCTTCCGATCCTAAACTTCAGCTGGTGCGCTCAAGTTATCACAGATGGTATAACTTTGGCAAAAGTTTTTTCTATAGATGCTGCCATTTCGGCGTTCGTTGCCGAATCTTCTTCGTCCTCTGCTCCGTTTTCATCCTCGAAGAGCGCAGTGCATGCAACCATCGACAAGATGATTGCTCCGGACCTTCTTCCAGCACAGACAGCTGACATCCGGCACCTGCTGAAATGCTATCGCGACATCTTTGATTTCGATGACTGCCCTTTGGGTCAGACATCCTTTGTAACTCATAGGATTAACACTGGAGACGCCAGCCCCATTCCACGACGTCCTCATCGCGTGTCTAATGCTGAGCGACAAGTTATCCAGCACGAAGTTGAAGAAATGCTCACAAAAGACGTTATCGAAACTTCTTGCAGTTCATGGGCATCGCCGGTCGTGCTAGTCAAGAAGAAGGATGGCAGCTGGCGCTTCTGCGTAGACTTCCGTCACTTAAACAAAGTAACACGTAAGAACGTGTGTCCACTGCCGCGGATTGACGATCCTCTCGACTGCCTACATGGTTCTGCCTAATTTTCATCTATCGACTTGCTATCAGGATACTGGCAGATTTCTGTCGATCATCGACCGTGAGAAAACCGAATTCATCACACCGGATGGACTTTTCCAGTTCAAGGTTATGCCATCAGGATTGTGTAATGCGCCAACTACATTTGAAAGGATGATGGACTCTCTCCTGCGTGGATACTTATGAACCACGTGCCTGTGCTATCTCGATGACGTCATCGTATTTTCACCTACAGTTGAAAGCCACCTTAGCCACCTAACGGCTGTTCTTGAGGTTTTCCGGACAGCAAGACTTCAGCTCAACTTTTTCAAATGTCGCTTGGACCGTCGGAAAATCACTGTACTGGGCCATCTTGTCAGTGCCTGAGGCGTGCAACCTGATCCTGACAAAATTGGAGTTGTCAAAAATTTTCCCATACCACGTTCGAAAAAGATGTACGGAGTTTTATCAGCCTTTGTTCTTACTTTCGACGTTTCGTGAAGAATTTTGCTGACATTGCCCGACCACTTATGGAGCTACTGAAGAAGGACTTGCCATTTTATTGGGGTACTGACCAAGCAACTGCCTTCAGCACCCTTACAACAATACTTACTTCCCCACCCATCTTGGCCCATTTCGAACGTCAGCCCATACTGAAGTTCGTACCGATGCCAGCGGACATGAAATTGGTGCTGTTCTCGCCCAGCGGCAACGAGGAAAGAATCGCGTCAGTGCTTATGCCAGTCGCCTTCTTTCTTCTTCGGAGAGCAAGTTTTCCATAACAGAGCGTGAGTGCCTGGCACTAGTCTGGGCAGTTGGAAAATTTCGACCATACTTGTATGGCCGCACCTTTTCGGTAATTACAGATCACCATGCCTTGTGCTGGCTGTCGTCCCTTAAAGATCCAACAGGACGACTTGGTCGTTGGGCCTTGAAACTACAAGAATACAGCTTCGACGTGGCATACAAATCTGGCCGAATGCACCAGAATGCCGACTGTCTATCCCGTTAACGCGTGGATCCACCTGACATTTCAGCACATGATTCTGACCCTTGTGTCTTCGCCATGTCGGCTTTCACCGACATTTGCAAGGAGCAGCTCAGTGATGTCCACTTGCTGTCTATCATGCAGAGTATACGCTTGCCCCACGTAGACCCATCGCTACACTTGTTCGTTCTACCCGATGGCATTCTTTACCGACGCAACACGAGTGCTGAAGGACCAGAGCTACTACTCTTAGTTCGCGCGACACTCCGTTCCGCTGTACTTGAACAGCTTCACGACGCCCCAACCGCGGGACATCTCGGGGTCACGCGCACGTACGATCGCGTGCGGCGTAGATTCTTCTGGCCAGGCCTTTACCGTTCTGTGCGCCGATACGTTGCTGCATGTGAGGCCTGGCAGCGCTCCAAACATTTAACCTTGCCACCAGCTGGTCCGCTCCAACCAATAGACATACCCACCGTTTCCTTTCACCACGTCGGTCTTGATCTCGTTGGACCATTTCCTACTTCTCTGACTGGAAACAAGTGGATAGGCGTAGCCACTGATTACGCCACAAGATACGCTATCACACGAGCGCTACCGACAAGCTGTGCCACTGACGTCGCGGACTTCTTGCTACATGACGTAATTCTTCACCGTGGCGCTCCTCGACAGCTGCTTACTGATCGTGGTTGCTCATTTCTTTCAAAAGTAGTAAGTGACATCCTTCGCTCGTGTTCGACGCGTCACAAGCTCACTACGGCCTATCACCCACCAACAAATGGTCTTACCGAGCGCCTAAATCGAACATTGACAACAATGCTCTCCATGTACGTTTCCAAGGATCACCTTGATTGGGATAGTACTGTCGGAGCTAACACGGGAAAGATCCAGCCCTGAAAGCGTTGAGTTTTCGAACTGATTTTTTTATTATCGTGTTGCACCCGCCGCGCGGCCCAAATGCCAATTTTCTTCTTCCTTGACGAGCGCCCCATTGAGACGCTACAGGGCTCCCTCCCGTAGAGCGAGAGCCGTAGGAATCACCAGAGGAGTCGCCCAGTGGAACTGCTTGGATGTTGGCATTTGGACTTTAGATTGAAACCCCGTGGCCACGAGAGCGGCAATATACGTATGTTGCAGTCGATCAGCAGCCACGACGTCTTCACGGCCATTGATGTCCAGCGTGACCGTCTTAGATGCACGATGGAGTACGCGGAATGGGCCATCATAGGCTGGTGTTAGTGGTGGCCGTATTTGGTCACGCCGAATGAAGACGTGACTGCAGTCATGCAGATCCTGTCTGACGAAGACAGACTGGGGGTGTCGGTCGGCAGGAATCACAGGATCAAGGTCCCGAAACGTGGTGCGCAGCTCTTGAATGTACGTGGAGGCATCGTGAGTGGAAGGTGGCGATGATGGCTCGAAGAATTCTCCTGGAAGGCGCAGGGAAACGCCATAGACTAGTTTGGCTGATGAGCAGCCGAGATCCACTTTCAATGCTGATCGGATGCCCAGAAGTACGAAGGGGAGGTGGTCGAGCCAACGTTCACTTGGCTGGTGAGCAGTGAGGGCAGCTTTCAGTTGTCGATGAAGCCGTTCGACCATGCCACTGGCGGAAGGATGGTAGGCAGTTGTGTGGATGTGTCGAATGCCCAGGATATTGGCAAGTGCGGTGAAAAGGGCCGATTGAAAATGACGACCGCGATCAGTGGTGACGACAGAAGGGCATACAAAGCGCGACACCCAGCCGTTTGCGAAAACCTTGGCAACTATTGGTGCTGTAATGTCAGAAATTGGAAACGCTTCCGGCCATCTGGTGAAGCAATCCACACAAGTCAGCAGGTAACAGGCTCCTTGCGATGACGGAAGAGGACCGACGATGTCGAAATGGACGGGAGAAAACCTTGCGTCTGGAGGCCGAGACGGGGATGTTGCCGTGACAGTGTGACGGTGAACCTTAACGAGCTGGCACTCAAGGCAGGTTCGCGCCCAGCGTCGGACATCAGCATTGATGTTTGGCCAAAGGAAACGAGATGTGACTAGCTTCTGGGTCGCACGAATACCAGGATGGCTCATGATGTGCAATCGATCAAAAATTGCACGACAAAAAGCGGAAGGCACGAAGGGCCAAGGGACACCAGTAGACGTTTCGCACGTTATTAATCAGGTAGAAAATGGAAGCGGGCACTCGGTCAACGATAGAGACATGGATGAAGAGCGAAGACGATGCAGCTCAGGGTCGTTGCTTTGGGCAGCTGCTAGCTCTTCCATGTCTAGTGGTGGCTGGGTTGACAAGGCATTGACGCGGCATAGTGCATCAGCAGCAGCAATTTCCGGCCCATGTACGTGTCTGAGATCCACAGTGAACTCGGAAATAAAGCATAGCTGACGAATCTCCCGTGCAGTATAATTGCTGTGATTGCGATGGAAGGCAAACGTCAGGGGCTTGTGGTCTGTAACGACGTAAAAGTCCCGGCCCTCCAATAAATGACAAAAATGTTTGATGGCGAGTTATACCGCGAGGAGTTCTCGGGCAAATGTACTGTATTTTGTCTCTGGTGGCTTCAGTTTTTGCGAGAAAAACCCAAGGGGCTGTCAACCGGATACGTTCTGCTCGAGAACAGCGCCAACTGCCACGCTTGATGCATCGGTGATGAGAGGAAATGGGGTATCAGGGACGGGATGTATGAGAATGGTAGCGTCTGCCAGAGCCTTCTTGGCAGTGTCGAAGGCAGATGCAGCGTCCTTGGGCCACTCCAGTGGCGCAGCCGGGTCTTTCTTTTTAGCCATTAGGTCGGTCAAGGGCTTTAGGAATGTGGCGCACTTTGGAAGAAAGCGGCGATGGATGTTTAGTAGGCCCAGAAATTCTCGGAGTCTCTTCAGTGAAGTCGGGGGTGGAAAGTCTTGAATAGCCTTCACTTTGCTGGCGAGTGGTTGGATACCCTTTGGAGTGACAAGGTGGCCTAGGAACTCTATCGTAGCGTCGCAGAAGAGGCACTTATTGGGACTAATTACGAAGCCGTAATCATCCAGGCGGTTTAACAGGGTGCGCAAGTGGGCTTCATGCTCAGGGCCAGATGAGCTGCTACAAGGAGGTCATCAAGGTAGGCAAATACGAAATCGAGACCTCGCGTGACCTCGTTGATAGTGCGCTGAAAGGTCTGTGCAGAGTTGCGCAATCCAAAAGGCATCCTCACATATTCAAACAGACCGAATGGGGTGGTGAAGGCCGTCTTCGGAATGTCGGCGGGTTCTACAGGAATCTGATGGTAAGCCTTCATTAAGTCAATCTTAGAGAAGATTGTGCACCCAGCCAAATTCGATGTGAAATCCTGTTTTTGAGGAAGTGGATAGCGGTATGGTAAGGTGTGGGCAATGAGAACGTGGTAATCCCCGCATGGTCTCCAGTCGCCAGGATCTTTCTTTGGCACCATGTGGAGTGGCGACGCCCAGTTTCTGGAGGAAGGCCGCACAATGCCGAGTTCAAGCATGTGCTCAAACTTATGGTGGACGATGGCGAGGCGTTTTCCAGATAGTCGACGGGGTCGTGTAAAAACGGGAGGTCCAGTGGTAACAATGTGGTGAGTGATGGAATGCTTCACCGGTGACTCTCTGGTGTGCGGCTTCGTTATGCTGGGAAAGTCGTCCAGTATTTTTGCATACGGCGAAGCAGGTATGAGAGCTCGCAGTCTGGTTGGCGAGGAAGTACAGAGTACACCGTTGATGTAGAGGCGGGTGTTGAGATCAATGAGGCGCTGAGCATGCATGTCCACAGCAAGGTTGAAAAAACTGAGGAAGTCAGCTCCAATAACAGCTCGCGAGACGTCAGCGAGGATGAAAATCCAGCGGAACGTACGGCGTAGTCCAAGGTCAAGTGTAAGAAAGCGTTGGCTGTATGTGCGAATGGCGGAATTGTTGATCGCTTGGAGTGGGCAGGTCTATTCGTTGCGACGGCGATCTGCAGACGAGGCCGGGATGGCGCTAACCTGGGCTCCTGTGTCGACTAGGAAGCGAGCGCCAGTGATCTTATCAGAAACATTGAGTGGGCATGGAAGCACGGCCGGAGCGATGTTCTTACGTCTCTTGTTTGTTGCGCAGATCGTCACGGTTTGCCCTTGGCTGAGCGCCGTCCCCGTGACGCAGTCCTGTACTGCTGCCTCGAGTAGCAACCCGGTTATGGCCGACTTGTTTCGCTGTCCCACCGGTATCTCGAGCCTGCTATCATCGAGGAACGCAACCAGCTCTGCCACAACGAAGCTATCGCAAGATACTCTCGGACTCAGCCTACCAGCATCTACGTCATCGCTCCACCCCCCGTCAAGCCATGCAAAAGGGCGTCCCACGGACCACCTTGCCAGTGGGCATGGAAGCACGGCCGGAGCGATGTTCTTACGCCTCTTGTTTGTTGCGCAGGTCAGTCATCCTTCCTTTCTGACCTGTAAATCCTACAAGTCTGACAACCGTTTTATTGTCGTGGTTCCATGCCCAGGAGCCATTCTTAAACCTTTTTGTGCATTGTTTTTGGTGATATGTGGGGACATCGAGCAAAATCCCGGGATGCAAGACGAATTACTGAAATTAGTTAAGGAAACCGTCGAGCGCTGTATAAGGATTGAGTCTAATCAATCCAGCATGGCAAAGGCGATTGACGAACTAAAACGTGGCCATGAATCGATGGCATCTACTGTTGCGAATATCAGCACCCGCCTAGACGCCGTTGAAAAGCAGGCTGCCAGTCTTGAGCTCTGCCAGCTAGATCAGGCTGGTGCTGATGTTCCAAGGTGCCGTCTGCGTGAAGAAATAACCACGTTACGCGCAAAGCTTGATGAGGCAGAAGATCGATCGAGGCGAGATAACTTGCTGTTTTTCGGAATTAAAGAATATCCTAAAGAAAGCTGGCAGGAATCTGAAGGCCAGATTATCTCGTTTTCTTCTGAGAGACTGCAGCTGCAAATTCCTGCAACCGACATTGCGCGTGCACATCAGATAGGCCAGTATTCAGTTAACAAAAACCATCCCATTGTAGTTAATTTTTGGTCTTTCAAAACTAAAGAACTGATTCATGCAAAAAGATCCTTGCTAACTAACACAGATTTTAACATAAGAGAAGATTTCTCTCTTTCTACGCGCATTGCACGTAAAAAGCTTCTTGACTTCGGCAAAGGCTTGACAACTTCGTACAAACTGCGCCACAACAAGCTTATTGCAGACGGGAAACACTACCGGTACTGTCCAAATGCAGATTCTGTTCTTGAAGTTAGTGCAGTTGTTTCCTCTCTTCCTGCGGTTGCCTCTCCGGATGTTCCGTCTGGCTCTACATCACCGAGGTCGACGCATTCGGGTCGTGTGTATAGTCAGCCCAACGGTAGCTAGGATAGTGTGAGGGGTAGTGGCCGTACGCGCAATGTTTCCGTTCTGTATACTAACATCCGTAGCCTATATCAAAAGAAGGATAGACTTAACGCATTAATCAATGATTCTGAAGCCGATATCGTCGTACTGACGGAGACTTGGCTCACGAGCAAATTATCCGTGGATGAGTTATTTCAGTGTGACAAAAATTTTGTGGTATATCAACGTGATCGCAGTGACAGGAGAAGTGGTGGTGTACTAATCGCAATCAGTGAGCAGCTAAAATCTTTTGCTGTCTCTGTAACTACAGACCTTGAAATTATCTGGTGCTGCTTAACGTTCAATTATAAGAAGATTATTCTTGGCGCCGCTTATCGGTCTCCATCCTTTGCTACCGGTTTTTTTGAAGGTCTTCATGATAGTTTCAATCAAATTGTGGTACGATATCCCGGAGTAGAAATTGTTTTGGTTGGTGACTTTAATTATCCCAATATTCAATGGCTGCACTCCACTCCTTTAGTCGAACCTGCATCTGCTGATGCATCATCGTTTCTCGACGTTTGCTCCCTTTTTAACTTATCACAGCTTGTCGATCAGCCAACCCGTGTAACACCGAAATCATCGTCTTTGCTTGATCTCGTCCTGTCATCTGCCCCAGATAATATTTCGCCAATAAGACACATCCCCGGCTTGAGCGACCATGACGTATTGCAGTTCGCTCTTTCCCTTCCTGCTACAAGAAAACAAAAGCGCATAAAACGCATCAGGGACTACAATAGAGCCAACTTCGAAGCTATTAATACGGGGCTTTGTATTTTTCTTGATAGCTTACTGCCACGTTATAGAGAACTAAGCGTTCATTACATATGGAATTCCTTCAAACAACAGGTCTATCAATTAATCAACAAACATATCGGTGCGTGTATAGTAATACCAATGCTCCCTGGTTTACCCGTTATTTGAAACGATTGTCTAACAAGAAAGCCAGGCTCTATCGTACTGCCAAGAAATCTACTGGGCCGCAACGCTGGTCAGCCTACAAATTAGCAGCCGCATCTTACACCAAGGCCCTTCAAACTGCAAAACGTACCTTTTTTTAGTCAACTCTACCGTTATTGTTAAAGACAAATATTAAGCGTTTCTGGAGCATAATGAAGCCTAAAAACGACACCACAATAAGCCTGGTTGATAATCGCGGTGTACCAGTTTCTAGCCATCTGTGCGCATCGCTGTTAAATAATAGCTTCGCCAGGTCTTTTTTTGACCTGGTTGTAGATAATTTTCCAGATCTTCAGTGTATAAATTTTTTCCCAATGGACCCTATAGTTTTCGATCCAACTGGAATTTCTGGCGTCATCAGCAACCTGAAACTGTCTTCTTCATGTGGCCCTGACGGTATTAATTCAAAATTTCTTAAGAATATAAAGAGTATATGTCGATTATATTATATTGCCTTTACACTAAATGTTTCGATGATGATTACTTGCCTAAAGATTGGAAAACAGGCCGGTTGGTACCCCTTCACAAATCAGGCGACGCACATAACCCCTCTAATTACCGACCCATCTCACTTACTTCAGTTCCTTGCAAAACTCTTGAGCACATAATTTTTTCCAATCTTGTTAAGCATTTAGAATCAAATAAGTTCTTCCATTACTCGCAGCACGGTTTCCGGAAATTATTTTCGTGTGAAACACAACTAGTCACGTTTACTAACGATCTGCATGTATATCTTGATTCAGGTTTTGTGACTGACTGTATATTTCTAGATTTCGCAAAAGCATTCGATAAAGTAAATCACCAGCTACTATTACATAAACTCTGCCATTTGAAAATTAATCCACAAGTACTACAGTTTATCCGAACTTTTCTTGCTAACTGCACGCAGTTTGTATCCATTCATGTAACTGACTCTCCCGAGGTGGCGGTGCATTCAGGAGTACCTCAGGGTTCTGTGCTGGGGCCTTTACTGTTTCTAATATACATTATTGACCTGCCTTCTAACATTTGTTCTCCAGTTTGCCTTTTTGCTGATGACTGTGTGCTTTACCGTGAAATTACTAACGATACTGATATTGCCTGTCTACAATCCGACCTTAACAACATTATTTCCTGGTGTAACCTTTGGCACATGGATCTTAACGTTTCTAAATGTAATTCAATGAGAATTTCGCGTAACAAACTACCTAGCCCTGATTACTTTCTTAAAGATACCTTACTAGAGTCAGTTGAATATTACAAATATCTCGAAGTGCACATAACCAATAACCTATCCTGGGCGCGCCAAATTGAATATGTAACATCTAATGCAAACCGCATACTAGGCTACTTGAAAAGAAATTTCTCGCTGTCCCCGTCTTCCTTAAAAAAGCAGCTATATATAACCTACGTGCGCCCAAGGCTTGAATATGCTTCCTCAGTTTGGGACCCAGGCTATGTAACACTATCTAATAAAATTGAAGCTGTGCAAAACCGCTCCGCGAGGTTCATACTTTCTATCACCGTACTTCCAGTGTTACTAACATGAAATCCAGCCTTGACCTTGCTACTCTTGCTACTCACCGGAAACTTGCTCGCCTTTGTGTGCTCCATAAAGCGTATCACCATAACCCCATACTTAAATCACGTTGGCTAAACCCTCCTTTTTTTCTATCTGAACGCCTCGACCATCATTACAAGGTTCATATTCCGCGCCAAAACACCGTAACATACTCCCATTCTTTTTCACCAAAAACATGCCATGATTAGAACAACCTGCCTGCGTCACTAGTCACGATTACTAATCATGAACGCTTTCGGGCGGCACTCGAAAATTTTATGCATTGATGTGCTCAACGCATTTTTTTCCCTTGTTTTGTTTGCTGCTGTTCGGTTACCGTTCATTTGTGTATCGCAGATACGTTGTGCCATGTTGTGTTCTTTTTTTCAGTACTTTCTTTGTGTGCTAGATCGTCATTTCGGTATTCTTTTGTCGCGGTGATTCCTTGTTTGATCTTTTTATTCCTTGTTTGATTTGTCGTGGTGCTCCTTTTTTTTCTCCTTAGATATTGTTTAAGCGTTGTCATTTACACGTTGTTCTGGAGTGTTGTACTCATGTACTGAATGTGATTTGTTTTTCACGTTTCTATTGTATTTTTTCTTCTAAATCCACTCCCCGCTATAATGCTGTATGCCCTGAGGGTACAATAAATAAATAAGTAAAAAAAAAACATTGAAAAGGCGGCGTGACTTTCGACCAGTACCACTTGCCGCCGTCAGTGGCCGGTCGTCGCATTTCCCGACCAGGAGCATGGGCGAGTGCATTTGCGAGCAGAGGCACCGAATCGGTGGTGGTACCAGCACACGGTTGAGGATGAAACATACCGCGGCGCGTCGGGTGGCCGAAGTTCCGGAGAACGCGGGGGCGTCGAGGAGCGACTGTGTATCTGGAACCTGGATGACGGTCGACGATGCGCAGGTACGAAGTCATCGAGGCACCTGACAAGGACGTCCAAACGGTTCTCGATGCTCGCGAGCGCCGGGTCTGCCGCGGTGGCCGGTGGCGGTGTGGTAACGGCGTTGAGGCTATGTGCCCGCTAGTAGTCCGCCACTCGGTCAGCCATTTCGGCGAGTGTGTCTAGTGGGACATCTCCTGCAGCTACTAGAACCGGGACCATGCTCTGCGGTAAGCGCTGGAGGAACAACCCACGTAACAGCTTCTCCTCTTGTGGGGTGGAGGGGCCGCCAAGGAGCTGGCGCATGCGTCGCAGGAGCTGTGATGGGCGACGGTCACCGAGCTCTGTAGCCGTGATGAGCTGTTGGAGTCTGCTGCGTTCGGACTCAGACTTGCGGGAAATGATAGCTACCTTCAACGTGTCGTAGGGACGGCTCGGGTGCGGCGACGCTAAAATATCAGCTAAGTCGTCGGCTACGTCCGGAGGTAAGCAGGACACCAGATTCCAGTACCTGGTCTGTTGGCTGGTGATTTGCCGTAGACGGAAGTGCGCCTCGACCTGCAGAAACCATGTTCTGGGGCTGTTGGGCCGAAATGGTGGCAGGTTGACATGTTGAATCGCAGCGACTGCAGCACCGCTAGGCCTGGCGTCTTTTTGGGCGTCAGGACCGGTAGGATTGGTGGCAGAGCCGGCGGGATCCATGCGGGATGATCGGGGCTGTGTGTTCATTATCGGGTCACCATTAACTGTCGGAGCTAACACAGAAAAGATCCAGCCCTGACAGCGTTCAGTTTTCGAACTGATTTTTTTATCATCGCGTTGCACCCGCCGCGCGGCCCAAATGTCAACTTCTTCTTCATTGACGAGCGCCGCATTGAGACGCTACAGTACTTTGCCTTATGTGACATTCGCGTACAATTCGTCACGCCATGACACTGCTGGCTTCTCCCCCTTCTTTTTATTGTTCGGCCGCTATCCAGCGCTACCCTTCGAGACTCTTCTCCCATAAACTACGCAAACGGTTACAGAGTACGCCCGGGACTCCACTGCTTGGACTCGAGTGGCCCGCCAAATCGCACGGGAACGTCTTCTTCGCTCGCGGCTCTCTCAGAAGGCCCGCTACGATAGCCATCACAGAGTGGTTTCCTCCTCTCCAGGTTCACTGGTTCTCCTCTGGACACCATGCCGCCACGTTGGCCTCTCTTCGAAGATCCTGTCTTGCTTATCGGGGCCTTACAAGGTTTTACGCCAGCTTACCGATGTCACATACGAGATGGCTCCGTTGGACAGTCAGTCATCGTCGTCCGCACCTGCTACTGACGTCATCCACGTGAGCCGCCTCGAACCGTACATATCCGCATATGATCCTACTCTCCTTTAGGCGCCGAGACGGTGCTGCCAGCAGCGCGGGGTTATATGTTACACGACATCGGCAACAAAAGAGCATCATAGATGACGAAGACGATGAAAGCGACCGTGCTCGTGTTGCTGTTGCTGCTGTTCTTCCATCTTGGCTGCAGCTGCCTCTGAGTCCCCCTGTATATTTTGTAAATATATTTATTTCATTCATTCTCTCACCCCCGTGACAATATTGTATCTTTTATTCAGTTTAATTACAATACATACCACCCTTTCATTATTGCTATAGTATTCCTCTATGTTGCCAGCAATGTTTCTGTGAATTAGGAACCCCTATCTCAGTTCTCTTCTGTCAGCCAAGCCCCTATAGAAAAAGACGTGCCCATTCTGTAGCACCGTATAAGCCTCATTTGTCCTCCTAACTTCACTGAGCCCTATTATATCCCATTTAACACCTTCTAGCTCCTCAAATTGTACAGCTAGACTTCCCGCACTAGATAAGGTTATAGAATTACACGTTGCCAAGTTCAGGTTTCATTGGCCGCCTGTCCGGATCCAGAGATCCTTAGCACCCTCTGCTGCGTTGCAGATCTGACCGCCGCCGTGGTCAGTTGCTTCGCAGCTGCTGGGGATTGAGGGCCGTGAGTTATTTGACGTATGCATGTGGGAGGTAGTGGCCAGATACTGCACCAGCGTGGCCAATCCTTTTCTGGTGAGGGAGTGCGTTCCCGGCGGTGGTTACCGGTAAGGCCGCACCCCAGGCCTCTTAATGCAGTTCCATCACCACGCGGATTTTTTTTTATCTGGTTGGGAACTGCGCGGCACCGGAATTGAGCCACGGACCTTTTGCCCACGAGGCGGATGCTCTAATCACTACGCTATCGCTGCAACCTCATCATCGCTGCAGCCATTTGCATAAAAGGAGTTAATATGAAGGAATTGTGAATTTATTGCGAGAGTTATTCAGCATTTGTGAAATCATTCATTGAAAAACAGCAAGGCAGTGCTAGGCTTTGGATGTAATATCACCCATCTAAAGGCACAAAGTGTGCTTAGTACGTGAGTGTCAGGTGCTGTCGATTGTGTGTGTTTCATGCCATCGTTAACTTTTTAAGTAATCCCAAGCAAGTGAAATCTACATATGACTTATGCTAATTGAAGACAAACGTGGAACGTATTGGATTACTGCGTTCAGTGGGCAGAGCACAGAGTGAAATGCTCTAGTTTCATTGCGTCTTCATTGCTGTCATGCATGTTTTATTGTTTCTTAGATATTTTGCTGCTTCTTTTGCTCTACGGTGACGGCGTAGCTTTCGTGGGACTGATAGTGTGCTTTGGCGTATACCTGCAGTGGATTGCAGCAGCTTCACGTGCTGTTTGATGTGTTGTGCATCGTGCAATGTGTTGGTATTACTAATTAAACCATGCGGGTAGTCAGTAAACTATAACAGCTGCATTTATGCGTATCTCTCAGGTAGTATTTGTTTAAAAAGTTAGTTGCCTGTGGGCTTCAAGTGCATCTTTTGGTGAGGTCCAACTACAAAGTTCCTTAATTTGCACATGCTGACAGTTCTATACATTACTTGTAGGAGTGTTTTAATTTCAATCTTGGGTGCTCTCATTTTTTATACGTGGACGTTATGCAACTGGGCGATATGCATGCGTATGGTTTTGTGTTCAGGCTGGAACATTTCGCACACCAAAAAGAATAATAACTTCTCGGTCCTTCCCGGTGCCTAAATGTGTGGGTTTTAGTACAGGCGTTTGTGAGAGCAGATGACTAGTGAACACATATTTGATGAGGACTATAAAGTTGATTTTGATGTTTTACATATCTTTGTGTTCTGGTAGAAAGCTATCTGTGTGTAAACATTCAATTAAGCCACTCGATTAGCTGGGCTACCACGCCATTTTTGAAAACAGAATCAAATGTGTTTGGATGATCACATTCATAGAAGAGCCCGATTTATGCGGACATTTCTTGGAAGTTTTATACTTTCATTAGGTTCTTACTGCAAATAATGCAGCATGCAAACTTGTAAAGTATCATCGGAGCCTTTGTCTGACAAATCGAAGCCCAGTGAAGCAGCATATCATCCTGAACATTACGCGCAAAGGGCATAGTACGTTTAATACATACTTTAAAGAAATAATGTGGATTATTCTCATCGTGTTCAATAACATCAACATAAAATAATACTATTATGACCACTATCGCAGGAATACGAAAGTGCATGGCAAATAGCCTCGAACACACTATTGCATGGCAACAGCTGATGGAAACACTGGAAATTGTGTAAGATCTGCAGACTTCGTTCGTAGATGAACGAGTTTTCTAGACGAATAGACATGGAGAGATCAAGTAGTGCGTCTCAACTCTGCCATTTATTCCAGTGAAACAGTGCAAAGATCCTATTTTCATGCTTCATCCCTGATTTTTCTGTTTATTTACTCTGCGCTATGTACACTGTTTTTAACAAAAGACAATACGGTTCAGCTAAGCATTGCCACTGCTGCCTTGCTAGTGCTGAAATAAAACAGCAGCTGATTGTACCACTTGCTGCTTGTGAATTTAATGCGATATTGAAGTATAGTGTCGTGACAGCCGTTGCTATCTACTCGTGTTCTCTCTAATACTGCTCACAGTATTACACTGGCTCTCTTGCTCTCTGCTTCCATTGAAATGCGGGCAGCATCACTAGGAATCAAAACTGTTTCCACATGCTCAGCAGCACAACACTTGGCCTGCTAAGATTCCCAGATACCCACGTTACAGTGATGAGTACAGTAGTCAAAGACTCTGATATAGCAAACAATTATTGTAGGCTTTTATTAATGAAACACATTACATTCCAGCACTACTTAGGTGTTTGGTTATGTACTGTGCTATTTACATCATACATGTAATCGGTATCATCCATTTTCCAACCACACTTCTTGCCGGAAGGAATAAAAAAATACTGATTTTTTCAATTTTGTATTTGATTCCTTGTGTTTTTATACAAGAAGCGATTTTTTGTGAATGTGCAGAGGAGTGATTTCACTCCATTGCACCACAGAAAGTGCCTTAACATCTCCGGCCTTCAGTGCAAAAGATGTCCAACTGAAATTTAAAAAATAACGTGCAGGGGGCAAGTGAGCCTGTGAATAAAGCCTGTGGGGGTCTCTTTACGTCTACCAGCATCCATTGCGGGTAGACGCCAAAAAGTGGTAATAATCCTAATCATCAAATCTAGGAAAAAAAGCTATTCTGTGTATTTGAAGCCAAACTCTCAGCAGAAGGGAAATTCTACATTTCACAATGCTTGCTTGCTTGCTTGTTCCTTTTTTTGTGGCTCTCACCCACTAAAGGGGATTGGCCAAGAAGCCGGTGGTTAATGCAAGTCAATACCTATAGATTTTCTAGGTTAGGGGAATATGATTACTGTGTTTTGACTGTGAAATTATTTTGGCGCAATGTTAAAAAAGTGCGCAGGCACAATTCTCCCAATGTTCACAATGCTCAGGCACGCATGCGTTTTCTTCTTCCTCTTTTTCTAAACAGAGCTGTAGCTATTTTCAATTTGCAGTTGCCATAATGCATTACTATCTTTATCAAAATGCGCACTTTGAGCATACTTTAAAGTTTTTAGGTGTTTGTTTAAAATGAACCACAAAGAACAGGAATCACTTATTCAGAGTAGCTTAATTGCGGCATCCCAAACACTTTCGCTGTGTATGAGCCCTACTTGTTTTCTGTAGAAGACGTATAACTCTGTTGATGAGCTCAGCTCATCTTTGTTACAATGAGTGTGAAAATTAAAGACAATGTTTAAGAATGTTGCGGTACATGAAGTAATGGCTTGCTACGTGTGAAAGCGTGTATCAGTAAGGTTTTAGTGAAACACAGTAACAGTGAACACAACGAATTAGTACAAGTGTTAGCAACCACCTCTGAAAAAAACATAGTCCAATTGCTACGAGCAATGTGAAACTATGAATGCATGCAATCATATTGCTACGTGCCATTGCATGGAGCTGAAGAAGACGAAGGAGATAGACTGGCGCGAGCTAATATTTGTGGCTGGCGCTGCTCGCCTAACCGGCTGAAAATACATCGGGGACTACCCCTCTGAGTCAGTCGCCTTCCCGTAACATATTTGGTGGAGTTGTGCGATCCCCGTCCTCGCCACGGAACTCCCAAGCGGACGCTCCCTCGCTGCTTACAACATGACCACCCAAGACTCGGCTACATCCTCTCCGGTCGCTCCCCCTTCTGCCCAACCTGTCAACCAAGCGCCCGCAACAACTTTCGTGACGCTTCCCGCGCTCAAAGACCCCGGCGTGTGCTCGGGCAGCGAGAGTTCCGACGTCGACCAGTGGCTACGCCTCTACGAACGCGTCAGCGCCACTTACAGGTGCGATCCCACTCTTATGCTTGCAAACGTCATCTTTTATCTCGACGGGACCCCTCGTGTTTGGTTTGATAACCACGAGCATGACATAACAAGCTGGGACAGCTTCAAGGCAAAGATCCGTGAGCTTTTTGGCAACATCTCTCGTCGTCAAGCTGCGAAAAATGAGTTGTCGACTCGAGCACAATCTTCCACGGAGCCCTACATCGGTTATATTCAGGCTGTCCTTTCACAATGCCGCCAAGCTAACGAAAATAGGTCTGAGCCTGAAAAAGTTGCGCATATCCTAAAGGGCATCGCCGAAGATGCGTTCAACTTGTTGGTATTCAACAATGTGGCATCTGTTGATGCGATAATTCAAGAATGCCGCCGGTTCCAACAAGCTAAAGGTCGACGCATCTCCCATCAGTTCCAGCGCCTCCCGAACACCACTGCGACGTCTTCGTGTCTCGACACATATCATCCACCAGACACCTGTGACAACTTGACGCGAATCGTCAGGAGGGAGCTTAAAGCGGCTGCTCCAGCTAAGGTGGGACCAACGTCCCCCGACCCCTCTCCGCTAATTACGTTGCCTCTCATTCAAACAGTCGCCTGGCAGGAAATCGCCAGCTTGGGAATTCACTCTATCTCACCGCCTCCCTGCACCAACTACCAGCCCCGATACACGCCTGCACGTCCCTTTCCGACCGGCGCTCCCTCAACGTTCCGTAATTCGTCCGCATGGCGAACACACTATGACAAGCCGATATGCTTCTCGTGTCACAGAATCGGGCACATTTCTCGCCATTGCAGAAGTCGTTCCGGTCCTCCTGCACAACCGCCATCTCGTCCCTTCTATGCACGTCCTGCCTATTGCCATTAGACCAGCCGCGACCATTTTGCCCAGGAACCTGCTTCTGAACACCGCTACTCCCGCTCTCCATCCCCCCAACGTCGCCAATCTCGTTCTCCACAGCCTCGCCGACCATCATCCCCCGCCTTCCCACGAGGTTCCCCGACGGAAAACTAAGCGTTGTAGCTGCCGGAGGTGGCGCTGCATCGCTCGGACTGACGGAAAATCCTCTTTTGACAATACCGACAAAACGGAACCTCATAGACGTACAAGTAGACGGCGTATACGTCACTGCTCTTGTCGACACCGGTGCCCAACTTTCCGTTATGACGAGTGATTTTCGCCGCAAGTTCAAGAAGATTCTCACACCTGCGACCACTCAGTTCGTCCGTGTTGCTGATGGTGGAATAGCATCTATCGTGGGAATGTGCTCCACTCGTGTGAGCATTGCCGATCGACACACAGTTGTTCTCTTCACCGTCCTTGATAAATGCCCCCACGACGTAATCTTAGGCCTCGACTTTCTGTCCGCGCATTCTGCCCTCATAAACTGTTCGACCAGTACGCTCCGTCTACACTTGCCCGCAACAGAACCTCTTACACAACGGCCGAGTCGCCTCTGCACAACGGCACACGCGCGCCTCCCTCCACAGACACTGACCTACATAGAGATCGTCTCAATACCCCCAGTTCCCGACGGTGACTATGTTCTGACGCCTATCACCGATGTCCTCATAAGCCGTGGCATTACATTACCGCACACCATTCTGCCCGTCGCAGGAAGTTCTACGTGCCTCCCAGTTGTCAACTTTAGCTTTTCACCTCAAGTTTTGCCACAAGGGATCTCTTTGGCGTTGCTCTGCACCTTAGAAGACAATGCAGTAGATGTATTCGCGATGGCCGCCCCTTCTGACCCCCACGCTCAACATCAATCTGCCACTTGCTCCGACAGCGCTATTTCTTCGATGATCGCTTCCAACTTAACGCCGCAGCAGACTGATGAGCTCCACCGGGTTCTGCTGTCCTACATCGACGTTTTTGACATCAGTGGCCGTCTGTTGGGGAAAGCTACCGGTATGAGCCACCGCATAAACACTGGTAATGAGCATCCTATTCATAGGCGTCCATATCGGGTGTCGGCAGCCGAGCGTCACATCATCCAAAGTGAGGTCGACAAAATGCTCGCCAAGGACATCATTGAGCCATCCTGCAGTCCTTGGGCTTCTCTTGTAGTGCTAGTCTGCAAGAAAAACGGTGCATGGCGTTTCTGCGTGTATTGTCGACACCTAAAGAAAATCACCAAAAAGGACGTGTACCCCCTGCCACGAATCGACGACGCCCTCGACCACCTCTGCCACGCCAAGTACTTCTCATCCATGGATCTGAAGACCGGCTACTGGCAAATTAAAGTGGACGAGAGAGACCGAGAAAAGATTGCATTTTTAACCCCGGACGGTCTATACGAGTTCAAAGTGATGCCGTTTGGGTTGTGCACGGCGCCCGCAACGTTTCAGAGAGTCATGGACACTTTGCTAGCAGGCCTGAAGTGGCACACTTGCCTCGTATACCTCGACGACGTTGTTGTATTCGCCCGGGCTTTCGACGAACACCTCACAAGGTTGGAATCTGTACCCGAGGCCATTCGTACGTCGGGGTTAGCGCTGAAGCCCGAGAAGTGCCGTTTCGCGTACGAGGAACTCAAGTTCTCGGGTCACGTCGTGAACGCCGAGGGAGTCCTACCTGACCTGGCAAAAACATCAGCAATTGCGAACTTCCCAAGGCCAAAAGTTAAGAAGGGTGTGCGAAGGTTTCTCGGACCTTCGCGCCGAGGGATATAAATTACCGCACAGCCGATGCCGCGACATTCGCTCGCCGACGCTCACTAGCGTGCCCGTCGTTTTGCCGGCCGCTGCTTCGCCGCCTGTGTATTCTTTCAGTTGTTAGGGGAGCACAGGTTCGCTCCTATAAACTTGTTTTCCTTATAGACAACTGTGTCGTCCTTTGCTGTGTGACAATATTATGGACCTAAAGTATCACTGCAGAAGCTTTTCAGTAAGCTCATGTCGGTGTTCCTGCGCGCACACAGTGCCCTGTTAATCGCTGTTAAGCCCTGCAAAAGGGGCTCGATTCATGGCTAAACCCAGAAATATTTTTCTGGCAGTGTTTATGTGGTGAACGGCTAACTTTAGCCACAGGTGATTGTTGTGAATGCGTGCAAATATTTTAGTAAACCTAAAAAGTTCAAGCATCAAGAAGCTGTGAAGAGAGTCAGAACGCGCTCAACTCTTCCATCACCCTGGCTCCTTCCATAGTAACCGAGCAGTTGTTTTTTCAATAATGTTATTTTTTTGTCTCTTGCATGTAGTCTCGAACCACAGAGGTTAAGGTTTTTTGAGTGAAGATTCATAGAGGGACGTGAAGCAAAGGTATATTTACATTGATGACATAGCCAATCTTCATAGCATTTCAAAATTTCATGATCAGTGTATCATATGGAGTTGCACTATTTGTTTATAGACACCTAGTAAGTAATTTGCTGTTTACTTTTCGCTGAATCAAGTGCAGTAATTAAAAACAGAAGATTGGGTAAAATCGTGCACCAACCAATGCAGCAATAATACAGAGATATATACCAACCAATGCAGGAGAAGTACAAAGATATGTACCCGGAAAAGCAAATAACTATAGTAGCAAAAAGGGAAGTAGTTTATGAGGTAACTACACAAGCAAAATACGATTAATCAATACGTACATTTGTACAAAAAATAGCTTTACCACATATAGCATCGCATGCGTATGCATGCAAACACCAAGAGAAGACGTAATGACATTGTAGTTGTATGCTTGATGAAAATGTGATACCAAACATAAACGATTGAAATAACGTGTATAGTTGTAAAAACCATCAAATAAAGAGGTATTTGTATTTGCATAACTTCAATTTGTCATCGTTCATATATGCATTATTGGTGGCTGGACATGGCAATTTAGTTACATGTGATGGCCATCAGACTATTTTATTCAGGCACAGTAAGACTTCAAGTGATGATTTGTTGCGGAATTCAAGCTTGCATTCCCCTTTATAAAATAATTTGGGTGCTTATGCATTCTTTTTCAAAATTTCCAGTTTCAATTATGCAGGATAATTACAACAAAAAAAACTGAGGCTGAAAAAAGGTACAGGGGACCTAAATTGCACCGTTGCAAATGTATATTTCTGATATGTATGTGCTTGAAGCAAAGTAGACGGAAAGACAACTTGCCCCAAACAGGGACTGAACCTGCCACCTTTGGATAATGCAGGCAATGCTATACAACTTGAGCTACAGTAGAGCATCAAGTGCATCATTTGAAGGTTGCAGGTTTGGGGCGTGTCGGTGAAAATTGCCTTTCGTCCACTTTATTGTTATGCACATCTATATCACAATTGCTACGGTACACTTGAAACAGTACAGTTAATATTTCCCACACCTTTATCCTCTCACTTATCTTCTGGTTTTCGTTAGGGTGATTTAAACCGAACAACGAGCCCTTTGAATTCCGTTCTGTTACTGATTACATTGTTGGCTCATGTAAAAATGAATGAAGTGGGCAATCCTTCATCTCCCTTGGTGTTTTCATCTCACATTTAGTATCACATCGATCCATATTTGTTACATTACGCCGATTGAAAAGAGCTATGTACCGGTGGGTTGGAAATGAACATGAACAGTACAGCGTGCTGTTTTCATCACACTCTGACCTTGGTGTCAAAGATTTTTTTAAAATTTTATTTGAGAATACCTCACAGGCCCCGTAAGAGGCATAGGGTGACGGGGGTATACAGTACAATTAAAGACATTGTAAAGGAAGATTTCCAAAGAGTACAATTAAAGGGCAGTGGAATATAATAACATATAAAAATAACAAGTAGAAAAGAGATTAACAAATAACTATCGTGCAAACGAAAAAAAGTATTTGCGCACGACACATTAAATATTGCGTAGGAGTAATATAATACGAAGTACCGGCAGAAAACACATTATAACAGCGACCATACAATTACGTCATGTTGCTGGTATGGCTCTTGAATGGATTTTGAATGACTCTAACTGCTTTTCATTACCATTAAAGCTTCAACTGCTTGAAAAAAATGAAAAACACGTGAGAATGTAGATGTCACATGGCCATCTTTCTTTCCATCTCCACTGCACACGTCATATGACTGCTGTCTTTGCTTGTGTCATTTTGGGTGAATCGTTCTAGCTAACGGGAGCATCAAAAGATGTCTGCGTGCATTGTAGGAATATTCGCTTTTACGCTGTCTCACGCTGTGTACTTTTCGTTACGTCAAGTATATTAAATATGTGCCTGCCCACTGGTCTGCGTTTGAGTCGTAATTTTGCACAACCTCTAACTATCTGCCGTCACATTCCCAGTTTGATAGGATGAAGAATTCAGGACAGGTAAAGAAAAAAACTGGCGAAATGCGAAAATTATAAAAAACTGGAATAGATCGGTATATCAAAGTGATGGGTACTTTAGCGCAAATACCAAAAAGCTGCAATAACAAACAATAAAAACTTACAAGCGAAAATCTACTTCAGGACAAAACAGCTATGTTAGTCTTCAGATAAAATGCAACAGGGTAGGAGGGGGGTTAGACGTCAAGTGGGGGCACGCGCACGAGGCATGGCCGCCGCAGAATGCCGATCTCTGGTTAGTGATGCTGTGGCGTTGTGCCTGTGCTACACACTTCATTAGAAAGGCCCACGGCACTGCTCTAAAGGAGTAGCGTTTCTGAGGGGGGACGCAAATTAAGTTCTGTGCCTGTCTGTCTCGACCTACATGTCTGCAACCTCGCGATCGATGGCTTGATCGTCATCAGCGTGCCTCACTGTTGCGGACATGCTCCCTAGCTGAATCATCGAGTATGAAACCTGTGTGTGAACGTCATGTTCTAACAAGCTGAAGCGCGGGCACGTTCAAACACGGCGATATCACGCCGAATGCGCCTAGTGCCGATGAGCCCATTACATGCTATATACGGCAACTTAAGGAAATATCAACAATCGCGCAGGTTAAGGCTCCTATGTAGCGTTTCGAGCGTCCAGGACCGCAACCATGCCACTCGTGCCGCTGCAAAACAGAACGTACCAGTGCACGTACTTCGTTTAAGTGGAACACGCCTGGGCAAAAGTGTACGTTTTGTGTCTTCTGCTGAGGATAGTCGCCACCGAACACCTCTGTTTCGCCGAACGGCTGCCAGCACTTCGCGAACAGCACGTCGGCCAATCAGCGTACTCATGCATTCCACTCGCGAGGTCCCACCATGAAAAGCCTCTGTCTCCAGACCAGCTGAAAACCGAAACGGTCCAGAAGAATGGAGCGGAAGCGGGCGTGCGGCCCTACCGTGGTTTGGCTTTTAGGGACGTCGGAGGAAGGGTACACAGGACTGGGCGAATACCGACGGGAGTCCTTGTATGGGCAAGTAGAAGAAAATGGGCTCCAGTTCGAGGGTGTCCAAGTGCTGCGCCAGTAGCGGGAGATACGGCGAACTTTGTGGCAGCTGAAGCAGATCAGTTTGTTGTCTGCAGTTCTCCCTTCTATTGAATTGCGGGATCGCAGAAAAAAATGTGAGTCATGGCGTGATGCATTTTTTGTCATCGGTCTGGAGATGGGTCGGGAGACAGAGCAAACCAGAGCAAAACCTAGCTTTGCAATTTCCACCGTCACGACGGCTGGAATAACGGAGATCGCCGGAGGCGTTTGTGCGGCGCCATGATCGAGCTAATGTGGAGGAAATGGTGCCGAACTTGACGCCTCAAGCTCCCGTCGAACTATACGTGTCACGCTGTCCTGCATGGGAGGTGCGGCACCGAGATCAGTGCAGGTTGATGTAACAGCCATATTTGGTAGCCGCGTATACTGAGGCAGAACACGGCGGCTTTTGGCCATTTTGAAGTGGCGGAATTTCTCGATAGTCATATCTACTGTCGTAACGTTGATGTCCACGAGCAAGTTGAAAATGTCGTTCGCGATGCCCTTGAATATGTGGCCCACTTTGTCACTTGCTGTCATTTGCTCGTCCACTTTTCGGCACAACGTGAGCACGTCCTGTATGTACGAGACATACGACTCAGTTAAGGACTGCACACGAGTGGCGAATTCTTTTCGCGCTTCTATTCGGCGACCATACGGGTTCCCAACGCTGTCGTGTAGTCGCTCCCTGAAGGTATCCCAGCTGGTGAGCTTGGTCTCATGGGCTTCGAACCAGACACGTGGGGTGCCGTCCAAGTAAAATATTACGTCCGCGAGCATCATGGTAGGGTTTCATCGGTGTGTCTGGCTAACACGCTTGTACATACGCAGCAAGTCGTCAATGTCAAGCCCAGGTTGTACGCAGATTGTACCGAGATCACGGTGGTAGGGCATCGTCAGGTATTTAGTGGCTGGAGCTACAGAAGGAGACGCTGACGGGTTGTTGTCCTTGGTAGCCATGGCCCAAGACTGAACGTTGCGGCCACTGCAAAGTTCCGTGGTGAAGACGGGGAACGTTCCTCCTACACCAAATATGTTACGGAAACGAAGGGATGCCGTATCGATGAGGCTGGGGATTAGATGTATTTAAAGCCAGTGGTAATGGCGTGACCGATGATGATGATGATGATCCTTGATACTCTGGCGCACGCCCACAAAGGGGACTCGGCCAAGAACCGGGCGGCAGGATCTTAACTAAAAGGCTTATGGTTTTTCCAACACAACGTACTTTTGGGCTGAAAAAAATATATAAAAAGAAAAGCCAAAAATCAAAAAAGGAGTATATCTGAGCAGGGAGCGATGCAGGCTATCAGATGCGATTTGAGACAGAGGTAACGGTGGGTCTAAAATAATATATATATATATATATATATGTATATATATATATAGGCAGATTAACATGGCAATCGCTTTGTTTCAATTATGTATTCAAATACCGCAGAGCAGACGTCCCTGTGGCTATAACCGAATTTAATGCTGCCAAACGACAAAATTACTGCCACATTTAATTCTAATCCCAATTTTTCAAGTGGAGCTACGAGGTATCTTTTCCGCTGATGAGAATATCGGCAACAGAACAAACAGAAGTGATCTATCGTTTTCATTTCTTCGCAAATCTGACATAAAGGTGACGCCTTTAGACTAACTTTATGCAAATAATACTTCAGTTGCGGAATTCTGCAACACAATCTTGTAAAAGTAACTTCCAAGTGCCGTGTTGCGCACCACTGTCTATTCCAGCGGCATCTTAGATGTGCGAAATCTCGATATTTCTCCAATGAGTAACAGTCGTATTCATGCAAACAGAGAGTTTTAAACCTTATTGCTGTCGCGTAAGCCGTATCAGGCGAAATCGGAATAAGGGGACCGCTAAGAGATACTGTGGCTAGTGCATCCGCCATCTCATTGAGATATATGCCACGATGGCCTGGTATCCGTAAGAGCGGTAGTTTTTTCAAGTTTGTTGGTATGAGTTGTCGAAACATGTGCATAAGTGTTAAGTTGGCTACTGAAGACCGAGCAGCACATACTGTAAAAGAATCTGTAGTTACGACTGCTTCTGATTCACCCAAAGAAAGTTTCCGTAGTGCCAGTACAATAGCAAATAATTCTGCTATAAATATTGGTGTGTAGTCTAACCGAAAAGTACTAGTCAAGGGAACGTGAGAAGGTACCTGCCCCAGCCTTTTCATTTGATACGAATGCATCAGTCGCAATTATGTTGTTCATGTTCACGGGTGCCAAGTAATCTTGCAGCCGATCATTTAAATATTGAAATAGCATTTGCTTTGCGTTAGAGGAAAAAATTATCTCAAATTCTATCTTAAGATCTAAATTAGCGTTTCTTGTTGAGAAAATATGTTTGATTTCGACGTTCAGTGGTTCTAGCAGCGCTTGAACGAACAAGATCTGTGGGTAGTGGAATCGCGACCACGAAGTTTCAAAAAATAAGCTTGGTTCTTTATAAAAGCATAAAATGATGCTCTCTGGGGCACAGTGTAGGGTTTTAAAAATTTTTGGATAGTAAGCATTTTGACTCTATTCAACAATGACGGTAGACGCGCTTCCATGTATAGCACATTGTTAGCAACAAACTTGGGCAGTCAAGGGCACAGTCGTAAAGCCTCCCTTTTTATTAGTATTAGCGGTCTCAATTTACATGTCGCACGGCGCGAAAATAAGACACAGCCGAATTACATGATAGGACGATTGTACATTTTATAGACCATTACCAATATATTTTTTCGCAACCCCCTTTTTATGTTGCTGAGCTTGCGTAACCACCCCATGGCTCGTGTTGATTTGGACGCAATGTGATCGATGTTGCTTTACCAATTTAACGAGCTGTTATATATGGTGCCTAAGTATTTGAGTGAATCCACCTGCAGAACGTGCTCTGTGCCATACATCAAGGGGATGTTGACAGGATCCCTGAACGAGAACGCTAGAAGCGCGCTTTTGTTTACGTTTAGATACATTCGAATTTTTTCAAGCCATACCTCTATCATGTTTAGGTAGTTCTGTAATGTCTGATAAAGTAATTGCAGATCACTGTTTGTCGCAAAGAAAGCAATGTCATATTCACACACATATAAACGAATATCGCTATGTGTTGGAATCGAACTGAAGAAGAGGTTAAACAACACCGGTGAGAGCACTGCCCCCTGTGGTACGCCACGGTATTGTAGATATCTGTTAGAAAAAACAACCCCTTTGAAAGCAATAAAACTCTCTCTCGTTAAAAAACTCTGCTACTCATGCTGTCATGTAGTTGGGTAAGTGTGACATTTCCATCTGCTCTATTAGTATTTTATGCTCCACTTTTTCATACGCCTTGGCCAAATCAAGAGTAACTAATGCACAATACTCTCTTCTACACCTAGCAAACTGTATACGACTCTGCAAATCCGCGCGCGCACACCATATGGAGCATCCTGATTTAAAGCAAATATGACTGAGGTTCAGTATTGATTTCTCCTCAATGTGTTTTATTACACGTGCATTCAAAACTCTTTCAGTTAGTTTAACTAAATTAGATGTAAGAAAAATTGGCCTCACATTGTCAAGTGTATACCCAAGTCCCTGTTTTTTAAGTACCGGAATTATTTTGGATAGTTTCCCATCCGCAGGTATCCAAGAATTTTTTAAAAAGTAATTAACCATACTACAGAGTTCATGAGGGAAAATGTCATATAGTACTTTTATCATTGCTGAGGTTACTCCATCTGGTCCAGGTGCTGTAGGAGGTAAGTGCCTCACTACACACGCTAGTTCCGCTAATGTCACCTCATTGAACTCCTCTCCTGCAATTGGCTTTACTATGTGTCTTGGCATTGATGATGTGAACCTTTCTTCTAATTCTTTAGCAACGTTTCCTAATATTTCAGTGAGTTCGCTAGGCGATAGAATTGAAGAATCAATATTGTCTGATGGTGGTATCCTTTTTCTTGAACGCAAAAATCTAAAAAGCGCTTTTCTGTTGTATGGTTTTAAAAGATAGCTGAATTTGTAAGTGTAATAGTCATCTTTTGCTTTGCGCACTGTACGTTTAAAATCTGCTGCCACGTATTTAGAGTCATACCAGTTTTTTGGGCTTTGGTTGTGGATAAAATGCTTCCACGCCGCTTTTCGTTTTCTATACCCCTCATACAATCAGCGTTCCACCATGGGCTAAACTACCCGCCTGTGCCTGAATTTATTGAAAAAGTTGGCTTTTTTGTTGCTCTTCTCAATACCGCACACAGACTCATAGCCCGAATGTCTTCCTGCATGTCCTTGCGAAGAACCAAAGTAGACTGTAAGTCTTCTTGTAAACGCTCATAATTTACAAACGAGCAAATTTTGTTAGTTGAAAACATCCCGGGAAAGTTGATATCGAAGCTAATGGGAAGGTGGTCACTGTTTCTTGCACAATATAATGTTTTCCACGACGAAATGTTTAGTGAGGAGCTCGAGAAGGTCAGATCTATCGCCGACTTTGATTGTCTCCTAATAAACGTAACAGTGGGGAAATTTACATAACATAAGTTATTATCAACAGTCCCTTCCCACAAGCGCCTTCCATTTGAATCAGTCTTGAAACCCCAAGACACGTGGTGTTAATTAAAGTCACCAGTTAATATTACATCCTTCCTGCAGGAAGCTAACATTACATCTAAGCATCTTGTGTCCTGTACTCCTACGGGAAAGTATGCGTTAACAAAAGAAAAAGGGGAACAATCTGGCAGAGTGATGTATAATACCATAATTTCATAGTTATTATTCATGCACAGGTAGTTAATCCTTGCTATATTAATGAATTTAGTTGATATAAAAATGGCAGGTCCCCCACCTCTGCTAGGTCTGTCTAAACGAAATGAGCGATAACTTTTTATGTAAAATTTTTGTTCATTTGTAAGCCAAGTTTCTTGTAAAGTAATAATATCTTGGGAAATTTGCGAAGAAATACACGATAAATCTGTGGTAGCCGACCATATTGATCGACAATTCCACTGTAATACTTATAAGGAGCCCATTTCGACACTATAAACCCGCCGCAGAGACTGCTTGATCCAAAAGATCTTTCTTTAAAAAGTCTTTTTTGGAGAGGTTCTCCAAAAACTCTTTCTTCGACAGGTACTTTTTAGATTTTGATTTCTGTGAAGACTTTTTCGATAGGGTAGATCTGGCAGGCTTCAAGAAATTTTGAGATTCTGCATCCATATCTGTGAATTCATCAGAGTCATCTGATACAGGTTCTGGATCTGCCCGCAGTATCTTGTTTGAGGGTCCTGCTTGAGAAGATGCGCATCGTGCAGGAGAAATCGGACTTTCTGTCCCTGCACACATTGAAACCTCCAAATCCTGTTAAGTCTGATTTTTAATAGACACTGGAGCAATGATTTGGGTCTACTGAGATGTTGACAATTCAGCCAGGACTCCAATATTACTGCTGGCAGACACTCCATCGCTTTTTCCGTTGCCTTCTCTATAATCTCTGCTATATACTTTGCTAACGATGCATTCGTAGCAGTGGTATGTCGTGCTGTTACGCTTGCGTAACATTTCGAGCGTTCTTGTAATTCAGTCACAGCTTCCCTCCGGGAGCAATTCCTGCGTTCCACAATTTCCAGCAGCTTAACTTCTCGTTCTTTCGCCTCACAATCTAAAGAGCCTGCAGGATGCGCTTCATGAAATAAACAGCACTTCTCTTCCGTCAAGTTGCACTTGCGGCTGTCGTGATTTTCTCCGCATAGTCGACATCTGGCAGCTGATATGCACTCTTTCGCGCTGTGGCCATATCTCTCAAAATTCAAGAACTGCAGTGGCTTAGAGGATAGAGGCTGTACCTTATAGATAAGAGGCCAAGCTTTAATTTCAGATGGCCTTATCGTTCCCGCAAAGGTTACTATCACCGATTCGGTAGGTGATTTTTTATTGTCAACCAGACGCGTGCACCTGTATACTGACACTGCACCTGCTACCAAAAATTACTCAAGATTTTCTGCAGGGGTCAAGCTCGTATCTACACCGCGGACAATGCCTTTCGGACATGCAAGATGCGCTGGAATAAACGGGCTCACCGGCTGCGTTGCAAATTTGGAACAATTGAGAAGCTCTCGGACGCACTCCTGGTCAGGAGAGCTGCACAAAATACCACCACGACCGAAATGCCGGACCTCAGTGATCTTTTGAAAGTGTAATGTGGCTTTCCGAAGCGCCATTTGAGTCGTCTTCAGATTCTTCATAGGTATCGTACCTCCATTGGTCGGTAACAGAGCCACGGAGACGTTGATAACCCCACTTCAAAGAAAAGATTCAATCGGCCAATCCTTGCCCGGTATAGACGCTAGCCAAGGAGAAGGCCCTTGGCCAGGCGAAGAAACCGACATCTAAATAGCCTGAGTCGCTTGAACTCACAAAATTATATGGCACAAACCACTAACAACTGCCAAAATGGCACTAAAAGCACAAAGAACCAAACGTTAAACTCAAGTGCAATTCCGCCGCCCGTCGTTCAAGCCGTTCCAACCCGTGAGCAGCAGCGTGGGCCAAACCTCGTCGTTATTCGTCGGCTTGACCGGTTCACCAGCAATCGATGATGATGATGATGATGATGACCTCTGATGGATGGCGCTTACTCACAAGGGGGGATGGGCCAAGAACTGGGCAGCAGGATACCTAAATGAAACTAAAATGAAAATGAAGCTAATCTGAAAAAGTAGTTCAAAAATATTACTACAAAAAAACAAAAATGTTTGCTGAGCAAGCGGTCAAACTATCCCTTGTTTTTGATAGACATAACTACGAATTATAAACTAAAAATCTGAAAAGGTTAGGGTTCACTAGCACGGTAATCTTTTAGTTGCATTGATGTAACCAGACACAGTGGAGCATACATCCCTGTGGCAGTAACCAAATGAAGTTCCGCCAAGTGATAAAATTACTGGTAGATTTACTTGTATTCCTAGCTTTTGTAATGGGGCTACTAAAAATCTTTTTCTCTGATAAGAATAACGATGGCAGAATAAAAAGAAATGTTCAATTGTTTCAATTTCGTTGCACCAAAAGCAATAGCGGTGACGCCTTGAGTCGAGCTTTGTTAAGGTAATAATTTAGTTGTGGAATTCCACAGCGCAATCTGGTATAAGTGACCTCTAACTGGCGAGATACACACCACTGTTTATTCCAGCAATAGCTCAAATGCTCGAAATCTTTCAATTTATTCTTATTACCTTTTCCCCATTGCAGGCAAGCATTTCGGAACGTTAGCGCTGTTACGTAAGCCGTATCTGGCCAAACTGGGATGGTGGGCCCACCCAGGGATACTGCTGCAAAAGAGTCCGCCATTTCGTTCAAATCTAATCCGCGGTGGCCCGGTACCCATAGCAAATGCAGTTTTTTTACGTTTTTCGGTACTAAATGCCGAAACGTATTCATCAGCTCTACATTTACTGCCGCAGAAAGTGCAATACAAACTGATAACAAATCTGTAATGATAACTGCTAATGATTCGCTTGAGAGCAATTTGTGTAGGGCAAGAACAATGGCCAATAATTCTGCAGTGAATACCGGGGTATAATCTGGCAGTCGAATCGAAAAGGACCAGTCCAAAGAAGGAGAGAAGATGCCAACCCCAGCCTTTTCTTTTGACACAGATGCATCAGTCGCAATGTTGTTGCTTGTCTCTATGTGAGCTAGATAATGTGCTAACTGGTCATTTAAATACGTATATGCCAATTGTTTCGCGTTATGAGGAAATATATCATCAAAATGTATGCTAAGACTTGACTTTAGGTTGTGTATTGGACCAATATGTTTAATTTTTTACATTCAATTGCTGTAGTAGCGCTTGTGCAAATACTATTTGCGGGGTGTGTAGTCGCGACCAATGGGTTTCGAAAAATGAATCCGGTTCTTGAATGAAAGCGTAAAATGAGAGTCTTTGGTGTGAACTGTATATCTCTAAGAATGCTTGCACAGTAAGAATTTCAAACCTCTTTAGCAGAGAAGGTAGGCGAGCTTCCATATACAACACGTTATTTGCAACAAATTTTGGTAGACCTAGACACAAACGCAACGCTTCTCTTTCCAGCAGTATTAGGGGTCTCATTTTATAAGCTGCGCCACCAGAAAATAATCAACATCCGAATTCCATGATGGGCCACACATAAAGTTTATATATCATCATTAGCACATCTCTTCTTAAACCCGCTTTACGGTTTGCGAGCTTCCGTAGCCACCCCATGGCCCGTGTTGCTTTGGAGTGCACATCATCAATGTGACTTCTCCAATTTAATGTGTCATTATATAGGATGCCCAAATATTTAAGGGAATTCACCTGCGGAATGAGCCCATTACTTTACATTAACGAGATGTTGATAGGCTGCAGAAGAGAGAATGCAAGAGGCCGACTTTTCTTTACGTTCAGGGTCATATGAATATTTTTAGGCCATCTTTCTATGATATTAAGATAATTTTGTAGACTCTGGTATAGGGATTGAAGGTTGGTATTACTTGCAAAGAAAGCAATATCGTCCGCGTACACATATAACTGAATATTCTTAGTTGATGGAATGGAGCTTAAGAAAATGTTAAATAAAACTGGCGACAGGACAGCCCCCTGTGGTACGCCACGTGTCTGCTTATATTTATTCGACGAGTACCCATCTTTAAAGCAGTAATATTCTCTCCCTCTTAGAAACTCCGACGCCCACGCTGATGTATTTGGGAAAGTGGTGATATTCCATCTGTTTTAATAAAATTGAATGCTCAACCCTATCGTACGCTATAGCCAAATTTAGAGTAACTAAAGCACAATATTGGCACCGACGCCGAGCCAGTTGTATTCGGCTCTCTAAATCAACATGCGCACACCATATTGAGCAACCGGATCTAAAACTAATTTGACTGGGGTGTAATATTGCCTTATTATCAATATATTTCATCACCCGGGCATTCAGAACTCTTTTAATTAGCTTAACCAGATTCGACGTGAGTGATATTGATCTTACATTGTCCAAAGCGAATCCTATTTCCTGCTTTTTAAGAAGTAGAATCACTTTAGACAGCTTCCATTCCGCAGGTATCCAAGCTTTTGTCAAAGAAAAATTCACCAGATTAAGTTTTTCAGTTGTACAAATCTCGAATATAACTTTTATCATTGTATTTGTTACCCCGTCTGGTCCAGGTGCTGAAGGAGATAAGTGGCTTATTATCTCTGCCGGCTCATCTAAAGTAACCTCCTCGAAATCTTCGCCTGCCATTGGGTTCACAATGTGCAGTGGTATAGTTTACTGAAATCTATCTTGGAGCCCTTTCGCAATATTTTCTACTAAATCTAGGAGCTCACGGGGGGAAAGAACAGAAGAGTCAATATTTTCAGCGGGTGGTAACATCTTTTGAGATCTTAAAAATCTGAAGAGCGCTTTTTTTGTTTTTAGCCCTAGAAAGATGATAATGTCGTTTCATTTTATAACCATCTTTTGCTATACTTACTGTACGTTTGAAGTCTGCTGCTGCGAATTTATAATCACACCAATTTTTTGGACATTGGTTGACGAGCATTTGTTTCCATGCAGCTTTCCGTTTTCTATAGCTCCTCATGCACTCTTCAGTCCACCATGGACTAAAAGAACCTCTTGTGGCCGAGTCTAATTTAAAAGTTGCGTCTTTTACTGATGTTTTTAACACTGCACACAGACTCATAGCCCTAATGTCCCCTTGTATGTCCTTGCGGCAATCAAAAGTAGCCTTCAAGTCTTTTTCTAATTTTCTATAGTTGAGGATTGAGTGGGCCTTTTCGGCGACATGTATTTTTGGAGAGTTCAGTACAAAACTAATAGGCAAGTGGTCACTGTTAGTAGCACAGTCTAAAGTTTGCCACCAACATATATTTAGAGATGAGCTTGAAAATGTCAAGTCAATTACAGATTTAGAGAGACCTCGGACAAAAGTGGCAGATTGCGAATTTAAACAAGATAAATTCTTGTCATTAGCCCATTCCCACAAACGTTTTCCGCTTAAATCTTTTTTAAAACCCCAAGCCACACGATGTGAATTGAAGTCTCCAGTGATTAATATATCCTTTCTGCCGGCAGAGAACATATCGTCTACACTACGTGTGTCTTGCACTCCGGCTGGGAAATACGCATTTACAAATGAAAAGGGAGAACCGTCGGGTAAAAATATGTCTACTATCAATATTTCCCAATCTGGAGTCACACAACGGTAAGAGATCGTAGCTTTTTGACTAAACTTAGTTGCTATCAAGACAGCAAGCCCACCACCTCTGCTAGGTCGGTCCAATCGAAATAGCAAATAATTTTTAGGTAAAACTTTTGGCTGGTTGAAAGCCAGGTTTCTTGTAGTGATATAATATCCGGGGAACGTTGTGAAGAAAGGTATGATAGGTATGTGGCTGCGGAAAATAATGATCTGAAATTCCACTGTAATATGGTTAGTGAACCTATTTTGACGACAGAATCGTCGCAGAAACTGCCTGGTCCAAAATGTCCTTCCGCAAGACGTCTTTCTTAGACATGTTCTCAAAGAATTCTTTTTTGGATAGATACTTTTTAGATTTAGAATTATGCGAAGAATTTTTTGATTTGGGAGATTGGGTTCGCTTCAGATTCTTATGAGAGTCCATATCCATATCTGCACATGCTTCTTCTGAATCATCCGTAAGATCACCGACTTCCGTTGTTTTGGAAGTCCCTGCCTCAGTAGAAACCGCTCGCTGACGTGTTGTCGCACTTTCTATTTCCGGACGCTGCGATACCAATGATGTCTGAGGATCCCAATCGTTCGTAGATGCTACACCTAGAAGTTGAGATAGTTGATTGGAAACCAATTGTGCCAGGCTTTCAAAAAGGTTGTTTGCGAGGCGTTCCATTGCCTTTTCCGTAGCCTTCTCCATGGCCTCTGCTATAGAAGTTGCGAGAGATGCATCCATGGCGGTTGTTTTACGTGCTGCAACACCTGCAGATCCTTTGGATCTCTCCTGCATTTCTGAAACGGCTTCTCTCCGAGAGCACTGCTTGCGTTCTACAATATCAAATATGGCAAGCTCCCTTTCTTTTGCTGCACAGTCTGCAGAGTCTGCAGGATGCGCCCCATTACATAAGCAGCACCTCTCTTTCTCAGAGCTGTACTCGCGGCTGTCATGATTTTCACCACACAGACGGCATCTAAGAACTGATCGGCACCCTCTGATGCTATGTCCATATCGCCAACATTTCAAACACTGCAGGGGTTTGGGGGAACGTGGCTCTACCTTATAGATCAGTGGCCATGCCTTAATTTCGGAAGGTCGGACTGTTCCTAAAGAGGTCACTATCACCGATTCCGCTGGGGATTTTATGTTGTCAATTGTACGGGCGCATCTGTATACTGAAATTTCACCCGCCACCGAAAACAAATCGAGCACTTCTGCAGGTGTCAGGCTTGTGTCTACACCGTGGACTAATCCTTTGGAGCATGTGAGGTGTGCCGGAATCAATGGGCTTACCGGATGCGTTGCGAATTCAGAACATTGCAGGAGCTCACGATTGCATTCCTGATCTGCGGAACAGCACAGGATGCCTCCGCGACCTAACTGGTGGACCTCAGTTATCTCCTGGAAACGCGAAGTGGCTTTTCGAAGCTCCACTTGAATTGCTTTTGAGCTCTTCATCGGAATACTGCCCCCATCTGTAGGTACCAGCGCCACAGGAACACTTCTCGCCCCACTGCGTAACAAATAGTCTATCGGCCAATCCTTGGCGGGAGTGGAAGCTAAC
Organism: Rhipicephalus microplus; assembly: GCF_043290135.1. Lineage (NCBI taxonomy): Eukaryota > Metazoa > Arthropoda > Arachnida > Ixodida > Ixodidae > Rhipicephalus > Rhipicephalus microplus. The sequence continues at coordinate 37,403,659 of NC_134700.1, forward strand.
CAAGGAGAGTGCCCTTGGCCGGGGCAAGAAAATGACATCAAGATCAAATGACTCACTTCAGCTGAGAAAGACTGATACAGTTACCGTAAAATAACGAACTCTCAAAGAACAATAAGGATACTGCCGCCCGATCCTGAGCCCGGGCAGCTTCTTCACAGTCGAGCCTCACATTACAGGACAGGTCTCACTGAAGGCCGGGATGTGCGACTGTCCCAATGTCTTGTTCCTCTTCCTCTCTCCACCAGCAATCGAGTGGAGCTAACACTTCTTCTTCCTCGTCAGGCACACACGCGGGTCGCCCGCTAGAATATCAATATGCATGCATGTAGCAATATTCTGCTACTTTTGCTTGGACTTTTATTGAGTCTGAATTATGTTGTAAATAAATAAATAGAACAAATAAATAAACATTATCTCAAACAGCTACTTCAGCCAATCATTTGCAAAACAGACCCTTTGTTAAAACAATGCTTCTCAATTGATTGATTGATATGTGGGGTTTAATGTCCCAAAACTACCATTTGAACAATGCTTCTCAAATCGTCTTCCTGAGATCTTCAAGTTGTTTCTTACTATTACCAATATTGAAACGCAAACTCCTATTCGCAATTTTACCATGCAGTAAGTACAATGTTTCGTGCTGTATACTGAATGCTCGCTTGTAATATCGTCTATTTCTTTCCCAAAATAACTTGGCACAACAGTAAACACCAGTGAACACAAACGTGTAGATAGTAGCAGAAAAAAAAACTCATTCGCTAAAAAGCGAAAATGAAACTTGGAGCCTGTATTTTGGCAGCTCTTTAGAAAAAGACATATTGCAGTGACCAGATTAAAATAAAGAGCTCTGAGCTATCGGTAATGCGTGGGATGGAAAGAAAGATAAAGTACGATACTGCTTGTGTTAGGAATGGGCAAAATTGCCGGCGTTCAGAAAGATTCAACCATCCAAGAGTATGTGGTCTTCGCCTCGTACTGTTGGTAAAGAAAAAGACGGTGCCTTACGCTTCTGCGTAGATTATTGGCGCTTAATTTAAGATTGTAGGACCACCGTCAGAAGCGGGTGCACGGCAGCTTCCGTTTTCTTGTATATATTTTGTACGGAAAGCTTGGGGAGACATGCCAGCCATTGCGCTGCGTTTGCTCCGGCAGGCTGCATTGCTTTGATGGCATTCAGTTGAAGTGCAGCACTGGAGCAGCCTAGCCGTATACATTGTGGGGGCCGCAGGTCCGCCCGCGAAGTTATGGGCCACCTCAGATTACCCAGATCTTCTGGTTTCTTGTTAACCCAAGACAAAAGAACCAACACCCACGTCAGCGACAAAGGGGTAGGGATGGAAACGTCATTGCGATGACCCACTGATTGCCTCACGGCGCTTTCGGCCTGCGCATGAATGGGCCTATTGCGGGACCGAGCGAGACAGTATGGCTCCTCGCATCGATTCCGCCCCATCGTCAGCTGTTCACGTGCCCAGGCTGGGCACGAGTTTTCTCGGAGTTAGGACGCACGTTTTCGCACTCACGAGTGCTTTCAATCTCTTTTTTTTTCTCCGGTTATTTTTTTAAAGCAATTTTACGTGACCTCTACACTTTTCGTTTATTTTTCTTGAACAGCGCCCCACGCGCAGCCCTTCCTGGGGATTCAAGGCCATTATATGTATTTCATTCTACCCCCATCTTCTCCCGGGTTGCAGACTTAGTGTTTCTCAAAACAATGCGAAAGCGCAGGCCCTCTTCTAGCCATCTACATGATGGCCGAAGATTTACCAACGAGGTTTCGCTCGGGTTATTCACTCAGTAGTTAACAAAACCACGCTTAGACGTATAACCTCCTCATAAAAAAGGCTGCAAGCCTCGTCCGCTCAGAAGCAAAGGAGGTCCCGTGGCGTCTCAGCCCTTCCGGCATCTCTCCAGCACGCCCCAGTTGAACCCGCGCACAGAAGCTGAGAAGCGCGGCGAGCCTACTTCAGAAGAATTCCCCGCCCGTGTCCAGCACACGCTCTCGAGTGGCTGCGAAGACTCTGGCCGCCCAGAAAAAAGCTCGTCAGCCAAGCAAAGCCAAGAAGAGTTAGGCGATCGCCATGACAGCACCTTAAACTGGTCTTTTTCCCCTACTACCAGTGAAGTCGGCACAGCAGAGGGGCGCAGCCATCTTTTCCCTCAACCACAAGTCCACAAATGGAGCCAAGAAACCTCTCCGAAAAACCGGCTTTCCGAATCAGCTGTCGCTGGCACACAACAAGACAAAAACCTGTCCACATCCTCACAGGAAGAACGCGAAGCCAGCAAGCGCAATTCACTCTCATCGCAAACGTCTTCCTCTTGGGAACACACCACGCCCACCTCATCCTCTTCCGCCGATCCATCCGTGGACATCCACCCAGAGAAACGCTGTCTGACCAGTTCACTTTTCTCCTGCTCGCCCATGGTAAGTGACGAGGTGATGCCCTCCCAAGAAGCAGCAGCCAGACCAACGTGGTCACTGCTCCCAACATGGGAACCCTCGCTTCCCCGCCAGCCACTTTTGTTGCCACAGCTCCAACTGAAACAGACGAACGGGTTGACTCAGCGGGTGCGCCCAGCACTGGAAAAGGGAAACAGTGCCTCACTCAGAACGTTACTTGAGAAGGTGGCATCCCGAGTTGTGTCCTGCGCACGCTGGCTGGAAGCAACGAGGTTGCTTTCTCTACGCTTCCTCCCACCGGCGCCCCTCCTGGCACAGCCCTCTGAACTCCGCTTGTACCCGCTACACTACGTGACTCACCGCATCAGAAAACGAAATAAAATGATCCCCCATCGCGGTCAGCCACAAACACGGCTGTCCCACGTCCCTTGCCGTAGAGGACGCGTCCCCCGTCAAGCACCAAATGTCCTGTGGAGACGGCTCTTTTTCGGCGTGTGGCAGCCTGGGCTAGTTCGTATGACATGACGATAGTTTTAGCGCGAGAACAGAATGACGACGCAGAGACAAGAAGAACACGATGGACACGAGCGCTTATGTCTTTCGTGTCCTTTTTGTCTCTGTGTCGTCGTCCTGTTCTCGCGCTATATCACCTTTTTCGGCCAAAGGGAAGAAAGATGAACGTTTGAACCTCCACACAGGAGGCCATCTCTTTACTAATTGCCGCGGTGGACGGTGTCGTGTGCGTTCATGAAAACTTTTGCTGGAAAATTTTCGCGTCCAATGTCCCAATCGGGAGCTCACTGGAGCCCGTACTCGCGATCAGAGACATTTGTGATATCAGTGTTCGTGCAAGAAGGGCCTCCAACAACAACACATGTAGCGACATTATTTTCGGTGTCAACGGAGCTCTCGGGAAGGACGATTTACGCAAAAACATTGCGTCTGACCTCCGATAACAGCGGGTTCGCGCTCAGAGAAGGATGTGATCGTGAGTTGTGAGGACACAAAACCACCCGTAGAGGTCTCCCTGTTCACACAGCGATGATCAGTGAAGTCACGACGGCCGCGACCAGTGCAGTGCGATTCCTGCGGTTGGTACGGTCACGTCCAAGCCTTCTGCATGTTAGACCAGCTTTTTCTCCTGAGGGCCACGAACACTGAGGATGCCTGGGCCGGCGGCTAAATGCATATTTTGCAGCGGCAAGCATGTCGTCACGGAACGACGCTGCCCTCACTGAAAAAAGGAGCGGCAGCTTCCAGAGGCTCGCGCTCAGGCCAGGAGAAATCCCGCCAGCCAGGAGGCAGAAACGCGCGGCTCCGTGAAGTTCTCTTCCGAACAGGCCTGCGCTTCCCAGACAGCTAGGCAGGGGCTGCTGTACTCTGTCTTGGCCGGTGGCAGCTCTCACTACGACCTGGCGGCATCCACTCCCGCCGACCCCTTTGCGAGTGCTTGGCGTGATTTGGCGATTGCCGTGGCCACTGCAGCAGTGAGAACAGCACTGCGATTTCTACCACCGAACTTTCCTGCCTACTCGCTGTGTGCCGCTGCTCCTGCCACACAAAAAGCCCTGAACCAAAGTGGCTAGAGACCTCAGCAATCGCCCTAGGCCGCGCATCTTGCAATGGAATTGTCGCTCGCTGTGCTGCTGACACGGCAAATTTGTGGAGCATGAAGCTTTGCACAAATTTGACATTCTCGCGCTGCAGGAGACAAACGCGCGTGCCGAGGACCTGACTCTTCAGGGCTTCATTGGATACAGTGGACCAACGACGTGCGCAATGCACCGACACCGGTCATCCTGTTGGCTCGCCCCGAGATCCCCTGTATGTGAGCGCTGCTCCCACGCTAACCTGCATTCCCTGTGAACGTTTTTGTTAAGATGCAGGGAAGTGCGTTGCAGTGACAGTGTGTGGGGGTGGTGACACCTCCGTTGCGTGTGTGAAATTTCGCCCGACTTTCCGCTGTGATTATGCGTTCGTCCCCTACCTCACCATGGCGCTGGCAGCTGACTGCATCGTGTGCGGGAACTTTAACGCCCATCGCCACAGCTGGGGTTGCGAACTGACTGACCTTCATGACCGGTGCTTGGCAGACGCAATTGCCACTGCTCGTCTCCGCACTATCAACCGACGTTTGTACGCCGTAAAACACGCCCTTCCACAATGAATCTGGCACTGGTGACAAAGTCTTGCTCGTACGTGTAGGCACGAGCCCCAGACACCACCGCATTGGACCACTACCTCTTCGCCCTTTCGCCCTGCTACCCGAGTCGCGGAGGAAGGCAGATGTTCAGTGTCGTAAAGTGGCGTTTTTTAGCGAACTGTGCGCGAAACTAGTACTTGCCAGTGATTTTTTCACTCGCTAAACTGAGTGTGCTCGCTCAGCTACAACGCACTGTGTTGCGCCTCTTGACTTCCTGCGCCCTGACGTCAAACTCCTGAATCTGCGCGCCACCTGCCGTTGAGCACATAGCATCCCGACCAGCATGAGCCGAGTCGAACACTGGACAGTGCACAATCGTATAGACGTGGTCTGCAGACGACAAGCACGATGACTCAGGCGCAACAGCTGGTCCGGCGTCTGCTCGGGGCTCAGTGATACTCGTCGCCTAAACCATTCGTGGCCCATCATGAGAGGACTTCTCAACCCGAGGGCCCCTCGCCATCATGTGCTCTTGATTGCGGTGGCACTCAGTAAGATGTCTGTGTCGTGAAACACGCCATGTTGAGGGTGCCATGCAGTAAATCCTCATGCGAGGAACCGGATGCCCCACCTCCTTCGCGATGGGCATCTACGAAGCCATGGCGATGACCAAGGTGCACTACGCATTACCCCTGTCCAGCCTTCGCCCCCATACAGCATGCCGTTGATGTTGACCATCGTGAAGTGCTCCGCATGTGTCATGGACTCCCACGTGGCTCGAGAGTCACTGCCACACTAGCGGAGAAGGGCAATTGGCTAACGTCACTCACGGGCAAACTGCACGCTTCTTCCACCTCTAGCGCCTCACTCGAGCACCAGAGGGTGCTACATTCGCTCCAAGCTGCGTGAACTGCCTGACTCACGTGTCAGATCTCTATTCGACATGTTCGACTCCTTTATGGAGGACGGTGCACACGAGATTCCCCCATGGCTGATATCTCACCAAAAAGTGCCGCTCCTAATTGGTATTCAGCTCCCAGAAGTATGCTTGAAACGCTCCAGCCCAGCTTCTGCCAACGCTCAGGAAGCAGCAGCCAGAATGGACCAGCATCTAGCCGGCTAGACGCAGTTCTTTCCCTACGCCTCCGTCCTACAATATCACTTTGCGGTAGTAGCCTATACGGCACCAAAGCTTCCAATGAAGAGTCAATGCCGGCCGTTTACCGCGCCTTATTCACCTCGGCTGAGCTGGTAGGCATCCACCTTGCTACAGACCTCATCAGCAAATACCCGCAAGTCCCACGCGCGGCCATCTTCATAAACTCGAGATAAGCCCTCTGTCAGCTCGCCAAGGAAGACCGTGCACCCCCACTCGCTAAGCGTATCGCGTGATCGGTGCAAAGCCTGCGCGATCAAGGCTGCGACGTGGTCCTTCAATGGATTCCGTCACACATAGGCGTCGCAGCACACGAGGCTGCCGATGATCTGACAGAAACAGCGCACAACCCCTCAGATATACTGTCACTGATTGCGGACTCCGCGGACTCAGCGCGCCGAAACCTGCGCCGTGAGCTCGTTCGAAGTCATCCCGACCAACGTACGGCCGCCGGTAGATTTACTGTATGCTAGCATATACAGTACCTCTAGCCGGATATATAGATGAATGTGTCCGCCTCTGCCCTTTAGATCGGGCGGTGGCTCATGCCACCTCGCCATAAAGTTAAGTACTATCCCTCTGTGTTCATTTTAAAATTTCACTCGACCCTCGGTTGTAGCCACCATTAAGTTAGCCTCCTCCTGGTTATTTCCACCCGTTTAAAATCTATTTTGCCTTCACTGTCCCTAAACCCCAACATGTGGAAACATTCGGCACAATTATCTTCGAATATAGGGCGGAGCCCTTTACAGAACATTATCAAATGTTCAGCCGTTTGCTCCTCTTCACACGCATTGCATACTCTGTTTGTGCCTTCGTATTTTGCTTGGTAGGTCTTGGTCCGCAATGCTCCCGTTCCGACATCGAAGAGCAGAGAACTACCCCGAGAATTATCGTACATCTTTTCCCTTGCAATTTTCTGCTTAAAAGTTTGGTATGTTTCCAGTGATGATTTCGTAAGCAATCCCATCTTCCAGATGACCGTCTCTGTTTCCTTCACCTTCTCTTTAACCGATGTTTCCTTTTCGCTTCGTAATCTGCTGCTGTGTAAATACTTGCTTCACAATTTTCTACTTTACTTTCTCCATCCAGTATCAACATTCTTCATGTACAAGTACCTGAAAGCTTTGCTAACCCAACGCTCCTCTCCCAATTGTTGCAATCGCTCCTCGAATTCTATCTTGCTGATAGCTTCCCTGCGCTTAAACGATGTCAATCCCTTGTCACCCTGTATCCCCTAAGTTGAGGTTTCCCGTGTGCTCCCAAAGCAAGTCTGCCCAAGCCACGTTGTTTAATTCTCAATCTTGATTGAGTTTCTGATTTAATGAACAAGAGGGCATTTCCGAACGTCCAACCCGAAACCATGACACCTTTCTAAAAAACTCTCACAACGTCATACCTATTGCAGTTTCACAGCTGCATTCCTGGTGCCCTTATATCAATACGTATCTTTCATGCTCCCTTAGACACTCAGCCCCGTTATTTATTAACACGCCCAAATAATTGTGTTTATTCGCTATTTTTAGCTTGACTTCCTGTCTGTTAAGCTATCTGCCTTTGTTATTAAAATCATGATAGCCAATTTTTTTCCGATGAACTTGAAATTTAACTCATCTGCCTTCATAACACAGATGTCTATACTTCTATGCTGATCTTTGTTGTTGTCGGCTGTAATTATTATATCATCTGCATACATCAATGCCGGTTATGACTGTTCAGTGTGTTTTTCTTCCTTGGCAAAAGAGAGGCTGAAGCCGAGTCGACTTCCCTATAGTTTGGCTTCTACTTCCTGTAGATTTAGCATAAATAATAAAGGGGACAGGGAACGTCTCTGTCGAAGCCGGCGTTGTACCTCTGTAGGTTCGGATACCTGATCTGCCCATTTGACAACTACCTTGTTACTTTTATAGATATCCTTTAAAAGATTTATTATTCTATCTTGCACATGTAGTGTGTTTAGTATTCTTTGCAACTCTTCTTGGATCACACTATCATAAGCTCTCTTCATACCTAGAAATGCCAGATACAGGGGTCTGTGTTCCCTTTTTGCTGTTTCAATGCACTGCATCAATGAAAAGAGATTGTTCTCCAACCTGCTTCGTTTAAAGGACCCATTCTGTAGTTCTCCCTGCACCCCCGTGCTCTCCACCCATGTCTGTAGTCTTTCCTATACTATCTGAAACACCAGCCTGTACACTACTGATGTCGAGGTTATAGGACGGTTGTTGTTTATATTGGCTTTGCGCCCCTTGCCTTTAAAGACCATTCTCATCCTGCTAAGTTTTTACTCATTGGTAGCTTCACCATTCATTATTGCTTTGCTCGCTGCCTCTCTGTTCGCTGAGAGTTTCCTCGTTTCTCTGTCCTTTCCCACTCTCGTTTTCGCAGTGGAGCCACTGAGCTAATTGGTCCATCCTCATCTGGTACGGTGCATGCAGCGCTTTCTTGATGTTGAAATTTTTATGTCATCATTGTTTTTATATATTTTATTGCCTCATTCCCTTCTAGGTTGACACCTTGAACTGTAGCTTTAAACCTCTATTTCATGCTTGTTTTAATACTCAGAGAATTGAGATGGTTCCCAAACTTTGGAGCTGCCTGTCTATCCTTTTGTAGCGAGTGCTACACTGGCCTCGCTGAGCCAATTTTGCGTGGCACTGGTCTGCGCATGCGCAGTGATACTTCCGCCGCCACCGTGCGCGGCTCGCCGCCAGTGTGCGCGCAATTCGATGCGCTGCGCTGACGATCAGTGGTGGGACGCACCGGAGCTGGCACCTCCCTCGCACTCGGCCGCGGCCACGCGCGACTCGCCGCCGCCGGTGTGCGCTTTCCAGAGGAGTGCCATCATAGCCTTGGTAGACATATGGACGCCGACGCGCGCGCCTTCCCTGTGAGTCTCCATCTGACACTGCGCTAGAGCCGCTTGATAGCGCCTCTAACTGGCGTTTACCACTGTGGTATAGCCATGGAGAAGGAGAGTGCAAATGCTGCTCAACGGTGCAGTAGAGCGGAGAATTTCACTCATCGGATCCCGAAGTAGTTGCCCGGCAAAATAAATTATACATGTGCCACATAATACGTATATCGTGTATGTGTCATTGGAACAGCTGTAATTATATCGGGAAAGCTAAGAATAATCAGATGAAGCTTTGCTAACGCTACGTATATCCTGGCATAGCTGAGCTAAGCCACTGCCATTTTTTTGTTTACCTCCGCCATCCATTGGGCCCCCTTTCTTCTAATCTTTTCACTGAGCAAATCGGACGCTTCCCTTCTGCAGTTCAAAAAGTTATCCCATTTCTTTTGACATCATCTTCAAACTCACCACTCTGTTTGGAAAACCTGTGTTGCCTGGAGACTTTCTGGCGTCTTACTATGGCTCCCTGAACTTCCTAATCCCACCAGCTCTTGGGTTTGTGTCTGCTTTTCCCGGTTGATTTTACTCGCACCTTAGCAAGCTCCAACTCGAACAATCGAGTTAGATTTGTGTGCGCCCACTATTTTTTAGTTTCCTAGGTGAATCTTTTCTCCATCTCTTTAGTTTCTCATTCTGTTTACCTTTCTGTATAAATAATGCTATCTGGTTGCTCGTAATTGCGTCTTTCCATTTTCATTTCTCTTCCAAAACTTAGCTAAATACGTCTGCGATCACTACCTAAGCGTCTGGACCCATATTCACCTATGTTCATCGCCTTTAGCTGATCATATATCCTGTGTGACTTGATTGCGTAATCTATCGTCGACTGCAGCCTTCCTACCTCCCATGTTATCTGCCCTTCGAATTTCTCGGTGCTGTTGCAAATGAGTAGATCATGCTTTTTACACATCTCCGTCAGCATTCTGCCTTTTGGGTCAATATATTCACCCATATCTTCTATGTGCGTATTCATAACTTCTAATATAATTTGCATTTTTTCTAGGTTGTCAGTGTCATTTCCTACGCATTGCTTCACTTGTTGATTTTCTTCTCTGGCTTTTGCCCCTGTCCACAAGTGTGCGAAAACAAGGAACGCAATTTCCCTGCCACTTTCCTTTTTCGCCATAAATGTTCCTTGGACTCTTGCTTGACTCTTTGCCAGTCTGGAGTTTCATGAATGAATGCCCCGATACCACCCCATTTCTGCTGCCTTCTGTTTTATAACAATATTCCCGCGCGTAGTTCCGTATTGTTAGGAGGTTCTTCCATGTCCCTAATTAGTCTTTCAACAAAACCATAAAACACCGGCCTCTCGTCCCTTAGCTGTTCTTCTATCTTTTACGACTTCGCCAATTCCTGTCACCCTGCATGTTAATATACCCTACGTCGGAATAGGCTCGTCCCTCATGGCTACGTCGATTTCTGCTCCGGACACTACCTGTCTTAGATATTGGTGCCACTTTAGAATTATATCTGTCTCTACCACATGTAAAAGAGTCCCCCTGGTTCTTTTCCTCGTTACTAGCTATTCTACACCCCGAAGGGCCCGCGTACCTCGCGAAAAAGCTACTGCGTGTCCTGCAAGTCGCCAACCCACTTCATGGCATAGCCTTCCTTCCAAGCAATCTCTGTCTCGTTGAAAACCACCCCACCTATGAACCTCTTTGTTGATTTCCCCCACCCTAAAGCCTTTCTTTCGACTCATAATGTATACATCATGGGCAATTAGACATTGAGAATAAAATATACTATGCAATAGCTTCAGTCGAAATGATGCCCTTCGGCGCTGCAGACACATCAATTTTAATTTCAACTTAGCCTCCTTCCCACCGAATTGTCTGTCGTAATTGGGTGCATTCAACACATGTCTCGCTGTCATGGACTGAACATTTTCTGATCTTCTTTCTTTTGGTAATGCTATAGGGTCCCACACACAACATGAGTACTCTAGTATTGATCTACGTATGCCTTGTATAGTTCCTCCCGGGTCTGCCGTGGAAAAGCACGTGTGTTTCTTTTTACGAATCCTAAGCTCTGACAAGCTTTATTTACAGTGTAATGCGCATGATGGTCCCATGATAGAAAGGGGCAGAAGAAAACACCTAGGTATATGTATTTGTATTCGCAAACATTTTTACCGGAGAGCCACTTATTATATATTCAAATGCACTTCGACTCTTTTTCTGAAAAACCTCATGCATCTACTTTTCTTAGGAGTCAGTTTCATTTCCCTTCGCTGGCACTAAGCGTATATTGCACATACGTCGTTTTGAATTACGGAGCAGCCAGTTTCGGAGGTAATCCGACGGTTTAAAATGCAGTCATCAGCAAATAGCCTAATATGGGATAGTACGTTTTCGTTCATGTCATTTATATATAATAAAAAAGTAATGGTCCCAGAAGTGATCACTGAGGTACCCCTGTCGTCACAATAGGTATATCACACTGTTCGCCATTTAAAACTACATATTGTCGCCTCTAATGTATATATTGAGCAATCCATGCAATAAATTGGGGATTAACAATAAAACCAGTTATTTTTTGCTGCAGTAAGTTGTGCGAAACAGTGTCAAATGCTTTTTGAAAGTCGAGAAAAATGCAGTCGACTGAAAATTTGTCGTTGTGGTGGTTCTTGGGCCCTCAGACGCAGAAACCCAAGACAAGGACAAGAGAAACATCTATTGACTTCACACACAAAACAATCACAACACTGTGGCTATCTGTACAACACACTGGCTCCGTAATTCCGTCATACAGTCCTTATGTCTACGCGCCCGCGAGTAACCCACGCGTCCTCACTACTCGGAAATCTAATTCCGTCGGGTGCCACTCACGCTCCCGCTGAAGACGATGGCGTCGACGACGCAACCTCGCCACGGGAAGGTTGCCAAGTGCACGGGAGCTCACGAGCAGCCCATCAGCTGCTCGTGCTGGACCAGGCAGCCCCACGCTGCGGCCGACGCAACACCGAGGTCGCATCTTCAATTGGTGGTTGTGCCGGACCGGCTCCGACGTGGCACCGTGGCCACGATCTCGGTGACTGGTTGTACCGGACCCGAGTCTGGACAGGATCAGCCGCTTGCCCTGGCCCGCACGCTCGTCCGCCACAGGAACAGCATGTCAGGCCCGGCCCGGAACCGCCACTCGCCTCAGGAACATGCCACGCTCATCCCGGTTGGGTTGGTGACACCCACTCGTTGGTTCGGTCGCCTGAGGCCCAACGCCTAGCGCTCTTGCTAGCTGGCCGCGTTCTTCCTCTGCCCGTCGCTGTTCCAAAGCTCACGCGCTCACGTTCGTCTGACCCCGTGCACACTTTCGTCTTCGTCGGTTATTTTCCGCTGTCGGTTTCACTTCCAGTTTCGATTTTGGTTGTGAGAAGCACTCTTACCACACTCCCCCCAACTTCCAGTACGTTGTACACACGTAACACGCAGTTCCCGCAAATAACAAAGGTTCCGCACACTTTAAATGTCACAGTTTAGATGTAAAAAAACAATTGCACTATGATGACAACATGATAAAAAAAATTGTGTACAACGGCAATAAGTCACTGCTCGGTAAAAGCCGCACGACTCATATAGTCGGCACCAACGTTGTCCACACCACGGATGTGTTCCACGTGAAAGTCATATTCCATAAGAAGGAGACTCCACCACAGGACTCGATTATTTAGGTGCCTAGCTGACTGAATACAAGTTAATGGCTGGTGGTCACATTGCAACGTGAACGGCTTGCCATAGAGAAAAATGTGGTATTTGCGAACAGCCCAGACTACGGCAAGGCCTTCTCTTTCAATTGTGGAGTAGGCTGCTTCGCGGGGTAGTAATTTACGGCTCGCGTAGGAAACTGGGTGCAGACGGCCTTGGTGTTCCTGGAGCAATACTGCTCCTAAGCTCCGCGAAGACGCATCCGTGCGCAGAACAAATGGCTTATGCAAGTCGGGTGACTTCAGCACAGGCTGCGTGGACAATAGATTCTGCACCTGTCGAAACGCTCTCTCATGTTCTTCACCCCATAATAACTTATTGGGGTGGCCTTTCTTTGTAAGTTCTGTGAGCGGAAATATCAACTCAGCGTATTCGGGCAAGAAGTCGCGGTAATAACCTGATAGGCCGAGAAAGGCTTGCAATTCCTTCTTGGTGCTTGGCGGCACAGCTGCTTGTATCTTATCAGTAATGCTCTTACTCGTCTGCAGCATACCTTGCCCAACAGTGTGGCCCAAAAAAGTGGCAGTCGGACAGCTGACCGCACATTTCGCTGGTTTCATAGTTAGACGAGCAGCTCTGACGCGCTCAAACAATCTCTTTAGGGTTACCAAGTGTTCTTCTCGAGTTTCAGTAGCGACGAGCACATCGTCAAAGTAATATAGCACATTGAGAATCCCCTCGGTGACGACTCGCATTAACCGATTAAATACTGCTGCCGCAGTCTTGATACCGAAGGGCATAAAGTTGAAGTGGTACAAGCCAGATTCACATGAGAAAGCCGTGAGCTCTTTCGACTGTCTGGCCATAGGTACCTGCCAGTATCCTTTAGTAAAATCAAAGCGCGAGAAGTAGTTGCATCCCGTAAGCTTAGCGAACATCGTATCTGTGCGAGAGATCGGCTCACAATCCGGAAGTATGACCTTGTTCAGTTGTCGGAAGTCAATACACAAACGCATGGTGCCATCTTTCTTCTTGACGACCACTATGGGCGAGTGATAGGCTGACGTTGACCTTTCAATGACACCTAACTGCAGCATGTCCTTCACATCCTCCTCGACGGCACCTTTGACAGTACAAGGTAGCGGGTACTGTCGTACCTGTATGGGAGCCTCTGATGTAAGCTTCAACTCACAGTGAACAATGTCAGTCTTCCCAGGTACATCTGAGAAAAAGTCTCTGAATTCTTTAAGAACCGCTGTGGCTTGCTGTCGTGCATCAGCGTTGAGCTCCGATGCTATGGTAACATTCGTCCAGTCCTGTGTCTGTTCTAGTGTGATATGGGGCACTTCGTCGGACTGAACCTCGTCTGTGTCACTTGGCAACGTCGTGGTAACACCTGCAACCGTTCGTTGGCTTAGTGGCTTGCGCTCCTCATACTTCTTTAACATGTTGATGTGAAAGAGCGTAACCTTGTGGCCCAGGTTTACTAGGCAATCTAGTTCGCTGCGTTTCTCAATAACAGGGAAGCCCTTCCAGGAAAGCACCAGCTTGTTAGCATCGGCTGGTAACAACACCAGCACCTGGTCACCAGGGACAAGTTCACGCTGTCTCGCTTTCTTATCGTAGTACCCTTTCTGCAGCTTCTTCGCCTTCATCAATTTTTCGTGTGCGAGCGCACAGGTGCGTTCTAAACGTTGCCGCAGCTCCATCATATGCGTGTATGTCGTCTTCGTCTCGTCATCGAGGCGAGGGTTCGTCCAGAGCTCCTTGAGAACAGCCATTGGCCCTCGCACGTATCTACCATATAATAATTCAAAAGGAGAGAATCCAGTGCTACATTGGGGAAGCTCTCGGTAGGCGAACAGTAACGGACCAATGTAATGGTCCCAGGTTTCCGGACGCTCTTGACACATTCGCCCTATCATGCGTTTTAATGTCCCATTAAAACGTTCAATCAAACCATTGGCCATCGGATGGTATGGCGTAGTAGGCAGTTGTTTGAATGAAAGCAGTCGGCTGAATTCCTTCATAACTGCTGACATGAAAGACGTGCCGCGATCACTGATGATCTCTTTAGGTATGCCAACGCGAGAGAACATTTCCAGGAGACCTTCCGCAACCTGTCTCGATTCAATGGAGGGAAGTGCTACCGCGTCGGGGTATCGCGTCACAAAATCTATCATTGTCAGTACGTAGCGATTGCCCTTTTCAGATGTTGGTGACAATGGGCCGATAATATCAATGCCAACTCTCGTAAACGGTGTCTCGATGATAGGCGTGGTGCCCAAGGGAGCACGTCCCACCAGGTGGCGTGGCACCATCCGTTGACAGATGTCGCAAGATTTCACGAAGCGTTTTCTGTCGGATTGGACACCCGGCCAGTAGAACTCTCCAGTGACCCTGCTTACTGTCTTCGTGATACCTTGATGGCCGGCTAAGATGCCTTCGTGGGCTAGTTTCAGCACCACCTCACGCAACTGTCGTGGTACAACAAGTTGCTCCAAATTGGTTCCATCTGGCAAGTTGTGCTTGCGGAATAAGGTTCCGTCCCGAATGAAAAACACCGTTTCTCGATCGTTCGACATGATTTTTTTGCCAACCGCCTCGAAACACTTTCGCAAAGTTTCGTCATCCACTTGATATTTTTTAGCGCCTCACTTCCCACTTGTAAAGCAGGCAGAGTCATCACAGGTAAAGAAGTGTGCTTCTTCGTTTCTCCTGCTTTTCCCACGAGGACTTCTTCAGGTAGGGGCCACTTTTCCATGGCTTCATGCGGTGGCTCATACGCTTCCTCCGCATTTGATCTTGGTTGGGTTGCGTGCAAATTGCCAGATACATCCTGCTCACCATTGACAGCATTCCCTTTGCTAGAATCTGTGCATGGTGCACGCCTTGTTTCCACATGGCCATGGTCATGCTGTGGTGCTGACTCATTCATAGGTAACGTATCCGGCAATGCCGCGCCCTTGATGTTGCCCAAAATTACGTCGTATAATGGGTCGGTCATACACTTAACGAGTACTTCCCCAGTAAACAATGTACATTGCAAAAGGACTTTTGACTCTGGGAGGTATCGCACAGTACGGTCCAGTAAGTATACTGGGCTCGTCGTTCCCGTGAACTTCTCCTTCGGAACCAAGGATTGCCGCACGACGACCGTGTTGCAGCCGGTGTCTCGAAGCACATGCACTGGTCTGTCCTCTAGGAACCCCTCCACAACAGGCATGTCAGCGACTCCAACGTTCGCGGATCGTCGACTTGATGTGGCATTGACGATGGGTATTGTTCCGCCGTCTTGGAGAACAATGTAGCCACTCTTATGGTGTTCAGGTGTCAAGTCTTCGCGTTTTTCTGATAGCATACATGATGCCTGGTTTTTGCCAAATTTTCTACCGGGGCATCTGTCACTGCTGTGTCCACTTTGTTTGCATACTCCACATCGGCTAAAAGTATTCCCTTTTGTGCGGGCCCAGCAGTCGGCTGCGCGATGGCCTGCCTTGTCACAAAGGAAACAGCGACTGGCAGGCTTCTCCGTCTTTTTCGCGGACTCCGGATTGGACACCGAAGGTCCCGGTACCTTGGGAATCCGTTCTCTTCCTAAGTTTGTGAGCGCCCGTGCTTCCATGAAGTTATCGGCAGTCTCGCAAAGCGAACTCAGGGTTTTGCAACTTCTCTCCTTGAGAAAGATCCTGAGTGCCGGAGAACAACCCTTCATGAATTGCTCACTTATCATCAGATCTCGCAGGCTAGCAAAGCTTGTCTCCGTTTTTCCCACTTCAAGCCAACGGTCAAAGTAGCCGGAAAGTCTTGCAGCATACTGCAGACCAGTCTCGTTTTCTTCGAGCTTCGCTTTACGAAATTTTTCGCGGTAGCCTTCCGCAGTATAGCGGAACCTCTGAAGAAGCACCGCTTTCAGCTGATCATAATTCAGCACAGCTGTTGAATCTAACCGGCCTGTGACTGTTAGCGCTTCTCCTGTCATGCATAGGCTAAGCGAAAGAGCCCACTTTTCACGCGGCCACCCTTGACACGTGGCGACCCGTTTAAATCGCTGCAGGTACGCGTCGAGGTCGTCTCGAGCCTCATTGAAGGGCGGAATCAGTTTATGAGGACTGCAGACCTCTGTTATTCCTCTGGCGCTCATGCTGGATCCTCCTTGTTCGTCAGCCACCATTACCTGTTGTCAAAAAACGAGCGCTAAAAATGGACGCGCCGCCAAATTCTTGCGGTAACGCGCGGAAGAGACGCCGGGAGGTCAAAAGAAAAAAAAAGAAAACAAACATCCAAGGCTCCCCGGGCGCGCGCTCTCCCCTTGGAAGCGTGGCTTCGCCGACGAACCCCCTCACCCTACATTGGCGGCCGAGATAGCCCGCGAAAATTCTAGAACGAAAGGGATGTGGTCATACCGAGTTGAGTCATCGGCCGCGGAAAGCATTCCAACCGTCTCGCCCTCTTCCCAGCCTTCGCTGCGTATCGCGCCGACGAAATGACGAGAACCTTCTGGAATGTCGCGCGCAAGGTATTTAACCGAGCAGCCGAGATGAGAGATCAGGAGAAGACGGAAGTAGCGCCAGAGCGCGTAGGGTATACCGCCGTGTAGTCGGCGAAGGTTTCGTCCGTAGAGACGAAGCAGGAAATGAAGAGGATTTACCTGAGGGGTGAAGGCTCGAGCTACAGGCAAGAGAGTGTGTTTACCGCTATCGAGCGAAGACGCGGGGCGACAGCTGCGTGTGTGAAGCCGACGTGTTTCGGGCGAAGAAGTTTGAAGCTTGGAGAGTGGCCTATTGAAGACGTGAGGTTTCCTGGAAGAGAAACTTCGGCGAGGTTTCCTGGAAGAGAAACTTCGAGGGCTGCGGAACGACAACAACACTGGACTTTGAGAGAGTGATTCTCGGAAGAGTATCATCTAGACTTTGGTTCCAAGAACTTTGGACTGAATAGGGTTGCTATCTCTTTAGTCTTTAAGTGTCTTGGTTGTTCAATGCATGCCACTGCATTGTAGTGCGTATTGTTGTCGGCGTCCGTTGCTTCAAGTGTGGTTAATTGTACTGTGTAGTACGTTGTTTGATTGGTGACGTATTGTATGTCACTATTGTGGCGTGTGTATTCTTGTGTATTGTTTTCGATCTGCCAATTTTGAGAATATAATATTTGTTTTGTTTATCAACTCTCGGCTCTGACTTGTTCTTTGGGCCACAACCGGCGTCCGCTGGCGCACCAAAAAGGACCACTTCTAAATTGTCCACGCTTTCGTGGTGCGGTTCGGGGGGCCGATACTTCGGCCCTTGGAATTAGCCCAGCGATTGCCTCCCTAATTAACGGGACTGGTGTGACAATTAATCTGGCGTCCGTGAAACAGGACCTTTTGGCGCACAGTGTGTCCAAAGTAGTGAGAAAGAGCCTCGAGTTGTTGATAGTGCTATCGGAACGACTTTGTGTGTTGTACAGTGTTCTCGTTAACGAGTGCAGGGGAGTGTTCCGATAGAGTGATTTAGGCAGATACTTTTTGCACGCGGCAAGGTTTTATTTGCGAGTTGCGAGACACCATGGATCTCGAAAAGTTAGTCGCTCTTGGTGAGAAGATGGGTCTTTCTGGCGCCGAACTACGGAAGTGGGTCACCCAGAAGGAAAAAGAAGAAAAAGAGAGGGCCAAAGAAGAAAACGCAGCTGAGCTGGAAAAAGAAAGGCTGGCGGTCGAAAGAGCCAAAGCGGAAAAAGAAGCTGAGTTGGAAGGAGAGAGGTTGGCAGCTGAGAGAGCCAAGGAAGAAAAAGCAGCTGAGTTGGAACGAGAGAGGTTGGCAGCTGAGAGGGCGAAGGAAGAAAGAGAGCAACAATTGAAGTTGGAGTTGGAGAGAGAAAAGCTGGCAGCTGAAAGGGCGAAAGAAGAAAGAGAGGCAAAAGAGCGACAGCTGAAAGAAGAAAGAGAGGCAAAGGAGCGACAGCTGAAAGAAGAAAGAGAGGCAAAGGAGCGACAGCTGAAAGAAGAAAGAGAGGAAAGGGAACGGCAGCGGCAGCACGAGATGGAACTCGAGCGGCTCCGGTTGCAACAGCGAAGTGAAACTCCCGTCCAACCTAGAGTTGAAAGCAGCGAACGGGAAGATCACGGCTTCCGCTTGAACCCAAGCAAGCTGCTCGTAGCGTTTGATGAAAGGAAGGACGACCTTGACGCGTACCTTCACCGGTTTGAGACGATTGCGAGGAGCCAGAATTGGCCGGAACATCAATGGGCAACTGCTTTGAGTACTTGCTTGAGTGGTGAAGCGCTCAGTGTGTACGGTAGGCTGACGCCTACCGATGCAGCCAACTATGCAAAGGTGAAAGCTGCTTTGCTGAAGCGATTTAGATTTACCGTGGAAGGATTCCGGGACAGATTCCGGACAGGAAAGCCAGCTGATGGTGAGACGGCTACGCAGTATGCCGCCCGACTTTGCCTTTATTTCGACAGATGGATGTAACTTTCAGGGACAGCGCAGGAGTACGATGAACTTAGAGAGCTCCTAATTAGAGAACAATTTCTTACTAGTTGCCACCCAAGCCTGTCGCTGTACTTGAAAGAGAGGAAGGCTGAGTCACTTGAAGGAATGCTTGAATTGGCTGATCAATTCTTGGAAGCGCAAGGTGGCACTAATTTGGCCAAGGTCAAGAAGGATTGTCCCGAAGATTCGAAGAAATTGGCTCCCGAAGAAAAGAAGCGGGCACCAGAGAGCATTCCGCGATGTTTTTCTGTGCAACCGAGTGGGTCATCGCGCGAAAAACTGTCGAACGATCTTTACGAGCCCTACGGCAGTAAAATGTTTTAGGTGTGGTCAGACTGGGCACAAAGCAGACGCATGTCGAAACGGAACGAGTCAAACTCACCAGGTACCCTGTGTGCTAGCGGCACCGAAATCCGATGATAATGCCGTCACCGACGGATTTGTAGAGTTGAAAAATGGGGAGAAAATTCCTATTGTGGGTGCTGTAATGTCAAAACAGCCAACCGGTGTTGCGAAAGGAATGCCAACGCTGCCTGGAAAAGTTGCGGACAAAAAGGTTACGGTGTTAAGAGATACCGGCAGTTCCACTGTTATCGTGCGGAGAAATTTGGTACGGGAAAGTGAGTTAACAGGCAAAACGAAACCGGTTTGCCTAATTGACCGTACAGTTCGGATGCTTCCCGAAGCAGAGATTGAGGTGGAAACCCCGTACTTCAGCGGGAAAGTTACCGCTCTATGTATGACGACCCCTCTTTACGACCTTGTCATCGGAAACATCGACGGGGCGCGAGGACCGAATGATCCGGAATGCTTGGGAAAAGACCCTAAGATAGAGCCCTCGCCAACCCAGCGACCGCGAGATACAGTGGAGGAACAGCCCGTGATGGATCTCACTAGAGCCCAAGGTGAAGCCGCGGCGCAAGAGACAGTGAAGGAGAAGATGATCGGGTTGAATGAGTTCACGGGCCGAGCAACCGGACCTAAGTCAGCACGACCTCAACCGACCGACAGTGTAGAGGTGACGGAGTCGGCCAGCCGGGCCAAATGTCGAGACATGAACAAGCTGGTAAATAAACCGACAGGACCCGTTGAACGTTATGACCCGATAACTGTGTCAGAAGTGACAACGATGGCTGAGACGCCGCCTCAGATGCCGTCGTTGAAAAGGCTCGCCGGAAAAGAACAGGGAAAAACACGAAGAGATCGAGCGAGCACCGCAAGAAAGGGCGCAAGCGCCGCTCGAAATACACAGGATAGGTGCTGAGGTTCTAGAATCGGATTGTGTTTGGCAGGGCTGAGTGCCATATGTTGTGTTAATGTTGTGTTATCCTGTGTCACAAGTGTCGAAGTGTCTGTGCTGTGATGTGATGTATAGTGTTGTATATTTGTTGTAATGAGGAGCTTTGTACATTTGTATTGTTGGGAATGTGTGGTGGAGTGTTGTACTCATGTGCCTGTGGTTATATTTCATGTGTTGTGTAATTGAATTCCAATGTACAATTGTATTGAGTGAACTATTGCGAATGTGACGTGTCATGAGCGACGGACTATGTTACAGTCTTTGAGTGTGTGGGGACTGTTCGCGCTCGTTTGTGTGGTTCTGAATATTATGAGATAATATTCTTAAAGTGGGGGGCAGTGTCACAGAACGAGCGCTAAAAATGGGCGCGCCGCCAAATTCTTGCGGTAACGCGCGGAAGAGACGCCGGGAGGTCAAAAGAAAAAAAAAGAAAACAAACATCCAAGGCTCCCCGGGCGCTCGCTCTCCCCTTGGAAGCGTGGCTTCGCCGACGAACCCCCTCACCCCACATCGGCGGACGAGATAGCCCGCGAAAATTCTAGAACGAAAAGGGCGTGGTCATACCGAGTTGAGTCATCGGCCGCGGAGGGCATTCCAACCGTCTCGCCCTCTTCCCAGCCTTCGCTGCGTATCGCGCCGACGAAATGACGAGAACCTTCTGGAATGTCGCGCGCAAGGTATTTAACCGAGCAGCCGAGATGAGAGATCAGGAGAAGACGGAAGTAGCGCCAGAGCGCGTAGGGTATACCGCCGTGTAGTCGGCGAAGGTTTCGTCCGTAGAGACGAAGCAGGAAATGAAGAGGATTTCCACCTGAGGGGTGAAGGCTTGAGCTACAGGCAAGAGAGTGTGTTTACCGCTATCGAGCGAAGACGCGGGGCGACAGCTGCGTGTGTGAAGCCGACGTGTTTCGGGCGAAGAAGTTTGAAGCTTGGAGAGTGGCCTATTGAAGACGTGAGGTTTCCTGGAAGAGAAACTTCGGCGAGGTTTCCTGGAAGAGAAACTTTGAGGGCTGCGGAACGAAAACAACGCTGGACTTTGAGTGAGTGATTCTCGGAAGAGTATCATCTAGACTTTGGTTCCAAGAACTTTGGACTGAATAGGGTTTCTATCTCTTCAGTCTTTAAGTGTCTTGGTTGTTCAATGCATGCGACTGCATTGTAGTGCGTATTGTTGTCTGCGTCCGTTGCTTCAAGTGTGGTTAATTGTACTGTGTAGTACGTTGTTTGATTGGTGACGTATTGTATGTAACTATTGTGGCGTGTGTATTCTTGTGTATTGTTTTCAATCTGCCAATTTTGAGAATATAATATTTGTTTTGTTTATCAACTCTCGGCTCTGACTTGTTCTTTGGGCCACAACCGGCGTCCGCTGGCGCACCAAAAAGGACCACTTCTGAATTTTCCACGCTTTCGTGGTGCGGTTCGGGGGGCCGATACTTCGGCCCTTGGAATTAGCCCGGCGATTGCCTCCCTAATTAACGGGACTGGTGTGACACCTGTACCCTGCTTGCGCTCTCCTGAAGTCGAAGCTTTAGTTCGAGGATCTTCAGCTCTTGTTCCTGCACCTTCTGCTGCTACTCTAACAGCTTCTGCTGCCTCTCAGCGTTTTCTTTCGCGATCTCGCGCTCCCTAGCACGCTCATCTCGAGCTTCAACGCACTCTCGTTCAACCCACTCTCCGAGCTCCTCATTCTCTAACCCCAGCTGTCGGCCAAGTGCAATAAACTTCTCCCTGTCCATGACAAAGGCTGCGTCTGAGTAATGGCTTTAGATTTTAATAAGCCAACCTGGCAGGCTCGCCAATTGTGGTGGTTCTTGGGCCCTCAGACGCAGAAACCCAAGACAAGGACAAGAGAAACATCTATTGACTTCACACACAAAACAATCACAACACTGTGGCTATCTGTACAACACACTGGCTCCGTATTTCAGTCATACAGTCCTTATGTCTACGCGCCCGCGAGTAACTCACGCGTCCTCACTACTCGGAAGTCTAATTCCGTCGGGTGCCACTCACGCTCCCGCTGAAGACAATGGCGTCGACGACGCAACCTCGCCACGGGAAGGTTGCCAAGTGCACGGGAGCTCACGAGCAGACCATCTGCTGCTCGTGCTGGACCAGGCAGCCCCACGCTGCGGCCGACGCAACACCGAGGTCGCACCTTCAATTGGCGGTTGTGCCGGACCGGCTCCGACGTGGCACCGTGGCCACAATCTCGGTGACTGGTTGTGCCGGACCCGAGTCTGGACAGGATCAGCCGCTTGCCCTGGCCCGCACGCTCGTCCGCCACAGGAACAGCATGTCAGACCCGGCCCGGAACCGCCACTCGCCTCAGGAACATGCCACGCTCGTCCCGGTTGGGTTGGTGACACTCGCTCGTTGGTTCGGTACCCTGAGGCCCAACGTCTAGCGCTCTTGCTAGCTGGCCGCGTTCTTCCTCTGCCCGTCGTTGTTCCGAAGCTCACGCGCTCACGTTCGTCTGACCCCGTGCACACTTTCGTCTTCGTCGGTTATTTTCCGCTGTCGGTTTCACTTCCAGTTTCGATTTTAGTTGTGAGAAGCACTCTTACCACAGTCCTCCAGTGCTACTGCTAGATCATGGGTGAACTCTACCAGTTGTGTGACGCATGATAGACCCTGCCTAAATCCAAGCTGGCTAGAGTCCAATAAGGAAGTGCTATCAATGTGCTTTATAATCGCAGTATATAAAATATGTTCAAGAATTCTACTACACGCAGAAGTGAGTGAGATAGGGCGGTGATCGCTCACAGCATTGCGCGGACCAGATTTAGGTATATGAACAACGGACACCATTTTTCGATCAGTTGCAAGAGAACTCTGTTTTAACGTTTTTTTTTCAAAAATTACTTTCAAGTATATCGACACTGCATGGGAAGAAGACTTCAACATAAAATACGCAAGCCATCAGGACCCACTGCTTTTGCACAGTCTAGATCTCTAAGTAATAATTCAGTGCCACGAGCTTCAAGTAGTACATCAGGCATGAGTGTGGATTCATGTGTCAGCATTTTCAAGTCTTTTTGGAGGCCGATAGCGGCTGAGAACGCTGACGTGAATTATAAACTCAACAACTCGGCCTTTTTTGTCGCATCGCTCACGGTAATATCATTGCTGGTCAGAGCTGGTATTTGATAAACCTCCAAAGTTCTTTCGGGTTGCGCATTATTTTACGTTCAATTGTTTTTAAGTAGGCTGCTTTCATTTCGACCGTAGCATTAATTATTTCACGCGTTGCCAGCTTCAGTTTGGTAGAGTTTTCTTCCGATGGATTTCTTTTAAACGAATTTTAAATTCTCTGCCTACGCTTGACCAAAGTGTCGAGTTCTCTGCTAAACCATGGTTTACTTCTATAACGCTTTCTGGTCCGCACTCATGATGGAACAAATGAGTTTCTCAGCTCTAAGAACTTGCCTCTAAACAAATTCCAACGCTCTTCTACTGAATACTCATCGTCAAGTGTTTCAAAAGCAAGAAAATATGTTTCTAATGCAGTGTTGATTCCTTGTACATTAGCCTTCCCGTAATTGTACATGCACCAACTTTTATCACTGTAAGCACTCGTATGTTTCATATGTATTTCACTTATCACAACCTCGTGGTCACTTATCGCTGGTAATACTTCAATGCTTTCTACTATTTCTGGCATATTTGTGAAAAACAAATCAAGGATATGACCTCCTCGATCTGGTTTCAACACTGTCTGTTTTAAAGACAAGAGGTTCATGAAATAAGTCATTCCAGAATAAAAACTAAGAGAACTTCTTGAAGCTATTGGTTGGTCATTCCAGTAGATAGCAGGCAAGTTAAATTCCCCTCCTATAACGACGTAATCAGAGGCGATTTTTTGTAGCTGTAGCAGTGAATTCACTAAGTTCTTTAGTTGAACCAGTTAGCGGTCAATAAAAAGAGCAGATTTATAGTGATATACACAAATAAATACACCACCTCCATGATAGTTCCAATCTTTCCTGTAACAACTAAAGTTATCTGAGAATACCTTGACGTTTCCCACGTCTTCATTCAGCCATGATTCAGTACCGATAACTACACTTGGTTTCATGATACGTAGCAAGTTATCAAGTATGTCAACATTGTTTTTAATGCTCCTACAGTTTACCAACAGAAAAGAAAGTGAGGAGCATGAGAGCTTAGTCGGTCACTTGCACTTGACAACCTTGCCAGAGGTATCATCGTAAGTGTACCTGATGCTGTCCTTGTGAAGGGTGTCGTATTTTAGTTGTACTCTTGCGTCTTTGATTTTATTTTTATTACCAACCTGGCAAAAATTTCTCTTCTCTTTAGCACTGGCCCAGAAAAATCTTCCGACGTACCGATACCCATATCTTCCAAATTCTTGGCCTTTCCTAAAATCAGGTGCTTTTTTACAGTGACGTGAACCATGCGATCATGGACCACGTTTTTCCATCTCGAAATTTCCCGAGCCGATATGCTTTTTCTATCGCTTCGCGTTTAACTTGTAATTTTGTCGAGCATACTTCTTTCACAAGCAATTCAACTTGTGCTTGATTTGTGGGGTTTACCGTACTAAAACCACTATATGATTATGAGAGACGCTGTAGTGGAGGGCTCCGAAAATTTTGACCACCTGCGGTTCTTTAACGTGCACACATATCTAAGCACACGGGCCTACGACATCTGCGCTTCCATCGGTAATGCAGCCGCCGCAGCCTGTATTTCAACCCATGACCTGCGGGTCAGCAGCCCTGTACCTTAGCCACTAGTACCGCGGCGGGGCAAATTCAGATTGTGACCATGACTCGCCGACACTAGCATCAGGTATGCCGTAGAATACCAAGTTATGCTGTCTACTACAATTTTTAGGATCATCAATTTTATTTTGAAGCAACTCTATCACCCCGCGTAGGGAATCACAGCGCGCAGAACACTCAGTGATAGCGGCATCTATTTTTGACAACACTGACACTTTCCCTTCTATGAACGACACTCGTTCATTCAAGTCATTTATAGCAGCCTTATGTTCCGCTTGGTTTGCTTCAGTGGTATTAAGCTTTCGAACAATTGCGGTTTGCCCATCCAAAATTTTCTGTAGCGTCGCATCAATGACAGGGACAGGATTTGTTTCGACATCCCAACAGAAAATTATTGAGAAAAAATAAAAGGAAAAACGACGCAGTAACAAAATTCGACGCCTTGAGCGGCTTCTAGCATCGGAGTGCACGCGCACACAGTTGTAAAACATAAGGGGTGAAACTGGCAGGATGACAAAAGCAAATTGTTTACAAAGGGAACATTCACTATCCTGCACAAGAAGCTGAACATGCGTGAACGGCACTGGCATTGCAATGCCGGTTCCACGCCCCAGAGATGCCCTGCTGTCGATCGTGTTTTGTAGGGTAGTGAAAGCGGTGAACCAAAATTCGCAAACCATTGCTGGATACATGTCGGATTCAGCTGCAGTGGGCGTCAACGGTTCCCCATTGAGCGCTTCGCAGATTTTCTCGCTGTTGCTTGTGAATCTTCGCTGACATCGACGACAATGCCGTGGTCGATAGCGCGGTTCGTTGAAAGCACCCTGAAACTATATGCAACCTGCACAAAAAGCAGAACATGTGTGAGCGGCACTGCCATTGCACTGCCAGTTTCATGCCCCCTTTTCTATCTCGCTGCTTCCTTCCCTGCACTCAAACGATGTCCCTCCCATGTCTCCCTGTACTATCTAATTTGGGGTATGCCCGTGTGCTCCAGAGGGAAGCTTCTCTATGCCAAGTTGTTTAATTTGCAAACTTGCTTGAACTTCTGCACATGACCGCATTGCCGAACGTCAGACCCGAGAACAAGACACCTTTCCAAATCCCTCTAACAACGTCAAACCTATTGTAGTTTCACAGTGCCCTATTTTTTATTATAGCTGCGTTCCGGGTGCCATTAGTAATTACATATCTTTGGTGCTCCCTTAAATACTCAGCCCCATTATTCATCCATACGCCCAAGTATTTGTATTTATCCACTATTTCCACCGTTTCTTCCAGTATTTTATGCTCACTGACCTTGTTATAATAAAAAATCACGATTGCCGACTTTTTCCTGCTGAACATCTAATTTACCTATCTCCCTCATTACCACGGATGTCTATCAATTTTACAGATCTTCCTTGTTGTCGGCTACTAATGCATTATAATCTGCATACATTAATCCTGGAAGTGACTGTTCAATGTGTTTTCCTTGCTTGGCAAAAAAGACGCTGAATTCAAGTCAACTCCCCTCTATTTGGCTTCTAGTCCCTGAAGATACAGCATAAATAACAAAGGTGACAAGGGACATCCCTTTCGAAGCCCACGTTCTATTTCTATATGTTCAGATACCTGTTCTTCCCATATGGCAACTACCTTGTTACTTTTATAGATGTCATTTAGTAGCTTAGTTATTCCATATTCCAAATCTAGTGTGTCCAGTATTCCGTACAAGTATTCTTGAATCACACTATAGCAAGCTCCCTTGATCCCTAGCAATGCCTGCCGCAGGGGCCTGTGTTATTTTTTCGCTGATTAAGTGCACTGCATCAATGAAAACAGATTGTCCCCCAACCTCCTTCGTTTACGAAACCCACTTTGTGGTTCTCCCAGCATCCCCTCATTCTCCACCCATGTCTGTAGTCTTTCTTTTACTATCTGCGTCACCAGCCTGTAAACTACTGATGTCACTGTCATAGCACGGTAGTTGTCTATATCGGCTTTGCCCCCCTTTCCTTTATAGACCTTGCTAATCCTGCTTAATTTCCACCCATTCAGAACTTCACCATCCATTATTGCTTTGCTCGCTGCATCTGCTAATCTTTGCTTGTAGTTTTATTCTAGTTTCTTTATTAGCATGATTGAGATGTCATCAGGGCCTGTTGATGTGTTATTAGAAACTCTTTTTTCTGCCTTTTTCTACTCTCGTTGTCGCAGTAGAGCCACTGAGCTAATTGGTCCATGCTGATCTGTTATGGTGCATGCAGCGGTTTTTTGGTGTTTAAATTTTTCTGTCATCATTAATTTTATATGTTCCATCGCCCCATTCCCTTCTAGTCTGACCCCTTGAACTGTAGTTATAAACCTCTGTTTCATGCCTGCCTTATTACTCAGAGAATTGAGATGGTTCCAATACTTTGCACCTGCCTTTTTATCCTTTTTGTTTACTTCCGCCAATCATCGGGTTTCTTTCTTCTAATCTTTTCACTTATCAAATCAGATGCTTCCCTTTTGCAGTTTAAAACGTAATCCTATTTTCTTTTGACATCATCTTTCGGTTCACTTCTCTGTTTGGCATACCTGTATTCCCTGGAGGTTTTTAACGTCGTACTATAGCTCCGTTAACTTCCTCATCTAACGATCTCTTGGGTTTGTGAGTGCTTTTACCGGTTATTTTGACTCGTACCTTAGAAAGCTCTAACTCATACAATCGAGTTAGATCTGTGTACGTCCACTCTGTTTATGTATCCATGGTGATTATTTTCTCAATCTCTTTTCTTGCTATTTCTATTTGCAATACTATATAATTATTATCGTGTGGTTGCTAGTAATGCCACCTTTCCAATTTCATTCATTCACCTGAATGAATTGATTGATACAGCTGTACTCTTTCAATTGGGTTGCAGCTAACGCCGCCTAGCCGTAATAGTTAGTGAACCAAGTACTTGATCTATCTTTTTTAAATAGGGAAGTTGAGAACTGCTACTTTGCATTGAAGGGTTTAATTTTTCCTTGTGCCTTGCCTTAAGCCACCAATCAAATAAGCTACTTCTAGTAATCTTTCACACAAAAAGTCTATTTTGCTCTCCGTGTCCTTAAACCCTTGTGCTTTGAAAAACTCTGCGCCATCAACCTGAACATTAGAGTTAGGCCCTTTACAGAACATTATCAAGTGTTCGGCAGTTTCCTGCTTTTCTCCACAGGCACGGCATACCGTCTCTACTCCTTGGTATTTGGTCCGATATGTCTTGTTTCGCAATACTCCCGTCCTGGCCTCAAACATTAGAGAACTACTTCCAGTATTATCATAGATTCTTTCCTTGGCTATTTCCTGCTTAAAAGTTTGATAGAACTCTAGTGCGGACTTCTTAATCATGCCAAACTCCACATATCGGTCTTCGTTTCCTTCACCACCTTCTTAACCGATAGTTCATTTTGGTTTGGCCCCTCTGTTTTCAAAGTAAATGCACGTCAACTTTCTGGTTCGCTTCCTTCAATTTGTATCGACATTCTTCACATACAAGCAGCTGATTGATTGATTGATTGATTGATTTGTGGGGTTCAACGTCCAAAAACCACCATATGATTATGGGAGACGTGGTAGTGGAGGGCTCCGGAAATTTCGGGCACCTGGGGTTCTTTAACGTGCACCCAAATTTGAGAGCATGGGCCTACAACATTCCCACCTCCATCGCAAATGCAGCAGCCGCAGCCGGGATTTGTTTCCGCGGCCTGCGGGTCAGCAGCCGAGTACCTTAGCCATTATACCACCGCGGCGGGGCCGTACAAGCAGCTGTAAACCTTCCTAGCTCAACGCTCCTTTCCCATTTCTCCTAATCGCTTCTCAAATTTTATCTTTCTGCTAGCTTCATTGCTCTCAAATGATGTCCATCCCATATCACCTTGTACTCCCTGATTTGGTGCGTTCGCGTGAGCTCCTAAAGCAGGCTTACCTATTCCACATTGCTTAATTTCTAATCTTGCTTGAACTTTTGATCTCATGCACAAGAATGCATTGCCGAACGTCAGATCAGAAACCATGACCCCTTCCATATTCCTCTCACAACATAATACTTACTGTAATTCTACAGTGCCCTATTTTTCATTACTGTTGCATTCATGTTACCTTTAGCTGTTACGTATATTACGTGTTTTATTAGGTACTGAGTCCCATTGCTTATTCTAACGCCCAGAAATTCGTATTCATCTGTGTCTCTAGCGTGACCTCTTGTATCTTAAGCTCACTACCTTCATTATCGTTAAAAATCATGACTGCTGATCTTTCCTTACTGAATCTGAAACCTAACCTATCTCTCTTCTTGCCGCAGACACCCATCAAACTCTGAAAATCTCTTTTTTGTCGGCCATTAGCACCATATGATCTGCGTACATCAATGGTGGTAGTGCGTGTTCCATGTTTTTTCTTGTTTGACGAAAGAGAGGTTGAATCTAAGTCCACTTCTCTCTAATTTGGCCTCTAATCCTCGTAGGCACATAATGAATAACAAGGGTGACAGAGGACACCCCTGCCTAAGCCCTGTTTTACCTCTGTGGGCTTGGATACCTGTTTTGTTCCACTTTATAGCTGGTTTGTTACTTTTGTAGATATCCTTTGAAAGATTGGTGACTCCACCTTCCGCACCCAGTGTGTCCAGTATTACCCACAAGTCCTCCTGAACCACGCTGTCGTACGCTCTCTTGATATCCAAAAATGCTAGCCACAGGGGCCTGTGTTCCATTTCTGCTATTTCGATGAACTGCGTCAGTGAGACCAGATTGTCTTCTATCCTCCTGTATTTCCGAAACCCATTCTGCAGTTCCCCCAGCACCGCCTCATCCTCTATACATGTCTGGAGTATTTCCATTATAATCTGCATCGCCAGCCTGTAGACCCTTGAAGTCACTACTATAGGGTGGTAGTTGTTTATGTAAGCTTTGTCTCCCTTTTCTTCATAAATCATGCTCATCCTGTTAAGGTTCGATCCATCGGACACTTCGCCGTCGATTACTGTTTTGCTCACGGCTTCTCTCAAAGTCCGCCTAAACATCTGACCCAATATTTTTATCAGCATAATTGGAATGTCATATGGCCCTGTTGATGTACTACTAGGAACTCTTTTCTCAGCCCTTTCCCACTCTTGATATGAAATTGGAGCAATTGCGACACTTGACTCATTCTTGTCTATTGTGGTGCATAATCCACGTCTTTGTTGAAATTTTTCTGTCACCCTTGTTCTTATAAGTTTACTAGCTTCGTCCTCTTCTAGCCTAGCACTTCGAGCTGTAGCTATAAACCTCTGCTCTAGACTCGGTTCATTTCTCAGGGAGTTAAGATGGTTCCGAAATTTCGCAGTTGCCTTTTTATCCTTTTTATGTACTTTTTCCAGCCACTGAGCCCCCTTTTTTAATCTTTTTGTTGATCAGAAGGAATGCTTATTTCTACAGCTTAGAAAGATGTCCCATTTTCTTTCAACATCATCTGTCGGTTCACCCCGCTGCTTAGCCTGTCTGTGTTCCCTAAAGGCTTCCTGGCGTTTTGCTATGGCTCTCTTACCTTCCTCATCCCACCAACTCCTGTGTTTGTGTCTTATTTTCCCGGGTCACCTATCACGTGCCTTAGTAAGCTCTAGCTCAAACAGTCTCAATAGATTCGTGCATGCCAAGACTGTTTTATTATCCTCAAGGATTACTTTCTCAATTTGTTTAGTAGCTATTCTACTTGCCTTTCTGAACAAAAATTTTTTCTGTAGTTTCAAGCTCATCTTGTCTGCTTTCCACTTTCACTGATCTTTCAAAACTTAGCTTGATTCATTTGTGATCACTACCCAGACTTCTGGAGCCACATTATTCTATGTGCATTCCCCTGAGCCTATCATACATCCTATATGACATCAGTGCATAATCTATCGTCGACTGCAGGCTGCGTACCTACCATGTTATTCGCCCTTTACACTTCTCAGTACTGTTGCAAACGATATAATCATACCTTTCATGATCCTTTTGCCTGTTGGGTCGGTATACCCATCTATATATTTTACGGGCAGATTCATATCTTCTAATATATTTACTCGCACTCTTCTCCTAATTCATTGAAATTCTTTGATATACATTCCACCATTGCCTGGTTTTCTTCTGTGGCCGTTGCTCCTGTCCACAAGTACACCAAAGAAGGAGTGTCATCCTGTCGGCTCTTCACCACCTGGATGGATGGATGAATGGATGGATGTATGGATGGATGGATGGACGGATAGATGGATGGATGGATGGATGGATGGACGGAAGGACGGACGGATAGATGGATGGATGGATGGACGGAAGGACGGATGGATGGATGAATGGATGGATGGATGGATGGATGGATGGATGGATGGACGGACGGACGAACGGACGGACGGATGGATGGATGGATGGATGGATATGGCTGTACCTTCAAGATCAGGTGGGGCTAGCGCCACGAAGCCGTAATACTTAATGAAGGAAAAACTAGATTTATTTTTTCCCTTTATATAATGAGGTTGAGTATTCGTACTTTGCAGTGAAGGGTTTAACTTTCACTCGTGCCTTGACTTTAGCCACCAATCAGATAACGTCCTTCTAGTTAAATCTACACACTTAAAGTCTATTTCGTCCTCACTGTTCCTAAAGCCCAGTGCTTATAAAAACTCCGCGCCATCATCCTGAACTATAGGGTGAAGCCCTTTACAGAACATTATCAAGTGTTCGGCAGTTTCTTCTTCCTCTCGACACGCACTGTATACCGTGTCTACCCCTTCGTATTTGGCCCGATATGCCTTGGTTCGCAATACTTCCGTCCTGGCCTCAAAGAGTGGAGAACTACACCGAGTATTATCATAGATCCTTTCCTTGGCAATTTCCTGCTTAAACATTTGATGGATCTCTAGTGCGGACTTCTTAATCATGCCAATTCTCCACATATCGGTCTCAGCTTCCTTCACCTTCTTTTTAACCCATAATTTTTTTTGTTTGACTTCCTGCTGTTTTCTAAATATTTATCAGTCAATTTTCTGGTTCGTTTCCTCCATTTTGTATCGACATTCTTCATGTACAAGTAGCTGAATTCCTTTCTAGCCCAACGCTTCTCCCCCATTTATCTTAATCGCTTCTCAATTTTCATCTTGCTGCTAGCTTCCCTGCCCTCAGGGGAGCTGTCGGCTCTTCACCATGCCCTCTACCGGAAGGTACACTAAGCAGAAAAGAGCACTCCTTTCTCCTTGCATTTGGACTGGTTCCGTCAGAATTTGCTGATCGCCGACACCACCTCTGGAGAGCGCCTTCGCCTTCCTGCATTGACTGGGGGGAAAGAGAAACCTTGGCGCTTCTCTTCCTTTCCTGCCCAGCCTCGCGCGTTCATACAAGCTGATGGGACTGCCGTGTGCTACAGTGGATGGCATTCTCAGCCCAGTAAGGTCAGCCCATCATGTGAACTCTGCCCTGCTTGCCGTTCTTAACTTCATCCAGTTTGCGCAACTGGCCGACCACCTCGAGACCACGCCGTTTCAACCTGGCGGCAAGAAACTTTAATTCCTGTGGCTGTGTGTAATAAGCTGGCAGTCCTCTGTTATACCACCTTCCCCTAACCCCCATGCCTCACAATACTCTCTAAATCTTCCCCTACATCTTTCCCCCTTCCCGCTCGAGTGTCGCGGTTGTGGTATACTGGCTTAAGAGACAGTTACTGCGTCTTTTAACCCGCCCTTCACGCTCCTTCAATTCAAGGATCTCTTGTCGCACGCCTAATGTCCGCCGAGTCAAGTTGGTGGGCTATTCGGCACCGTGAAATCGCCAGCAACTTTCCGTCACCGTCCAGCGTGATTCAGGTAGCGCTCGATAGTGGGTGGGCTTTTGTCATGCGAGAGCGTGGCCCATGTTTCAGTAAAGCGGGCGCCCGGTTGATTACTGTCGCCCTAGCATGCCTCCGGCTCTTCTCGCACTAAACTTTTCAATCTGGTTCGAGGGGATCTCCATGCTGGGAGTTAGTGGAACGAGCTTGTAATGAGAACCGCATGCGGAGAGAAAGCGGTTCCACTTACGGAGCACTAGGATGCAGGCGGATTACTGACCCTTCGGCAATAAAGGTGATGTGTATGCAAGGACGTCTTTATTTTGGCCATAAAACCCAGGACACGTTGCTTCAAGCTTCATGTAGCATCAAGAGACGTGTCGAGCTTCGTGGGTGTTTCGGAACTTCTGGTGGTTGACCAGTTTAAAACCATGCTTTGAGAAGAGGCGCTAAGGTACCCGAGGTCACGCGAGGGGCCAGTGTGGTACAAAACCACAGAAATTGCAATGTTCTTGCAGACCTTCGAGGACACTAACGGCAATGCAGAATCGCCTAAGTGGCAGCCGCATAACGCTAGCGCTAAAGGCGTAGAAAGACAACCACTCACCAGTGTAGCAGCCTTTTGTGTCTGAGTTTTGTGTAACTTGAATATGTGGCTCATACCTGCGTTTTGTATCAATTGTTTTTTATTCTTTTTGTCTGCCATCGTTGTGCATAAAGTCTCTCAATATTTTTATGTGCTAATCACAGTTTTGTAGATATCTTGTGAAATGGCTTGATGTCAGAAAAAAATTTGTAAATATTTGATCTTAAAATGTCCTAGTTCCAATTTTGTACTGCTATATGTGACCGCTTATGTATGTGTGTACGCAGGATGTTCACACTTTGTCACGCTTTCTTGGCCTTCACGCCAATTCTCTAGGTGAACTGTGTATACGGGCTGTCCTAAATAAATAAATACACAAAATTAAAAAAAAGGCCAAAGGTTACGTACAGTCGACCACAAAAGTTTGCAGACCACGCTAGCGCGTGCCAAATTGCCCGTCCGCACCACCAGTCGCTGCGACATCTCCCGTTGACCGCAGTTCTGCCTTCGAGATATTCGAGAAGCAGTCCTGCCTTCGAGATATTCTATTAGGGCCTCAAGTTCCTCGTCGGCGCGCTGTAGTTCAGCGAAGTTGTCGGTAATTAACGTTCCCAAGAAGTAGTCGTCATTAGCGTCGTCGGGCGGTGGTTGGTCGACAAGCGCACGAGAGAGACAGTCGGTGTCGAAGTGTTTCTTGTCGGACTTGTAAACGACGGTAATGTCATAATCTTCAAGTCCCAGACTCCATCGTGCGAGGCGACCTGAAGGGTCCTTCATGGTAGCTAGCCAACGCAAGGCGTGGTGGTCGCTCACAAC
This sequence comes from Rhipicephalus microplus, assembly GCF_043290135.1. NCBI lineage: Eukaryota > Metazoa > Arthropoda > Arachnida > Ixodida > Ixodidae > Rhipicephalus > Rhipicephalus microplus. The sequence continues at coordinate 37,437,638 of NC_134700.1, forward strand.
TTTGAAGGGTCTGCTGCAGAGGTAAGGGCGAAATTTCAACGTAGCCCAGACGATGACGAGGCACTTCTTTTCTGTTGTGGAAAAATTGGTTTCTGCTTTGGAAAGCGATTGGCTTGCGTACTAATAACCCTTTCAAGTCCGTCAGCCCTCTGCCAAAAAACAGCGCCAAAAACTACACTGCTTGCGTCAGTGTGTATTTCTATCTCGGCAAATTGGTCGAATAGGGCAAGTAACGGAGGCGTCCGGACGCGATTTTTAGGCTCCAGGAAAGCGTGTTCCTGCGGCGTTTTCCACTTGAAGTTCACGTCGGCCTTCGTAAGGTTAGTGAGTGGATCAGCGATGCGGGAGAAGTTTTTCATAAACCACCTATATTAGGTGCACAGGTCCAGAAATCGGCGCAGCACTTGTTGTCAGTGGGTGGTGGGAAGTCGGCGATGGCGGCTGTATTCCATGGATCGGGACAAACTCCAGATTTGCTAATCACGTGCCCCAGGAACAGGAGCTCCTCGTACGCAAATCTGCACTTTTCTGGCTTTAGTGTGAGTTCGGACGTCTTGATGGCTTGAAGTACAGCTTCATAGCACCGAAGATGCTCATTAAAGCTTGAGGAAACACGATGACGTCGTCGAAGTACACCAGGCTAGTCTGCTACTTGAATCCTGCCAGTACGGTATCCATAACGCGTTGAAAAGTTGCAGGCGCTGAGCAAAGACCGAAAGGCATCACCTTAAACTCGAAGAGGCCATCCGGCGTCATAAACGCCGTCTTCTCTCGATCTCTTTCGTCGACTTCGATTTGCCAATAGCCAGACTTGAAGTCCATTGACGAAAAGTACTTGGTGTTATGAAGCCGATCTAGTTCTTCGTGTATTCGTGGGAGAGGATACACGTCTTTTTTTGTGATTTTGTTCAGGCGGCAATAATTGACGCAGAAACTTAGGGTTCCATCCTTTTTCTTCACTAACACCACAGGGGGCGCCCTTGGACTCTTGGACGGCTGTATATGTCGTCCCGTAGCATTTCATCAAATTGTGTCTTTACGGCCTCGTGTTCTCGCTTCAAAACCCTGTACGGACCCTGACGGAGTGGTCTGGCATTTTTCTCGGTTACGATGCAATATTTCCTGATTGGCATCTGCCAGATTTTTCACGACGACGAAAAGCAATCTTTGTATTGCAGGAGCAGGGTCTTGAGCTGTTCTTGCTTATGATTCGCAAGGCTGGGATTGACGTCGAAAGCTGAGGGAGGGGCTTGGTTTCTTTGAGCAGGTTTCACAGAATCGGCGAGGGCGAAAACACTGGAGGCTTCCACGATTTCTTCGATATATGCGACTGTCGTTCCTTTGTTCACATGTTTGTATTCATTGCTGAAATTCGTGAGCACAACCGTTGCTTTGCCTTCCCGCAGCTCTGAAATTCCTCTTGCGACGCAATTATTTCGGGTGATCAACGGATGCTGACCGCCTTCAACGACGCCTTCCAAGTCAGGTGATTTAGGAGCGCCGACTGAAATAATGACGCCGCAGCGAGGCGGAATGGTGACTTGTTCTTCCAGCACATTCAAGGCATGGTTTCTTGATGGCGTGCGCGACGGTAGTGCTTCTTCTGTGGATAACATTATCGACTTTGTTCTTAGGTTGATGACAGCACCTTGGATGTATAAGAAGTCCATGCCAAGAATGACATCTCGCGGGCAACCCTGTAGGACTACGAAGTCTGCAGGGTAAGTACGACCAATAATGGTGACTCTCGCTGTGCAGACTCCCGGAGGCGTAACGCGATGACCTCCAGCTGTGCGCCATTGGGGGCCTTGCCGAGCTGTCCTAACCTTCTTCAACTCCGTGGAGAACGGCCCACTGATGACGGAATAGTCGGCTCCAGTATCGACGAGAGCGTTCACACTGTGGTCGTCGACAAGAACGTCGAGATTGCTAGTTCGCCGTTTCGCGTTACAGATAGGGCGTCGCGTCGGTTCACTGCTGCGTCGGTTTGTTCCGCTGCTTCCCTGTGGCGTCATCGGGTCACCTTCGGTAAATAAGGCTTCGTCGTCAGGACTTTGCCTTGTTGGCGTCGTCTTCGGAAAGCTCCATCGCGGCTTCGTCGTCGTCGGAGGATCTTCGGTAGTTCTTTGCACAGCAACCGCTCCTCCATGTGTTGTTGCCCTTAGTTTCCCGGATACGGGCTAGGAGACCGACCCCGTGTTGGGCCAGAGTACTGCTGGTGGTGCGGTCACATGCGGCGGCTGGGTGACGGCGAACGGGAAAGACTTCGTGGTGTCCACTGAGTTCCTGTCAGGTAGTCGGCGATGTCTCGTGGCCCTTCGTTAGGCTGCGGACGTGGAGCGTTGACGGCGAAGCCACGCAGTCTCATCTGTCGGTACTGGCAACGGCAGTAAGGGTGCCCGGCTTCGCTGCAATGGTAGCACAGTAGGCGGTGGTCAGGGGTGCGCCAGACGTCAGTATTCCTTGAAGCGTAGAGTTGGCCCGCCGGTGGGTGGTATGGCGTCGGTGGTGGTGGCGGCGGTGCCTCGCGGAAGAACTGCGGCGAAGCTGTGCCCTGACGAGGGCGTAAAGAAGCGTTGCGGCACACTGCAGCAGCGTAGCTAATTGCTTCCGTTTCAGGCTGCGGTGCCTCTGCGATTCCAAGCGACTGCCGAACTTCTTCGCGGACAATGTCAGCAATCGAATTAGCTTGAGGCTGTGTAGAAGGCAACTACTACCTCAGCTCCTCCCGAACGATCGCTCGAATCGTCTCGCGCAGGTCGTCGGTACTGCAGGCATCAGCGCAGTTTTATGAGGTGCGGCGGTTGTATTGCGTTGTGCGCATCTCAAGCGCCTTTTCTATAGTTGTGGCTTCGGCAAGAAATTCGCTCACAGTCTTGGGCGGGTTCTGGATAAGTCCGGCAAACAGCTCTTCCTTTGATTCCGCGCATGAGGAACCGGAGCTTCTTTTCCTCAGCCATGTTAGAGTTGGGGTGTCGAAAGAGCCGGGTCATCTCTTCGACGAAGAGTGTCACGCTTTCATTAGAAAGTTTCCTCCTTGTGTCCAGCAATGTGGCAGCCCTTTCCTTGCGGAAGATGCTCGTGAACGTGCGCAGGAACGTCGTCTGAAAGGGTTCCCAGGTTCGTAGTGTGGATTCGCGATTTTCATACCACGTTTTCGCGGCGTCTTCTAAGTAGAAACAGACGCAGCGTAATTTTTCCTCGGCGTCGAAGCTGTTCCAGGCGGCGACTCGGTCGTATATTTCGATACAGCTTTCCGGATCCTCGCCTGACGATCCATGGAACGTTGGGGCTTCTTTGGTTGCTGTAGTTAATGTCGGGAACCGCGTTTATCTGGCTGTTTCAGGAAGGAACCCGTACTCTGGTTGTAGTCCCCTCTACCTGCGAGTGGTGCGGGGATCGATACCCCGCACCTCCACCAGATGTCACGGGGTCGTGACGTCGACGAAGAAGCAGAGAGTACGTTGAAGAATAAACTGTTTATTGGGCGAACCTGTGCTCGGTAAACGGAAAGTCGGATCACAGTAGCAGGCTTGCATTGATAGTGGCGAACGGAGCGTCGGCCGTCGATAAACTGGCAAGCGGTGAAGCACGTCCGCATTTATACACCTGCGGTCGAATGTTGTAGCGTTATTGCTAGCGGTGACGTAGGCTCTAGAATAATCTGGATAGTTTGCGGGGTGGGTGTGATCTTATCGAAATTATCTACTACACTCATGAAGCTTCTCGAAGACTGCAGGCGCGGTTTGCGTTGCGAATTACGTAGTGTATTTCAGCGATAATAAAACTTGAGAACAAGAACGTGGCAATATTAAATGTTTGCTCAAACTCGCACAGTCCTCTCGAAAGGTCTCAGTGCGCACTGAAGTTCTCAACAGGGTAAGAACGTAACTACAACGCACTCGCGTAGGGGTGATTCTTGGCACCGTTACGGGTTGAGCGTCTTGGTGCCAATTCCCGCCTTTTTTCATTTTCTTGCAATAACGCGCATAGATTATTGCTTCGTTGCATATTTGTGGTAGGGCTGAACAGCGACGGAGATAATTCGAGGCATCTCCTGTATGTCCGTCGCAAGTAGTGCTGTACATTCTAGTTTGTTGAAGTTGTTGGTGGAACAATCCTAGAACTCATTTGAGAGGCATGCAAGCTCAGGTTGTTGCGCCTCTTTTACCTATGTACTGACTGTAATTACCTGACACGTAATTGGCCGTTGCATTTCCGTAACCACAATTTGCTCTGATTCAGCCGCACCGCACTCCTCCTTGCAATTATTCTCCCAATTCTTGTAACCCGGGGTGTTGACTTCCGTCGCGTGGCCAAGTCTCTGACTCTTACAGAGAACCACATCATCCCGTCCACTCGTGAATACCAACACGGTGATCTCTCAGCCCTCTAGGTCAATGAGAATTTCATGCTCACAGTTGTTGAACAACACTGGGCCGGTAACGTTAGACATTGAGGACCGCCTTACCCAGTATATAACGTAGGCCTGCAGTTTGGTATCCTCAGTAGTTTTAAAACGAGATATTGGACATGATATGTGGGTCTGGAGGCTAGAGAATGGGCACTTGTTTTTATGTCAAAAGTGCAAACTGCCGCCTAACCTTGCATATGGCACGTATGGCAGCTCAGTAAAATCGTGGCCAATAAATAAGTCGACTGACTGAGCCCCGTCTGGCACAACAAGTAGAGGAATGTTCTTTCCAACGACACCATCAATCAACAAATGGGCCCTGCTTGTGCCAATCACTCGCACTGCCAGAAAGCCCTGACTACCGAAACCATGAAGAGTGGTAGCTTCTTCCAGCATTTCTGCTCTACATTGTACTGCCACTTATTCGCGTAGTAGACATCCGAAACTGCCCGTGTCGATCATGCCCACCAGGCAGAGTTATTCAATCGTATGAGTTGCGAAACTGCGTTCGAAAACCCTGGCACGCCATTGGCCGACCTAGTGGGAGTAAGCAGAATGTCGCGCAATCTCGGAGCTACAATACAAAACACGGCATCGCCACTTGTGCGCTTTTTTAGGCTGTTCAACGTCGCATGCAACACTGGCGTTGTCGCCTCAATAATGGGCCTTGACGGCACCCGCCGCCGCCGTCAGCTGTTTTCACTTCGCAAAGGCGTAATCAAAGCCGGGTCAAAGTGTCCAGTTTTATTTTGTCGAAGGTGGTGTTTGCAATATTGTGCTACGATGCTTTCAAAGCTGCGCCCTGTACATTTCTATTACTCCTAGTTTGCTCGCTTGAAAATGCGCACTTGACATCCACTGCTCACGGGAAGCTTGATGAATTTTAAAAATTTTTTTAACTGTACCACTCTGCGGTCCACGATGTGTCTCACTAACACGACGTGAGTGATTGTCACACAAAGAAGACACACATACGGTAGAGTACAAACCAAAGCACAACAGTAGCGATCAGTACTTACCGCAAATTGGCCGCTTTGTGTTGCATGCAATGGTCGATTTCCACTAGTCGCGAAATCAATGAGACACTGGCTGGGATACCATTTAATGAGGAAAGCCCGATGACAAGAAAGTGGGAACACTGAACATTGCTATTTACTTGCAACCAGCACTGCAAGCACTCTTTCCTTCTCAGGCGCAATTTTCGTGCAGTCTGTCCAATGGCACCGGCATTTGCTGCTAGAACAACGTCGCCTGCAACCGTTGACAGACTTACGGTTGGATCCACCTGGTTCAACGCTGCATCTCGCTTGCATCACGCCCTGCTGCTCACAATTTTCTTTAATGTAAACATCGTGGGGTTTCCACATGAATCTGATAAACTACCTACTTTGCTGCACCGTTCATTACGTTGTGCTAGCTGTGTACCACGGGAACACGCCGCTTATAGCCACGTTTTTTTCTAGCGCAATGCGGAAAATATGAAAAAGGACAGGGCATCAAGAGAATAAGCAGCTCCTCCGACTTTACCATGTCTCAACCACGGCAACAAAGGAACATATTCAGCACCAATTTACTTAGGAACAAGTTCTAGGCACTGCCTAGCATATAGCGGCGGCACTCACAATCTTGCTAAACGCATAAGATATAAAATATTGCAGTTTCTATTTGGTTTTGTTGTCAAGAGATGGCGCTACAATCTACTCACTTCCTCCATTTTAGCCAATGCCATGTTCGGATTTTGATACACAGAGCCTATGGAGAGTTTCGCAACTCGTATGCTTGAATAACTCTGCCCACCAGGCTTGTTTCGCCATTCCATTTAACATGTTTTAGAAGTGCACCAGGGTCAACCTATTCGGCCGAGACAGTGTTGGTCTCTCTTTTGATGCTGCTGTCTGGGCAATGCCTCTCAGTTTGCTCAAATTTTCCGCATCTCAAACACTTCTCAACACGCCTTTACTCCGGGAAATCTCGCGAAATGTGTCTGAATTTCGAGCAATTGTAGTACTTTCGCTCACCGTTTGCGTTGGTCATTGAATGTCGCTTGTCCCGGCTACAATATTCGAACGTATCATGCAATGGCGGCATAGGTGCAGGCTTCATATGTGGTGGTTTGCTCGGTGCTCCTCGCTTACTCGCTCCGCCAAAGCGCTGTCATTTCTTCCGGTCAATTCGCTCGAATTCCTCCACGTCATGCAGCAAGTCGTCTTCGTCCACACGAGACCTCCCGAGGAGCATGGTGCATATTTCCCGTGATCGCATACTGGTGAGCACCTGCTCTCTCGTGTCGCAGAAGTCCACGTGCGCTCCGCGGCAAAGATGCACCTTGGTGTGGCAGTACGCAGTCATGTTTTCATTTCTCTGCTGCACACGTTCCTGCATCTGCCTCCGCCGCTCCGCCGCCCGAGTCTAGCTATAAAAAAGTGCACTGTCAACTTCGCTCAAAGTCTGTCGACGACGAAAACTCCGCAGACCTGGAGTGGTACCCTTCCTTGGTGGCGCCGACCAAGTGACCCTACACAGTTTTAAGCAGAAATGGCGTTTGCCACCAGTGAAGAGTCGCCGTCTGCCGCAGACTATCTGTCCAATCTCGCGCTGCTGGCGCACTACCGTAACCGGCGAAGTCTGAAACTTTTTGGCTGAAGTCAGGCATTACCTGGAATGTGGCAACGTCCACCTGGTGTGAAACCCTTGACTATTCCGGCTGTGGTAGGCACCGCAGCAGGTTCAACTAGCGGTCTTTCTCACGCAGGGCGTCAAAAATCTCCCGCTTGGCGAGTCGTCCAGTGAAGTCGTCGCCATCGCAGTGCCAGCTCTCCTCCGGTAACGATCCGTCCAGCATGGTTGATGTTACGCACTTTCACCAGCAGTTCACCATTCCTCGCACTGGAGAATCGTAGTCCTCGCTAGCGCTTCTAACTCGTTTTCACCCGTTCTAAATTTGGTCTAATCCCATTTCTGAGGATGTTAGCGTATGCATTTAACGCTAAACTAGAATATGGCCACAAATATTCACAACATAGATATTAAACAAAATTCGGGGCACTAAGCGTATTGAAAACACGACCCACTAGAATGAAAGGTCAAAAGGTTCATTGTATTTATTTACAAAAATGACTTTATTACAACTTACATTATTGAAAAACACTAAGACTAAACGCACAGGCACAATCGCTCAACATCGCGCCGCACTCACAACCGCTCTGTTCACTCGCTTTTCGCACACTGTCTTGTCACCCGCTCTCCTCGCATTTCAGTCTCCACTTCACACGCTTTTCAGACTCCTTCGGCCACAAGTTGAAGGCACACACACACACACACACACACACACACACACACACACACACACACACACACACACACACACACACACACACACACACACACACACACACACACATTGGTGAACACAAAATGTACTCGGAAACCACCCAGACGCCCTCACACGAAATAGTTCCTTGAAGACGGAGAGGACGAAGCCCCCCCTCTAATGGCCAACGAGCAAACGTATTACCGATGGGGGAAAAGGTAAGAATACAATACTCATTGGGTGCCGCGTACATGTGAAAGTTGCAGCTGTGTGAGTGTGGCATCGTTGCAAAATATTAACTAAGGCCGTGTTTTAGATGACAATCGTCAAAGGGCCAAGTTCAACAGACTGCTGGCTAAGTTCAACTGATGGCTAAGTTCAACTGATGAATGGACGATGCTCTTGACTGTTTACAAGGCGCCGAGTACTTCATATCCTTGGATCTGCGTTCTGGGTATTGGCAGGTGGCAATGGCTGAATTTGATCATCCTAAAACAGCCTTCCTAACGCCGGATGGCGCATACGAGTTCAAAGTCGTGCCATTTGGTCTCTGCAACGTGCCTGTGACTTTTGAGCGAATGATCGATACTATCTTGCGTGCCCAAAAGTGGAAGACTGGCTTGTGTTACACTGACCACATCGTAGTTTTTCAGCTGAATTCCCGGCACATCTGGCTTGTCTGCACGAGATTCTGACGTGTCTAACTTCTGCAGACCTACAACTTGACACCAAGAAGTGCAGTTCGCAGCACGCACATTAACCATATTTGGACATGTCATCCCAAGAGAGGGTTATCTTCCAGATCCCGATAAGCATCGAGCTGTCGCTGACTTCCCAATGCCCACATCGCTGAAAGCCCTCAGAAGTTTTGTTGGTCTCTGTTCATACTTTCGTCGCCTCGTGCGTAACTTCGCGTCCATCATCGCACCTCTGACTAGTCTGCTTGCCACCAGCAAAAGTATATATGCAAGGACACCTGAATGTGACGACGCATTCCGCCAGCTACAGCGCCTGTTGACCTCACCACATATACTTTGTCAATAAGACCCCACTGCTTACACAGAAATTCTCACCGATGCAAGTGGTGTCGTTCTTTGCACAGTTTTGGTACAACGAAAAAGTACCAAAGCTGAATACGTAGTTGCTTATTCAAGTCGTGCTCTCAAGAAGGCTGAATTGAATTACTCCGTAACAGAGCAGGAGTAGTTCACCCTAATCTGGGTGTTGACAAAGTTTCGCCCGTATCTTTACAGCCACCCTTTTGACGTGGTCACAGACGACCACGCTCCATGTTGGCTGTTCACCTTGAAAGACCCATCCCGACACGTGGGACGTTGGGCACTTCGCTTGCAAGAATACGATATTCGTGTCTTATATCGTTCTGTTGGCAAGCACGCGGATGCTGATGCATTTTCCCACTCATCATTAACAGCAAATGTGGCTTCTTTGTCCCCCCGTTTACCACCTTGTCGCCACTCGGCACCACAAACATGCTTTCTGAGCAGCGTAAAGACCTATACCTGGCCTTGTTACTCCACTACGTTACCGATCCGTCTGCTGTCCCTTGCATGAAAGTGCTACGCCGTCAAGCAACCCACATTTCCATGCGAGAGAACATTCTGTACCGCCGCAACTATATTCCGGGTGGTCGGAAGTGGCTCCTTGCTGCTCCTAGTCTTATGCGCTCTGACATCTGCATGAATTTCCTTGCAGATCCCCAAAGTGCTCCCGTAGGTGTCCTGAAAACCTACGAAAGGCGGCGCCACCAGTATTCTTGGCGAGGAATTTATGACTTTGTGCAAAAATATGGTCAGCCTTGCACTACTTGCCAAAAGAACAAGACAACTCTGCGGCACCTTACTGGCATGTTACAGCCACTCCTGTGCCCCGTTCTCCCAATTGACCGTGCTGGTACCAAACTCCATGGCGCCCTCCTATATAATGGCTCTGGAAACCGGTGGATAATTCTCGGCGTTGATCATCTGACACGCTGCGCCGAGACTGCAGTTCTACCGCCAGCAACCACCCACGGTGTTGTTATATTCTCCGCAGCTTCATTCTAGTCCATATTGCTCCACGGGAACTACTCAGTGATAGGGTTCGAGTGTTCCTGTCAGAGGTCATCCAAGCTATCCTCACTACATGCAACATCACCCACAGGAAATCTACCTGATACCATCCACAGACAATGTGTCTACTTGCGGTTAAACCGCACACTTGGTGACACGCCGAGGATGTACACCTCCTACGACTACACTAACTGGGACGCTGTATTAAGTTCTGTTGCCATCTCTTATATTACCGCGACGCAAGCGACTACCCGTTTTCCCCCGTTCTCTTTGTTGTACGGCCCCGAACATTCCCACCCACGGGAAACCCCACTCCCGTACCGCCCTGATACGACTGAGTGCTCTGCGCTTTATGAAGTTGCCAGATACACTGAAATTTGCCGTCTGTTGGCTCGTTCTATGGCAAGTGAGGCTCAAGGTCTACAAAAGACTCGACACGACGACGTTCATCACATAGCTCCTATGTTTTGTGCTGGCTCCATTGTGTGGCTTTCGGTGCCCCCACACGCTACTGGCCTTGCTTCTAAACTTGTGGCCCGGTACCATGTTTCGTACCGTGTCACTGATGCGACCTCACCGGTGAATTACATCATCAAGCCCCTAACACAATCACCAGATTTGCACCGTAGAGGACGCGAGACCGTACACGTCGACCATCTCAAGCCCTACTACGACCTCCTCATTGTGCGTACTCCCTGAATTGCCAGGATGGCTACTGTTCACCCTGGGGCGTTGTAGTGGAACATACGCACCAACGCGTATGCGCCTTCGAAAGAAAACGAAGAGCCCCGTGCTCTGATTGCGCGAGAACCTGTGCTGCCTTTGCCAGGCTTGCCGTATGGCCTTTTTCCGTTGCGACCTCGTTGGCACTTCTTTGGTTCAATAAATGTCTTCACGTAAGTACTTGGCACATATATTACTAACCAGTTAGGTATTGAAGTTGGTAACGAGAATGCTAATAACTATTACTACCTGCACCATTACTAACGCAGTTAGTAATTGTTACTTATATAAGTAGTAACGGTTGCTAGCAAAAAACTGCTCTAGAATTGATTATTTTGCCTCACGAATAACTCATCTATTAACTGTCGTATTCGCGAGCATCAACATTTTGATATATCACTGAGCAATTACGCACATAATTCCACGATGAAGAACAGCCCACCTACACAAGTGCACGCGAGAAGTACAGTTCCTAAGCGGCTCCAGGAGTATTTACAGCCCTATCTTTGGAGAATGCAGCTGGTTCCAGAAGGCGGCTCTGCTGTAGGATGTATAATTTAGGTTGGGCGTTTTTATTTGTGAAACGAACAATTTTTTATATGAGCGAGGTAGCGTAGGGCATGACTTTATTACAAGCAAATGGAAAAAAAGAATGAGTTATGTCTTTGTTGCATAATACCACCTCAACACAGTCTAATATACAAGACATAACAATGGGTAGTAAGATTACATATATAGCATAAATGAACCTGAATGCATCCCTGTGCTACTTGATAGGTTGTTAGACGCCATTAGTATTAACAACTTAACTTTCTTTAACAAGTTGAATGATTGCTTGCATGACGAAAAGATACTAACAGTGCGCAAAACTTTGTAAACATTCCAACCTTCAAGCGTTTGCTAACAAGGGTACTAAATTGGTCGTAATACTTTAGTAATGGCCCAAGAAGATTTGTAAAAGCTGCTGTTACTCACATTTTCGTAGTTGTTACAACCTTTTTTACAAATGTTTTTAAAGAGTCTAATAAAAACTCGGCTTTCATATTGCGCATGTTTAACCGGTCTGTGTTCAGAATAGAAGCGGCTGTAGAGTGATCCAGCCTCGCAGAATTTCTTATAGTAGCCTTTCCGGGCGCTCTTTACCCAAAAGGTGTCCATGTTTGTGCAAAGTTTCATGCGTAACAAAAGTACAATCTGTGTAGCTAATCCGTGTGCATACGCTGCAGGGGTATAACTGGAAACAACTTCAGCAATTATCAAAAGTAATATATACTGAAACATTATAAAATAAACTTTGTTAGGAATTCAAAACATTGCATGATATACAGAGAAGTCATACTGCGCATTGCATTGATCACACATCTCCTTAAGAATTGGGGATATGTAAAGGGAATGTAAGACTCTTGAAATACAGCATTGTATAGTTACAATCAGGTTAATTTTTTTCCTCCAATACCTAAATGCTAGCATTTCAAAAACACAAGTAGATAAGCTTCGCGATACCACAATGTTTTCAGAAATTCTGGGCAACTGTTTGCAACTGAATCTTCCTATATTTACACTTGGCTCTCAATGAGATTTCAAAAATCACCACGTGTATACACGTAAATGTGAAAAGATCTCTCACAAACTCCTAGCGCTTGACTCACTTTGAAGCTTTCAAGCGTGTCTGTTCCAAATTGTTTAGTATGGCCACAGTATTTCAAAGAACACCTCGGCCACAACACATACAGCTCATCACTTTGTTGGAATACAGCCGAACAAAGCCTTTCTCAGCAAAATATATATCTTGCGTGTGAAAGTTCCAAATAATTTAGCAGTGACATATTTGAAGACACTGTTTTTAAAAACTTAACGAAGAGCTAGACTGACTTACCAAATACAAGTTTTCAAGCTCACCGCACCTCTGATTTTAGTGCCACGTCTCAAGTTTTGTTATCGCCCCAATACACTTCGTAATTCTCCGCGCAAACCGCGCCTGCAGTCTTCGAGAAGCTTCAGGACTGTAGTAGATCATTTCGATAAGTTCACGCCCACTCCGCGAACTATACGGATTATTCTGGAGCCTACGCCACCGCTAGCGATAACGCTAGAACATTCGACGGCAAGTGTATGAATGCCGACGGGCTTCGCTGCTTGTCAGTTTATTGACGGCCGACGCTCCGCTCCATTCGCCGCTATCAGAGCATACTTGCTACTGTGATCCGACTTTGCGTTACCGGGCACACGTTCGCCCAAATAAACAAATTAATCGTCAACGTGCTCTCTGCTTCTTCGTCGACGTCACGACACCGTGACATCTGGTGAAGGTGCTGCTTCTTTGATGTTCCGGACGCCCGCTTCAAGCGGCGAGCCCAGCCCAAGCGGCAAAGAAAACACGGACGCCTAGCCTGAACAGAGAACAAGCCGCTGGCAGACGGGACTACAACCAGAGTACGGGTTCCTTCCTGAAGCAGTCAGGCAGACCCAGATCCCGACATCAACTACAGCAACCATGACCGCCCCCGTGCAGCCTGCCCCAGTCTTTCTCCTGCAGCCCAAGGAACCCCCAACGTTCCATGGATCATCAGGCGAGGACCCAGAAAGCTGGATCAAAATATATGACTGAGTCGCCGCCTAAAACTCATTTTAGGTTGGGACTTTCTTTCCTCGGCTTCCGCGGTTATTTGTTGGGCGCAACGTGTCGTCCATCTTACTGACGCAGGCCACTTGCTCAGCAACAAAACCTACAGGTCGCTTCGACTCATCGTTGCTGTAGACATCGAGTTACCATTACACGAACATAAATTATTCACGGTTTTGTCCAACGACGTTGACTCTGGCGACATTTCGGTCCTTCGGTCGCCCCATTGCCTTAATAAAGGCATAGCTCTCGCATCAGGTACGGCTCGCTTCAACATTCGATCAGCTGCTACGAACACCACACCAGATCAAATTTTATTGCTTTGGGGCACTACTGTCGCCTGCGTTGCTGATCTGGATCCTGTGTGCTTCGCGCCTCTTATCCCTGTCTCCTCTAAAGGGCATCCTGCATACCATGCTGCTTCCTCGACCTTTACAGCAGCCACCAACAAAGATTTGACAGACTGACAGAAGAAGCAGCTGCTTGACTTGTTGGAAAAGCATGCAAACTGTCTTGACGTTCATTCATCCATCGTAGGCCAGATAACCACTAGAGCACATCGTATTCAGAGCGACGGAACATCCACTGTGCACGTCCGTCCATACCGCGTCACTCTAGGCGAAAAAAAAATCATTGAGGAAAGCGTAAACGATATGCTGCAGCGTGCGATAATCCAACCCTCAAACAGTGCTTAGTCGTCTCCCATCGTTCTGGCGCGTAGAAAAGACGGTTCCGTACGATTTTGCGTCGATTACCGAGCACTCAATAAGATCACTAGAAAGGACGTATACCCCATGCCAGGCATCGACGACGCCCTCGATTCTATAAAAGATGCTGAATTCTTTTCGAGCCTCGACTTGCGTTCCGGCTATTGGCGAATCCCCGTGCAAAAAGATGATAAATACAAAACTGCGTTTGCAACCCCGGACGGCCTATACGAATTCAATGTTATGCCGTTCTGTCTATGCAATGCGCCTGCAACCTTTGAGCGCATGATTGACACTGTGCTGCGTGGCCTGAAATGGAAAACTTGCCTATGTTGCCTCGATGACATTGTGGTCTTTTCATCGACGTTTTCTCATCTGCGACGCTTGGACGAGGTCCTGACTTGCCTTCCGGGCGCTGGTCTTCAAATTAACACCAAGAGGTGCCATGTCGCCACAGATCCATCAAGGTCCTCGGTCGTGTTGTGAGCAAGGACGAAAACTGTCCAGACCCCGATAAAACTGCTGTGGTGCTTCGCTTCCCTCGCCCTGACAAACCGAAACGTTTGCGAAGTCTTTTTTGGTCTCACCGATTACTTTCGGTGATTCCTACAAAAACTTGCCTCCATAGCCGCACCACTCCATCAGCCACTTGCTTCTCGTATGCCCTTTCAGTGGTCTCAGGAATGTGAACCGGCTTTCGACAGGTTCAATAGTGCCCTCACGACCGACGCTGTAATTTCTCATTTTCACGATGATGCACTGACCTTCCTGCACAAAGACGCTAGCGGCCATTATTTAGGATCCGTGCTCCTACAACGCGACAATTCTTCGCGAGAGCGAGTCGTTGCATACGCCAGCCGCGTCCACTCCGCAGTCGAGAGGATATACACGATCATCGAGCAGGAGTGCCTCGCCATCGTTTGGTCAGTGCAAAAATATCGTGCTTATCTGCACGGCCGCTATTTCACCATTGTGACCGACCACCACGCTTTATGTTGGCTTTTGACACTCAAGAACTTGTCGGGGCACCTCGGCCGCTAGATTCTACGCCTCCGAGAGTATGATTTTGACATCGTATACAAATGTGGCAGAAAGCATAGTGACGCCTTTGCTCTTTCTCGCTGCCCACAACCAGCGGCTCCACTCAGCGTTTCCGCAATCACTTTGCACAACACACCTTCGGAGTCCACGTCTATGGTGGTTTCCTTTCTCGCCTCTATGAAACAGCTGCCTTCGGACGACCCCCCCCCCCTCAATTTTCCTTTTCGACAGCTGGCTGACCCATACTGTTGACGTGTTATAGGCTACCTCACTGGCAGTTCCCGTCCACTTATTGCAAGGCTTTGGCGCCAAATCTCGCAATTTAGGCAGGACAACTCATTGCTGTACCGCAAAATTTACCATCTCGACGGCCAGCGCTGGGTTCCCATTCTAACCCGATCGCTCCGGTCCGAAGTCCTCAGAGCACTTCAAGACCATCTGACTGCTGGTCACCTTGGTTACCATAAAACCTACGATCGCCTTCGAAGTCGGTTTTATTGGCGAGGCATTCCCACTAGCGTAGCTGGGTACGTCGTTTCCTGCACTAGCTACCAGTGTAGAAAACTACCAACATCTGCTCCAGCTGGTACACTACAGCCTCCTCCATCCCCAGCCACACCATTCGAAGTTGTAGGCGTCGATCTTTATGGCCTCCTTCTAGTAAGTGCTGCTGAAAATCGGTGGATAGTAACAGCCGTTGACCACTTGGCACGCTACGCCGAGACGGCAACTGTCCCTACTGGTTCAGCTTCTGAAATTGCCGATTTCACCCTCCGAGCCATTATACTGCGTCATGGCGCTCCACGCGTATTGCTCAGTGACCATGGAAGGGTCTTTCTTTCACAACTAGTGAACGAACTTTTTCACGCCTCCAGCACAACTCACAAGATTGCCTCTAGTTATCATCCCCAGACTAACGGCTTCCCTGAGCGATTCCACCGCACTCTTGCTGACATGATCGCCGCCTATTTTCAACCAGTCAACAATAACTGGGATGTAGTTTTACCATTCGTCACTTTCGCCTACAATACGGCCATTCAGCGGGCAACTGGCAACTCACCATTTTACCTAGCTTATATACGCTCCCCTACTTTTTTCCTGGACGTCTTTTTCTTTACCTGCCACCTGAATTCATCCCCATACTCTTCAGAGGCATACGTTTTACGACCCGCACAGTGTCGCCAACGTGCTCGCATAAATACTGAAGCCCGACAGCAAGAGAGAAAGCTAGTTTATGATTAATCGCATCGTGCTAAATCCTTTCAACTTGGAGACGAAGATCTCCTTTTGACGCCTATTCGCACACCTGGTTTGTGCGAGAAATTTCAGCCACAGTTGATCGGGCAGTAAACAGTTCTTGAAGAGACTTCAACAGTGAATTGTCGCATGACACCACTTGTAGCCCCAGGAGATCGCTGTTATCAAATTACTGAGGTCGTCCATGTCTCCCGTATGAAGCCCTTCATGTGATGTGTGACGTTCTTTGTCCTCTTGACTTTCCGTGGGAAGCGCTTTATGCGATGTGCGACGTTCTTTGTCCTCTTGAATTGCCGTGGCCAAGCTGGCCGCTTTCACATAGGGGGAATTAGTGTGGGTATTTAGTGTACCCATCCTCTTCACCTGTACATTATCATCATTATCATGTGCTGCTCATTCATCCTCATCCTTTTCGCGTAGCATCATCGTCTTGGTTCGTTCATCGTAGCTGTCGGCTGCCGGTTCCTCGGGCCTAATAAAGGTATTCCAAACCAAGACTTCATAACATGTATATACCAAATGAAAACAAAATATATACATTAAAGCCAAATGAAATGATGAATAATGTCAACAGTATAACTGGAAAGGGATACTAAAGGTTGTAATACATGAAATGTGGACATTCAAACAAGATGAAGCATTGGTAAGGAGCAGTAAAAGTAAGCATGCATAATGTGTGATTTTAGTTTTTTTATGTTGATGCAAGTATCTTGCATTTTTAATAAAAACTGCTAGTATGTTCAAAATTGATATGGAGGAAATCTCAACAGTAACTTTTAGCACAATTAGTACGTACAATTGGCAAAAAGACGTTATTGTTTGGTGCAAATCTTTTATTACTATGGGCAACAAGGTCAGAAGATGAGAAGCAGATTGAAGGTAGTGCCTCGGTTATACGTAGAGTGTGATACCCAAGTTGTAATTGAGGAGATCTGAACTGGCCAATAAGTTGTCGTCGTGAAGTAGGAATTTATTGTTAGAAAAACGTAAACTATTTGTAATAATTCTTATGGATTGGTTCTTTAGTACTTGAAGGGAAGGTAAATGAGGGTGATAGGTTTACCCCAGCACTTTATGTCGTAATTATGACGAGGATGCACAAATGAATAGTAAAGTGACAGTAATGTGGCCGTGGGCAGTTTGAGTTTTTATTAGAGCGCGGATGCCGTATGCTATATATAATGTGACAAATATGATCTATGTATTTCAAGTTAGAATCGGAAGAAATTCCGAGCAAAGAAGAGCAGGGACTGGGAAGAATATAGTTCGAGCCAAAAGTCAAAGAAGGAAAGGATACTGACTATTATTGATGCAACGAATATATTGCAAGTTCGGTTTTGGTTGTGCTAATAGTTAACAAGTTAGCACTCCACCAACTTGAAATATTTTTCAAGTCAGTGCTTAGCTTGTCGACAAAAAGTGAGATGCATTTGTTAAAAGTAAATATGTAGGTATCATCAGCATGAAAAATTAGAAAT
This sequence comes from Rhipicephalus microplus, assembly GCF_043290135.1. NCBI lineage: Eukaryota > Metazoa > Arthropoda > Arachnida > Ixodida > Ixodidae > Rhipicephalus > Rhipicephalus microplus. The sequence continues at coordinate 37,455,260 of NC_134700.1, forward strand.
ATTGAAGGACAGACTGTTAGAAGGATCATTATTTTAAATTGAAAACAGGGGAGGTCCCAAAATGGGTCCTTAAGGGACAGCTATATGAGTAGATAAATCCTTAGAATATACATTAGAAATTGACACATTCAACGCGGTTATGTAGGTAGCTTTTTAGTAATACTTAAGCACGTCCACATACACCAATTGCTTCAAGCTTAGTAAAGAGAATAATGTGATTTGAACTGTCGAGTGCTTCTGCTAGATGGATGAATACTAATTCTGCAAATAAACCTTCGTCAATTATTTTTAGTTGATGGGTTAGATGAATGAGTACCAGATTAGTAGAGAAATAATTGCAAAAGTCGAACTGACAAGGCGACAGAGTATTGAACTTTGCAAAGTAATTAGATAGGCGTACTAAAATCAAATTCTCAAAATCTTTACCAAAAAAGAGCAGAAGGCAAATGGGCTGGTAATTATTATTCAATATGCTATTACCTTTTTTATGAACTGGCAATATTTTAGCATGTTCAAGCTTTTTATGAAATACGCCTGTCTTGAATATCAAATTTGTAATGAAACACAATTTGTCGGAACTTAGAGGCGCAGCTAGTTTGATATGAGCATGCAGAATTTCATGTATTTCTGCACCGGTGGTTTGGAGATGTTTTATGACATAATGTTACAATTCGTACCCTCAGTTACTCAGCAAATACCTGCAGGCCAAATACAGGTCTGCTTAATAATGTACTGATGCCTCCAAGCCCTCCGCAGTCGCATGTGCGGCACACGGTCCCGCTTTCTCTGAATCTAGAACAATGAACGAACATACCAGTATATTTACTGCAGAATGCTATGGCATACTTTTAGCTGTAACGCACATTTTAAAGGAGAAAGAGCCAGCCTCGATCATATACACAGATTCTCTCAGTGCTGTGACTGCGCTGTCCTCCACTAAGATACTCAAAAACCCAGTTACTAATACACTTCGAAAATGCATCATGTCAGCCCGCAAATCTAAGGTCAAAATCACGCTATGCTGGATTCCGGGACACTGCAACATTGCTGGCAATGAGATAGCGGACAAACTTGCGAAGTCAGCAGCACTCCGTCCATCAGTTGACGTAAACACCATCTCGTATGAGGACCTGAGGCCACTCATCATATCCCAAATGCGTAGACAATGGCAAGAAGAATGGAATGCAGCAAACGGAAACAAACTGCACTTAGTAAAGCCAAGAATAGGAAGATATCTGACTGAAAAACGTAACAGGCACCAAGAGGTTGCACTGTGCAGACTCAGGATTGGTCATACACATGCAACACACTCGCACCTTTTAAAAAATTCTCGAGCACCACATTGTGCAAAATGTGGTGATGAGCTGTCTGTCGTTCACGTTCTAATTACCTGTCCGTACCTCGAACCAGAAAGACTGTGTCACTTTTCAAAGCTGTACAAATGTCACATTCCGCCTCATCCACAATTTTTTCTTGGAGACGATCCCTTGTTTCCCCCAAAAGTAGTCTTAAAATTTTTAGCTAGTGTAGGCTTTCTACATTCCATAATATATTCTCACTAATCTCAGCCTCCTCTCAATCCTGAGGGAACCGCTGAGACCTTTTTTTTATCAAATGTCATGCAGCACGCACTTCTTGTCTTGACAAGGACTGTTGACGACACGGCATGACTTTGTAAAACCCATAAGCGTAGCCCATTTTAAACCCATCACACATAGTCACTACACCTAAGTTTAAGTTCTATACACTACTCTTTTACTCTTGCCACCCTGAGTAGACTTTTTATAATCAAATCGACCAAAAACCGTGTGTTTGGCGCTCTTTGGCCTGAGTTGCCCTTGCGCCACTAAAATCTACCATCATCATCATCAAATGTCATCGGCGAAGCGCAGGTTACTAAGGTACTTTTCAGCACCTCTTATGCCTAACTGTTCTCATTGTAAACCTCTAAAGACGCAGCAAACAGCAATGAAAAGATAGTATCCGCCTGCCTCACACTCTTCTTGATACTTAAAATTAATCTGCAGAAAACTAAGGTAATGTACAACAACCTCGGAAGAGAACAGCGCTTCGAATTACGTAGTAGTTCACTTGAAGTTGCAAAAGGCTATGTCTACTTAGGACAGGTAATAACCGCGGAGCCGAACCACGAGACCGAAGTAACTAGAAGAATTTGAATGGGGTGGAGCACATTTGGTAAGCACTTTGAAATCATCACAGGTAGATTGCTGCTATTGCTCAAGAGGAAAGTATATAACAGCTGCATCTTGCTGGTACTTAGCTACAGAGCAGAAGATTGGGGACTTACAAAGAGGGTTCAGCCTAAATTGAGGACGACGCAGCGAGCAACGGAAAGAAAAATGGTAAGTGTAATCTTAAGAGACAAGAAGAGAGCAGAGTTCATTAGGGAACAAAGCGGAGTTAACGTTACCTTAGTTTAAATCAAGAAGAGAAAATTGACATAAGCCGGGAATGTAGCACGTGGACAGGATAACCACTGCTCATTAGGCGTAACTGGATTTCTAGAGAAGGCAAGCGGATTAGGGGGAGACATGAGGTTAGGTGGGCAGATAAGATCAAGAAGTTTGCGGGTATATTTTGGGAGCAGCAAGCACAGGACCGAAATGACTTGCGGAACATGGGAGAGGCCTTTGTCCTGCAGTGAACGTAGTCAGGCTGATGATGATTAGGATGGTGATGATGACATAATGTATTTCTTTAGGAGTGGTGGGAAAGAAAAAAAAACAAATGAGAGAGGCGTCTACGTGGTGTAATTTGTGTGGGACAGGATGTGTCAGCGCTAAAAAGGTTGGAACATAAAGCGTCAGCTATGTCGTTAGGCAAGTTAAATTCAATGTTGTCGATTACAAGTTTGTACAGTTGGTGTCGAGAATTCCTGTTTAGAAACCAGTTCACAATGTTCAATTTTTGTTTAGCCTTAATACTCACTTGCCATACTTTTCTTCTAGAAAAGAATGTTTTGCAGCTTTCATTGTTGGTTTACAGCGTTACGTAATTTGTTGTAGTGGGCAATTAACTTTGCAATAAACGGCTGACTTTTCTTTTTTCTTTTTGTAGAGGTTGTCGCGTTGACGTAAAGCTGTTAATAGCCTTTGAGACATCTATGGATTATAGAAAAATTTGAATATTTTTTACAATTCATTTTCAAGTGACGTTTTGAATATGCGGTATAATTAAAAATTTAAAAAACGCTTCTTTGGGATCATTACAAGATATAACCTCGGTGCGGTCTAAGTCGGCTTTGACAGTTCTGCAACTCTCTTTATCCAGAATATATTTGGAATGAGGAAGAGTACTAGGGCGTAGCTGTCAATTGAAGTGTAGGAGCAAACTGTATTTATCAATAATGTCAATGTCAAGAACTTTAACTTGCGGAGGTATTAGCGAGTTTAAGAAACCATGATCTCTCAAGGTCCCAGAACCTCTGAGAACTTGCCGTGTAGACACACAAAAATAAGAACTCAAATCCGTAGTTTTTGCAGTAGAGTAGTGTAACTAACAACAGGTGATGTGTAATTGAGTAAGTTAAAATAGATGTCACCTTTTAAATGGCAGATTTATTCTCAATAAAAATGATATGTAGAAAATTTTTAAAATTACAAAAAAAATACTTGACTGAGGATGAGGGAGATCGGTAAATGCAGCCAAGTATTAAATCTCTCTGATCGCAAGATGAAGAGACATTCGCAATTTTAATTCAAACGGATTCGCGAATAATTATAGCCAAGTGCAAGTTAGGTCTTCTCTTAAAAGAAAGACCAGAAGATATATTGATGGCCATACCACCACGACTGCTAGTCGCTCTATAACAGTATTCCGAGCTATAATTCGGGAAGCAATATAGATTTCCTTCATCTACTTATAACCATGTTTCTGTTACGGCAATAAGTGGAAAACAGTTATTATAGGAAGAAAGGAGATCATAAATTTCATCAAAGTGTTTGCGCAGGCTCGTACCTTTGAAATGAAAGAATTTTATTCATTTAGGAATGAGTTAACATGGTCTGCTTCTATAAGAGCATCCATGTTTATGCGAGAAGAAGTGTTGCGATGATCATATTGTGCAAGGCGTAGTCTATTTTGATCAAATCAAAGTCATTGAGAATGGGCAGGACTCGGCTATTAGTAGTCTTTCTAGCTTTAATTTGACAGCGGTCTGTCAAGAAAACCACCCAGTCCTTCTTTTTATTTATAGCTTTGGAAAAGAGGACCTTGTTTTTTCAACCAGAAAATCCTCTACGCAGTTTTGGTTTCGGATTATGTGATAACAGCAAGAACTGAGTGAACCAGTGTGTACTTTGCATGTCCTGTGTTAGAACCATTGCCACCAAGTGAATTGATAAGCAAGCCACTGTGCCTACCTATACTCTCATAGTTTGTGCAACGAAGCATCCTTGCATAAGCAGCTTCGGCGTTCACGTCAGTTATTACAGTGGCGACGACGCACGGTTGTGCCCATGCGGGAAGGGCGGCTCTGCAGGTTGGCCATCAGCGTTCGCATTGGTGAGTTTTACCTGAAGAGCAATTCTTCATGGGATGACTAAGTTGAGCGTACCGAGTTACGCCGTGCAGCTAACAAGCTCACAGACAAGGCCGACAAGAGGGCTGCGCTTTTGAGCTGCTGTAGGGAAGAGAGTTACTCCATTATAACCACCGTCGTAAAGCCTCTTAAAACACCAAACGCCGAGTATCAGTTCATTGTAGAGGCAGTGAAGAACCGTATCAATTTGAAGCCCTCGGAGCTGTATGCGTGGTGTGTGTTCTCTGAACGAGATCAGCACGACGGCGAGACAGTCGCTGACTTTACTACAGATTTACGCAAGCTGATCGAGAACAGCGGATTCAGCGAAAAGAAAATTCAGCTTGATAATAAGCTCCAGGACCCATTAGTTTTTAGAATTCCTGACATCATAGTGCAGCAGTGGCTATTGGCCGAGAAGAACCTAACCTTTGCGACTACCTATGACCGGGCAGTCACACCGACTCTGCTGCAAAACATCAAAATACTATTGGAAGTCACAGGCATTAAATTCAAAATGTTGCATTCAATGTGGGCATGGAATGGCTGAAAAAAGGGCAACAGGAAAAGGCTTCAGGCGCGCACTTGGAAAGACGATGTTTCTCGTACTCGGAAAACCACGCTGCTTATCGCTGCAAGCTCAAAAACTCCGCATGTTTTGATTGTTTCGGCAAAGGTCACATAGCCAAGACATGCTGAAAGAAAAAAAGTGGACTGATGAACCACGTGCTGGAACATGCCACAAGTTCAGTTCAAACCGAGTATTATGATTTGCTAAGTATTAGTCAAGAAACCTGCAGCTGGCCAAAATTTATTGTCACCGTGAGCGTTGGCGGACAAGCGGTACCAACGGAAGTCGGTTTCGGAGCAGCCAGATCAACTATGAGCGAAAGATTGTTCAGGAAACTGAATGTGGCAACAAACATAGGCTTGAAGAACAAGACGCACAGCTCGTAACTTGGAACATGGAAGAAGTAGACATCATCAGAAAAGCTACACTTTCAGTCAAGTTTAAAGTTACGGACTGTAAGCTGCCACTTCTCGTTAGAAGGAACGAAGGTAGCCCACTCCTTGGGCGGGATTGGTTCCAGCCTTTGAACATTAACGTTACTGGACTTCACAGCATCAGTCGGAGCGCAGAAGTGGATATTGAACAATTTCCAGCAGTCGTTGGTGAAAGCTTTACCGGCACAGTCTTACCGCCAGTACAGATAAAACTGAAGCACAACGCTTAACCCAAGTTTCTTAAATACCGCAGCATTCCTTTGCTCTTAATAATGACGTCATCATAAAGCTGCATAAACCAGAACGTCAGGGTGTTCTGCAACCAACCCAGTATGCGGAATGGGCCACTCCTGTGGTAATTGTACGAAATAAAGAACGGTTTGCCGAAAATACGCGATGACTGCCGAAGCACAGTCAACCAAGCGGTAAGCAACAGCGTTTATTCTTTACCTACCAGCAAAAAACCTTTCGCAAGGGTAGGAAAAGGCCTTATTTGACTTTTTTAATTGACTGGACGCAAGCGCACCGGAAACGGATGGTGGATGATTTATCAGCACATGTGCTCGCTCTGAACGCCTTGAAGGGCTTGTACAATGTGCGACGCTTGCCAATCTGTGTGTCGGTAGTGTGCTGATTATTTCGAATAACAATAGATGCGTTGCTTACAGATTCAGCGAAGGTGGTGGCCTACCTTGACGACTTTCTGGTGGCAAGTGATACTGTTTAGGAATTTCACGAGGTTCTGAATGAAGTTTTTAGCCGAATCTCGAAGTCACAACTTCGTGTTCAAGATGTGAAGTGCCAGTTTTTCATGGAGAGCCTGGAAGATTTGGAACGCCGTATAGATGGAAGGGGCACCTACCCGTCGAAAAGCAAAGTTGAGGTCATTCATAAAGCACTTTCACCACAGAACAAAAAGAAGCTTCGAGCCTTTGTAGGTAAGGTGAATATTTACAATCGATTGATCAAAGGCCGTTCTGAAGTCGCTGATCTGTTGTACCGCATACTGGACAGTTACAGGATGTGGCAATAGGGTGAAAAGCAGCAGCAAGCTTTCGACAGTATAAAAAAGCTGCTGACGTCAGAGTAACTTTTAGTGCACTTCCATCCCGAGGCATCATTAATGCTGTGTTAGCTGACCGAGACGCTGAAGGGCTAGAGCAACTGTTAGCTCATGTGCCTAGAACACTCCCTGAGACATGGCGTAACTACGCCCAGATTGACTACGCAGTGCTCTCCATTGTATATGACGTTCGCACTTTTGCCAGTACCTATTCGGCCGGCAATTTAACATTTTTACTAATCTAAACCACTTCTAGGCAGCTTTCAACGAAATAATCAGATCCGGCAGCTCTCTCCCTAGGCATGCGGCGCTGGTCTTTGATGTTCTTTGCTTATGATTGAAGTATAGATAGATGCAAGATCAGGGAAATGCTGACTGTCTCAGCAGGCTGCCTATACATGGAGACCATCCAGACAACAATCCACCAGGTGACGTCATTATGCTGGAAGCAGTCGAGTACCAGCCAGTGAGTGCAGAAAATTTCGCATTCGCCACTCTGCGTGATCCTTGTCTGTTCAGGGTGAAAACATGTGTCAGTGCCAGCTGGCCAGAACAAGGTGTTTCACTAGAGTATGCTGCCTATCAGGTGGGGCACAAAGATTTGTCACTCCTTTGTGACTGCCTATTGTGGTGTGACAGGGTCGTACTGCCAAACGAACCCCAAAAGAAGGATCTTTACATTCTTCATGCAAACCATCCTGGCACTACGGCCATGAAAGCTCTGGCAAGATCATTTGTGTGGTGGCCGAAGTTTGATGCTCAGATCCAAAATTTTGTTCGTCATTGCAAACCAGGCCAAGCAAACAGAGAAAGCGAGCCTAAAACGCCTGTTAACTTCTGGGCGAAGAGTCTGTTCCACTCCGCTAAGCACTCGGACATCCAGCACGCATGGGAAAAATACAAGGCAACCGAAATGCTTTTTTGGTTCTCTCGCAGCTAAAGCCAAGCATTCTTTCTATACTTCTACTCTACCTGATATGCTCCGAAAAAATCCTAAGCAGTTCTGAAAAACAATTAACGCATCATCTATTGCCCCTCCATGAAACATTACACTACGAGATGAACAAAATGCTTAAATTCCTGAACACTATATATGCTACACAAGTAATAAATGAAACCTTCTGTTCTTTATTCACCATATTTACGGACGGTGACCTTCCCCGTGCCCTTTCTGTATGTCAACCGACAATGTCCAAATTTATATTTCATATCAATGGTATTTCCAAAATTTTCGACTTATAAAAGCTCACTTCATCGATAGGTATAAATAAAATTACCACAAAAATATTGAAGAACACTCAATTTGTCACAAGTCTGATTTTATCTCACACATTTTAGCAATCGTGGTGCCCAAAAACTGGAAGGTAGGCAAGGTCATTCCAATCCCTAAGAAAGGTAACTCGCTCTCAACAAAAAACTATCTCCCCATTTCGCTCACAAGTGTATGCTCTAAAATATAGGAGCACGTAATCAATTCCCACATAGTCAACTTTCTCGCACCTCTTCATATTGATCATAAAACCAACATGGCTTTCAGAAAGATGTCTCATGTGACACTCAACTAGCTGTGTTTACTAACGACATTAGCTCTAGCATTGATTTATACATACCCATAGACGCACGTTTTTAGAATTTGAGAAAGCTTTTGACAAAGTTTCTCACAAACGCTTATTCTTGAAACTTTCCTGTCTGAACCTTTGCCCATTCGTTTTCCGTAGTATTTTCGACTTTTTAACTAACTACCAGCAGTTTTTTTACGCTAATAATTTTTCTCCGTCCTTACACCCCGTTATTTCAGGCGTGCCTCAAGGCAAGGTTCTAGGACCTTTGTTTTTTCACATATATATTAACGACTTGCCGAATAATATTTTTTTAATGTCAAGTTTTTTGCCGATGATTGTGTCATGTATCACCCAGTTAATAACACACCAGATGGTCATGAATTCAATCTGACCTTTATAAAATTGAAATCTGGTGCAAAACGCGCTTAATGTCTCTTAACGCAAACAACGCGTTCTTAGTCTCTTTTCATCGCCGACAGTATTACCCATCTGATGCATACTTTATCAACAACACCTAAGTTTCATGTGTACCTAAATACAAGTATCTAGGTGTTCATTGTTGTTCTGATTTAACGTGGGCACTTCGCATAACGCACATTACTAACGAAGCAAACCGTGCTCTTGGCCGCCTGCGCCGAAACCTTCATCTAGCTCCTACTTCTGTCTAACTACTCGCTTATCACACACTAATCAGACCAAAACTTGAATACGCATGCGCTGTTTGGAACCCTCATCAGAGTAACAATACTAAAACACTAGAAACAGTGCAAAACCGGGCGACAAGATTCATCTTTTAAGATTATTCATATCAGCCAAGCGTAACCAAACCTAAATCTGGTGCTAACCTTCACACCTTTTCGTCACGCCACTCTGTTGCTAGTCTGTGCCTGTTTTCCAAGTTCTATCATGGATCCCCTCGCACTCCCATTATCAAGCCAGCCCATTGTCATTCAGACAGCATAAATCACGGAAAAGCTGTTTACCCGCCATGTGCTCACACCACTGCGCACCTTTCATAATTTTTTGTCAAGACCGCACAAGATTGGAATGGCCTTTCTCCTCACCCTGTACAGCACTCCAGTATCAACATCATAGCAGCGATCGAACATCTAACCTTTTAATCACTTGTAATCGCCCAACCCCTCATCGAAAACCCCTTCATTGGGGCCTTTGAGGTCTTGCAAATAAATAAATGGGAGACAACTGGCTGCACTTTCTAGATTTGAAATTCAGCGCTTTGTTGGAACACATGTGCTCTATGTACATGACACGCAGCGGTAAATCTATCTTGTCATTTCAAATTAATGACACGAAACTTATAAACAGAGGCATTGCAAAATCGTGCTTGTTGCAGGCGACCAAAAAATTGTGTCAGCAGGGAAGAGACGGATGTATGAGATTCTCGTATGTTACTTCACCCTGCTTTTTTGGCTATTTGTTTCAATTATTTTCAGTTGTTAGATGCGCTTTCCTGTGTCAGTGCAGTTTTCGGTCCTCAACTTTCCAGCGCAGCCTTTTCCTGCAGTATTGGAAGCAATTGTGGCGTAAATATTAAAAAAGAAAAGCGGGGGTGGGTGGCGCTCCGTTCACATTATAGGATTTATATGTGCACTTAAACGTGGGAGCTTCAGTCAGTGCCACATGATGCCACTGTGGCGAGTGTGGAACATCGACTATAGCTCTAACGTTTAAATGCACAAATAAACCCCATATAGTGGACGAAAAATGACCGCCCCCGTAACTTAGTGGTAAAGCATCGGACGCGTTCTTCGAAGGTCATAGGTTCCGATCCTCTCGGTGGCAAGTTATCTTTTCGTCCACTTTACTTTCTTCATATTTACGCCACAATCATGTCTAATAACAAGCCGTGTACATTCCCATGGTCTTATTTGTCTGTTAGTTCTCGTTATAAATTTTTCTTGTGTATTTATTGTGTACATTGGGAATATCTCTCCTCAACTTGTATTTATTCAGTGTACTTTCTCCTTCATTTTTTAGAAGTTCAACAGCAATAAACTCCTGTGCATTTAGTTGTTCATATTGAACATTTTGATTACATTTTAACTTGCTCGGTTACGCATGTATCTTTTATTCGTAGTTTTTTTTCTTTTTTAGAACTTCAAGAACATTGCGGGGTTTCAGCTTACAGTCTTGTCAGTAGCTTTCATACGCTCGGTAGTCACAATATTGTCTATCGTTCCTCAAGGAAAAGCTAAAACAGCCTAACTCACAAAGGTACCTATGGTTTCGTGGATCTTCGCGAAAAAAGCGTGTGACGCTACCTTCACGCCCGCCCTCCTGGAAGAAGATATTTCTAAATCCAGCAATCGTACCACAATACAGTAAAGTGATTTCTTATCTACAAAAACGCCAGCCGTGAATGCACACTATACACAGTAAAACTATGAATTATTCGAGGCTAATATTTGAAATTGTGAAATAACGAAAACAGAGTTCTCAGAGCACAATGATTGTATTCTGAAAACAATATTTTCAGTATTTGACAATAATATATTTATTAACAATCATGAAATATAAAGATCAAATTTTCACATCTAGAAGTTTTCGCCAAAATCTCTCCGTCGGCTATCACGGGTATTGATAATTTTTTTCGTTTTTTTGGTGACAAAGGAGTTCCTAAAAGCTTCCACGTTCAGTTCTTGGCCCTATCACACGAGCCGACTTCATTTTAACTGCCTAGTAACTACGCAGATCATAGTAGGAAGCGTCAAAGTTCATGACGTTATGACATTTAGTGGGGTACTTTAAAGGTGGTGTCTCCACAGCGATTTCGTTCTGCAGTTTTTCGCGCTGATCTTTTGGTGACAGTGCGATTATTTATAATTGAGAGACGGTATGTTATACTCATACAATTAAACCGTTTTTTTCAACGTTTTTGCCCTTTCTAGTTTTGTCGACGACTTTTTTATGCATTGCATTCCTGACGAGAACGTATTCACAGGCTCACGTTAAAAAATCACCTTCTCAATCAAGCATACCCGCAAAGTTAATCACCTTAAATAATAAACGTGCACTCATGGGCGTGAGTGACGATATGAAAAAATGCGTAATACCATCAGGTTAAGTCATTCAGTTCGGCCTTTACATTTTGTATATTGTATTGGGGTCATTTGATGCCAAATAGCCCAGCCATTTTAGGTACCATCTAAAATGTATTTGAAATAAGTTATGGTTACTGCATCGAAACAGTGAAACTGTAGAATGTTTGAAAAAACTTTTTTGGCCACGTGGCTGCTTTTTACACTTCCCGGAGTGTCCTTTGGCTGTTGTATGCGGAAAAATTTATTTTTAAGATGCCGTTCTATATTTCTATACCAAATTTCGTATACATGTTAGGTAAAGGCTCCTGTGCCTACTGTTTCAAGCTGAGTAGTATTAGTGGGATTTTTCGTACATGCGAATCCAAGAATTAAAAATGTGTTGAGTTTGTATTTTTTATAATGCAATACTGCACATTGTTCGAATGTTTGAGTAGTTAATACGTACTCCATGGGAGATATATTCTGAAAAAAAAGTACTTATATACCTCTCAAACTGCTAAACTTTACAACAAAAATTCAGAAAGTTCACAAAATTGTAATTTTTGTTCATATTGAGACGCAACTAGCGCCATGTGGTGGCCTGATTAGAAATCGCCTTCACACCTAAATCGGAATCAAATAAACAATTCTTTTAATATGTCAAATCTTATCAGTATGTTTTTGGTGTAAACAAAAAGTATTTTTTGAACTTTCTCAATGACGGCAAGGAGAAGTTTTAAGGCAGCAGCGATTGTATGACCAAACGAGAAAATAGGCACCCATAGGAAAGTTGAAAAATTATTTTATTTCCTAAACGAAAAAGTGTAATCTGTAAAGATAAAACTTGCAATATAAGAACAGCTGCTTATTTGATTTTGATTTAGGTATAAAGGTGATCTTTATTTGAACCAACATATGGTGCAAATGGTGTCTCAATATGAAAAAATTGACAACTTTGAAAAATTTGTGAATTTTTCTCCTGAAGGTTAACATCAGAGGTCTAAACATATTTTTGCCTCAAAATATATCTTCTGTGGAGTAAGTTATCAGTACTCAATTATTCATAAAAGATGACGTATTGCAATAAAATAATTATGTAAACATAAAACATTTTGGCTAAATTCTTGGAGGCGCATGTGCCTGTGAAATTGGTCTGAAATTGATGAGCTTCAAACGACGTTTACAAGCATCTTTATTTACCAAGTAGACCAAGTTCCTTATAAAAAGAAGGTTTGGTACTTTAAATAATTCCACAAACAACACCAAAACAACATTCCAGGAAGTTCAGAAAGCACCCACGAGACCAAACACATTTTGTTACATTATGCTAGCAGTTCACTGTTAGGCAGTAAATAAGCACAATTCTTGTCGAATACATTGGAGATGGTCGCAAAATGGCTGGAACGTTTGGCGTGAAATAACCTAGTTACAATTTAGAGGCATATGACACGATGTCGATAACGACTTTTTAAACAAAGAATGCAAGGAAAATAAAAGAGAAACACATTAACACCTCTAATCTGGCTTCTAGGTTTATTTATATGTAGATTTGAGCGTACTGTACAGTGCCTTAACTTGATGTTTTACTCCATTTTACATCGATACAATTTGACACAGCAACTTTAACTATTGCATGATGAATCCGAAGCCCAGAATTTCATGTGACGCTAAACCTGCCCAAACAATTAAAATTTTTAGGTAAAATTTGCTACAGTGGCATTGCCAAAAAACTTGCTATTTTCTAAAAGACGAATGATATTTGGTTTTCCCCTGTTCCGCGGCCCTAATTTTAATAAAGTTCAATTTATTAGAACCACAATGGGTATTTTTATGTACGTGCTGCATATAGGTATACTAAATGCAAATCACTTCTTAGGGAACTGCGGTGAGTCGGACCGTATCCATCCATCCATCCGCCCATCCATCCATCCATCCATCCATCCATCCATCCATCCATCCATCCATCCATCCATCCATCCATCCATCCATCCATCCATACAACCATCCATCCATCCATCCATCCATCCATCCATCCATTCATCCATCCATCCATCCATCCATCCATCCATCCATCCATCCATTCATCCACTTATCCATTCATCCATCCATCCGTCCCTCCGTCCGTCTATCTATCTATCTATCTATCTATCTATCTATCTATCTATCTATCTATCTATCTATCTATCTATCTATCTATCTATCTATCTATCTATCTATCTATCTATCTATCTATCTATCTATCTATCTATCTATCTATCTCTCTATCTATCTATCTATCTATCTATCTATCTATCTATCTATCTATCTATCTATCTATCTATCTATCTATCTATCTATCTATCTATCTATCTATGCATCTATCTATCTATCTATCTATCTATCTATCTATCTGGCCGCCAACGACTTTTCAGCTCTTCTGAATGTTTGAATATGGGACACATCGAAATTCGTATGGGATAACACGATTGTATGAAGAGCGTAAGTGACTGCTCATAACATGAAAATCAGGACATGAATGTCATGAATCTTATGATGTACATTCCATGGTACTGCTGCTCCTGAGGTGTTTTCGTTCATATGAAATATTGGAAACTTTTATGGTATGACGTGACTCCATGGCGAACATAAGTGAAAGGCCCTCACGTGGAAATCATGACAGGCGTCTCATGTAAGAACATGACTACATGCCACGCTCATGCTGCGCTCAATGTCGTTCCGCTGGATTCACATACACCAAACGAGGGATCGTAACGTGAATGAATGAGAAAGGTGTATTACGGGTGCAAACATGATAATCATGAGTCACGACATGCGTATTATGTAGGAACGTGAGTACATGCCATGCTCATGATGCAATTGCGACCATTTTGCTAGCTTCCCCTATACCAGATTTGGTATTACGTGACGCAAACGGACGACGAAGGTTAATGACACGTCCAAACATGACAATCATGGCATGCATGCTTCTAAAAATTGTCTACATGCTACGCTTTGCTTGCGGCCATTTCGCTAGCTTCACATAAAGTAAATTTGATATGACGTAACGTGAATGATTTACGAAGATATGTGATTGGTGCAAACATGATAGTTATGACATGCTTGTGATGTAAGAACATGACCACATGTTACGCTGGTGATGCGCTCACGGCCATTTCGCCAGCTCAACATTACTAACTCTGGTATCACGTCCCGTGAATAGACGACGAAGAAAAATGACGCGTCCAAACGCCATAATCACGACAAGGAAGTCATGTGGGGCATAATTGACGTCCGCTTCGTAACGTTGTGCTGATCTTAAATTGACATATCAACCTTTCTCGTTCGTGCTTCGGATATCATCGATTCCCACTTTACATAGGATCTGCCAAGTTTTTTCAATATTAGAAGGAAATCGCTATGTTTAATTTTCTCGCCAGTAAGATGAAGCTACGCACTTAGTAAAGTACGAAAGTCATGCAAGTACTTAATGCGTTATAATAAGGGGTTTAGAACCCTATGTTTTTGCATAACACATGCAAAAGTGTTGAGATTCCCATGTTTTTGTTTTTGCATCGCACATGCATCTTGGTGTGCTTTTTTAAGAACACAGGTTATCTGCAGTTGCAGTTTCGCGAACGCGATTGATAGAGGGATGATACCAAATCTCGGAGGGAGGGAGGGCGGGAGGGAGGGGTGAAAGATTTTTGCATTACCCTGTTCTCGCTATCATTTATGGAAGTGGCGGCTGTGAGTGCGCCAACCATAGGAGAAAGAACGAGGAGGACGACTAAAGACAGTGCGCTGTGTGGCACGAGGCAGATGCTGGCAGCGGGCCGTTGCGGCTCTGGTTCTGGTTAATGAAGCAGGTTCCTGGTCGGGCTCCACGTCTTCTCTGTGTGGTTTTGGGCCGAGCAGTCTAGAAACTCTCTACGTCTGGAGCCGGACGGGAAGAACTCTGCCCCTGGGACATAGACATCGAGGTACCTGGCAGTTCACGACCATGGCCCTGACGGCGCCACTGACCTTGCCCACACTTTCTGGTCAAGACGTGAGGGAATCAGCCCTCGACTTCATTGACAATCTTTTTGAATACTCGACCGTTAGTGGCTTCTCGTAGTCCGACGTGCACCGGCGGGTCCTAACAGTTGCCCTGCGTGGGACTGCAGAACGATGGCGGCGTCTTCAACCTCCCTTCCAGTCCTGGAACCAGTTCGTCGCGACATTTCTGAACTAGTTTCTTCCGGTACCCTACGGCTACCGTTTCTCATTGGGCTGCTTCTTCCCTTCTCTCGCCAAGTTTGCGTGCTTTCTTCACACAATTGAGAAGCCTGTCTTTTGGGGGCACGGCTATGAGCCACCACTTCACGACGAGCAGTGGCTTGTCAGTGTAGTGTGTCAGCACTTCTGTTGTTACATCAAAATCCCGCTACCGACGCAGGCCATGGAGGGCGTGGTGGGCTCGATCAATGAGGCGGCACCGCAACACAGGTGACGAAGAGGCGATCATTGTCCGCCAACGATGCTGTCGCTACCTGAAACGATGTCAGAAATTCTCGCGATGAACGATGCGGCTCGCCGGCGTCAATCTAGACCCACAGGGTGGACAACACGCACCTCAGCTGTGCGGCCGAAGAGATCACAGGCGGCGTACTTGACCCTGTGGCCTAATCCTCTCAGGTGGCGCCACACGATGACAGCAACGAAAGCGGCGACGACAGGTGCGCTGATGCGGGATCAGAGAACGTGAATGCCGTGTAGTCCACGGCAATGATAAAGGATCTCTTCTGGAACGAACCAGATGACCTCCGAGGTGTAAGAAGGACACCAGTGAGTGCCGGACCAGGAAGCACGAAGTCGCTGTTGTCAGTGTAGCGGCGGATGCCATGTGTGAAGACGCCACGCAAGGAAACGATGTTGCAGATGCGGAAATAGCAGCCATTTACGTGAACGCGTAAGACCGGAAGGCGAAGAAGAAAAAGTGGAAAGGAAAGAAAAAGAGCGATCACACAGGGCGGCGCGTAGAGGGGGAGGCGGCAGCTGAGTACCGCAACAGCGCTGCCGAAGAGGAGGACCCCATAACTGTCGAGACCGAGAAAAAGGCTGAAGAGAACCTTGACGGCGTTGCGGATATGTTGGAGGTGGGCGATCAGGCGGCTCCGGACGACGAAGAAGGGTGTGCTGACGAAGGGGCAGAGAACGCGAACGGTGAGGACTTTATGGAGGTGGAGAGGAAAATTATAGGCCCATATCCCTTACAAGCACATGTTTTAAACTGCTGGAGCACTTCATTTCAAATTACACGGTAAATTTTTAGACGCGCGAAATGTTCTATCGCCATTCCAGCACGGCTTCCGTAAAGGTCTTTCTACAACAACTCAATTAATTTCTTGTGTCTATTGATTCTCCTCAATACTAGATAAATTAGGCCAAACCGATGTAATTTTCCTTGACTTCAGCAAGGCATTTGTTTCAATACCGCCCTCCAAACTAATTCACAAGCTTAATCTGGTAGGTTTTCGCTCTACGATTGTTAAACGGGTTGAATCGTATTTAAGTTCACGTACACAGTTCGTTGACATAAACGGTGTTTATTCTAACCCTCTCCCTGTTAACTCCAGTGTTCCCCACGGAAGTGTCCTTGGGCCTTTGCTTTTTCTTTTTCATAATAATGATATAACAACATGTGCTAAACAAGGTGTAGAAATCCGCTTATTTGCCGATGATTGCGTTTTATTCCGCTCAATCAACTCTTTAAATAATCAGATAACGCAGCTCCAATCTGAAGAAGCCATATCTGCGTGGTGTGACCGCTAGGGAATGAATGTAAACTCTGATAAAACTATGTTCATGCACATCACTAACAGGAAACAGCCGTTTATCTACTCGTACAGTATCAAAGAGACCCCACTTTTACTAACAGAAGCTACAAGTATCTAGGCGTAACAATCACTAACAAACTAACTTGGTCTTCGTACATTCAAAAGATCTGTTCATCTGAACGTAGGAAATTAAGCTTGCTAAGGCATAGAACCAGTAGTTCTCCCCCCAGTACTAAACTTCTAGCTTATAATACAATAATCAGGTCTGGCTTGGAATATGCATGTGAGGTGTGTGATCCGCATACTAAAACAGATATTAACAATCTAGAGAAAATCCAAAGGTTAGCCGTCCGCTTTATTTTCAACCGATTTCGCCGAGTTGATTCCCCAACTGAACTAATGCATGATAACAAAATTCAAACTCTAGAATGTCGCAGGAAAACTGCAAGACTAAAACTTCTTTTCTATCTATGCAGCAAAAAATTTGTACTTGAGCTATCAAATATTCTTTCTCCGTTATCTTCGCGTCACACTAGACGATATCATTCACAAAACTTCACTCCTATATTTGCTTCAACTAACAATTTCGAATACTCTGTTTTTCTCGCACATTAACAGAATGAAACGAACTACCACATCACATTTTTGAATCTGGAAACGTGTTAAGGTGTATTGAATATTTTTTTTGAACTTAGATCTTGTACTAAAATGTGTTGTATATTTACCTGTTAATTTGTGCCTCCTGTATTGTTGCTTTTTGGTCATATTCCCATACTGTACCACCCCCACTCCTGCCTGGACTATTCTTAGTTTTCAGTATTTTCTTTAAAAAGAAAAAAAATCAGTTCCGCCGATGGTGCTGACGGGAAAGCCATCTTAGAAGCTTCAGGCAACATAGCCTAAAAGCTCGAAAAAGTGGAAACGCTTGAAGGAAGATAGCCCGGAAAGCCTGGGAGGCAACATCTTGAACTACGGAAGAGACCACTTCCGCTGAAAACATTTCGTGTGGCCAGAGATAAGCTGCTGGCGAGATACAATGTCGAGGAAACCTAAAGAGTTATCGCCGAAGGCACAGGCTGCCAAGCCTTTTATGCCCACGTCACACCTCCATGGCTACCGAGGTCACCAGCGTACGACGACTACCGTGTCAGGGAGTGGATGCCCGCCGACGCTACTGATCCGGGCAGATACCTTGACAAGACATGACACAACGAGACGTCTGTTAAAACAACTACACAATATCACAATTTCAGCATCATTCAGTGTAATTTGATTTATCTGGGCCTGTTGGCTCACCAGGACCGCATCTAAACAAGAAGCGTCAGCTTCCTGTCATCAACCTTACTGCGGTAGTCAACTTAAGTGAGTTCATTGCGCCTCCGTTTGCGGGTGGCGGCGCAGTTCCCTTCAGTGCGCGCATCAGCAGTTTCCCTTCCTGCAGACCATGAGGTCCCACAGCAAGTTGTGGAAGGACTGCGCCGGAATGTAGTTGTGTGCACCACCTACGCTTCAATTCGCTCGCAGTGGTTAATTACAGATATGGAAGTGAGCTCCTCAAGTCAAACTAGTTCGTGGTATCCTGAATAATAGTCGGTAGCTATCAACAACTACTGGTTCTTGAAGTGAAAGAAATCTATCGCAATGCGTTGCCAAGGCCTCTCAGAAAATGCGGAGCCTATATTATTTCAATTTTCCTGTTTACTCTTGTTTCGATGCATTGCTGACATCGCTTCACCCGTGATGAGACGTCAGATCCTATGGTAGGCCACCAGACGCAGTCTCTAGCTAGAGGCAATGCCGTTTTTATCTATTTATTTATTTTACCTATTTATTTTATTTGTTTTACTTATTTTATTTACAACATACTGTGGTCTTAAAAAGAACAAGCAGAAGACGCACTAAAATAAGTGGAAAACACATGTAAGCGTGATAGATGAATTATGTGCACAATATACAAGAAGAATATAGTATATTATAGTCCAGGTACATTATACAGAGATATATAGATGAACCTAAACAAAGGTTAATACGACCTTCAGAACAACGGAGATGGGTCTATCTCCCTATTATACATTCGCAATGGTGATCAACAGTAAAGCAAGTCGAGTACAGACTACAGTACAAACAATATGGCACGCCCAAAGTGGCAAATAGACTGAGATGTGAAGACCACTTCAGGCAGTGAATTCCGTTCCGATACTGTACGTGGAAAAAACGAATTCTTTAACATATTTATGTGGGCTTGATACGGAAGCAAATTGTGCGTGTACCAATGTTTCGTGGAGTGTGATTGAAATGGCTGAATGTATACGAATTCATTTACCTTTGTGGAACCAGTATAAAGAGCAAACAGCAGTTTCAGCCTATCAATTTTTCGTCTATCTTCCAGGGTTGAAATGCTACTTGCCAGTATTAGAAAAGTTGGTGATTGAAAATGAAGCGTATAGCGCGTCTTTGCACCATTTCAAGCTGGTACTTATCTTTTTCAAGGAAGGGGTCCCATACGACCGAAGCGTATTGAAGTTTAAGAAGTATTATCATTTTGAAGGCGAGTAATTTGACATGAGTTGGGGACGCTAGGAGTTTATGCCGTGAAAAGCCTAACTTGCGTGTGGCAGATGCGCAGATGTTTTCTATGTGCTTTGACCACGACAGAGTATTGGTGAACGTTATCCCGAGGTATCTGTACTGGCTTTTTTCTACCACTGGTGCACCATTTATAGAATAAGAAAACAGAAAGGGTTGTTTTTTCTTCGTTACACGAAGTAGCACTGTTTTGTCAGCGTTCAAGGTCATACCCCAGGTAGTGCACCACTTACCTATTCCCGTCAAACTGCTGTTTAACAAGACTTGGTCATCGGTGCCTGTGATTTTCTTGAAATAAGACATTCGTCTGCAAACAATTTTATGGAAACTCTCGGGTCATTACCAGATGTTCTGTCATTGATGTAAATTAAAAAAGAACCGGTCCCAAAACACTGCCCTGTGGAACGCCAGATGTTGCACCAAGTCTTTCAGATGAGCACCCGTCGCCTTCCACAAACTGTGTTCTGTTTGTTAAATAAGATTTCATCCAGGTAATTATATATGCAGGAAGGCCCAAAGAAGAAAGCTTAGTGAGTAGTTTATCGTGGGGTACGCGATCAAAGGCTTCACTGAAGTCAAGAAAGACTAAATCTATTTGGCTGGATAAATCTAAAGCTTGTGCGATTTCATGAGTGGTTATAAGAAGTTGAGTAGTGGTAGAAAGACCTTGGCGGAACCTATGTTGGAACTCAAAAAGGACGCTGTTGGCTTCCATAAATTTGTTAATAAAAGAGGTGATTATGTGTACCAAAATAGTGCAGCAGGTTGATTTTAGTGAGATGGGTCGATAGTTTTCCATTTTCAAGCTATTCCCCTTTTTAAAGACAGCCACAACGCGAGCTACGCGCCAATCATCAGACAAAACTGAGTGGCGCAAGCATAAACGAAAGATGGCGGTCAAAATGTGCGATATCGGCTCGGCATAACGGCAAAAAAAAGCAATCAGAATTAGGTCTGACCATTTATGATAAAGTGTCCTCTATGCAAGAGTCGTGGGATATCTTTTTGACATGAGTCGGGGACGACAACTTGTGATGCGTGGAGGAGTAAATCATTCTCGACAGGGAGATGACTTCGGTAGTCCTTGAATGGTTTTAGGTTAAGTCCCAAGTTGCTCCTAGTGGGCCATTCTTTCTCGCACAGCCGGCAAAGTTGTGTGCGAATAGAGTCGGCTTGTTGGAATGCCTTTAACCATTGTACAATGTTGCTTTATCAGAATAGATGTTGTCCTAGAGCAAAGGAAAACTTCAACGCTTTCTGCGAGCTCACTGCCTCCCGTCTCTCGCACTGGTGCTCTCGAAAGTGCATCTGCGGCTTTAAGTTCCTTGCCTGTGGCGTATGCAATCTCATATCGATATCGCGTCATTCTCATTTTAGTCGCTGTTCTCTAGGCGTCGAGTCGTCAAGACTCTTCGTGGAAAAGATTGGAACCAACTGCTTGTGATTCGTTTCTAGCTTGAACAGCTTGCCAACAAGATAATTGCTGAATTTACCGCATGCTCAAACAAAGCAAGGGCCCTTTTTCTATCTGAGCATAGCGTTTCTCGGTTTCTGAGAGTAACCTCGAGGCGTAATCGATGACACAAAATTTGCCATTGGTTTGAATCTGCCGGATTAATGCTCCCAGTCTGTATGATGATGCGTCGGTGATGACAACTGTCTCTTGTGATGGGTCGTAGACTCCAAGTACAAGACGAAATGAGAGCACTGATTTCCACCTGTTGAATGCCTGCTCCTATGAAGAACCGCAAACAAATTCTTGCTTTTTTGACAACTGGAGAGTGAGTGGCTGCGGAATATCAGAGAGATCGGGAACAAATGTCGCGAGGTATGGTGCCATTCGGAGAACTCTCTGCAGCTTGGTCCTGTTTTTGGGATTCTTCGTTTTGTTATGGCTTCAACCTTCTTTTCGCCGGCTCTTATTCCGTCTTCATCGAGCCATTGTCCCAGAAATGTACGGTGCTGAACATTAAACACGCACTCTGTTGTTCAGGGTCGCTCTAGCCTTTGCAAATTTCTGCAGCACGTTTCGGAGTGTCTCATTGTGCTCTTGGCTGTTGGAACTCTAGGTGAGGATATCGTCCATGTGACAGACAACTCAACTGATCCCTTGTAATATGTACGCCATCTGCTTCTGGAAGTGTTCAGGAGCTGATGCAATGCCAATTGGTAGTCGGTTGAAGTAGAAGCGCCAAAATGGTGCGATTAAAGTGGTAAGTTTCCTTGATTCTTCACAAAGTCAAATTTGCCAAAATGAACAGTTGGCGTTTAGAAGTGTGGCAGTTTGGCTAGTTGGTATGGCATGACGATAGTTATAGCGCGAGAACAAAACGACAACACAGAAACAAGAAGGACACGAAAGACACGAGTGCTCGTGTTTTTTGTGTCCTTCTTGTCTCTGTGTCGTCGTTTTGTTCTCGCGCTATAACTATTTTCATGCCAGAGTTGGCATTGAGTTTGGAGAACACCTTAGCTCCGTGAAGAAGTCCGAGAGGGTGCTCCACGCAAAGAATAGGATGCCATTCTCGGGGAACTTGGTGATTTACTTCTGTAAAGTCGACGCATATTCTAACTTCTCCAGAGGGCTTCGGGATGACTACCATTGGTGCACACCACTCGGTTGGCCCATCAGCAGATGATACGACACCGAGTTTCTGCATCTTTTGAAGTTCCAACTTTGTCTTCTTGAGATGCGCCTCGGGATAGCTGATTGCGAAAGCTTTTGCTCCTGGTTGAAGCTGAATCCTGTGTTCTTTGAGCATCTCGCCGAGTCGTTCGAACACCGCTAGGGACACCACTATTCTTCTTACGGGTTCACTTTTTCAGCAACGGCGTTTACGAAGGTTAGCATTTGTAGCTTTTTGATGGCTGGATTGCCTTGCAACAGAGTGCAAATCTGATCAAGGACGCATATATCTTGAGTAGTTGCACGGTTGCGGTTGAGGAGCTGGAGTTGTGCCACTCCTGCTGCTGGAAGAAGCTTTCCATCTAGGCCATGCAGCTGACGAGAAGAAGCTGATAGAAGCAGCCTGTTCTTGAGAGTCTGGAATGCGTGCGTTAGGAGGATGGTTTCGTTGGCATCGGTATCAATTGTGAAGTCTACTGGCTGGCCTTGAACCAAGACTGTTGCTTCCCAGTTGCCAGCATCCGTCGTCTTAATTGCTTCAAGAAATCCCGCTTCTAAAGTTTCGTGCTCGGTTTCGACACAATCCAGGCGTCGTGACACGCATACAGGGGCATAGTGACCTTTTTTCCGCCAATTCCTGCAGACTTCCAAGCGTGTTTGGCAGAGAGAGTAATAGTCACGCTCTTGACTACACCAACGACACTGTTTCCACTCTCTGTTGTTGCCGAATGTGAAGATGATTTGCTTCCTCCGTGTAGATAACTGCCCCTTTTGTCTTGCACTGAAACACGTCGACTGGTCTGCGCACCGGATGCGACATTTTTCAAAGATGGCACTTCCTGGAGCTCCGCTTGTCGCTGACGGACACTTTTGATCTGGCAAACGGAATCTGGAGTCTTTTGTAGTGTTAGCTCTGAGCGGAGCCATAGCCTGGTGGATGGCTGCTTGTCTTTTATGTCAGCCACGAGGTGGTCGCGCACAAACTCCTCTCGAAAAGCACGCAACTCACAATCCTTCGAAAGCGTGTGAAGCGCAGTGGCGAATTTTTTGGCTGACTCACCATCTTGTTGCACCCTGGTGTTGAATGAAGCTCGTTCGAAGATTACGTTGCGTCACAGAATGAAATTAAATACTTGTGGAACTGCTCCACGATGGCGTCGAATTTCTTGGAGTTCTCTTTGAATAAAGCGAAGGTGACGTACTTTTCCATCATGTAGGGTAGGGCGCTTACTTGATCCTGCTCGGGCTTCACGCACAAGTCCGAAGAGGTTCGAAAACGTTCAAAACGGTGTTTCCACTTCGGCCACTAGTTCGGCGACGAGAAACAGAAGGCGTCCGGTGGTTGAATAATGAACGACGCCATGATCGGTGCTTTTTTTGCTTTCGGCGTCCTTCGCAAGGATGATGACTAGAAGCCGATGTCCACTGATAGCACCTCTTCTTCTGACACCATGTTGAAGTGATCAGGGACGAACGAGAAAGCAGGAAGCTGGGTTACGTGGACACAGGTTTATTCCAAAACTGCGTTCCAGCCTAGCAGCGCTGCCACGCGCCACGCGCACCTCGAGCACACGTGGTCACCAACTTCGCCTGGCTTGTCCTAGATAGGAGCATCTACAACACACGTGACGTTAGAAGGTCTTTGCAGCCCAATGCATGTACCAGCTAGAGCCCCCACTGATGGACTCGATCTGTTGGATGTCTTCACTCGAGATACTGTGCATCACAGGCCTTTATCTCGGAGCAGCCATCGTCCAACTATTGGACCATAATGGCCAAGGTGAAGTGTTTACGCACTGTCGAGTTCATTAATGTTGACATACCGCCCTCGCCGGTCAGGACCGCGCTTGTCACTGGTGCCTTTGTTTGACCATGGGCAGATGACGTTCATTATGAAGCAGCTGAAGAATAACCATGGACTCCAAAAACTGCCCATTGATGGGCTAGACGTTGTTTCAGGTTTTATTGGGAGCTGAGCAGAAACTCGGACGACAGGCATCTCACAAGTATTTACCAGGGACCTGTTGCCCCTTTGCGGAAACGGATGCCGTGTCCTTTGCGGCCCTTATAAAGTTCAACACAAAGCTCCTGGGCCTAGGCCTGAGCAGCAACAATATTGATGACATTGAAGCGATCCGCATTGCATGATCATTAAAGTTAAATGGGAGCGTACAGAAGCTCGACCTCTTGAAGAACTCCTTCATCTATTGGGGACTGTGCCGCTTGTCGAGGCGCTCACGAACAACGATGCCCTGAAATAGCTGGCACTGGGTGTGTCAGACGAAGGAAAGAAAAGGCCTGTCACGTTCGTTTTAAGCTATAACGGCGTTCACGGCCGGGTGATAGTCCACCGCGAGAACAATGCAAGTGTTCTTAAGCTGGCAACAGGTGTCCCGAGAACACACACCTTGTCACGATGCTACTTTTGGATGCGTCCATACATGTCTACGCCCATTGCATCAAGACAATGTTCCTGTCTCTGGCCGCCATCCCCTTTCTCATGTGCTTGAAGCTGGATTGCGAAACCATCTTCGACCGGCCCGCTGTAGTAAACTTCACCGAGCTACTGCTTCAAACAAGGGTGTTGGAACACGTGCAGCTAACCTGATGCGATATGAACCTCGTGGCTCTGCAAATAGCGATGAATGCGTTTTTGAAAATGAGTCAGTGTTATACTTAGATGTGCAGTTTGGAGTCCAAAGCTTTGCTGGCACACGCGTTATTGTGGGATTCTTGAAAAGAAACGCAACACTTTTCTAGTCAATTTGGCAATACGTTACAACGAAGTTCCAATGGCAATGCAGTCGTTGGAACTACAATTCCTAGCTTACCAGCTGTGGCCTAACCACGTCGTCAGAATTTTTATGATTTCGCACTTTACCACATCTTCTAGAAGCCGGTTGTCGACGAGAGCATGTTTGAAATTGGCAAAGTGCTTCGACGCAACATGCGCTACTGCAATTGAGCAGTCGAGACAGCCATGAAACAGGAAGTTTGGAACCCATAGGGAAGTGGTTGCAGGAGTAAAGAGTACTCGGGTCCCTTTATGTCTTACCGCCATCAACGACCAATAAGCATGCATTGGTCGTGTCCTTCAGATTGTAACGGGTGTAGCTTACGATGCCAAACACTTTGTCATGGTGCCACACTTGAATGCATGCGTACACGCCAACGCATTTGAATTCCACGCCATCGTTGCGATACGGAACTACACGCTTCCACATAGCGGGTCCAGTATCACCCGCTCCACCGCTTCTCAGAACGCTGACTTATTTTAACTAAGACTATCTCTGGCATTGTTCTTTTTCTAAAAAAACAGAATGTGCTTTGACGTTAACTATCTGGTCGGGCTTGCTCAAATGATTCTCGCTAATACTTTGTTCTTTAGATCTATAATGGGGCTAGAATCAAGTAGTCTATTATTTTCGTTATTGATGTAAAGCTTGTATTTCGCTCATATTTATTGAAACTCTCTGTTACTTTTGCACTGCCGCATCATGCGCACGGGGACGCCAAGTCAATGAACAAGAATTTCTAAGGTGTTTGCCCCATAAACATTGTTTTGGCTTTGAGGCAAAGGAAAAGTTGTTTCGGGGTTGCTACAACATTGTGTTTCTCGGTAAAAGGGGTATTCGTTAAACGCATGTCCCATTATTATTTTGGACAACAAACAGATTTCCAGCTCAACAATTATCAATGGGTTTTGTTTGTTGGCCTCATCATATTATCAAAGTAATTCACAGTTTTACAAAGATTCTTTCAGATGTCAAACGTTACTATAGATAATAGTTGACATTGGATTGCACTATTTACTCGTTTAAAGTATTCCTCTTGTCGGGTCTCGATATACCAAGCGCCACGCACCTAGAGTGAACAGACACAGCCGACGTGGTCGGAACGAGCTAAACACACATGTCTTAACTGCTTTTAGAACGACATTCATCAGCGGAATCGTTGTAACCACCTTGCACATTATTCCACAACACTCAACAACATAACAACCACAATAACACATCCAAGGCGGCATCGCCAATGCTTGACTTACCACAAAGCGTCCCGGCGCGCGACCCACCCTGCCGCGCACCGGGAACTCACGCTAGAGGCAACCGTTCACGCGCACCGTCACCAGCCAAAGAGGCCCGCTTCTTTCGCGTGCGCCGCCATCTAGACTTGCCACAAGGCGCCACTACCAGCGCTAGCGTTTTAACAATGATTATGGTGGTTATAAACGCTCACGAGCACCACGCTGCCTACCACTCGGTAGCAGTGACCCCTTAATGCAGCTTATGTGTGAGACACGTGCGCCACAAGGCGCAAAAAAACCTTTCAGGGGGTGCCAGCATCACCACGTCCCCCAACCTTAATTCAAACCATATTATGGGCGATAACAGCGCACAAACTCACGGGACAAAGAGTTTTCTTCATTCCGAGAGTTTGTTATCTGTTACCGCCCATAATATATCACCAACTAGCCCGACTATCAGTCTTCAAACCATATCCCGAAAAGAACAAAGAAAAGAAATCAGAAAGGAACCACACATATGTGCCCCTAAAGAACGTCCATCCACCACGACATCGCTGCCGGTATACCGCTGCACTGTCCGGCTCAACGACTTCGCCCCGGTTCTGGCCTCGCAACGGCAACGTTGCCGTCAGCGCACGGAACAGTCACTCGCACGACACGTTTTCTGGTTGCGACCAGCACTCACGAGGGCGCCGGAATGCAGGCGGCTGTGCAGACCCCAGGTATTTTCATCGTTCGATCTCACGACTGCATTCCTCGCTAACGGCGATGACGACGTCCAGAAGACATTGAGCCGCGGGTTACATCACTTCCGATGCTTACATTCAAATCATTAGAAAGAACAATGCAATAGGCCAAAGGGAACGGAGCTTCGGGATGCCCGCCAACATGGTACGATGGTCAGTACTGCTATGTAATACATCAGTGTCGGCAGAGACTAAAGTCACTTTGCCTAACTTGTGCATCGCAAGATAAAAAAGTGAGAGAAGCAGAGGGCAACACCTCAACGCTTCAATCTACCTAGTTGTTCCACGCGTGGCAGGCGGCTGCGCAGAGCCTTAGGCTCAATGAGTTCCTTTAGAACAACCGGCATCCACCCAGCCTATGCGCAGAAAATTCAGCCGCAAAGAGACATTCACTCTGTAAGGGTCGGTCCACGCGCTTCCCCCACAGCCGCAACGCACGTGCGTACCCAAGCAGAGGGTGAAGGAGCGTCGCCAGTTGACTTATTTGTCCCCCACTTGCGTGCCGCTGGGGTCACGGCAGCGCATTTGTATTCTGCAGAAGGCGCAACGCATGGCAATCGCAGCGGCACGCTATTGGCCACACTCTCGCAGTGACGTGCCGCGAGATGGTCCTAGCAACGGCCTCTGCACCGTACTGTCGTTTCCAGGTAGCGCCGCCCTGTTTCACCCGCGAAACACGCCGGCAAACATATCCGAAAGAACTAACTCAGTGCATGCCGACAACGCGTTGTTACGTGCAGCATGTTTGGCGCCTGTTTGTTGGGGCGACTTCGAAGTAACCAATATGGGAAACACGATGCTCCGTGGACCATTGTTTTTGGTAGGAGCAGTTCGGAAAGGGTTGGAAGTTTAGTTTTAGTTTAAAGGGTTGGAAGTTTAGTTTAAAGTGGAAGTATTGTTGGAAAACTAGAGAGAAATACAGTGTTGCGAGCGCCTTTCGTTGGCAAACTTCCGTTTGTCGTGAGCATCTTTCTTTCACGTGCATGCTCGTCAACAAAAAACAACCACATGCGAGTGCCCGCGCAATCTGCAGAATCTCGCATTTATCTGGTGAGATCAAACTACGTTTGCGTAACGCGCTTGTGCTTTCTTGCTGTGCACTTTTGTCTTTAAAATAAACGCCCAGCGTCATAATCCAGACCAGCGTTTTTTTTCTTCTCTAAGAACTCACTTTTCTTATATATGCGCGGCTGTGAAACCGATAAAACAAGTTCGAGAGAGGCGGCGAACCGCTCGAAAAGCTCCCTTTAAAGGATGCTTCTCAGGATGGCCGACATTCTCCTCGCCATGAGTCTATCTCTTGTAATGTCTAACTGTCCAGTGAATTAAGGATGGTAGGTGTGCAAGTTTTCTTTTTTTGAAAACAATTTGTGCCCAGAGAGTTTTGCACTAAAAATCTATTGCTGCATGTATGCATGAACTGCAACTGCATGAACTGCAACTCGCTCCACTGTAGGCTTTAAATTTTAAGCAATCTGTGGTCATGAAGGCAATTCTTCAACATCTGTGTTAAAAGAATAAGCAAGAATCTTTATTTATTATTATTCAAAATTTCCATCACTTTTATTAAAACTTTCGAAACTATATGTAAACAAAGTTTAGCCTTTTTTTCTAGAGATTCAGCCAATCCTTCTATGTTCCTTCTTACTCAGACTTTTAAAGACCATGCGGTGTTGCAAATACGCCCCTAGGGTGTGGCAAGTGGTTTTCAGCAAGAAGCGTTCTAATAGAAAACCGTTTTGGCAGCTTAAAGCAAAAATTCTGTCAACTTGTTTGCCTTAAGCTCCACACTGTATTGTGGTTGAACAAGTTTTCTATTGTATCTGATACTTCATACCTTATGCATTATTGTTGGTAACTAGACGTACACCAAGGGGGAATGCTAATAGCACACTAGCACACTAAAAACGCCGACACAAAGAAGGCAGGCAAACACACACACACACACACACACACACACACACACACACACACACACACACACACACACACACACACGCACACACACACACACACACAAGCGCACGCACGCACACGCACATACACACACAAAGACACACACACATACATACACACGCACAAATACGCTTACACACACACTTTTGGAGCGGGAAGAGCTAATTAATGATGGTTCAGCACAGGGTGCCACGTAGATCGAAGAATCTTGCAGCAGAGATATGCGTAGCAATGTTGAAGATTTTATGCGCGGGTTGGGAGAAATAGAGCAGAAAGGTACTGGAAACCACGTGGGAAACACTAATTAAAATAGCAGGTGTCAACAAATTAAAATAAATACTTTTGCTTGTGACTGGTCAATTCTCACATATGGTGCATAATTATTCACTTCAAGCAGTAAATGTCAATCAATGGCAATGAGCAAAACAGTGTGTCACAAACAGATCTTTCTTCATATACAAAACCAGTGCTTTTAGTAACACCCTCAATGGATCGTCCTGTCTTTCGGATGTTTGATTGTTTTCTTCCCATCTTGGGTAAGTCAGTGACATGCTTGAGCAGCTTCTTTTATGTTAGGAAGCCTTCTAGAAGAGAAGCCTTTCTTTGGGAATCCAAAAGGCACTTTGAGCAAGCATATCTACCTAGGGGCTTGCATCTGGTTACGATTAAGCTCACCTCCTTAACTTGGTATGAACAGAAAAAGGCATAGGAGGCGCTGACATTATGATGAACATGACTGTCTGGTTATGACATGTATACAATGAGAGTCCTGTACGTACGCCATGAAACCACTCCTTCCAGTCACATTGGCAATTTAAATGTGAGAGCGTTAGTAAAATCTGGCACTGGCAGCAATAAATAAAATAATACAAAGAATAACAATTGGGTTACTAGCAGGAATCAAATTCGAGCATTCTGTGCAGCAGCCAAGTATTTTACCACAGAGCCGCGGCATGTCTTGAAACAGCTTTTTGAAGAGAAAAAGATCTTATGCATGCATCATATCAGTGTAATGTTAACTTTAACTGTAGGGCCGGCACTGTAGTCAGATTAAAAGGTACTAAACTTGACATATGTGCACCTAAAATACAGCTGTCATGTTCGGTTAATGCCAATTGTTGTTCCAGGTTGGCCTTCACTTTTGTAAGTCTAACAAACGTTTCATGTGACTCGGCAAGCTATATACAAGTGTTGCTCGACCACGTAGGAATATGTTAATGAGCAATCTTCACAGTGTGTTACTATGGCGTGCAATTCGTTGTGATCAAGCTGGCGGCTGTGCTGTAACATTAATGCCAATGTGTCAGACTATAAGTTACCCTTTGAAATCTTGTGTAGATAACGTGCTTGGTAAGTCCTCGATGAACATGAAACTGCTACATTTATCAATACACGTTGATTTATGCAATGACCCCTGACTCAATGCCAAATATTGTGTCACAGGCATCATGATCATGGACTACTTTGTCTGAAATATATTCCCACAATATGTGAAATCCTATTTTTCTTTCCTGAGTTATTTTCTGTATTTTTTCTTCATGTTCCCCGCCTATGTTTTTCATGTGCATCTCTTTATAATTTTTTTACTTTAGAAAGACCTCCGGTTCAACGAAGAACAATCTCATTTTATCGTACTATTACAATTGATGCAGTGTTGGTTTCAACAGTTTGTCAAAAGAACAAGCAGTCTTGTGATATACATTGTGTAATGAGGTTTATTGGGTGAACCAAACGGGCTGGTGGAAGATTCGAGATAGCGACAGGACGAGGAAGATGGAGGAGCTCGAGCGCCGATCTCGTGGTGCCTTACACTGCGATAATGCTTGTTGTTGCGTTTTCTTGTCATAATTCCTTCATTATATTTGCCCCAGTCGAGAAAGATCAAGCCATCCTGGCGATCTAACAGGTGGGAACGAGCGGATGGAAGTACGGCTTCAAGCGGTCCACGTGAACAATATCGTGTGCACGCCGACGATGGTCACCGAGTGGCGTAAGCGGTTAAATGGCGTAATTGACAGGCGACGTTCGCTCTACCACGCGGTATGGACCACGGCAAATTTAAAGTAGTTTGGTAGACAAACCAGGTGCACAGGGTGGTAAATACAGCCATACAAGGGTTCCAGAGGCGAAAGTTGCGGCAGGAGGGTGGTCGTCATCGCGGGCCTTTTTCTGGCGTTGCTGGTCAGCCGTAGTAAACTGCTTCGCTAGTTGGCGGCATTCTTCGGCGTGACGGGCGACTTCAGACACGGTCGTGCACTCAGATACATCTGGTGCGTATGGCAGAAAAGTGTCAATTGTGTGTGATGGTTGACGTCCGTATAGAAGGTAAAATGGGGAAAAGCCGGTGGTGACTTTAGTAGCGGTGTTGTACACGTAAGTCACGAACGGAAGAACCAGGTCCCAGTTCATTTGGTCAGATGCCACATGTGCACGAGCATGTCACCCGGGGTCTGATTAAACCACTCAGCCAGACCATTCATCTGAGGGTGGTAAGCAGTACTCATCCGGTGTGCAATATGGCACTTACAGAGAAGTGCTTGGATTAGGTCGAATAGAAATACACGGCCCCGGTCACTAAGGAGGTCACGAGGAGGGCCGTGACGCAACACAAACCGATGGCGGATGAAAGATGCGACGCCCTGAGCGGTCACCGTAGGAAGAGCAGCGGTTTCGGCGTACCATGTCAGGAGATCTACAGCAACGATAGCCCACCAGTTACCTGCTGTGGTCAATGGCAGTGGTCCATAAAGGTCGATTCCGACGCGATCGAATGGGCACTCAGGCACGCAAGCGGCTGTAGTGGAGCTGCTCCTGCATTCGGTGGCTATTTTCGTCGCTGACACTCGTGGCAGCCGCGAATAAACTGTCGAACAAACGTAAACATCCCACGCCAGTAGTACCGCTTCCCTAAACGTTCGTAGGTCTTGAGGACACCCGCGTGAGCGCATTGCGGGTCGGAGTGGAATGATGCACAGATTGTAGAGCGCAGCTTTCGGGGAATAACGAGCAGCCACTTCCTGCCGTCTGGTGAGTAATTTTGCCGGTACAAGAGGCCACATCGAATGGGGTAGTGCGATGCCTGGAGCCGCATTGCCCGATTGGTGGGAAATGTCGGTACCCCAGATAAAACGTCCAGAAGCGAAGTTATCCATGGATCGTCGCGCTGTGCAGAGGTCATTGTGTCGATGTTAAGAGCGGACAGCACGTATTCTATAGAAGATATAGAGGCAGCTTCAGTGGACAGTGGTGATCGAGAGAGCGCATCAGCATAGGCATGTTGGCGGGCGGAACGGCACACGACGCGGATGTCATACTCTTGAAGTCGCAGAGCCCAACGAGCAAGGCGACCTGATGGATCCTTCAGCGACGACAACATACATAAGACATGATGGTCTGTAACTACAGCAAAAGTGTGGCCATATAAGTATGGGCGAAATTTCACAATCGCTCGAAGTATGGCTAAGCACTCTTTTTCGGTAACCCTGTAGTTTACCTCCGCCTTGTTGAGCGTTCTGCTGGTGTAGGCGACGACATACTCAGGGGATCCAGGCTTGGGTTGAGTGAGAACTGCACCGAGACCGACACCGCTGGCGTCTGTATAGATTTCAGTTGCAGCCGTGGGAACATAGCGGTGCAATATAGCTATTGATAACAGGAGACGGCGAAGAGTGGTAAATGCGTGATCACATTCGGAAGACCATAACGAGATGTCGTTGGCATTGCTTAGGAGTTGGGTCGAAGGAGCAATTGTTGAGAAAAAGTTGCACACAAACCGACGAAAGTAGGAGCATAACCCTACGAAGCGGCGTGACTGTTTTACAGTCGTTGGTTTGGGAAATTCAGCGACTGCGCGTAGTTTAGCCGGGTCGGGAAGAACGCCATCCTTTGATACGACGTGACTGAGAATGGTAACCGTCCGAGCAGCGAAGTGGCATTTCTTGAGATTCAGTTGCAGCTGCGCATTCTTCAGACACGCGAGGACATGTTTCAGGCGTACAAGATGTGTTGCGAAATCGGGTGCAAAGATGACGATATCGTCGAGGTAGCAGAGGCATATGTTCCATTTCAGACCCCGCAGAACCGAGTCCATCATGCGCTCGAATGTGGCCGGTGCATTACAAAGGCTGAAGGGCATGACATTGAACTCATATAGCCCGTCCGGTGTCACGAAGGCTGTTTTTGGACGATCACCATCTGCTAAGGGCACCTGCCAATACCCCAAACGCAAATCTAACGACAAAAAAAAACTCGGCACCTTGTAAGCAATCAAGGGCGTCATAAATCCTGGGCAAAGGGTATACGTCTTTGCGAGTGATCTTATTTATTCGCCTGTAATCAACGCACAAGCGAATTCTACCATCTTTCTTCTTAACAAGAACGACAGGTGATGCCCATGGACTTGGGGAAGGTCGGATAACGTCGCGCTTGAGCATATTGTCAACCTGTTTGGTGATAACCTGACGTTCCGTGACGGAAACACGGTATGGTCGCTGTCGTACTGGCGCGTTGAAACCTGTGTCCATGCAGTGAAAAAAACTGGGAGTTCGGCCAAGGGTAGGTTGAGCAACGTCAAGGGATTCACGAAACTGTAGAGCAGCTGAAGGAGCTCAGAGCGTTCAGATGGCGATAGCCCGTCGGCAATCGATAAATCGAAAAGCTCGGAAGGTGGTATATTGGAAGGGTTGAGGGCACTGATGGCGTCGTAGTCACCGGAACAATCTGGCAGCATGGTAAAAATTTTTTCTTTATCAATGAAATGCATGTGTCCAAGAGATTCACCTTGAAACCATGCGATGGGATACGAAGGGATTGATGTGGCAAAGAGCACTGTTTTCTTTAGAAATAGAGGGGGTTGAATAAGGCAGAAGAAGTGATCTTCGGCTAAGGAAGAGGCTTGATAGTCCAAAGAATGCAACTCCGTTCCTGATGCCGTAACAGAACACAGGGAGCAACACAGCTGCTGTCGAAGGGATTTCAGTGCCGCCTTTGACAACGAGTTTGTGTACAGTGGGCCGAATGCGGCTGGTTGGTTGGTCGTAAAACGGGAAAAGTTCAAGCTCCGATCTCGCACAATCAATAACGGCATGGTTACGCGATAAACAATCCCATCTAAGTATGATGTCGTGTGAGCTTGACGAAAGGACAATAAACTCAACAGTGTAGTGGTCCTTCGCGATCATCAGTCGGACAGTACAGGCGGCTACAAGCTAAACCGGGTCCCCATTCGCTATTTGCAAGGACATTATATTAAGAGGCATCGTCACTTTTTGAAGCTGGCGGCAAAGTTTAGCGTCTATCACGAAAACGGCAGCACCAGTATCCGCTATTGCATATGCTCGAGTACCTTTTACAAAAGTTTCGACAATATTTCACGGCAATGTCCGAGGGCTTGAGCATTTCGACAGCGCAATTCTTACCTCCTGAACTGCGGCGGTTAGTTTTCCTCGTGTTCACGAGCTGGCCCACGACGCATGGATGACAGGCAGCGACGGCGGGGTGAAGGTGAGCGACCAGACATAGTACGCGGACATTCCAGTGAAGTCGAGCTGCTTGACTGAGAATCAGAATTTTCTAGACGGGATGGAGGAAGGTCCGTGAAGCTGTTCTGTTTCCGGGCGTCTGTGTATCCCTGCACGCGATGACGGCAGTAACGGGCGATATTGCCAGGGCCGCCGCACGCAAAACAGATGGGCCGGTTATCGCGCGTTCTCCAAGTATTGGCGACGAGGGGCCAGCCCATGTGGCAGACGGGTGAGTTGATGCTGTGGTGGCAATGGGAGGAACCCAGGCGGTGGACGGCTTAGTCGGGGCTGAGGTATACGGCAGTCCCTAGAACGGCGGGGGGTGGTGTGGCTTCTGCCGCTTAGTGCCTCAGCGTAAGTAAGAGGCGCGGTGACGGAGGGCTGCTGCAAGGGCACCGGCATAGCCTCGGAAATCTGCTCCTGGACCACATGTCGGAGCATGGGAGCCAATGGGCGTGGGTGTCGCAGTGACTGTTGGTGCGAGAGCTCCTGGCGTTGAGCAAAAGGCAGCAGAGAAAGCTGCCGAGCCACTTCCTCTCACACGAAGTCTTTCATTTGTGCGAGAAAGTTTGTCTGGTCAGTCATAACGTCCAGTGCGGTCAATGGTTGGATATTCTGGAATGAGCGTCGCGTCTCAGTTCGTTGTCTTCGCAATTCATCATAGCTTTGGCACAAAGTCACTACTTCTGCCACAGTGCTAGGAGACTTCGCGAGATGCATCTAGAAAACTTCATCGTTGACGCCCTTCATAATGTGCTGTATCTTCGCACTCTCGCTCATGGAAGCATCGACGCGCTGGCAGAGATCGATCACATTTTCTGAATATGTTTCTAGTGGCTAAGGTAATCGGCTGCTGACCCGCAGGTCACGAAATCTAATCCCAGCTGCGGCGGCTGCATTTCCGATGGAGGCGGAAATGTTGTAGGCCCGTGTGCTCAGATTTGGGTGCACGTTAAAGAACTCCAGGTGGTCGAAATTTCCGGAGCTCTCCACTACGGCCTCTCTCATAATCATATCGTGGTTTTGGGACGTTAAACTCCACAAATCAAATCAACACATGTTGATCATATCTAATCAAAGCACATGTGCTATCGACATGCACGACTGCCCCGTGGATACACTCACCTGGCCCTCAACTTTACTAACCCTTTCCACCTTCGACTATAACTACCAACGCAGCATAAACGATGGTGTTTATTTGTTTCTTGACAACCCAGCTGTTCAGTTTGTTCAGTCCACACGCGAATGAAACATGGCGTCAGAAGTGGGATGAAGTCGACCAGCGTAATCGAATAGTTCCTGGGATAAGTGCACGCAAGAAGCAACGACATGGAGCACCTGAGGCCGCCCGAACTGTTACGTTTTACAGCTGATGTAGGAAAGAACTGGAAGCGGTTTTGTCAGCAATTCGAGTTTTTTCTGCAAGCGACGGCTTACAAAGTCAATCCGAGGTCGGAAGCGCAAAAAACGGTTCCGCTCCTTAGCGTGTCAGGGGAGGAGGCCTTGGACGTTTTCAACTATTTTGTATTCAGCGGCACAGAAAACAAGAAAGACTTCAACAAGGTTATTGACGAATTCAAAGAGTACTGCTTGGAGCAACAAAACGAACTACACGAGCGATACGTTTTCCGTTCCCGCAGTCAAGGTGACGTGAAGACTTTAGAGCAGTTTCTACACGGGCTGAAAAAAGAAGCCCAGCACTGAAACTTCGGGACCATGGCAGACAACATGGTGCGAGACCAAATTGTTTTTGTAACGAATTCGCCAAGGCTTCGAGAAGAAATGCTCAGAGACAAAAAACTTGACCTTGGAAAAAGTTATCGTGCTTTGCAAGGCGGCGGAAACATCAGCTCGTCAAAAGGAATTTCGGCAAAAAGCAAAGGAATAAATCGATATGAACGCTGTCACAGCCAGTAGGAGCTTCTCTTGAGGATCCAAGAACGACCTAAATGCAACCGAAGGCCTGCCTTCAGACGCTGCCCGGCGTACGGAAAAGTGTGTTACTCGTGTAATGGCCGAAACCACTTCACGTCTTGTTGCAGCGAAAAAGAGCGCGGGTATGAAGTGCAACATCAGAGTGGCGACTTCAAAGTACGGAATGTCGCCAAGGGCAGAGCAAGCAGAGAACGGGACTGGCATGTGAACGCGTGCATTGATGGCAAGTACGTCACCTTTAAGGTAGACACATGATCGCAGGCAAAATGTTTTGCCACTTTTAGTGTATCGCAAGCTCGAGATGACAACTCTGACGACCAGCAGCGCTGTTCTGAGATTCTACGGTGGCAACAATATCAAGCACATCTGCAATTCTTTTGCACTCATCGAGATTGGTGACCGCAAGGCATACGCAAATTTTTTTGTAGTAAAGAAGTACCACAGCACTATCTTAGGTTTGGACACCAGCGAAAAGCTTGGAATCGTACAGTGGGCTGTTGAGAGAGTGACAACGAACGGCACCGAAGAAATTGTCCTTGAGTTCCCACGTCTTTTTAATGGAACAGGATACTCCTCACGTGAATACAAGACTGTGCTGACAGGGACACCGTACCAGTCGTCCAGACAGCTCGGAGGGTTCTCCTGTCCCTGAGGAAGCCACTCCGTACTGAACTAGATAGAATGAAAAAGGGAGACATCATCTAGAAGGTCAGCAGCCCCTCGGATTAGGTAAGCCCCGATGTGAATATTGTCACGATGAGTCACAAGTACTGGGGGATTTATTAAACCACTAGGTAGCTAGCACTAGGACGATGCGTCAGTCGTGGCTGGCTCTCGAGCAAAGAAGAACGCGATCTTCTTTTTTCCTCCAGATTTAGAGCCGCTCTTGCTGTCAACCCACTACGTGCTGGCGGCATTATCCCCCCTTCCGAAAAGAAAAAAAACAAGTACCAAAAAGAGGAAAGGAAAGTACATAGCAGCACCGCGATGCTACTACATAGGCACGTAAAAAAAATGGAAATTCGGATGAAGTGAAAGTAAAAATTGAAGAGCGTGCCAACATAGGAAACGTCAATGAACGAGAAAGTAAGTTCACAAAATAAACAAAAACACAAAGAACGCTGTACGGTAAAGGAAAAGTTACGAACAACGCGCAATAAATGGCTTCATGCGCAACACATGAACGACGTCCGGCCTCAGCCGTGTCCTGCTCCGTGCATGGGGTGTTGAGTCCGGAACCACTTCGTAGTTCACGTCACTGACGCGGCGTAACACTTTATATGGGCCAAAGTACCGGCTCAGCAACTTTTCACTAAGGCCACGGCGGCGGACGGGCGTCCACACCCAAACTTGATCTCCGGGGCTGTAAAACACTTCTCTGTGGCGGGTATTATAGCGTCGTGCGTCTGCCTGCTGTTGCTGGCCGATGTGCAGTCGCGCGAGCTGCCGGGCTTCCTCGGCACGCTCTGCGAATTCTTCGGCGTCTGTTGCCAACTCGTCTTCGTCCTGACACGGTAGCATTGAGTCTAGCATGGTCTGCACTTCGCGGCCGTAGAGAAGCCGAAATGGCGTGAATCGCGTGGTCTCTTGCACGGCGGTATTATACGCGAAGGTCACGTAAGGCAAGATCCGGTCCCATGTTTTGTGCTGTACGTCGATGTACATTGAGATCATGTCTGCGAGGGTCTTATTCAGTCGTTCAGTAAGTCCGTTGGTTTGCGGGTGGTACGCAGTTGTCCTTCGGTGTCTGGTGTTGCTCAGTTTGAAAACTTCGTCCGTAAGCTGCGCCGTGAATGCCGTCCCTCTGTCCGTTATTACACTGGAAGGAGCACCGTGTCGTAACACGATGTGGCGCATGAAAAATTGTGCTACCTCAGAAGCCGTGGCTCGTGGGATCGCCTGGGTTTCAGCGTAGCGTGTCAAATAGTCGGTCGCGACGATCACCCATTTGTTGCTGTCCGCAGACATAGGAAATGGCCCGAGAATGTCCATGCCGACTTGGTCGAACGGCGTGCAGGGTGCTTCAATGGGCTGAAGTAAACCAGCTGGCTTAACAGATGGTTGCTTTCGGCGCTGACATTCCCGACAGCTCTTTACGTACTTCTTTACGCTTGCTGAAAGTCCTGGCCAATAGTACCTCTCGCTCACTCTGGCAAGTGTCCTTGAGTAGCCCAGATGACCGGATGTGGGTTCGTCATGGCAAGCGAAGAGGACGTCGTCTCGCATGTCTCGAGGAACCACCAGGAGGTAAGCACGATTGTTCGAACGAGCGTTCTTCTTGTACAGCACACGGTGTCGTAGGCAGAACGACGTCAACGAGCGGGATAAATGACGTGGTATAATTGCGCCCTGGCCCTCTAAATGATCAATGATTGGACGAATCTCTGCATCATCTCGCTGTCGTTTGCCCAAGTCTGATGCACTAACAGCGCCCAGAAAGCCTTCGTCTTCCTCTGCTTCCTGACTGACGACATGAAGGGGTGCGCGTGACAGTGTGTCAGCGTCCTCATGCTTACGGCCGGACTTATGGACGATGGTGACATCAAATTCCTGCAGCCGCAAACTCCACCGTGCTAGCCGACCTGAAGGGTCACGCAGGCTTGCCAACCAACAGAGCGCGTGATGGTCCGTCACTATCTTGAAGGGACGACCATAAAGGTACGGGCGGAACTTGGTGATTGCCCACACGACTGCGAGGCACTCTTTCTCCGTAGTGGAATAATTCGCCTCGGCACGGGATAGAGAGCGGCTGGCGTAGGCTATCACTCTTTCGATGTCCTCTTGACGCTGAACGAGCACTGCACCGAGCCCAATGTTACTAGCGTCGGTATGGACCTCCGTGTCAGCATCATCGTCGAAATGAGCGAGAACGGGCGCTGATTGCATGCGCTGTCGCAGCTCATCAAAAGCTGCTTGTTGCTCGTTTTCCCAGACAAACGGCGTGTCGTCCCTTGTGAGACGAGTCAGAGGTTCTGCTATCTGTGAAAAGCCATGAATGAATCGGCGATAGTAGGCGCACAAACCAAGGAAGCGCCGGACGGCTTTCTTATCGACAGGAGCTGGTAATTCGGCAACAGCGGCAAGCTTGTCCGGATCGGGACGGATTCCTTCGGCGCTAACTACATGTCCAAGAAATTTTAGTTCTTTATAGCCGAAGTGGCACTTCTGTGGCTTTAGTGTGAGGTCCGCCGATCGGATAGCCTCCAGCACGCTGCGCAGGCGGTGAAGGTGCTGCTCAAACGTGGTAGAGAAGACCACCACATCATCAAGGTAGACAAGACAAGTCTGCCACTTGAGCCCTGTGAGGACAGTGTCCATCATTCGCTGGAAAGTTGCCGGTGCAGAACACAAGCCAAAAGGGAGTACTCGAAATTGGTATAGGCCGTCTGGAGTCACAAAGGCTGTTTTCTCACGGTCTCGCTGATCTACTTCGATTTGCCAATACCCGCTTTTGAGATCGAGAGAAGTGAAATAATGGGCACGACGAAGTCTATCCAGCGAATCGTCGATACGTGGCAGCGGATACACATCCTTTTTCGTCACGTTGTTAAGCTTTCGGTAGTCGACGCAGAAGCGTAGCGACCCGTCCTTCTTTTTGACAAGTACGACTGGAGATGACCACGGGCTGTTCGATGGTTCAATAACGCCATCGTCAAGCATCTCGGTGACTTGCGTACGTATTGCTTCACGTTCTTTGGCCGACACGCGGTAGGGGTTCTGGTGTATCGGACGTGCGTCTTCGTACGTGATGATCCTGTGTTGAGTGATGGACGTCTGGCGGATCTTTGAGCAAGTTGCGAAGCAAGACCTGAACTCGAACAAAAGCGCTCGTAGTGCAGTCTGGTTAACGGTGGGAAGATCAGGATTGATGTCAATATTACTCATTGACGTGTCGGCGGTATCCACTATTTCGGACGTGAAACAGTTGGTGACGTTTGCTACTTCGTGGGCAAACGCTATCGAAGTGCCACGGAAAAAATGTCGATGCTCGTTGCTAAAGTTGGTTACGAGCAATTCAGATCGACCATCACGAAGGTGTATTACACTTCTAGCTACACAAATGCCTTGCTGCAGGAGGTGTTCTAAATTTGTCTCAGCCACCACATCGCCATCGCCCAAACCACAGCATGTTACGTCGACTAGAACACTTGTTCGTGGAGGAAGCGTCACACTCTGTTCAGAAATACGGAGTACGTCGACACGCCTTCCACCATCTTGCACGTTGATTGCTCGCTGGGCTGAGAACGTGACGCGGCGCTCTTGTAGATCAATGATAGCTCTATTTTCTTGTAGAAAGTCAATTCCCAGAATGACGTCACGGGAACATTCGCGTAGAACAAGGCAGCTTGCTACGAATGTGTACCCTTGAATCTGTACTCTAGTTGTGCAGGCACCCAGTGGAGTAACGACGTGGCCACCAGCTGTCCGAATCTGCGAGTTATGCCACGGCGTGATGACTTTCTTCAGCTGCGTTGTCAGTTTCCCGCTCAGTATGGAATAGTCTGCACCGGTGTCCACTAACGCATTAACTGCACAACCATCAATTGTCACTGCTATGTCGAGTGAAAGTCGGCCATCCTTTGCAGCAGTATGTGATGTCGGACCGGTTTCCGTACAGTTCTGCGTCAATGGGAGGTCTTCAGCGCTTCGACGTTCAGCGACCCCGCCCCCAGAGGTCGCTTGGTCTAGTTTTCCCGACGGGGGCTGGGAGACCGTGTGGTAGAATACCGCTGGGGCGTTGATGAAAATCGCCTCGGTGATGGCGAGCGCGACTGGCGCCCGGCAGATGGTGGTGCATGCTGCTGGGAGAGGTAGTTTTCGATGTCGCGCGGTCTCTGGCCGTAACGGGGTGGCGGTGAGTACGCAGAGAAGCCGCGAAGCCCAAGACGGCGATATGGGCACTGGCGGTACAAGTGATCAGCTTCTCCACAGTGAAAGCACAGAGGCCGGCGATCAGGTGTGCGCCAAACATCAGACTTTCGAGGAGACGTGCGCCGATCGTCGATGTACTGAATTGGTTGCACTGAACTATGGGCGACAGAAGCACCAGGGACAAAGGCCAACGGTGGTGGCGTGTACGTGCCTTCGTAGTACGGCATGTGCTGCGCTGACTGTAGTGAAACAGCAGGAACAGGATGGACGAATAATGGCGGTGATGCAGCAGGGCGTTTCAAAGCTTCTGCGTAGGTTGTCTCACGGCGGTATTCAGCAGGAGCTGGCACAGTTGTATCATGAGGCAAGGTGTCCCGGAGGGCCTGGTGCAGCTCATCCTTGATCACAGTTGTAATAGAGTTTACTGTAGGATGAGGTGTTACACCAGCCTTTTGTAACTCTTCACGTATTATACCACGGATGAGTTCACGTAGATAGTCGTTGTT
This sequence comes from Rhipicephalus microplus, assembly GCF_043290135.1. Classification (NCBI taxonomy): domain Eukaryota; kingdom Metazoa; phylum Arthropoda; class Arachnida; order Ixodida; family Ixodidae; genus Rhipicephalus; species Rhipicephalus microplus. Next base: position 37,497,042 of record NC_134700.1, read on the forward strand.
GGTTCTAGTGGCGGTGAAAATGTCGGCAGTAGACATGCCATTGACTTGCCTGTTGTATTGGTTGGATCGCTGCTGCAGCATTTTTTCCATTGTCACGGCCTCGGACAAGAACTCCGCGACCGTCTTCGGAGGGCTGCGCACGAGGCCGGCAAAAAGCTGGTCCTTGACACCGCGCATCAAGTGACGCAACTTCTTGTCCTCCGTCATTCTTGAATCGGCCCGTCGGAAGAGGCGCGTCATGTCTTCGACGAACGTGGTCACAGTTTCGTTTGGCAGCTGGACGCGGGCCAGAATAGCTCGTTCAGCTCGTTCTTGGCGATCAGCACTGGCATACGTCTGCAGAAGTCTACGAGAGAATTCGGGCCACGTCGTCAGCAGTTCCTCTCGGTTTTGATACCACGTACGTGCCCCGTCTTCGAGATAGAAGTAGACACGACCCAGTTTCGCCGCGTCGTCCCACTGATTCAAGGCGGCTACGCGCTCGAAATCCGCCAACCAGTCCTCAACGTCTTCGTGCTCCGAGCCATGGAACGTCGCCGGTGCGCGTGGGCTTTCCAACGTGTAGCGGTTCGACGTCGTGCTTCCCGTGCCGGTCGCCGAGGTTTGCACCGAAGCGCTGGTCATGTTTGTCGACGTGGTGGGAGCAGTATCGTCGGCTTCCGGAGGCAATCCCCTGATTCGGCGGCTGGTCCGATGCACGGGAGTATTGACTGGCACTGGACTCGTATCGCGGCTTCCTGGGGGGGTCTGCAGCATCCGTGAGACTACCCAGCACTTCCACCAGTTGTCACGATGAGTCACAAGTACTGGGGGATTTATTAAACCACTAGGTAGCTAGCACTAGGACGATGCGTCAGTCGTGGCTGGCTCTCGAGCAAAGAAGAACGCGATCTTCTTTTTTCCTCCAGATTTAGAGCCGCTCTTGCTGTCAACCCACTACGTGCTGGCGGCAATATACTAAAGAAGGTCCGCAAGTTGCGGGTATGCAAGAACTCAAGACGTAGCAATAAAAACATGAAGAGGGAAAACTACGAAATGCCACGCCGAGAGGATATTGAGGCGGACATGGCAGGCGCGAAGTTCTTGCATCTCGACGCGAATGCAAGATTCCATCAAATCGCATTAAACGAACAATCATCGAAGATATGCACATTCGCGACACCTTTAGGACGTTATCGCTTTTTTCGTCTACCGTTCGGGATAGCATCGGCGAGCGAAGTGTTTACAAAGGCCCTTAACGAGGTTTTTGATGCTCTTGCCGGTGTACGTTTGTATGTTTACGATGTGTTAAATTGGGGAGAGACCAGGGCCGAGCATGAGGAAAAGCTGCGTAGAGCTTCAGAAACATCTGAAAAAGCAGGCCTTACTTTCAATGCATTCAAATGTCGCTTTGGACTACAAGAAGTTCTCTTTTGTGTGAGAGCATTAGCGACAGGGGTGTTAAGCCCAATCCTTATCTTGTTGATGGCTCTTGAAAATGCAAAGACCTCAGAACGAATTGGTTGTCCAAAGGCTTCTAGAAGTAGTGAACTACGTCAGCAAGTACGTGCCACATCTCCCACAGCGTACGTATACTTTACTGCCCCTCAACAAACATGGTGCCACGTTTGATTGGACACCAAACTACCAAAGCGAATGGCAGGATGATGATGATGATGATGATGATGATGATATATGGTGTTTTTTGGCGCAAGGGCCATTTGATGGCCAAAGAGCGCCAGTTCATGGGACAAGGAATGTGGACAATGATTGTGATTAGCGGCTGTATAAGGGCCATAAATTCCTCGCAGTAAGGCGGGTAAAAACATACAAGTAATAAAATCATGACCATGCCGTGAAAGGTGTGTGTGGTGCGAATAGATGACAAAAGTTGGTGATAATAAAAGACGATGGTGGATATGTATGGCATTAGCACAAGTGCCTCACTCGTTCATACCCTTGCGTCCAAGGGCCGTGAGGCAAGTGCTTTCTTGTGTAGCCACCGCAGCGAAAACCTCTCTGGAGAGGTTGTGCTACGGAATGCCCGGGTATATGATATGAAAACTATGAATTTCTTTTAAAAACGCTAACAATGATTTATAACTAAAAAGCGGTTCTCTACCGACGAACATTGCAGGGTGTAAAGGTATATGTTGTCGGTAGGGTAATGGAAAGTGTTGTTTTCCTATAGTGTCCAATTGTTTGCACTGAATTAAAATGTGAAGAACTGTTAGTGCTTCACCAAATCTGTCACACAATGGTGGGTCGCCACCGGACAAAAGATAGGAGTGTGTCGTGTATGTGTGTCCTATCCTGAGTCTCGTTAGTATTACCTCTGTATGACGCGATTTTGATACTGGCAGCCAATGACCAAGGTGTGGCTTAATAATGTGTAGTTTGTTTTGTGTGTGTGTATCTCACTTGCTCTGCTAGTAGTCCCTGAGGTTTCGTTTGAGAGACGGTTTAAGATCAAGGGCCGGGATAATTACGGGTGTAAGGGCAGTGCTTTTGTGGACGGATGCAGCGAGCTGATCCGCCCTCACGTTGTCTTCAATCTCACGGTGCCCTGGCACCCAGCACACTACAACATGTTGTTTGAGTGTGTAGAGTGTGCTTAAAATGGAGTAAAGTGAGACAAGGACTGGGTTTTTTGGTTTTTTAAGACTGTGCAGAGCCATTACCACACTGAGGGAGTCTGTATAGATTACTGCTTTTTGTATTTGTAATTGTTTGATGTGTTTAGCTGCCACAAGTATCGCGTAAGCTTCTGCTGTGAAGGTACTTGTGCCTGGATGTAGAGGGCCAGCATCCGAAAAGCATGGGCCGACAGCAGCGTAGGACACAGAGGAGTTTGACTTGGAGGCATCTGTAAAGAACTCAGGACGTGTGTATTTGTGATGAAGTTCCAGGAAGTATGTTCGGATATGGACAATAGGCGCATGTTTTGTAACTTCTAGAAAGGACACATCGCAGTCTATAGTCTGCCATTGCCACGGTGGCGGATATGCTACAGGAGCCTTTAAACTGTGTTCAAGTGAGACTACAGTATCCTCAGCTAGACTTTTCAGGCGAACTGAGAAGGGCTGCCTCATCGAAGGCCTGTTTTGAAACAGAATTGAGCTCGACAAATCATTAAGAGTAGAGTATGAGGGGTGATTCTTATCCGCCTTCACTTTAAGAAAATAAACAAAGGAAATGTAAGTTCTCTGCAGATAAAGCGACCACTCATTTGACTCAACATAAAGGCTTTCTACGGGGCTGGCGGATGCCCAAATGGTGCACGGGGTCCAGCATCTTCAAAGCACTTTGAGTTGCAGACTGATAAACAACGGCCCCATAATCTAAGCGGGTGCGAATGAGGCTTCGATACAGATTCATGAGGCATTGCCTATCACTACCCCAAGTAGTACGTGACAACACTTTTATAACATTCATAGCTTTTGTACATTTCGTTTTCAGATACTTAATTTGCGGTACAAAGGTCAACTAGTTGTCCAAAATTAGGCCTAAGAATTTATGCTCGGCATTAAGAGACAGACGTTGATAATTCAAGTGAATGTCGGGTTCTGAGTGCATACCTCTCTTTCGGGAGAACAAGACACATGTGCTTTTTTGTGGGTTCAGTCGGAATCCATTTTCTTCTGCCCATTTAGAGACCTTGTTCAAAGCTAGCTGAACCTGCCGTTCACACATTGCCAGGTTGCATGACATGAAGCCAAGTTGGACGTCATCGGCTTATGTACAATAGAACACATTACGGGGGATGGAAAGGTGCAAGGTATTCATTTTGATAATAAAAAGTGTACAACTAAGTACACCGCCTTGCGGTGCTCCCGTTTCTTGAACAAATAATTGGGAGAGAATACTTCCCACACGCACACGGAATGTCCGTTTGGACAAGTAACTCTCAATTATGGAAAGCTTTCTACCACGCACACCCAGGTGACACAAGTCTCTTAATATGCCAAAACGCCATGTTGTGTCGTAAGCCTTTTCGATATCGAGAAACACAGAAAGAAAGTATTGTTTGTGGACGAAAGCTTCTCAGATCTGTGCCTCGATACGCACCAGATGGTCGGTGGTAGATCTACCCTCTCGAAACCCACATTGGTATTGATCAAGCAGATTGTGTGTTTCAAGGAAATATAAAAGTCGGCGGTTTATCATTTTTTTTAAAAGTTTACAAAGGCAGCTGGTTAGTGCAATTGGGCTATAACCTAAAATAGAGGAAGGATCCTTGCCCTGTTTCAAAATAGCGATAACAATGGCTTCTTTCCGGGAAGTAGGTATGGTGCCAGAAAGCCAGATAGCATTGTATAGGGAGAGTAATGCTTTCCGCGTTTCAAGCGGCAGGTTTTTCAACACTTCATACATGACATGGTCGTGGCCTGGGACAGAGGTACTGCAAGAATTTAGTGATGTTTGTAGCTCAGCTAAGTTGAAAGGTTGGTTGTATGCCTCGTATTTTGTACAGTTGTATTCCAGTTTCTGCTTTTCGATTTTTGCTTTATATTTTTGAAAAGCTTCAGTATAGTGTGACGAGCTAGAGACCTGCTCGAAGTGTGCACCGAGTAAGTTTGCCTGATCTTCCAGACTGTCACCCTGTGTGTTTACGAGTGGGAGTGCATGCACTTATCTTCCTGCTACTCTACCAACCATGTTCCAGACTTTAACCTCTTGGGTATATGAATTAATCCCCGATAAAAACTTGTGCCAGCTTTCTCTCCTGGCCTGCCGACGCGTTCTCCTGGCCTGAGGCTTCATTTTCTTAAAAGTGGCAAGATTTTCGGCTGTCGGTGAGTTCCGAAGCACCCTCCTTGCTTTGTCTTGCTGCCTGCGTGCATTTTGGCACTCTGAGTTTCACCATGGCACACGTCGTTTTCGATGATGTCCATTCGTTTGCGGTATGCTTTTTGTTGCTGCATCAATCAGAGACGCTGTAAAGTAGTCGACAGCCGCATCAATGTCTAAAGTGCATATGTCGCGCCAATTTATATGTGTGATGGTATGAAACTGTTCCCAGTTGGCTTTGCTTAATAGCCATTTTGGAACCTGGGGTGGGCATTCAGTTGATGTAGATGTGCTCAAAACTACGGGAAAATGGTCACTTCCGTAGGGATCAGTGATGACATTTTAGTGAAGTAGAGGCACAAGCGATGTAGATACTATGCTTAGGTCTATTGAGGAATAGGTATTGTTAGCGAGGTTATAATAGGTTGGTTCTTTCCGACTCAGGAGACACGCGCTTGAAGAGAGAAGAAACTGTTCAATCAGTAGACCTCGGGCGTCACAACGAGAGTCACCCCATAGCCTGTTATGTGCATTAAAGTCCCCTAGAACAAGATAGGGTTCGGGAAGTTCATCCATCAAAGACTACAATTCATGTTTGCGCAGTTGAATATGTGGAGATATGTATATAGAGCAGACGGTGATAAGTCTGCCTAGAAGCACCACACGAACAGCCACTGCCTCAAGAGACGTTTGGAGTTTCAGGTGTTTACATTCTAAACCTTGCTTAACTATAACAGCTACACCTGCAGATGATGCCACAGCATCATCACGGTCCTTTCGGAAAATAATGTAACTGCGTAGAAAGTTGGTGTGTTTAGATTTTAAGTGTGTTTCCTGTACAAACAGCAATTTTGGTGAGTGAATGTGTAGAAGTTCTTGGAAATCGTCGAAGTTTGTGAGAAGGCCTCTGACATTCTATTGTAGAATCTGATTTGTGGGGTTTAACGTCCCAAAACCACCATATGATTATGAGAGACGCCGTAGTGGAGGGCTCCGGAAATTTCGACCACCTGGGGTTCTTTAACGTGCACCCAAATCTGAGCACACGGGCCTACAACATTTCCGCCTCCATCGGAAATGCAGCCGCCGCAGCCGGGAATCGAACCCGCGACCTGCGGGTCAGCAGCCGAGTACCTTAGCCACTAGACCACCGCGGCGGGGCTATTGTAGAATCTGTGTTTCTATATTTGATGGAAAGTGGTGTTGTGTGTACGAAAATGAAGTGGCTGTTCAAGTGGGAAGTTGTAACTTATATAGAAGGGCCGTTGTCGGACCCTGTTATTGGTTTCTTGGTTCTTTTAGCGCGCTCTATGGAGCCACGCCGCGTTTCCGGCACCTGAGGTACCGTGTTTGTGTCGATTGCCTCACGTGAAGCACTGGACGCCCGCGTACGCGAGCTGCTGTTGCGTATTTGCGACCTCGCCTGGTGAGACGTGGTCGGTCGACCCGACTACCCTGGAGTCACCTGAGTCTCTGGCTTGGTAGGTGGAGCAGGCTTGGCTGCTTCCACCATGGGGGCGGCCACCACACACGATGGCTCACTTTGTGTGGGCCTAGGTAGTGGCGGAGGGTGATGCGACGCCGCCTCCTGACGCACCGCATCAGCGTACGTTGTGCCGTGAAAAGCCGAACACCTTCGGCATGCTTCTTTGAAGGAGATATTTTCGCGAATCTTCAGTGTAATAATGTCTTTTTCTTTTTTCTACTGAGGACAAGAACGTGAATATGATGCGTGGTCTCCGTCACAGTGTACACAATGTAGGGTTTCATTACAATTGTCAGAGATGTGGCCTTGGGCACCGCAGTTGGCACAAGCAGGTCGACCACGACAGCTCTGAGAGCCATGGCCGAACCTTGGACACTGGTAACATCGGCGGGGGTTTGGCATGTAGGGTCTGATCGGTGTCTTTGTATAGCCAGTTTCTATTGTTTGTGGTAGTTCACTGGTGGCAAAGGTCAGTACCAAGTGTTTCGTGGGGGTTTCCTGATTGTTTCTTCGGATGACGATTCGCTTCACATTGGTCACATTTTGTTCTTTCCAGCCCTCGAGGAGTTCAGCCTCCGTCAGGTCAAGGAGGTCTGTGTCAGAAGCAACTCCACGTGCAGAGTTCATGGATCGATGAGGTGTTACGCTGATGGGGATGTCGCCGAATGTTGGAAGGTTCTTTAGTTTGTCAAACTGTGTTTTGTCACGGAGTTCTAAAAGAAGGTCACCACTTGCCATTTTTGTAACTTTGTAGCCATCACCTAATGTGGCTGTCAGGGACGGCGATACTATGAACGGGGACACTGTTCTGGCTGTTTTGTTGGGCTTCTCATTGTGTACAACATGATAACGAGGGAATACTTCTTGGGTCGGCTGAAAAAGGAAAATTCTTCGGTGCGTACGCGCTTTGAAGCGGCACGATCATTGAGGAGTAGAAAACTTCTCTGCATGATAGAGGAATGTAATTCAGTAGCGATGGCGACCACACACCACGGAGCCCAACGAGGGGACGCTACAAGGTTCATGAAACGAGAAACATGCAGACGCCAGCCGTACACCGCTACGATAACCTAATGCGCGTAGGCCAAGGTTGGCTAGTGGCACAAGGTTAACCCAAGCCGCCCATGAAAATGGGGAAGTAACAGAAGAAATTAGAAGACAGGATAGATTTAAAGAGGAGAAAAGACGAAGGTGTGGGGGAGAGAGAGATAGGAAAAGGCGACTGCCGATTTCCCCTGGGTGGGTCAGCCTAGGGGTGCCGTCTACGTGAAGCCGGGGCCAAAGGGGTGTGTTGCCTCTCCCAGGGGGCCTTAAAGGTCCGATCACCCAGCGTCGGCTCAACCCCAGGATCCCCTTTTCCCGGACACGGCAAAGTCACGCACGGCTAGGCGTGGGAGGGATTAGAAACTCCCCCGTTAGCTCCGGTCCGTGGTGTCGCTACACACCAAACGCCTGCTTTCACAGGCTCCCCTGCGGGGAGCGAATGACAGGCTATGTGCCTGGATTTAAGTAACGCGCCATTGCTCGCTATATTTTATCCGAATCTGGGGACAAAGGTAACTGCAAAACCCTATCAAAGTGGTGTCGGTGTGGCACTTCTGCAGCCGCGTGTAAACTGCTGGCAGCCGGTGGCCTATGCATCAAGAGCTTTAACAGAATCAGAGCAAAGATATTCCCAAATTGAAAAATGGCAGCATATTCGCGGGGTGAATGATGGAGAGTTGGGCGAAGCATCCGTTTGTTCATTCGTTCTTGCTTCAATCCGTCCATGCGTTCGTGTGTGTGACCGTCCATGCGTCCATCCGCCCGTCCGTGCGTGCGTCTGTTCGTGCGTCTGCGCGTCCATCCGTGCGTCCATCTCTACGTTCGCCCATGCATCCGCCCCTGCGTCCGTCTATGCATTCATCCATCTGTGCAGACATCCATGCGTCTGTCCATGTATCTGTCTGTGTGTCCGTTCGTCCATCTAGTCAACACTTCAAGTACCACCATTTTGCATCTTTTCATCATATATTCGCACAAACAAGCACCGCCATCCAGCGGACATGCCAAGGACTAAACGAGAGGTGGCAAACCCACACTTTCTTACGGCTTGCGCTTCTTGTCTGCTTCCCACCTTTAACCACCTTGAGTTCATGGTATTGTAACGCACTCTTCAATGAACTGTTTTAATATGGGCATGTCATTTTTTCACATAACCTAAAATGGCATGCCCATATCAACCATATCTCTGCTAAAGCGCTTCGAAAACTTGGCTACATGAAGCGAACTTTAAAAAATGCAACGTTAGAATGTAAACTGGCTGCCTACAAATCACTTGTCCGTCCGATACTCGAATACGCCTCAACTGTGTGGTCTCCTCACCTCACGTGTGACATAACTCAGCTAGAATCAATCCAGAAAAAAGCTATCAGATTCATCTTCGGTCGCTACGATCGCAGCTTCTCACCTTCATCACATGCGCACATGTTATCATTGCAGCCTTTGGAGCATAGGCGCGAACACGAACGCGTAATTTTGCTGCACAAGATCGTCCACACGCCTTTCGGTATTCAAGCACCGTTCTCTTTTGTACCCGCTAATACACGTGTCACTAGACAAACCCACAGACTAAACATTATTCCTTTCAGGGCACATATTGACTGTTTTAAGTATTCATTTTTTCCATACACTGTTGAAATCTGGAACAATTTGGATGGTTCGTTTCGCGCATTGACTCATGAAGAGTTCGTTGAGAAACTACGTAATTCCATATAGTTTTCAGCTGTTTTTGCATTGTCTTAGTGGTTGTTCTTTTTCCGAGTTCCTATCTACATCTGTACTTGCACCTGATAAGAGTTTTTTGTTCAAGCTATGTAAGTTTATCATTTCTTCATCTTGTTTGTATAATCTTAGCGTTTCTTTTGTTGTACTTTCTTTGTACTAAAACATGTACCCACTCCTGCTATGTCTCGGAACCGAGACAGCAGTATTTGTAAATAAAATAAAAAAAAATAAATAAAAAAATAGGCTAACGTAGGCAGGGCGAACTTGTGGCCGAGAATAACAACACAGCTAGATTGTCTCGAGGATTCACTTCTGCCTCCTCTTCTACGTTTTTCTTTTTTCCAACCCGATTTGCGCGCAGCTGGGTCCCGCAGGCTCGTGCTTCGCAAATCTAGAAGGCACATGTATTTGCTAATGCGCGTAATTTGATGTCACATTGTGTCATTGCCCCCCTTTCCAGAGTGCATCGTCCTGATGCTTGTGTCGAACTGGTTGCAAGGCAGTCATTTAGAAACCCTCGTCGGGGATGTCGTTAACGTCAAAGAACGTTGTATCTTCGGTGTTTCATTGCCTGTCGTGATATAGTTTCATCCTGACGACATGCACAGTTTACGTGCGATGCCGCCGTCGGGATGAAATATCCTGTCCCTCTGGCATAACTTCGTAATTGAGTGAGCCGACGCGGCGGAGCACTCTGTACGGACCGAAATAGCGGCGAAGCAGTTTTTCTGACAGGCCACGTATTCGTACGAGAATCCACACCCATACTCTGTCTCCTGGTGCGTACTGGACGTCTCTTTTTCGCAGACTGTATCGATGCGTGTCGGTTTTCTGCTGTTGCAGAATGCGATATCGTGCCAGCTGTCTGGCTTCTTCTGCTCTTTGTATGTAGTCGTGAACGTCATAGTAATTTTCGGGCGTCTCGTCAACAGGTAACACTGCATCTAAAGGTGTCGTTACTGTCTGGCCAAAATCAAGTTGGAATGGCGTCATCCGTGTTGTCTCTTGCATCGCAGTGTTATAGGCGAATGTTACATAGGGTAATATTTTATCCCAAGTACGATGTTCTATATCAACGTACATTGACAACATATCAGCCAGCGTTCTGTTCAGTCGTTCCGTAAGACCATTTGCTTGAGGACGATATGCCGTCGTTTTCCTTTGACTGCTGTGCGTCAATTTCATAATACACTTAATCAGGTCGGCCGTAAATGCCGTCCCTCGATCTGTGATCAACGCTTTTGGAGCTCCGTGCCGCAGTACGATGTTGGAGACGAATAATCCGGCTACTTCAACGGCTGATCCTTTAACAAGAGTCGCTGTCTCGGCATATCTGGTTAAATAGTCGGTCGCAACTATTATGCACCGTTTTCCCGATGACGACGTAGGAAATGGGCCCAGTAAGTTTATTCCCACTTGTGTGAATGGGGCTTCCGGTGGTTCTATCGGTTGAAGGAGACCTGCTGGTTTTAGCTGTGGCGTTTTACGTCTTTGGCAGTCCCGGCAGGTTCTGACATAGTGTCGTACAGAGCTAAGCAACTTCGGCCAGTAGTATTTAGTGCGGATGCGTGCTAACGTTCTGCTTACTCCTAAGTGTCCAGCTGATGGATCGTCGTGGCAAGCCTCCAAAATCTCAAGTCACAGAGGTGAAGGGACGACAAGCAGGAATGTCGCTGTATTGTAGTCAAAGTTCCTTTTATACAGGATGTTGTTTCGTAGGACGAACGCTGACAAGCCGCGGACAAAAGGTCGTGGAACATCGACAGACTGTCCTTGTATGTACTTGATCAAGAGGAGTAACTCAGGGTCGTATCGCTGCTGATGTGCCATCTCTGATGGTGTCACAGCTCCCAAGAAAATAAAATCTTCACCATCCTCGGTGGAAGCAGAAGCAGCAGGTTGAATCGGAGCACGTGACAAGCAGTCCGCACCACTGTGCTTGCGACCTGACTTGTACACAAGCGTGATATCATACTGCTGTAATCGCAAGCTCCATCGTGCAAGCCGTTGACATGGGTCCTTGAGATTAGCCAGCCAGCATAGTGAATGATGGTTGCTTATAGCTCGAAAAGGCCTACCATATAAATATGGTCGAAACTTGCTGATAGCCCATACCACGGCATGGCATTCTTTCTCGGTCGCTGAGTAGTTCACCTAAGCTTTCGAAAGAGTGCGACTGGCATACGCAATGACTCGTTCTTGTTCGTTTCGCCATTGGATAAGCCAGGCCCCAAGACCTAAATTGCTTGCATCCGTGTGAATATCGGTTTCCGCTTCCTCGTCAAAATGCGCCAGAACATAATGGCTTTGAAGGCACTTTCGTAGTTCATTGAAGGCATCCTCTTGTTCGGAAAACCATACAAAAGGCATTTCCTCTTTTGTCAGCCGCGTCAGTGGTTCAGCAATTCGTGAAAAATGTTTAACGAACCTTCGATAATAGGCGCAGAGACCTAAAAATTGACTAACAGCCCTTTTGTCAGTTGGCTTTGGAAATCTTGCTACGGCCTCAGTTTTTGAAGGCTCTGGGCGGACGTCTTCTGCACTGATGACATGGCCGAGAAAAAGGAGCTCACGGAAGCCGAAATGATATTTCTGCGGTTTTATCGTCAAGTCTGCTAATTTAATCACAGTGAGCACGGCCCGGAGCTTTTCCAAAGGTTGCTCAAAGGTAGCAGAAAAAACTACAATATCGTCGAGATAAACCAGGCATAACTGCCATTTAAGACCACAAAGCACTGTGTCCATCATCCGTTGGAATACGGTGGGTGCTGAACAAAGGCCAAAAGGGAGTGCCTTGAACTCGTATAAACCGTCCGGTGTCACAAACGCTGTCTTTTCGCAATCTCTTTCGTCAACTTCTATATGCCAATACCCACTTTTAGGATTCAATGAGGAAAAATACCTGGCATTTCGCAGCCTATCCAGAGTGTCATCAATTCGTGGCAGAGGATAAACATCCCGTTTGGTGACGGCCTTCAGCTTCTGATAATCAACGCAGAAACGTAAGGTTTGGTTTTTTTCTTCACAAGAACAACAGGTGACGCCCATGGACTTGATGAAGGCTGGACTACATCGTCTTTGAGCATTTCTTTAACCTGATTACCAATAGCTTCTCTTTCTCTTGGTGACACTCGGTAGGGATGCTGGTGTATTAGCCTCAATGACTCATCGACAATGATGTGATGTTTGGCGATAGGAGTGCGTCTAACCTTAGATGACAACGAGAAACATTCGGCGAATTCCCTTAAAAGACCCTTTATTTGCTCTTTTTTGCTTGGTAGTAGGCCTGGCTCGATGTCGATGGCTGCAAGGACAGACTCCACGTCTTCAAAATCACTCATTGGTTTCGAAAGTGCGCAGCTCTGTAACCTGGACGAAATCATTGAGACTGGCGATGACGGTTCCTTTTGCAACGTGCTGCACCTCTTTTTCAAAGTTTGTGAGTTGAGCATTTGTACATCCGTCACGTAACTTAACTAGGCCTCGTGCCATGCAGATCCCTTTTAGGAGCAGTAAGGCAGTGTTGTTGTCAGCAAATCCTTCGAATTCACTGAATGCTTTGTTGCTTACTGCGACAGATATGCTCGATCTTGGCGGCACCATGACGCCATCGTCTGCAATACAAAGGTCATATACGTTTTCTTCCGTTTCAAAGGTAGCAATCGCGTGCCTAGTCGAGAACGAGACAGAAGACTCTCGCAAGTTAATTACAGCGCCATTAGCTCGTAAGAAATCTATGCCGATAATCAAGTCTCTAGAGCATTCCGGCAGCACAATGAAACTAACGACGTACGTGAAGCCCCGTATTCCGATTCTTGCTGTGCATATTCCAGTAGGATCGATGAGCTGCCCTCCTGCTGTGCGAACTTGTGGTCCCTTCCAAGGAGTCAGCACTTTCTTCAGTATTTCAGAAAGTCCGCTGTTCATCACTGAATAATCTGCGCCGGTATCTACCAGTTCGATGACTTTGTAGCCATCAACGAACACACGTAAATCGGAAGCAACGTCACTTTCGAAGCACCGGTTTCTGAATCGGTCGTCGTGCAGAGTCAGCAATGGAAGTTTTTCTGCATTAGCGTGGACAGCGGCCTTGCCTCCACAGGTCGCTGACTCTAGTTTTCCCGACGCGGGCTTGGGGAACGAGACCTTAGGGAGCTTGCTGAAGGTCGGGGGCTAGGCGATCTATACCTCCTCGTTGTCGTTGCGCGAGGTTGGTGTCGTTGGAAGCCACTTGAGGTTTGACGACCTGACAGGTATTGTTCAATTTCGAAGGGACGTTCACCATTTTGTGGTCGAGGTGCATTAACAGGAAAACCACGTAGTCCTGTCTGGCGGTAGAGGCACGTTCGGTAGAGATGACCATGCTCCCCACAGTTGTAACACAGCGGTATCCTGTCGGGAGTGCGCCAGACATCGATCTTCCTTAGTCTCCCCTCTGGCGTTGGCGGCAGGGTGCTTGGCGGCATCGGGTACTGCATAGGTGTAGCCGCCGCGACGTCCGCACGTCCTGGAGGTCCTCGTAGTAGCACATCGGCATACGTCATTCTCGTCTTCTGTTGTAGGGGCGGCCCTGGCTGCACGTTGCTCAAAGGTTCACGTACCACCTGCCTGACCTCCTCACGGATCACATCGGCCAGAGACGAAAGCATTGGAGCGTTCTGGTCAAGACGCTGCTTCTGCAGCTCTTCTCGCACAACAGACCGCACCAGCTCACGTAGCGCTTCCATGCCGTTACCGAAGACTGGTGGCAACATGTCCAAAGAAGCGACGATCGCATCCCGGTTGTATAACCTTGCTCGCTGTTGTAGCGTCCTTTTCATTGTAGTCGCCTCGGAACGAAACTCGGCGACGGTGCGCGGCGTGCTTCGAATTACTCCAGCAAAGAGTTCTTGCTTCACGCCTCGCATCAGATGTCGTAGCTTCCTGTCTTTGCTCATATTTGAATCCGCTCGGCGGCATAAGCAAGACATGTCTTCCAGATACATGGCGACAGTTTCGTTATTTTGCTGATTTCTGTCTGGAGCGCAGCTTCAGCTCTCTCTTCGCGGTCTGTGTTTGAGAAAGCAGCGAGCAGCTCCCGTCAAAAATCATTCCATGACCGGAAGGTAGCTTCGTGGTTTTCATACCACGTTCGTGTGCTATCTTTCAGTGCGAAGTAAACACTTCCAAGTTTGCGCTCTTTCCCATATCCGTTAGCCTTGGCGACGCGTTCAAAGTGCTCAAGCCAGTCCTCTGCGTCCTCGTAGTTTTCGCCGTGGAAGGCTTTAGTAGCATTGGCTGGTTTACTACAATGTTGGCTGGAGTGACCCGAGCTGTCATGTCGGTTGCGTACCCGTTCACAGCCGTTGATGTTCCAAGGGAAGTCGATAAAGGTGAAAATTCAGGACCCTCACCACGTAGGCGTCGACTGCAGCGCTGATGAATAGGCTTCAGCTCATTGGGTCGAAATCGCTGTGGTTCTGGACTGTGCTCCGTCACTCGAGAGGGGCTTGGCATCACACACAGCGCTTGCACCAGATTTGTAAAGCACTGCTCAATGAACTGTTTTAATAGGCTAACGTAGGCGGGACAAACTTGTGCCCGAGAATAACAACACAGCTAGATTGTCTCGAGGATTCACTTCTGCCTCCTCTTCTACGTTTTTTTTCCAACACGGTTCGCGCGCAGCTGGGTCCCACAGCCCCGTGCTTCGCAAATCTAGAAGGCACAAGTATTGTATTGGCTAGCGCGCGTAATTTGAAGTCACATTGTGTCAGTATATGCTAGTTCACTGTATTCATGGCACTGTTGCCCAACGCTCGCTAAACCTTTCTAAAACCAAGGAGGTTACCCCCAGCGACTATGACCTAGCAACCCTTTCTTGTCAGATAGTGCTCAATGTACATGCCAATGGCTGCTAATTGGAAATGAGAGACAGGAAAATTCAGTTTTTAGACATTGTGCACGCTGCAAACTTTTTATTGTTCAACAACGCACAGGAGAAATCTCCCACCGGCACCACCTTGCAGGTCAACGCGTAAGACAAGTTACGTACTATGACGAGGGACAAACGGGTGCCGCTTTAAGGAGCTTCGCCCCTAAAAGATGCTTTGGCTTTACTTTTTGATTGTGAAAATGCAATTATTTTGTTTATGGCCACCCCATCATCCTCGAGAGTGATCACAAACCGCTAATAGACATATCAAAGAGAGACATAAGTGATATGCTACGCAGAGTGCAATGATGTTTCTTGAGGTTGATGAAATATGATTACACGCTGATGTACATTCCTGGCAAACAGATGGCTCGTGCTCATATGCTGTCCCGATCACCTCTGCGTGGATTCAATGCAGATGCCTGCACGGGTAAAATCGAGATCCACGCCGTCAGGGCCGTATCAGCAGTTGTAATTGAAACGACAGCTACAAAACTGGCATATGAAAGAGCTCTCAATTTACATATGGGCACAGTGCTATGAAAGCTTGCTTGGGGCGAGCTTGTCGACAGCCCCATGAAAGCAGTGGCCGCTGAGCTATCTGTAGTAAACAGTACACTATTTAAAGGCTTTAAAGTAGTCATACCGACAAGAATGCGTAGCGACTTGTTGGAACGGATCCACGCAGGCCATCTTGGCCACGCAAAGTGCAAAGCTAGAGCAAGGCAGATTGTTTATTGGCCGAATATAAACGCAGGCATTCAGTCTTCATTGAAAGATGTCCAACTTGCAAAACGTACGATTATAAGCAGCAATCGGAGTTTTTAATAATGCAACCAACGCCGACTTAGCCGAGGTACAGTATCAGTTCCGATCTCTTTGAGTACTCGGGAAGACATTATTTGTGTGCCTATGACTTGATGTCCTGTTTCCCCGCTGCGGAGCTACTACTCGATATAACAGCCAGTAGTGTAGTCGATAGACTAAGTGCAATGTTTTCAAGGTACAGTATTCGGTCTAGCGTACTATTCGGTCTAGTATTCGGTCTAGCGCTGTTCGGTCTAGCGTACGCAAACAGGCAACAAAAGGTGAGCGTTCGCCTTGGGTGTGAGGCGCCGTCAGTGAAGTCCGACGAGCCCCAAACAACGGGAGTCGACGGACGGAAAAAGGAATGCATTCTCACCCTCAGCTCTCCCGGACAAATCTTGCTCACTCCCGATACGCGCGTGCGAAGTGTCCCGAGAGACTCCGCGCACCGTGCCACGGTCGACATCGGCTACCGGCTAAGAGGGGTTAAGCTTCACTTCTCGCTCTCCCAGTGCGGCAAACCATAGAGGAGAGGAGTCATGTCGGCAAATGCGAACAAAGAAAGAGGCGGCAAAACCCGCGCAAAGACGACGGGCTAGCCTCAATTCCCCTCGCCGCACAAGTGGTGGAGGTGTTTGTTCCTATGTTTGGCCTTTACTATAAAAAAGCAGAAGTAGGCAAGTAAATTGAATCTACAATGCAAGAAAACTGTACCTAGTACCCCATAGCCATAAAAGACTTTAGTGTGAAGATAAGAAAACAGAAAGGTGAGTTTATTAGCTACGGTATTCACTTTAGGCTTAATACTAAGACTTCATCGTGAATCAAGTTGTGCCATATAGTGGCAAAAATATGAAATCGAATACTAAAGGTTTTATTGACAAATAAAAGAAATGACTGAGGAAATGAAATTTGCTCGTGTCCTCGAGCACACAGCATGTTGAGCAACTTCTGTCCAACACATTGTCATGAATAAACAAAAGTCGTGCCTCAATACAAGGCTTCAGGCTCTCGTCATGATCTCATGGTGTTTCCAGCAGCTGAAAACATTTGCTCACTGGCCACCTCAGCAGATAGGAACGTATCAGAAAGCAGTTTTCAATACCTTCTTGAGTGCAGTTCAAAACTCTTTATAGTATTGCAAACATTTCTTCTGTTCACAAACCTCAGTGAAGTAATTTTCAATTTCTTGACTACTTGATCTAACTTTTTTTTTTGCTTGCAATACAGCAGTCTGTCAGTATGTTCCCTGCCTTTTTTCGCTGGAGCCACAACATGCAGGAATGGAATATTTTCCTTGAAGGTAAACATGTGCTGGCTTTCAAACCAGGATATTGGTGAAAGTTTTAAAGCCTACTGTAATGACGTTCGCGTTAGTTTTAGGGACACCACCCTAACAAAGTTGCACAATTAGTCTGTGTTACATTCTAGATATTTTTGCTGTATTATAAAGTCGAATCAAAGTACAACTATATTTCAAAACATGAAAATTCACATTCCCTAAATAATATAGATGTTAGAAGAATGAAATTAACTCTGAATAATGAACACCTTTTTCTGAAATCGTATAAATAGGAAGAGGATATCGAAAGCAGTTATGTTTGGGATGGCCCCGCCGTGGTGGTCTAGTGGCTACGGTTCTCGGCTGCTGACCCGCAGGGCGCGGGTTCGAATCCCGGCTGCGGCGGCTGCATTTCCGATGGAGGCGGAAATGTTGTAGGCCCGTGTGCTCAGATTTGAGTGCACGTTAAACAACCCCAGGTGGTCGAAATTTCCGGAGCCCTCCACTACGGCGTCTCTCATAATCATATAGTGGTTTTGGGACGTTAAACCCCACATATCAATATGTTTGGGATGGCCAGTCGGTAGACGGCACCCGACGAAGGAGAAAGGTAATATAAAGAGGCTGCCCAGACACGGCCTAAACCGTTCTCCTAGGAACGCGTCTTTGTCGTCCAACCTCATTATCCTTTGATGACTTCTTATCACAAGGAGTGGTGAACGCTCCTTGTGATGAGGAGTCACTTGCACGGTGGTAGCGTTTTCACGGTGAACCAGACTGAGAAATAAGTGGTCGCTGTCACGACACTGCTCCCGACAAGATAACTTGGTGCCATGATGGAACAATACGTGTGAATATATGGCAGAATAGTGTTCCAATGCCAGAGAGCCTACCGGCCGTCTAGACAGGCTTTTCGTCGCACGAGGGTATTTTTTAAGCTGAACATCGACAAAATGACAGAGTTCATCTTAGCCGATGCTTGAAGTACAGCAAAGTGTGGGAACGCAGAGTCGGAGACGCGTCTCTGAAAAAAAGGGGAGTTGTTTGCTGCATTGGTGAAGCAACGAGTAGGGGTTTGTTCAATGAGGCTGCCTCATATGAGACGGAAGGTATTTAATGGAGAGAAATGGAGAGAAGAGGATCTTGGTGCTCGAGAACCAGATCGGCAAAGGGGACAGAGGTCATGCTTAGTGCATACTCTGATTCTCGGTCGGTACTACGTTGAGGGGGACAAAGGTCGTCCTTACCGCAGACTCTGATTCAAGGTTGATACTACATCGAGAAGTTGGTGTTGAGGTGTGGAGTATACGAAGGACTCGGCAAGAAATGCCGACGTTAAATCAGCCCAGTGCCTACTGTGCGGTCGGTTTTGTGGCTGCCCTGTCCTATGTAAATAAGTTTTAGTTTGTAAATAAACAGAAATTTGCTAGAAGTGAGCAACCGGGCCTGCTCAGTCCTTCAACGTGTTGTCGTGGACATCTGGAGCATCGGGATTTCTTCCTTTATTCAAATCTTAACTGGCGCATTCGAAAGAATGGTCGCGGCGGCTTGCTAGAGAGCAAAGAGACATCCTGCCCTCCTGGCACATGCACACATTGAAAGCCAAAGTTCAAGAAGCTTGAAGTCTGTGCAACTCTGACCATGACTATAAGCTGAGCCGGAATTGAGAGTGACGGCTTCTTTCGCTCGGACATCGGCTGCTCACACAGAGTGGCTGACGATGACTGCAGTTATGAAGGGAGCCAGCGGGTGCCCAAAGACCGGCAACCCTATCAATGGATATACTGAGTAGTGCACGTACATCCAACTACGCCGCAAAATGGTTCCACTACCTGCTGGCTGGAACTTCTAGCCGGAGGTGGTGTGGCGACTCATATACGCACAGTGAACCGCAGGAGGGTCGCTGTTCCGTTTTCTCCGAGAGCACCTTGGTGGCTAGGGTGACGAGAAGTAAGAGGGCAGACGGGACTACTGAGAACCAGGATTTAGATCGTAATAAGGCATCAGCGGGTATGATCGGCGCGAACGTAGTTAATAGCGAAAGCGCTGATCCTGCTGTTGAATTTCGCTTGAAGGAACTAGAAATAGAGGGCTTTAAGCTTCAAATTAAGCTACGAAAATTGAAGCTTTAGCCTGAGGCAAGAGTAGAGGCGGAGCGGTGTGACAGGCCTGGTTTGGCACAGTATGCGAGCAGTTCTTCCACCAATGCCGGTTTCTGGTGAGCTGGTGCCTACATGGATCCGCAGCGCTGAAAATATGCTTAGAAGTTGCGGCATTGCCGAACATGTTCACGGTGATATTATTATGCCGTTTTTTGAACGGGAAATCTCGGACATTAGTAGCACGCCGAGCTGAGCAGCGAGTCTTTTCTTACGAAGAGATTCGTGACCTCTTCCTTCAGGAACTGAAGCTTACCCCCGAAAAATACAAACGCCATCTTTACACATGTCGGAAGGGAGATGAGACGTGGGGGCAGGTCGTCACTAGGCTTGAGATCCTACTTGACTTTTACCATCGTATTAGGGAGATTAAAACAATACAATACCTACGTGCGTTACTGTCTTCATACCGCGTCAAACAGCTAATGAATGAAGACATGAGGACATACGTCCTACAGAATGAGACAGCAGAGTGGCTCAGGCGTCAGTGTCTAGCGAAGCTTGCGCAAAAATATGACGAGAGCACAGACAGCAGAATATGGGGCAAAACCAACGCCGCTAAATCAAAGGGAGGGGAATCGTTTAACCACCACGCGGTGGATCGGCCAGCGCAAAGAAACGGGAAGACGACGCTCCGATGCTATGCTTTGCGGAAAAGCGGACAATATCAATGGCAATGCCCGCAAACGGCACCGAAAACATCGGCAGCAGAGGGGGCGTTGGGGGGGCCAGAAGTACACCCGCCTGAAAGGTTGACGGCGAGGACAGTGTGCGAACCTATTACAGGAAACAAACCTACTGTCACAGACATGATTAGTAGATCAGGATTAAAATAGATCAAGTTATTAGGCGGGGGGAGTACGTTTAAGGTGTGTCTAGATTCAGGATCTGGCATAACTGTTCTCAGAGAGGAGGTAATTTCCGCTCTAGCTAAACACCAGTGAACAGAAAAAGTATGCCTGAGAGGAGCATTTCGGCATGCTGTTCAGGCTGACCTGATGTACGTCCCATTGGGGCCGAACAATCCCAAAAGTGGTACTGCCCCTGAGCTGGTTGAACTGTGTGCCATCTCAAATAAACTTGCAAGAGTACATGCTCTACTAACGACAAGCGCTTTAGAGAAACTCAAGCAGATTCAAGTAGGGTCGGTAGAATCAGCGGTTCATGTAGTAATGACGGAGCAAGTTATCATTGTTGCGGTTGATCGTAAAGATGAAATGTAAGCAGATGAGATGCCAGAGCTGCCAAATACAAAGGTTTCATTTGCCGAGGCGACGATGCAAGTACAGTCTTCAGGTAGTGAGACCAGGGGCAAAATGTCTGTAAGGAAACGACGAAAAGAAAGCTGAATGCGGATGAGATGCGAGCATGAACCATACAGTGAGCGGAGTATGTTCATAGGACAGAAAACAAGTGAGTGCATTCGGAGAGCATAATTTTTGCTGACAATAACTTTCGTTCTGAGTTTTGTAATGTCAATAGGCCTTGTAATGAACCTGGAAAGATGTTCAGTCCCACAAACGCAGATCAGCTACCCCGACCACATTGTTGACAGTTGTCACTAATCTAAGCTCGATAGGTTAGGGGCGGTTGCGCAACTTAACACTCCGTTGGCTAAGCGAGAGCTGTACAGTGTGAGGGCTCATGTAAAATATTACCGAAAACAGATACCCGCACACTCAGTGTTAATGAGCCCATTTGCGCACCTTACGAACCACTTTGCACCAAATTTCCTAGGGAGCGCGAAGGGTAAAAATTATTTGAATGCTGTTACGCTGGCTCTGATGATCGTAATCAAGACAAGCGCCCGGCATCTGAGAAACGAGATAGCATTAGTAACAGGTACCTTAAAAAGGTGGATCGGGTCCCATGTTGCTCAAGAGAAAAACGGAGGAAAGAGACAAATCATCTTTCTCAGAAATAGTATCAGTCCTCAGCAACTACATTGGTTGCCGAGTAAAAGAGCGGCGTTATGTGGACACTCAGCCCGCCGGACATGCGGCTCGATGGTGCTAGAGTTAAGGTAGTAACGGCACGTAGCCCGTCCGCGTACCTGACCCGCTTTATGTGATCTGGTGCTCGCCTGACCCGTTGGGCTTTGGAGTTACAGCAGGACATCTCTTTTTTTTTGTCACATAAAGGGGTGTCTTTATAAGTGCACTGATGCCTTGTCGCGATTAGACAGCGGAGATGGGTAAAGTAAGCTGTGGGACACGGGCGAAAGGTTTTTTTCTTTTCTTTTTGCTATTACTACAAAATGGTCGTGTTGTGAAGTAGTAGTATAACAGTTTGTTGTATTTAGGCAAGTAACAAGAGCATCATGTCTGAATATTCATTAACTGCCATGGTGCACCAAGGAATGTAAGGGACAGGGTCCAACCTTTGAGTTACAATAAGACCAGTGCGCGGGTGTGACTATTGAAGGGCGTTTTTCTTCATTTTTTATTTCCGAGTGTGTGCCCATCCTCGTGGTCTCCTGCGAGACTTTGTGCGTTTGTGTGGCCACAAACATTTATGAAGGAGACACTTGTGTGATAGTGCTTTGTAACGATGCAATGACGTTACAGTGAATCCCTTGTAACATGTTTTTGTTGTTGTTTTAGTTACCTTCGTATGATGTATACGCGCAACTCGAAGTGTCGCAGTGTGTCTAGTGTGATCCCTTTCTCCCCATACTGCTTTTGTATGTAAAACAAGCGTACATACAACATTCTTGAGTAGAAAGGAGCTACATTTGGGGCACGCGAAGAATGGCCAGTTGGTAGATGGTGCCCGATGAAAAGGAAAGGTAATAAAAAAGCAAGCCGTTCTCCTCAGAAGGCGTCTTTGTTGTCAAACTCCGTGAGTCTTTGTTCATCACACCTTATGCTGGGGAGTCACCTGCACGGTGGTAGCGCTCTCACGCTGAGCCAGACTGAAAAATAAGTGGTCGCTGTCGCAACACCGCTCCCGACAAGATAACGTGGCGCCATGCTGTAATACTACGTGTGGATATTTATTGCAGAATCGTGTCTAGTAACGCCAGACGACTGGCCATCTGGACAGGCTTGTCGCACGAAAGTATTTTCTAAGCTGTATATCAACGAAATGACGGCGTTCTTTTTAGCTGATGCTCGGAGGACAGTGAAGTGTGGGAACGCAAAGGCGGAGGCCCGTCTCTTAGGAAACGGGAGTTGTTTGCTGCATTGGTAGAGCATCGAGTAGGGGTTCGTTCCATGAGGCTGTCCCAGATGAGACGGGAGGTATTTAATGAAGAGAAATGGAGAAAGAGGAGCTTGGTGCTCGAGAACGACATCGGGAAGCGGGGACAGATGTCATGCTTAGCGCGGAATCTCATCCGAGGTTGATCCTACGTTGAGGGGCACAGAAGTTGTGCTTAGCGCAGACTTTGATCCAAAGTTGATAATACATCGATATGTTTGTGGTATTATGTGGAGTACATGAAGGGCTCGGCAAGTAACGCCTACGTTAAATTAGTCCAGTGCCTACTGTGCGGTCAGTTTAGTAGTCACCCCCGCCTTTGTAAATAAGTGTCAGTGTGTAAATAAACAGAAGTTTGCTAGGAAGTGCGCAACCGGGCCTGTCTTTCAACATGTTGTGGTGGCCATCTGAACCATCGGGATTTTTTCCATCATCACAATTTCGACTAAAGCCCTCACAAACAGAAAGCTAGATTTTATATGATCCTGAAACCCAGACGTACAACGCACATGACAAGTTTAGGGCAAGGTAGAATGTGATGATCATAGTCTGGTGGGGGTAGCCCTCAATGTTAGAAGCTCAAGAGCAAGTTAATTTATTTATTCAAAATATCTCACACGCCAATATAAGGATATTAGGAGAGCCATCAGTGATTGCAAGACAGATAAAAAATACAAGAAAAACTACAGAACAAAGCCTACAAATGGCAAGGGGCAACAATGTTACACAGTAATAACATGTAAAAAAATCGGATTATCACTGAAAATTCACTCAAACTTTCACAATTACTGTCAGATACATTGTGAATCAAAAGACGGTAATTCGAATATGCCATAGCCTAGGCTGTAATGATGACCTGATTGCCTGCGTGTCGGCATGAGTGCATATAAAACTAAGTGCGCTGTGAATGCGCTGAGATGTGCACACAGGAGGATGAAGCCGCACTGAAATTCATCGCAATAATCTATCGGTGAAATAGACATATAAGAGCACTGATGTGACTGTGCCATGCCATGCATAGTTTCTAAAATTAACTAGAGGGGACTCTGACACTGCGATTGTTCAGCGACCCTTGGAATAATGGGTAGTACACAGGTTTTCCAACTTTTCGTGCTTGCGGGTGGCGAACCCCACTGTGGCTTCATTTATTGCTGGTTTCGGTAACGTTTAGAAGAAAATAATGAACTCTCTTGAACTACGTGGCCACATTTGAAATGGTAAGTCTAGAAAAATAAGTTGGTAAAGTGCACTGACTGAATATTTGCTGATTTTTTGTGAGAAATGAGCTCCGAGCTACACGAATACACACCAAGACAGAAGTATGAAGATTAGACAAATCCGTGTACTAGCCATCATTTCCATACTCGCTGAATGGCTGTGCATTGCAGTTCCCATAGATACTAGTGGCAGAGTTTCCTCTAGTGTATATTTAGAAAACTCTATGGTGTCCTGTCAGCGTCAAGGTCATAATTTATAGTATGTGAATCTGCCTGTCCTATTCCTAATGGCTTCCAACATATTGACTAGATAATCTCGTTATGGTAACCATGTGGAAGAAGCATACTCTTGATGTTGGTAAAGATAAGATATGGTAATGCATATACATTGGAAGATACATTGCACAAGTTTGTGTTGAGGTAACCTGCAGATTGAGAAGCTTCTGCTGAAGTAGCTGCTTCACGCCGTAGTATATAAATAATCTGATGAAAGGTAAACACAGATATTTAATTGTATAAAGGGGCAGTTCCAATAATGGTGTTTGTTACAATTTGTGTAGAAGATGAGGAGCGACGTTATCATCACTGGGGAAATTAGATCACTGTTCGGAATAAAGATTTTGACGGGTGCGCTTCGCCATAGGCTTGGCGGCTAGTTCCTTTCCTCAACATTTTGCTGCCGTGAAACCCGGGAAGAAGGACCTTCGGAGGTGAGACGAAGCGGCTTTCAAGAACGTCGACCGCAGTCGAAACTCGACGACTTTTGTAAAGCCACCGTTGGTTGAAGCTTATGTGTGACCTAACCCTGTCCGTGACCCAGACCGTAGGGTGTGACATGTCGACGATGCTCGGAGCTTCGTCATGCGGTGCTGGTAGGACGGAGATGCCTATTGCGCCTCGGTGCGTGGCCGGCCAGTGATTTGCTACATTTTCTGACACTTGGCCGGATCATGGAGATCCTCATCGAAAGGTGTAGTCAATTACGAAAGACCGTCACCGAAGCCATCGCCAGCATCAATAGTCTCCCGCATCTAGATCGCCCCCAAATAAGTGATATGCGGAATATTCACCAAGTTTTGACCGACCAGTTTGAGCTTCTCAAAGGAATTGATAAACAGATGGAAGACATTGTAGATTTTGGCCGCAGTCATGGTGGATATTGGCAGTGACAGCGGCGGCATATGCACGTCATCTGTTCAACTTGTCTGGCTTTTTTGCAGAGGCTTTTGCTTCATCTTATACTTTACTGCGACTGCTACGTGAATTCCGTCAATTGCCTGAGTGAGATGTAACCACGGCTTATCTCTTCTGTCTCGGGGGCGGTGTTTTTCATCGTACAAATATGTTCACTTTGGCAGTGACAGCGGCGACGTACGCAAGTCATCTAATCAACTTGTCTGGATTTTTTGCAGAGACTGTTGCTTCATCTTATATTTGACTGTGACTGCTACGTCAATCCCGCCATCTGCCTGAGTGAGCTGTAACCACGGATTATCTCTTATGTCTCGGGGGCAGTGTTTTTCATCGTACAGCTGGGTTCACTTTGGCAGTGACAGCGGCGACGTACGCACGTCATCTAATTAATTTGTCTGGATTTTTAGAAGAGACTGTTGCTTCATCCTATACTTGTAAGAATACCTGGCTTGGGCCAATTTAGAAGAATACAAGTTTCCTGACCAACTCACCACTGCTTCTTTTTGGCTTACCAGGACTGTGACTACTACGTGAATCCCGCCAGTTGCCTTAGTAAACTGTAACAACGGCTCATCTCTTCTTTCACGGGGGCGGTGTTTTTTATCGTACAGCTCGGTTCACTTTGGCAGTGACAGCGGTGACTTACGCATGTCATCTAATCAGCTTGTCTAGATTTTTTGCAGGTTGGTGGCATTCCTTACGCTGCGCTCTTGCGCAGTTCATTTCCTGTCGTCTCTGTTGCTGCCACGAATGTTCTTGTGCATTGTATATGTGTTAAGTGTTACCTCTAGACTATGGCGCTTTCAATTGCTGAAAGCTTGTGCGATGTAACGAAGCCTGTTGCCTAAAAGCTGACAGGTACTATTAGGGAAGTGGCTAAGGTGTTGACTGACCTATCATTTAAGCTTGAGGCGTTTGTGAAGGACATAAGAAGTGACATTAGCGGAGTTGCGAGCTAAAATGCTGAAATTCACCGTTAAATTGGAATCATTCGTGACTCCAATAGCTTCAAAAACGAAGGTTTTGAACAGTTTAACAAGGATGTCGAAGTTTTCCGTCGCAAACTCGCTGTGGTCGCGGCTGAGAGTCAACGATGTGAACAAGAAAACGAGCAACTAAAAAGTGAGCGGAGAGAAGTAAGGAGAGAAAGGGCAGAGATGAAACAGTACAGTCAAAACATGAACCTGGAAGTGAAGGGGCTGCCTTTGGTCGCTAATGAAAATTTGAAAAAAAGTGTGGGAGAGATTGCCTTGTGCCTGAATGCAGGTATAACTGAAAATGACCTTGATGTTGCACATCGTGTTCCTACTAAGGATAACAACAAACCAAATGCCGTCATAAAGTTCACGACTCGATCTGCACGAGACAGAATATCTCTGCAGCGCGACACGCCCGGTTAAACACTGCCACTCAGGGCTTTGAGATGAACAGTCCTATTTATAATAATGAACACCTGTGCACTGAGAATAAGTGACTGCTGGGCAAAGCTAGGCAACTGAGGCGTGAAAAAGAATGGAAGTTTGTTTGGGTGGCACAGGGGAAGGTTCTCAAGCGCAAATCCAAGCAATCGCCTGTTCTACATATTGCCTGTGATGCTGACCTGGACAAAGTTACATAAGTGTCCTGTATTCATGATTGGATTCACTCTCCCTGTGCTCAATGGTGAAATGGAGCTTAGGCATACAAATTTTTGGGCTTTCTGTGACTGGTTTCTGTAATGTGCCACTGCATATTTACAAGCATGTTTATTCGACATGCTAATTATATTTGCTGATACTTTGCAGATTTCTGATTATCTTTTATTCGTGATTTACGTGTGCAATAGTTTACCCGTATAAACAAAGCTCAATTACTATTAACTAGGCTAGGCTTTTTCAATAGTACCGTTTACTTACGCCTTACAGCTTGCACTGCACCATGCTTAAGTTCATGTATTTATCCTTGTGATAGGGTTGTTGTGAGTACTAGCCTTAAAGTGCTCAGCTTTGAAACAACGCCGTCAGAAATTGTTTTTTGTACATATGTTGTTGACCTTATGTTCCGGCCACCTTTCTTTACAAGTTTGGCTCCAAAATGGCTGTCAAGTGTATTAGCCCTTGTGAAATAACTGCAATTATGGCGAATAGGAGTGTATCAACTTTAAGCTTTTGACATTTGTATACTCAGTCAGCGCTTTCTAAAGATGGTGAATTCTGCAGTTTTATAGATGAATGCTTTTATAGATGCATTTTATAGATGAATTCTGCAATTTTATAGATGAATGCTAAGTGAAACTTGGTACTCTAATGATGCTGATGTTATGAGTATTGATTATATAAAGTGGTTCACATGAATAGAGAAAGACGGGGTGGTGGTGTATGCATATATGTTGAAGCTAGTATCACGTATGAGTATGTTGATGATTGATCTCAAAGCTGCGAAGATTTTGAAGTGTTGTGCTTGAAATCTGAAAAAACTTTCATTACTGTTGTGTACAGATCACCTCACGGCAGCATCAATTATTTTTTTCACTTCCTATATGAATATCCTAGGGTTGCAAATGAAAACAAATATACCTTAGTATTTGGAGGGGATGTGAACATTGACATGATCATATCATCTAACAAACGAACAGAATTTTCCAACCTGCTTCTTTCATACAATCTCTCAATTGTTATAGCTACACCAACTCGCGTTACAGCCACTACAGTGACTTTGAATAATTTATTTATAACAAACACTGTTGATATACTACATTATGGTACGATTAGTGTTACAATTAGGGATCAATTGCCAATCTATTTGATTACTAATGTACAAACTAAACAAAATCACTCAGAAGAAAGGCATATATACTTTCAAGACATCAATACACGGTCTCTTGCTCTCTGAAGAATTAGGCTTGTTAAGTTGGAAAGTCATACTCTCTTCTTCTTCACCTGAAAAGGCTTATGATCACTTCAGTGATACTTTGTGCTCAGTATATCATTACCATTTTCCTTATAAACTAGCAAAAAAACCAAAAGAAGCTCGCAAACCATGGGTTTCTTTTAAGCTACTTCAGTTGATAAAGTGAAAGAATGATTTGTATCATTCATTCTTTTCAACGCGTGACCTTCATGTTTTGAAAAAGTTTAAAACATTCCGTAATCACTTGACTAAGTTGCTTAAACAGGCAAAACATGACTATTATTATTTCATGTTTGACGGCATTGTGGATGCAAAGCAGATGTGGAATGAGCTTAAATCCTTCTTGTCATGATCGCGGCCCGCCTCTACTGCTATTGAGCTTAAAGGAGGAAACGAGAGCTTTAAAAATGAAGCCCTAGCAAATAAATTTATCAAATATTTTCTATCATTGCTGAAAGCACTTATGATCAAGATGCATTGACATATTTACCAAACACCATCACACATTCATTGTATCTATTTGAAACCGATGATAATGAAGTTCTAAACATGTTTAAAAATTTCAGGCGAAGCAAAAGTGAGGATGTGAATGGGCTAAAGTCCGAATCAATCTTTCATGTTATCGACCTGATCACACCTTGCCTCACTGACATTTAAAACTTGGAATTAACATCTGGCATTTTTCCACAACGAATGAAAGTTGCAAGAGTAACTGTCGTACACAAAGGTGGTAAAAAAGTTAATTTAGGCAATTGCCGACGAATATCGATTCTTCTTTTGTTTTCTAAAGATTAAAAAAAATATTCTACTCAGATTGACCTCTAATTTGACAAGCATTCCATAATAACATCATCATAACACGGATTCAGATCAGGCTGTTCAACCGAAACTGATCTTTTTAAGCAAAAAGAAATAATTTTGAGCAGCATTGAGGCTAAGAAACTAACTCTGGAAGTGTTTGTAGATTTCTCAAAAGCTTTTGATACAATAAATCATGTAACCCTATTAGATAAGTTAAATTATTACGGCATACGCGGAATTACCGTAGATTTATTTAGAAGTTACATAACCGATAGAAAGAAATGCGTATCAATAAATAGACATTACTCTTCGTTAAAACCAATTGAGCAGGGTGTGCCTCAGGGCAGCATACTAGGCCCACGTTTATTTGTTTCTTATATAAATGACATTGTGATTGTCGATGATCCAGCTAGCTACGTTATCTACACGGATGACACCAGTTTTTTCGTTTCAGGAACTAAGGATGATGAACGTATACATCTGGCTAATGAAATATTAAGAAAAATAAATAATTGGTCGGTGAAAAACTCACTTCAGCTCAATTGGTCGAAGACAAAAGCATTACTCTTTAGAGCAAAATCTACGCCTTGCGATCACACAAAGTGTCATACGCTAAATGACTCTAAAGTATTACTTTATACGTCGGCTAAAACATTGGTGTCAGCTTTCACGAACTGGCAACTTGGAACAACCATACTAATCACTTGAAATCTAAGCTCTACAAGGCCTTAGGTATCCTGTGCGGATGCCAGAAACTTTTACCAATACAATAGAAACTCATTCTATATAATGCAATCTTTGCTTCACATCGGTGCTGTTGTCACCTCGTTTGGTCAAACAGCACTAAACAATCATTAGAAAATTTAGTCACACTACAGAAGTAAGTCCTACGGGCTATTGCTGATGAACCCTATAATGAGCACACGCGTGACCTATTTTTCAAATTCAATATAATCCGAGTTGACCACTTTTATGATTATCCGCTTATAAGTTATTTTAAACAAGAAACAATTAAGGGCAGTCCTCATATGATTAACATTGCTAACTTGTCAATAAATTAATCATATCGCATAAACCGACACACCGAACATTGGGCAGTTCCACGACCACGCACAAGCTACGGTTTTCAAACACTTTCCTACCACCTTCCTGCAATACTAAACAAATATAAATTAAGTGACGACAACATTCGTCATATTTTCAAAAATAAAATGCTTCAACTGATTTTATAAACACCAATGTTTGTTGTTTATGATTGTGTCTGTTAAGAATGTTTGTTTCGTACTTTTTAGCTTCTTCTCTTTTCGCTTTGCTTTATGTATTTCTATTGTACAATTGTGACAAATAAGAATGCTTGTTAATGTTTGCTGCTGCTGTTTTTGTTCTGTGAGGTGGGACTAGTGAAGCTGCCTACATGCAGCCTCTATTCCACCATCCTTATTGTTTAATCATGTTTTGATATATGTGGCAATATAGTTCACTTTTCTTCACTTCACTTAGAAGCCGAAATGGAGGAAGTCGTTGTTTATGTGCGTAAGATTATTCTGGCAAAAGTCAAAGCTGAATATAAGATCAGATATGCGCTAAACGCTCGGCAGGCTCACTTAAAGAAGATAAAGCAAATGATCAGAACAAAGCTGCAAGCGGCAGTGCTCTCTTCGCATAAGGAGGAACCTACTAGTTAATGCTTTATCGACTGCGATATTGCCACACAAAACGTTTATGGCTCATCCTCACAAGAGATAGAACAGTGTGCTGGAAGAAGAGAAACCAACGTTTTTACTACAGAGAATACAACACGGAGGACCACCAATGAAAAACAATCTGAATTTCTAGAGACCTATTCGATGCCTTCAGAGGCCTCGTCAACATTCAATGCCGGTCAACTTAACATGAGAGTGGCTGCTCGGGTGTGTGTGGACGAACAGATTTCCACGATCAAATGGCGTGATGTCTTTGGAAATTCAGGAGACATTGCAGAATACACCAAGAATAACTACTTACTGCGGTTGGCAATGTCCACTGTGAGGCAGTCCTCAATGCCGTGCTTACATGTTACCGGAGGAATCAAATTACAGCCACAGACAAGCGGAAGAAAATAGAAGACGAAATGGAAAGGCCGTGAGAAAACAGAAGCCTACTGCCTGTAAAGCTCATCACAGTAGCTCTGCAAGAAAACTTGGGCATCGCTGTCGATGCCCAAGGCTAAATTCACAGCAGCGAATGATGCAACCCAAGCCGTGGCGGATGAAGGAGGCAGGTGCTCACCAGGTAAATTCAGCTAAGACGAGAAGGCCACGGAAGAGGCTCCCCAAAAAAGGCAACCTACAATCTTCATGTAAGAGCCTTCATTGGGAGTTTAGATACCAAGAAAACCTGCTCAGCGACAACAGAGGTCCACCGATGTCAACGCACTCAATAGTACGAACGTGGCACAAGCACCGAAAACACCCCTGGAAGATTAAGTGCAGAAGAAGACCCGGATGAAATTACTAGGACTGACATGGAACTCTTGATAGTACTGACGAACATTTTGTACTCGGAACTCATGTGAGCGTTCACTTTTGTTTGTCGTCAGGTGCCACAGTGAGGGCGCGGAGGATGTTACAAGTTGTGTAGAAGACGAGGAGCGACGTTGTCATCATCGGCAGAATCAGATCACTGTACGAAGATGTCGACGGGTGGGCTTCGCCGTGGGATGGCGACTATATTTCGTTTCCTCAACATTATTGTTAATAGTGCAATGAGTGAGTTCTGTCGAGTTATACTCTACCTGAACATCAGATTAAAGACATTTGATAAACGAAATGATGATGAAAAAGAGAAAGAAAAACTAGCCCATAAATTAACACTGCGATAGGTGATACACTTCACTCCAAAAAAAAAGAGCGAGAAGGGAAAACGGGCTCCGTTTCTCCTTCGGCACAGCGACTTTCTCCCTTTCGGGCGCTTTACCCGTCGCACCCTCTCGCGGCAAGCACCAAAGGAGCAACGTTCCTCCTTTAGCATTCAAGTTTCTCCTCAATCACGGGGGTCTTGCGCGCGCGCATGCGCACGCCAAGCCTAGCCAGCCGCGGCCAGTCGCGAGCGATTGCTTTCACCTAAGATAGATGTAATCAATGCAGGAGTGTGACGTTTTTTTGTTTTATTGGTGCAGAGTAAAAGCCTCTCTTTTTTTATCATCAGGCACTCGCAGGATGCTCCGCACACTTTCATGTGTGTCTGGTGTTGTTCCATACTACAAAGTTCTCACGAATACGAGGAGCTCTGCTTCCCAAGTAGTCTTGCTTTATCGATTACCTTAGAGTGTACAAAAATAATACATTTCTTGGTGTCGACATACTTGGTAAGCCCACGCATTTTTAGTTTCGCACGGCAACAACAGCACTCATGAATTCAATGAGGCTCACAAAAAAGCATCACACTTAATTTTTCAACATTCTAGAAAACCTGATACCCTCTACAGTCCATGCGGGAAAGCACGATCATATACATTTGATAGAGTTATGCGTGCCACTACCGTCATATGGATGTTTTTTTGCAATTTACCCCCATTCGAATACGGCCGCCGTGGCCGGAAGTCGCATCCGCGTCCTCCAGCGTAGTCACACGGCACCCAATAAGACTATGCTACGACGGCAGGTGAAAGCACAATGGGAAACAGGCTGGGAAGTTTCACCGAGCGTTTATTCCCCAGACTATGTTACGATCATACGAACCGTTTTAAATTGGTGATTCAGTCAGTTAAACCAAATTCTCAATCGCATGCGTTTTGAATTGCCCATGCCAGCACTGAGAGGAAAGACGGAATTATGCACGCGTGCAGTATGCCTTTCTCGTCATGATTCTCCTTTGTCGTGGGAAACTCAACACAAAATGCACTTCTAGTATTAGCTGTGCACAGCACGTAAGTACTAACACTCACCTTTGTGAAAAGAGTATTCCAAATCCAGAGTAATAACCACCACTGTTGCAGGGCTGACAACAAAATTGTAGCACGCACTATGACTGCAATTTGACGCGCGAGGCGAATCGCGAGAGGCATCTGAAACAGAAAAGTATGTAGGCGCAGCATGCCATAACGTTATAGTAATGTTGCGCACAGCAGCGATAGTTCATCCACTCAAGTAATAGAGCTGCCGCGACGCCAACAGCCACTGCCTTCGCTCACGAAATAATACCATCAGATGCGAGGTCATCTGATATTTCTCTCGCAAGACCCGCGTTGTAACGTACGTATACATTGCTTGGATGGTCGTCACCGCATCAAAAACATTGTCATTGAAAGGCTAGCGGTGTACTGTATGCATGGCTAACGGTCACACTTGTCGTAAGCACGTAAAATAATATAAGTAAACGTTAGCACGAAACAACTAAACGAGGTCGACGTTACCACAGAACACCTACCACGACGGAGACTAAGTCTGGTCTGCATGCTGCGCCCTCTCCGACTAACAAGAACAAGAATGAAAAAAGACGTGACCTCCGAAATGGCTAGCGCGCGGCAAGCGTTTGCAATTTCGGAGGCTTCACGAAAAAGAAAATAACTGTGGCTGTGGTCGAGAGATGGTGCAGCGTTTGGAATGCCATGGGCATTCTATGCATGGCTGGGGGGTATTCGCTTCCGTGAAAACCAGATAAGCTCTAGTAATTATTGCGTTCATTATTGTGCAACGGTTGATAAACCTCCGTTTGAGCATCAGATAAAATATATTACGTGTGCGCAGGTTGTGGCATTGCCACAAATCTTGAAAGAAGTGTAAGGAAACCTACTTGTAACTTGTGCCACTATGGTCAGTGAAAATTTTTTGCTATATAAAGCTTGTCCGCTTTCGTGGTAGGGTGTGAGTAAACACGTCAAAGTGTGTGCCGCTGTTGTGAATGGTTGATTGTGTTCTTGTTCATTGCGTTCACCCTATATGCGTACTAAGCGTAGTATGTATCTATGTGTAGCTAGATGCATTGCATCAGCACATATTAGGCGTCCAGTGTCAGTGAGTAATCCTAAATGGGCTGAGGCGTAAACTAACCGCAAGGGAGCCGTGGTGGTGGGTATGACAACGTGCGTCGCCACAGGCGACTTTTTTTAAGTATCGTTCAGTTTCTCCAGATGACGCCAGCTACCACCTACTTCACGGCTATGACGCTCTCGCACCTCTAGCTACTTACATAACGTTGAACATCTATCTATCAAAGCTGCCTTACTAAGTCGGAATGGTTTCGCTGCGATCGAGTTTATAGTTTTGAGGCACATCTCGTGACCTGCGGCCCCGTAAACGCATAGATAACGTCGCTACACTATGTGAATCTGCGAGAAATGACTACAGCAAGCCTAGCATGCCCTCTTCAGGTGAGGACTCTGCAGTATCTGTGTCTTTCGGTGAGAATGTCGCCTCGCTGACCGAATGAAACCTGCTTGCTTCGTCGTTATCTTTCACGATGTTTTCATCGCCACAGGTTTGTCCTCTTGTTCCTATAATCATTTCGTTCGATATCAAGCTCAGCGGGACCGTTTTTTGTAACTTTCAGTGCCGTGTACTCCTTATCAGTCGAGAATCGTTGCATTTGCTAAGACGATTTGTTTCGCTAACCTGGGGGCAGCCATGCTGATTTTCATAGGGAGGAACATGTTTCTCAGTGACGAAGGGAGCAACGCTTCTCTATTTAAAGATGAACATAGGGGACATCATCGTTCCTCCCTAAATGGAGAGAACGTCACTCCAATTTTAAGACTGTTGTTGTCTTGTAACTAAGTCAAGGATGAAAGATCAGCGGGCGTGTCCTTGAAGGGGCCCTGCTACACTTTTTTTAGCATTGTCAGAAAACACTGCTGATTGGTAGCCACAGCTCCCGAGAGCACATGATTCAAACAATAGAGCGCAGCATGCAGTCTGAAATTCATAGTCTATTCTCAAAATCAGCCAGAAATCGCTCCCTCGGCTCTGTACAAGTGATACGTAATACCTGGATTTTTGTGCCATACCTGAGTCAACAGCCTTTGGCTGATTTTAGCAGCATAGGCTATGCAAATACTTTGGCCGCTGCAACTGCTGCCATGTGCCAGCGCTTGTACTCACCATGTAAGTTGGCGTGCGTTTGAAGAAGAAAAGAAATGGCTCAAGGTCTTGACGTTTGCTGACAAAAGGGTGCATCCTTTTGCCCCCTGGTGCCCCTACCCAAGTTGCCTTCAGTGCACTCGCTTGTGCGAAAAGGAAAGTGCTTGAAGTATTCAACGAATTCCCCAAACTCCGCTTGAAATCGGCATATTGCCACATACCTTTTGTCAAGTTTTTTTATCGCCATGTTACACTATGTTCAGCGCGAACCACGCCTACGTTGTTAGAGAAGCTTCAAGGTTGATCGTGTTGTTAAGATTACGCCCTGTTAATGAACCTTTCAGATTATTTTGGAAACAACGTCGTCACTAGCGATAACACTAGAATGTTCAATGTCAAGTGTATAAATGCCGACACGCTTCGCACTTCTTAGCTGATCGACGGCCGACGCTCCATTCGCCGCTATCAGTCAAAGACTACTACTGTTGTCCGACTTACCGTTTACTGGGCAGAGGTTCGCCCAAATAAACAATTTATTATTCGACTCGCAGTGTGCTCCATTCGTTCACGTCACGACTCATGACAATATTTTTAAAAATATTTTGGCATGTGATTTGTGAGGCATCACGATCCAACAGGGCCTCTTTAGTGTATATTAGAAAGAGTAACTGGCTCAGCACACTGTCTTGGGCAACACATCACGCGATGTCGAAAACATTAGACGAGATGTAGCTGACCACCAATAATGAAAGTTTTTGTACCAAAGATGGTGGTAATGAACGCATACAAAATACAGACAATGTAGAAATGAATTGTTAATTGGTTTGAGTAACGGATGCTCAGCGAAATCCAAAAAAGGAGCAATCGGTTTGATTTCTGTCTAGATAAAGTGAATACTAGTCATGAACCTAAAGAACTGAGTGTCTCATGAATAACTTTTTCTGAAGCCATGCTGACTAAGTTAAAGTTATTTGTTATAAGCACTAAGAAACTGGCTAACTTAGTTAAAATTAGGGCAAAAGCCATTTGCTGAGACCAACTGGAGTAAATCCAGAAAAGCCCTTAGAAATACTACGATGTACTATAACACTGAAATTATGACGACATAGAGAGAACGAATGAAATGAAATGCTTTCTGTAGCAGCGATGGTGCAGAGTAGTAAAAAGCAACTAAATTATTCCCAACCGGAAAGAGCTTAATAGAGGTAACACATAATATACACAAAAATATAGTATATAGTAAAATTTGTTGAGCTAACAACGTTGGTCAATAAGAAAACAGACACTTACATAACCCCAATGCGAAAATGGGAGAGGCAGCAGCAAAAAGAAAAAAAAAAGAACGTGGCAGCGTCAAAGCAGCTAGAAGAAAATTGTTAAGGCAGAACCAAAATGCACGCATAAAATATATGCAGGGCAGTGACAGTTAAAGTGGTTGAAGACTTACCTCACTGAGCCATAGACCACCTGACTAGAGTAACCTGACTGAGCCGATATTTCACAGCACGTCGTTATCAATGCTAGAGCTTTTTCGCTTTCCACCGCTAGTCGTGGCAGAACGAGAAAACACGCATTGTCAATATTGGGAAACTCTGTGTCGTCAATAGTAGCAGATGCCATAAACATTACAAAACATGGAGGTTTATAAAACAAGCAACCACGCATTGTGAACACACCGTATCAAGGCGCCCGCGTTGTTTTTTGTGCTGATTTATCTTGACTCAGGTTCTGTCTATTTTGCCTCCGAAATTTGTGTAAGTATACAAAACTCAGTTCTTTTATGTTACGCATACATGTTTGAAATGCTAATCAAAATTATGAATACTATCAGGTGATAAATTAGGACGTTTTTAAAGACTATTGTGAACGTTAGCAGGTGAAAGCTTGAAAGTCTGAAAATAATATGATTGGCATCATCATCGACATCGACTGCAAAGTGCACAAAATATGGCGGTATGTAAATACGGCATCTGCGTACGCTCACGGAAGACTCATGTGGCGTTTGCAATGACAAATTTGCAGTTTTTTTCGTGATTTATGGTACAGAAATACGCTTCTGATAACCAGGTGATGTTTACCTCGAGTGTGAAAATGAACAAGCATTTGTACAAGCTGATTTCATAGTATGGAGAGAGCCCCAAGTAGTGTTGAAACCAGTAGAACAGGTTTGTGCTTGTTTTGCTTTCAGTAACCAACTGCTGCCCTGTTTCCCGAATAACGACAAAGGCTGCAGACTGCAGAATCCTAGGGTGCGCTGCAGACGTATTTAATGTGCAGAATTAACTCTGATTTTTATAAAGTAAGTTAAAAGATAGACGTCTATCTTGTGCCACACGAAAGTTGTAAAAGGTGCCAAAAAATCGGGACGCTTTTACACAAAAATTGAAGTGATCATTAAAAACGTGTTGGGTGACCCTGTTGCGTTACCTAAAAACAGTGCTGCCGATCGCTCCCTGAAGTAAACCTCCGTTGATTCTCGCCAATATTGTGTTTGAAATATTTGCGGCTACCTCTGTTCGTTGCAAAGCTGGATTAAAAACTCGATTTTGGTACTGCGCAACATGTTACCTTGATGTGTTTGTAGTTCAGTAGTCGCTGTTTTCTAAAGTAACTCGTGCAAGTGCTTTCGTATGTTCCGTCTTGTACCAGGCGACAAAATTTCATTGTCAACAGCATCAGGGACGTTATCTGATGGCTGCGCTGTATTAGTTCCCGCAGTTTTTGGCACTTATTGGTCGAGCAGCATGATCACAAAAAAATTATGCAAAGATATTCCGTTTACACACGCTGAAAAATCCGCAGTTATGGTGCTTGCACTACTGTGAATATTGTCGCTCGTATCACTTTAACTACTTCAAAGGGTTGGGGGCAAGTGATGTTTCGCAATGTACCGAATTCGGTGGCGTTATCAATTAATTACCAAGCGTAGTGAAGTGTGCTAGTAACTTTTTGCTCCTTGAAATTGCGAATTTCTACAGGATGTGCGAAATGGGGAAAGCCAAAATGTTGTATGAAACGTCGGAAATGATAACAAAGACTGACAAGGCTTCAGATGTCTCGGTACTTTATTTTGTTTTGTGAGTGAACTATTACACAAATAAGATCAACTAGTTTAGACAAAAGTACACCAAAAGCATCACAAGTATTTATTCTCCATGCCAAAGGCAAACACGTAATAAGGTGCAACCCTCCGTCAAATATAATCTGATAGAAACAGCAAGCCCACTTCTCATACGTGTCATTTTTTGGACACCATTGCTATGGAGCGTCAGAGATGCACAAGACCTGGAAGGAGAAGGCGCTCGGTGGTCTCTCATGCAGTCTCTGATTGCAGTAGATGTATGCTGAGCGTTGCGCCAGTTTGTTTGTCATGCTCAACTGGTCCTGTGTGTTATGGGAATGATGAAATGACCAAGCCAGTCGACATAAAAACACAAAAATAATATTTCGAGAAGATATTTATTGTTAAATTGCATCATATATATCATAGTGAAGAGAATTCGGTCTCCGATTCTGGTAATGATGTGAGCTTGTGCCTTTTACACAGAGAAAGATGTCACCGAAAGATAGCGGCTTTATTTGGGCGCCGGATGGAACTAACAGGCACGTTGCACATGCAGCAACATATAAAACACACTCCAATTTAGTGTCTGTTCACGCAGCGACAGCACACTAACTCGCGGCACGTCTGCCGTGCAGCGACGCTGTCACCGTAGATCCTGGTGTATATGGGGACGCAGCACCAGTGCTGAGATGAACTAGCCTTGGATTGACCACACAGCCACCGTCCGCGAACATTGGTCCTATCCAGGCAACTCAAGCTGGAGCTATTGCAGTCTAGCACATGCATTGCTTATCGGCACCTAATATGTTCAGCTACGGACAAATTGGGAAGCTAAGTGAGGTTGCTTGTATGCAAGTGTTCAGACATAACAGTAACACAGTCAGGCTCTTCAAGTCTGAAATAGCATGGGTATGAAGTGCACTGATGAAGCACAGTGTCAACACAGTATTCATTCGATGATCGTTTGTTTGATTGATGATGGTTTGTGTGAAACGTCTTTTTAAGTTTTGCGTATTTTACCTTGGTCGGCGTTTTTGTTACTTTGCACTATGTTTGTCCACGACCAGACGGGATTCCGTCGGACTCTTGACTATTAGTATACTTTATCCCTAATGAACCATGTTGTTTTTTCACTTCATGAATCAAGTCAGAAACAGACATTATAGAATGCTTCGTGTTCTTTATGAGCATGACCAAGGTCTTGCTCATAAAGGTCGAGTAAGCGTGGTAATAAGGGCTGCAGCGCGAGCACGAAGGTGCTAGAAGAGACAGACGAAAGGCGAGGCAAGGAAACCAAAGAGGACAACATGAGCGCTCTTTGGTTTTCTTGCCTCGCCTTTCATCTGTTTCTTATAGCACCTTCGTGCTCGCGCTGCAGCCCTTAGTACAATGAATTCAAACCAACTAGCCCAAATAGCCGTTCTTCTTCGAGTGAACAATCTACTTGATAGAATATATCAGTGAGTACGAAAATATTCGCATCCACAGCTCATTGACCAAACTGTCTGATTACGTCTTTCGAAAATGTCCACCAGCAAGGCATGGTCAGCGATGGTCACCAGCATGATGGTCAGTGACTGCAGCAAGATGTCCTTCACAACTGACCAAATAGAATCAGTATTCATTCCATTGTTGCTTCATCCTCTTGTTATTGCGCGCTCTTAATAATTGATTGAAACCATTTTGCCCAAATATCCATGCTGCCCACTCTCTGTAATGAGAGAGTGGTTGACAAAGTGTAGGTGCTGTACCAGACTACCTTAGCGCTTATGTGTATACGTTTCGTTCTCTCTCCTGCAATCCAAGCAAAGCAGGAGGAGAAGGTAACTGCCAAAAAGGTGGGGGAGGGGTACAATGAGGCAATGGCAGACTGCAATGATGAAATGAATGGCTCATAGGTGTTCTAATGCCAGGCAGTATGGTGTGACCTGTGGCCGGCCGATGGAGATTTCTAGCAAAGGGAAGGTGTGTAGAGTGGCAATACGCAGAAGAAACTCGGGTGATACTAGAGAATGTGGTCCAAAATTTATTGTACCACATTTAAAGAGGGAAAACGCGGTTATTGGCCAGCACTACATGAGTCACATGACTTGTGTGGCCACATGGTTTGGCTACGAAAAACAGATATCATTGGACACCTAGCTCTATGCAGCGGCATAGACAGGCATCGTCAACACACTGGTGTATCGAATTGACACCCGAGGTTGCATGACACAACAATAGGAAAGAAGGTATTTCACAAAAAAAGCGTAGGGGTGTACATGTGTCGTTAAATTATGGTTGTCAGAGTTAATTGAACTTTTTTATATGGTATGACTGCACAATTATTATAGTTTGAGGACTGGTAGTTTGTAGGATGTAGAGTTTGGGATTGTTGAAGTCGTGGCCTGCTACAATAACATGTTGTGCCACTGCTTTTGGTTACTTTCTGCCGGTGTCCATGCGATGCCTATTGAATCTAACATTAGAAGCTTGTCCTGTTTTTGCAACGTACCACTGGTGACAATGAACATTCGATCTTCAACGTTTCAACTAGTAACAGTATATTTTTTTGATGTGTAATAATCAATCATTTTATTTCCTTTTGATTAGGAGGAATACAGGACTCAAAGCTTAAGAGCTTGGCGAGGTCCTAATACTGTGTCCTTGTCTCAGTGCGGTCGTTTTATTGTCGCGCTATAACTATTGTGATGCCATACCGACTAGCCCAAGCTGCCGCACCCGTTCTCAAGTCGGCAGAGCAGCAGGAATGACAGACAACCAGGTATGAAGAATATTAAACAATCTTGCACTAAAAACAGTTCAAAAAATAATACAAAATGTATAAAAGAAAGCGCTTAAAATAGAAATGGAATAGTTAAAAAGTGAATTCATGAAGTGCCACAGCTCAGCATGTAAAAATCACAATGTCTTTAGTTAAAGCATTATATTGAAGGTGTTTGCAAGTGCTACATCTTGGACGAGAACAAGGTGCTATGTGCGGGGAAGAATGAACATTTGCTTTTACATGCACTATCGTCCTGTAATTTCCTATTGCGGCGACACACAACCTTTGTCACTTTCGCAAACACCTTTCTAAGGCACTTGTAGTTAGTTAATATTGCCTATTATTTGCGAAGAATACAATTTGTTTTTGGAAGCGTTTCGTTTATTTGGCTACACCTGTTAGCGGCTGCTTAAGCTGAGCTACAGGGGCTGTTTTAGCTAGCGTTGATTTCTTAGGTTACGAGCTTTTTGTAAAACTTCTTTCAAGCATTTCGCAAGTAATTTCTTGCAATTTGTTTCCTTAAGGCTGCCTAGATTGTGGATGTAGCTGCCTTCGTCACTACAGGCTGTCTGACAAATCACCCTTACTTGCAGTACTTTGGGTGGTGACAAGTGTAATGTAGGTATTTTTGGCTGTCCGATGGTTTTTTTTAAGCGTCATCTCTCGTTTTCTACTTTCAATGGATGCCATCGTGTCTAGGAGGTTAATTTCACTGGAAGAACATTAATAGAGGATTTATTACTAGAGTAAAACTTGGTATACTGGTCAAAGAATGAGTTTAGGTCTCTTATGCCATGTTACTAAATAATAAATATGTAGAATACGTGGTCGAGATAGGCAAAAGGTTCTATTGTAGATGATTTCACCTGCTCCAAT
This sequence comes from Rhipicephalus microplus, assembly GCF_043290135.1. Lineage (NCBI taxonomy): Eukaryota > Metazoa > Arthropoda > Arachnida > Ixodida > Ixodidae > Rhipicephalus > Rhipicephalus microplus. The sequence goes on from NC_134700.1 coordinate 37,538,291, forward strand.
TCTGAGTGTCCTATAAAATAGTTCGCATAAAAAAGATTCCCATAGTGAACAGTAGTGCCAATAGTTTGTAGGTAGTAGGATGAATCAGTCAAAATAAATGCCAGGACTAATTTATTCAATGAGAAGTAAATTGCAGCATTATGTGTTTGGTAGAATGCAAGCTTTCATCTTCCCTTCTTGCCCCCCCCCCCTTTTTTTTTAAAACACACTATGTAATGGGATAATTGCACTCAGGGGTTAATGGAAGATAGCTAGCATGTATTCACTATCATAGTTACTTCGATCACTTGCAGCCGTAGGTAGCTCAGTATGCACAGAAGGATCAAATTGGTCCTTCTGTGATACCATAGAACGTAATCTTCTCGCCCTTACCGAAACCTGGCTCAATGCTGATATAAGTGACATGAACTAGAACCTGCCTTCCCTAACTTTGACATTTTTCGGCACGATCGATCAGCTAAACGTGGCGGCGGCGCACCAATAGCTACTCATGCCAGTTTACAGTGGTCAGCCATAAACCTTCCTTCCCCTCTTGAACTGCTCTTTGTACGCTGCAATTCTTTTTGCCCACCAATGATTATTGGCGTTTGTTACCACCCGCCCGACGCTGACCAATAATTTTTCATTCATCTACACGAAGCGCTTCTTTCCTTAGTATCTTCCCATCGCCAGGCATCTATTCTTTTGTTCGGGGACTTATCATTTTTTATTCATCTACACGAAGCGCTTCTTTCCTTAGTATCTTCCCATCGCCAGGCATCTATTCTTTTGTTCGGGGACTTTAAACTTCCGGCAATAGAGTGGCCAAGTCTTACTGCGACAACAGCTAGGCATATCACGGAAGCTGAGTTTGTGAACACATGCCTTACTTTTGGTTTAATACAGATTGTTACTTCTCCGACTAGAGAGACCGACAACACTTCCACGATCCTGGACCTTGTGCTTTCTTCAAACCGCGATAGCGTTACGTCCATTACCTATCGTCCCGGGCTATCTGACCACCCATTTATCTACGTTTCAGTTTAAAGCCATGTGCCAGCCCAGCCGCGAATAAAAAAAAACGATAACGCTGTAGGATAAAGGCGATTACTCTAGCATACATGCCGACCTTATAACTTCTTATGAAGAATTTTTGCCTAACTTTTTCGATCGTTCATTTGACATGAACTGGTTACTATTTAAGAATAAAATGCAGACTCTGATAGAAAAATACGTTGCCACTATATCTGTAACTGAACGACCAGCTAACCCTTTGTTTAATAATTCAGTCAAACGGCTCAAGAACAAAAAGAAACGCCAATATAAAACAGCAAACCTCAAAAATAGTGCTAGTGCTTTGGATAAATATCACCAACCTGAGAAACTTTACCTCTCGCTTTTGCCTAAAGCCACACGACCTTTTTATAGCACGTTCCTAGCTAGTATGCTACAGAAAAACGCTGACCAGTTCTGGAACATAATTAACCCGAAGCATTCAAAACCGGTCAGCTTCGTGACGCATGCAACTGTCCTATACCAACTTCTGATGTTGCCAAGAAATTAAACTCTGTTTTTCGCTCGGCGTTCACCAAAAAAACACGATACAGGTTTAGCCAATTTTCTTCTTTACGATCACCCTGTCATGCCCGGAATTAACTTTGAAGCTAATGTCATAATGAAACTGATTAAATCAGTAAAACTCACTTCTTCATCGGGTGTTGACGGCATTTTTTCAAAAACCCTAAAAGATACTTAGCACATATCTAGTGCAATGCTTTCGCTCATTTTCCAGCAATCACTATCATCTTGAGTGGTCTCAGAGGACTGGATGGTGGGAAAGATTATTCCAGTACCAAAAAAGGTAATCCATTCACTCAGAGTTGTTACCGTCCGATCTCACTCACCAGCATACCGTGTCAATTGTTGGAACACGTTATTTATTCCTACGTAACAAAATTTTTATTGTCCCAACACTTTTTCCACCCCTATCAACATAGCTTTCTAAAAGGACTCTCGTGCGACACTCAGTTAGCCTTATTTATTAACGACGTAAGTGCCAGCCTTAATAAAAATGTTCCTGTATATTCCCTATTTCTTGATTTTGAGAAGGCATTTGACAAAGTTTCACATAACAGATTATTTCTGATGCTATATCGTCTAAACCTTAATGACACTGTATTGACTTGGTTACAAAATTTAGCGAATATTGACTTGGTAAAGAGTTATATTGACTTGGTTACAAGTTAGCGAATACAAACTGCTTACTAACCGTAAGCAGTTTGTATTCGCTAATTTGCCTTCTTCTAGTTAATCTCCCGTTCTTTCAGAAGTGCGTCAAGGAACAGTTTTAGGGCCCTTACTATTTTAGTTAACATTATTGCCTTGCCAAATGTTATTAAATCTAACATACGTCTCTTTGCTGACGATTGCGTCTTATATTGTCCCATTTACTCTTGTAATGACAACTTAATTCTCCAGCGTAACCTTAGTATTATCAAGAGTTGGTGTGATATATGGCTAATGTTTTTTAATGTCTCCAAAACCTCATTACCGTATTTCCACCGCAGAATGACATACGTCCCACATCGCTACGTAATTGGCATTTCTAACGTTTGATCTGTTCAATCCTCTAATTATCTGGGTGTTTCCTTAACCCAGCATTTGACTTGGTCAACTCACAATTCCAACGTGACCAACGATGCTGATCACGTTCTTCGGTATCTGCGCCGTAATTTACGTTTTTGTTCTTCATCCGTCAAATTGCTCGCATATCAAACATTGGCCCGACCTAAACTTGAGTACGCATGCGCGATTTGGGATTTCCACCTCCCTAACTAATCTAATACACTTAAATCTGTGCAAAACCATGTGGCAAGGTTTATTTATTCGGCCAACTGCTACCACACAAGCGTCACTATACTAAAAAGCCAAGCAAACTTTCCTCTACTCGTAACAAGGAGTAAAGTTAAGCGGCTGTGCTTGTTTCATAAAATTTGTCATCCACACATTGCTACGACAGTCAATGAAGAAGTTCATCGTCACTCTGACCGCATCAACCACCCATTGGTTGTTTACCCAGGAAAGACCCTCACCTCTGCTCATCAGGATTCTTTTTCATTGAAACAGCAAAAGACTGGAATGATCTGCCAACCGACGCCGTTATCATCTCCAGCACCATTTTCACAAAGCAGTCGAAGACATTTTGTACTAAAACTCTTTACTGACCACCAGAGACATTGTTCACAATAAATGCCCACCCCTGAAGTAAAACACCTGAATAGGGGCTCTGAGGTATGATAAATAAATAAATAAATAAATAAATAAATAAATAAATAGAACGAGGTGGAGAGCAGTGATGTTTTTCGGAGTCTTTCTTAACTACATCGACGCAATTGAGGGAATCCATATCTTTGAGCGACTCCGGTGACAGCATATCCTCAAGAGTGTACGGAAATCGTAGATATGCGAGTTGACTGAATGTTTTGGACAAGCTCAAGGCGAAGTGCACGTCACAACGATTCTTTAGTCTGCAACACATAAGCAACTAGACTCCCTCAGCAACATGCTTAAAACTAATATCTGAAGATCAATAGCTAATTGGAGAATTTTTTCGTGACATGAATCATACTTCCAAGCAGAGTATGATACAGTCCTAGTGTACAAACACAACACCAAAATTATTGCTGAACTCTTAAGCAGGGGAAACCATTTTTCAAGTACACAAGCAGAAGAGGCAGAAGCAGAAAAAGAAGGTAAGCTGCTGTGTGCGGCCACCTCACAGAGCGGATGTCTCCTCGCGGCTGCTGTGTCTACGCCTAGGCTGGGTACTGGGTGGATGCCGGTTGTTTCCAAGAAACTCATTTGGCCTAAGGCTCTGCGTAGCCGCCCGTCACACGTGGCACAACCAGGAAACTCGTGGCGTTGAGGTGTTGTACTGTACTTTCCTCACTTTGTTTATCTTGCGATGCACGAGTCAGCAAGAAGTGATTTTTGTTTTTTTTTTTGACGGGTGTCTCGGCTGCCACCGAATATTAGCTAGCAGTACCGACCATCATACAACGGGGGCAAAAAGTTTGAAGCTCCCTTCCCTAGACCTATTGCGTTATTTCTGTCGGGTGTTTTTGAATGTACGCAGCGGGAGTGTTGTAATCCGCGGCTGGCTGCCGTCTGCACATCGTCAGCGCCGCTGGCCTGGAATGAGGTCGCAAGGTCGGGTGAACGAGATGCCTGGGACCTGCGCAACTGCCTGCAGTCCGGCGCCCTCGTGAGTGCTTGTCGCAGCTGGAAGACGTGTCGGCACGAATGACGGTTCGTCGCGCCAACGGCAACGTTGCTGTTACGGGACCAGTACTGAGGTGAAGTCGAGCCGGACAGTGCAGGAGTGTCGACCGGTGGCGGTGTCGTGGCAAAGACATTATAAAGAGAGATGTGATGTTATTTTTTTGTTAAAGCTTGTGTAGCTAATTTCTTTGTTTTTTCGGAATATCATTTGAATTAAGGTTAGGAAAATGTGGGGGTGCTGCCACCTTCTGTAGAGTTGTTTGCGCCGCGTGGCGCACGTGTCTCGCCCAGAACTCGCATTTCGGGGGTGACGACTACCGGGCGATAGATGGCCTTGTGTTCGGGTTGACCACCACTATCGTCATCATCATCATATGGTAGCGCCGGTGGTGACCCCTGGTGGAAGCAAGCCTTGGTGGTTGGGCGTTGAGAGAGTCTCTTCTGCGCGTGGCGGATGCAGCAAACGGTTGTCTCTAGCGTAGGTCCTCGGCGCGTGGTACCACGGCCCGCGCGTCGGGGGCCCTCGTGGCAAGTCAAGCGTTGGCGGCGCCCCCTTGCGTGTGTTATTGTGTTTGTCAAGTTTGTAGTATCGTGCAACAGTAAGATTGTTTAGCGTATGATCACGATTGATGTATCGATTTGGTGGACGATAATGATGATGATATATGGTGTTTTTTGGCGCAAGGGCCATTTGATGGCCAAAGAGTGCGAGTTCAGGGGACAAAGATAGTGGACAATGATTGTGATTAGCGGCTGTATAAGGGCCATAAAATTTCTCGCAATAAGGCGGGTAAAAACATACAAGTAATAAAATCATGACCATGCCGTGAAAGGTGTGTGTGGTGTGAATAGGTGACAAAAGTTGGTGATAATGAAAAACGATGGTGGACATGTATAGCATTAGCACAAGTACCTCACTTTTTCATACCCTTGCGTCCAAGGGCCGTGAGGCAAGTGCTTTCCTTTGTAGCCACCGCAGCAAAAACCTCTCTGGAGAGGTCGTGCTACGGAGTGCCCGGGTATATGATATGAAAATTATTAGTTTCTTTTAAAAACGCTAACAATGATTTATAACTAAAAAGCGGTTCTCTACTGACGAACATTGCAGGGTGTAAAGGTATATGTTGTCGGTAGGGTAATGGAAAGTGTTGTTTTCTTATAGTGTCCAATTGTTTGCACTGAATTAAAATGTGAAGAACTGTTAGTGCTTCACCAAATCTGTCACACAATGGTGGGTCGCCACCGGACAAAAGATAGGAGTGTGTCGTGTATGTGTGTCCTATCCTGAGTCTCGTTAGTATTACCTCTGTATGACGCGATTTTGATACTGGCAGCCAATGACCAAGGTGTGGCTTGATAACGTGTAGTTTGTTTTGTGTGTGTGTATCCCACTTGCTCTGCCAGTAGTCCCTGAGGTTTCGTTTGAGAGACGGCTTAAGATCAAGGGCTGGGATAATTATGGGTGTAGGGGCAGTGCTTTCGTGGACGGATGCAGCGAGCTGATCCGCCCTCACGTTGCCTTGGATCTCAAGGTTCCCTGGCACCCAGCACACTACAACATGTTGTTTGAGTGTGTAGAGTGTGCACAAAATGGATTAAAGGGACACAATGACCGGGTTTTTGTGTTTTTTAAGACTGTGCAGAGCCGTTACCACACTGAGGGAGTCTGTATAGATTACTGCTTTTTGTATTTGTAATTGTTTGATGTTTTTAGCTGCCACAAATATCGCGTAAGCTTCCGCTGTGAAGATACTTGTGCCTGGATGTAGAGGGCCAGCATCCGAAACGAATGGGCCGACAGCAGCGTAGGACACAGAGGAGTTGGACTTGGAGGCATCTGTAAAGAACTCAGGACGTGTGTATTTGTGTTGAAGTTCCAGGAAGTATGTTCGGATATGGGCAATAGGCGCATGTTGTGGAACTTCTATAAGGGACACATCGCAGTCTATAGTCTGCCATTGCCACGATGGCGGATATGCTACAGGAGCCATTAAAGTGTGTTCAAGTGAGACTCCAGTATCCTCGGCTAGACTTTTCAGGCGATATGAGAAGGGCTGCCTCATCGAAGGCCTGTTTTGAAACAGAATTCAGCTCGACAAATCATTAGGAGTAGAGTATGAGGGGTGTTTCTTATCCGCTTTCACCTTAAGGAAATAAACAAAGGACATGTAAGTTTTCTGCAGATGAAGCGACCACTCATTTGACTAAACATAAAGGTTTTCTACGGGGCTGGTGTGAAAAGCAACCGTTGAAAGGCGGATGCCCAAATGTTGCACGGGGTCCAGCATCTTCAAAGCACTTTGGATTTCAGACTGATAAACAATGGCCCCAAAATCTAAGCGGATGCGAATGAGGCTTCGATACAGATTCATGAGGCATTGCCTATCACTACCCCAAGTAGTACGTGACAACACTTTTATAACATTCATGGTTTTTGTACATTTCATTTTCAGATACTTAATTTGCGGTACGAAGGTCAACTTGTTGTCTAAAATTAGGCCTATGATCATAAGCCTTTTCAATATCGAGGAACACAGAGAGAAAACATTGTTTATGGACAAAGGCGGCTCTAAAGTGTGCCTCGATACGAACAAGGTGGTCTGTGGGGGATCTATTTTCTCGAAACCCGCACTGAAATGGGTCGAGCAAATTGTTTGTTTCAAGGATATGTACAAGTCGGCAGTTTATCATTTTTTCGAAGACTTTGCACAAGCGGCTAGTGAGTGCAATAGGCCTATAACTTGAAGCTAAAGAAGGGTCCTTGCCCTCTTTCAAAATGGGAATAATAATAGCCTCTTTCCAAGAGGTAGCGATAGTGCCAGAAACCCAGATAGCATTGTACAATCAAAGTAAGGTTTTTCGTGTTTCGGCTGGTAGGTTTTTTCAACAATTCAAACACCACACGGTCAGAACCTGGGGCAGAAGTACTTCAGGAGTTTAGAGTTGTTCGGAGCTCAGCTAGACTGAAAGCTTGGTTATATGCCTCGTATTTAGTAGATTTGTCTTCGAGTTTCTGCTTTTCTATTCTTGTTCTGTATTTTTGGAAAGTGTCAGTATAGTGGGACGAGCGGGATACCCGTTCAAAGTGTGCACAGCGGAAGTTTACCTAATCTTCCAAGGTATCACCTTGAATGTTTACGAGTGGAAGTGTGTGTACTTGTTTTCCTGGTATCCTACCGACCATGTTCCAGACTTTAGCCTCCTGTGTGTATGAATTGATCCCCGACAAAAACTTCTGCCAGCTTTCTCTTCTGGCCTGCCGACGCGTTCTCCTGCCTTGAGACTTTATTTTATTTTCTTGAAGGTGTCAAGATTTTCGGCTGTTGGTGAGTTCCGAAGCAACTTCCATGCCCTGTTCTGTTCCTTTCGCGCATTACGACACTCTGTGTTCCACCATGGGACGTGTCGTTTGCCGGACATTCCAGATGTTTGCGGTATGCACCTGGCTGCTGCGTCAGTTAGAAAAGCTGTGAAGTACTGCACAGCTTCATCTATGTTTAACCTACATATGTCTGTCCAACTAAAACGTGTAGTGTTGTGGAACTGTTCCCAGTGTGCTTTGTTTATCAGCCATTTGGGAACATGTAGAGGACATTTATATGTTTTTTGTGAACTCAACACTACAGAAAAATGGTCACTTCCATATAGATTATTTATAATTTTCCATTTCAGTAGGGTTAGGAGTGAAGGTGATACGGTGCTGAGGTCTATAGACGAGTAAGTTTTGTTGGCAACGTTAGAGTATGTTGGCTCTTTCCTATTCAACAAACAGGCACCGGAAGAGAAGAGAAATTGTTCAATGAGACGACCTCGTGCATCAGAGCGAGAATCGCCCCACAGTCCACTATGTGCATTTACGTTCCCAAGAAGCAAATAAGGTTCAGGCAGTTCGTCTATTAAAGACTGAAATTCGCGTCTTTCAAGACGGTGGTGGGGAGGTACATACAAAGAGCAGATGGTGAAGAGTTTGTTTAAAAGTACCGCTCGAACAGCCATCGCTTCAAGGGATGTCTGGAGTGGTAAATGTGTACACGCTACTCCTTGGTTAATAATAATGGCTACGCCACCGGATGACGCCACAGCATCATTTCGGTCCTTTCGGTATATGACGTAAGCACGTAAAAAATTTGTATTGGAGGATTTTAGGTGTGTTTCCTGTACGCACTGCACTTGAGGTGAGTGTCAGTATAAAAGCTCTTGGACGTCGTCGAGGTTTTTAAGTAGGCCTCTGACGTTCCAATGTATAATTTGTGTTTACATATTGAAAGTAAAGTAGTGCTGTGTGTACGTTAAGGGAGTGACTTGTTTAAGCTGAAAGGTCGCGCTCAAGTAACAGAGCTATTATCAGGCCCTGTTATGAGCTTTTTAGTTCTCTTGGCGCGCTCCAGAGAGCCGCGCCGCTCTTTTGGCACCAGGGGTGCCGCTGTATCCATTGCCTCCTCGGAGGCACTGGATGCCCGCTCATGCGAGCTGGTTTTTCGAAGCTTGGGCCTCGCATGGCGAGGTGAGGCCTTGAGACCCGAGGACCCTGGAGTCTCTGGTCTCTGTTCAATAGTAGGCGGAGAAGACTCAACTACTGCCGCCTTGGGGGCAGGCGCCACAGCCAATGGCTCGCTCTGCGCAGGCCGAAGGAGTGGCGAGGGCTGGTGCCACACTGCCCCCTGGCGCGCCGCATCAGCATATCTGGGGTCATAAAATGGCGAGACTTTTTTTCTAGCTTCTTTGAATGTAATGTTTTCTTTTATCTTTAAAGTGATGATCTGTTTTTCTTTTTTCCAGAAAGAACAGGAATGTGAGTACGCAGCATGATTACTGCCACAGTTCACACAGTGTGCAGATGCTTCGCAGTTGTCGGACGCATGGCCCACGACTCCACACAGTGCACAAGTTTTTCGGCCACGACAGCTTTGCGAACCGTGGCCATATCTCTGACATTGAAAGCAACCGTGGGGGTTGGAAATATATGGCCTCACGGATGTCTTTGTATACCCAGTCTGAATTGTTTCCTGCAAATCGCTCGAAGCAAAGGTCAGTACTAAGTGTTTGGTTGGTATTTCCTTTTGATCTCTTCTTATCTTAATACGCTGTACGTTTGTCACGTTCTGGCTCTTCCATCCTTCCAGAAGTTCAGCTTCGGTCAGGTCAAGCAAATCTGCGTCCGATACGACCCCGCGAGAAGAGTTCATGGACCTGTGTGGCGTAATACTGATGGGTGTGTCTCCAAACGTTGTGAGGGTGTTCAGTTTATCGAATTGGTCTTTGTCGCGTATTTCAAGGATTAGATCTCCGCTGGCCATTTTGGTAACCTTGTACCCGGCACGGAGAGTTTCGGTTAAGCACCTAGCCACTACGAAGGGGGATACAGTTCTGGCTTGCTTGTTAGTTTTTTGGCAGTGTATAACGTGGAAATTAGGAAAGATTTGTCTTGGCCGGATGAAAATTTGATTTCTTCGGTGCGTACCCGCTTTCAGGAGGCACGTTCACTAAGTAAAGGAAATGCTTTGTGCATGCTAATTGTATGTTGTTCAGCAGCGTTGGCGGCCACCCACCACGGAGCCCAACGAGGGGACGCTGCAAGTTTGCGGATGCTGAAAGCTTGCAGACGTCAGCGGTACAACTCTGCTATAACCCAATGCGCCTAGGCCAAGGTAGGCTATTTGCACAGGGTTAACCCTTGCCGCCGAGAAAATTGGAAGTAAGCAGAAGAGAGAAGTAGACAGGAAAGCTAAAAAAAGTAAGAAACACGAAGATGTCGCGAGAAGGAGATATGAAAAGGCGACTGCCAAATTCCCCTGGGTGGGTCAGCCCAGGGGTGCCGTCTACGTGAAGCCGGGGACAAAGGGGTGTGTTGCCTCTGCCGGGGGGCCTTAATGGTCCAATCACCCAGCATCGGCTCAACCCCCAGGATCCCGTTTTCCCCAGACACGGCAAAACCACGCACGGCTAGGCGTGGGAGGGAGCCAACCCCCCCCCCCCCCCCCGTTAGCTCGGGTTCGTGGTGTCGCTACACACCAAACGCCTACTTGCGCAGGCGCCCCTGCGGGGTCGGTGGACAATATCTTACCTGTAATTTAGTTAAATGAATGCGTGTATGTAGTTTGATTTGTACCGACCGCGTCTTTTGTGTCCGTTCACTCCTAAAGTGTGGCGTGGCTCTCGCCAATTCGAGACCCTAGAAGGTGCTGCTCCACATCAAATTGATCTTTAGTGTAACATGGACTGAGCATCATCACTGGAAGTCAAGATAGCCAATCCCCCATTGACCTCATGCGCGGAGAAATGTGCTGTGAACGGCAACACGGTGACAGTATGATCAAGTTGAATGAATTTCAAAGCCTTCTTTTCGAGGGGCGACAACATCAAAACAAATAACTTATAAGCTTGAAAAATCATTAGGAAGGCTGCTCAAGCAGACTTGATGAAGGAGCACGAGTCGTAAGTACAAAGATAGCCTCGGAATTGAACGAGATGTGAAAGTGGCTGTTTGAATCAGAAGAGAAAGTATGACAGCATCTCCCTTGGTGCCAAAGGTACAGCACAAGTTCATTGAGGAGCAATAGGCTCCTCAATGAACTGCTGCACAATGATTGGTTGCAAGAAAAAAGTAGCCGGCACATATGGGAGAGAACTCCGAATCGGCAGGCATTAGGAATGGTGATTGGCAAGCCTGATGAGCCATCTAGAGGAGTCACCCTAGGCAGTGGGAAGCAACCAGTAATTGGGCATAAAACATCATGCTGCCATTGACCTGCTGTCAAGGCGTCTGTTACAGCTCTCCAGAGAAGACACATCAAGTGCTAATCCTGCGGGCATCAGTGACAAGGTGTCAGAACTCCTTTATCAGGACGAACACTTAGACATGAAGAAATTGCTCAACTCTTCTGGCAAAATTCTTCTGCAGGAGAAATAGTCGAAAAAAAGAAGACTGTATAAATAGATCAAAAACAGGACTGAGAGGCTTGCTGACTTGATCGCCTTTTTCCGTAAGCTGCTGGGAAAGATGTTGCACTTGCACTGTGGTTGCCTTTATGTATGATTTTCTATCTTTTCTAGCATACAGTAGACTCTCAGTAAACAGAACTCGGTTAAAACGAAACTGCTGCTTACATCAGTAAAACTTGCGTTGGGTCTAGTTGGTACATAGCACAAAAAAGAAGTTAACTTCTTTGGCGCAAACAATACGGAAAAAAGGAAAAAAGAAGGCGAGGAAAGAAACAGATTGACGCCAAACTAACAACTAGGTAGTTGTTAGTTTGGCGTCAATCTGTTTCTTTCCTCGCCTTCTTTTTTCCTTTTTTCCGTATTGTTTGCGCCAAAGAAGTTAACTTCTTTTTTGTGCTGCTTACATGAAACAATTTTCTCCGCAAATTTAGATTTCAAACTGGAAGGCTGCAATTCACTTCACTTCTCAATAAAAATAACTCCTGGTAATTGAAACGTATTTCCCCGGCCTCTTCATATTCCATTCAATGAGAGTATACTGTATATGGTCTGCAAAATTTAATATCTCTGGTAGCTTGAACCATAGGCTGCTGTCCTTTCAAAGCATGAACATGACCTTATGCATCCAGTAGAGCATCCAGCCTCAGCCAAAAATGCCACGCGCGCGCACCATCCCACACACACGCACACACACACTCAATCCTCTGCCCCAAGTAGTCACTAGGTAGTCCCTAGAACATCACTTAAATGGTCACAATCATGCAGCTTCACAAGGGGAATGTCTGCCTCACACTGTGCTGCAGCACATTGCACCTGTTTTTGCCCGCTCGGGTGAAGGGCCACTCACTGGTCGTCTTGCGGCTACTCACTTGGAGCCTCTAGTTAGTCCTGGACATCGTCTCAAAGTTCCATTAGGCTGCACTTTATTATATCGTCCACTATGTAACTCCAGACTTAAAGCAGCAATCATTGTCATCATGGCACCAACACCACGTTTATGCTTCAGGAGTCTTCGGAGGCATTTAGGGCCACAGAGGAGGTGGCTTCTGTATGCCACATGGCTTTTCTTTTCTGCATGAACTCGCCGCAACTGCTCAATCAGCGCTTCAAGGCTGCTGTCCGCATCCTATAACAATCGTCACTTTATAAGGTATAGCTTCAAAGTTAGGTTTTCAAATACTGGAAGCACAATATTTTCTCAATAGTCTCCAAGTACACACTTCAGTAGTTTTTAAGAACTCTGAAGATACTTTTTTTATCAAGATATACCTTATAAATAGGAGCAATAACACATCTTTATTTACAATTGTATGCCATAAAGGAGTGCCAAAATGATATTCAGACACCGAAAAGAAAGGTTTTTCGTTTCTATGTTGTGCGCTATTAACACTCTCCGCAAAAAAGAGCCCGGTAACTTGATTTAAGCTTTTTAAATTTGATTTTAAAGTGATTGTTGCCCAGCACCTCGAAGCCTGTCCCTCCACAGAGGAGATTATCACAAAACAACACAGTTACTAAGTAGGCAAAACCTGTGTCTTGCAGGCAGCTTATGTAGCAGAAATTGCTGTAAGAGTCTTTGGATGACAACTTACTCATCCTTTTGGTTATTATGTGCATATGACAGCAGAATGACAGTGGCTGCTGCTATGTTGTGAGCCACAGTCAATTTGTGATGACTTCTGTGGACAAGTCCATGCAAAACTGCCGTCATGATGCCACAATCAAAATCCCTGTTCTAAGGTTGCAGTAGTTACAGTAATTCAATAAAGTGAATTCAGGCCCAGTTACTTTGACACATTGTGAGCCGCAGTCGATTTTTGATGACTTCTGTTGACAAGTCCATTCAAAAACTGCCATCACGATGCCACAATTAAAATACCTGTTTTAAGGTTGCAGTAGTTACTGTAATTAAATAAATTGAATTTATGCCCAGTTAATTTGACACTCTTTTTGGGGTATTCAACACAAGTGTTTTTGCGTAAAAAACCAAAAAATATTATAAATTCATGTCAGCACTTCTTTAAATAAACAATAATATATAAATGGGGCGTGTTGGCACACAGTATTTGCACACTAAGTTCACTTCCTGTAAAATGTGGCCACACCTACCATACATACGGAACCATTCAGCAGTGAATGCTGTCTAGCCACTAGTTAATTTTAGGAAAATTGGTTGAGTCACAGGGATATTTTGTAAGTTCTCTGTTCCATTGTATACATCTTGTATATACCTCATGCTGAAAAAGCATTGCAGCAGTACACAAAATTTCAACATTAAACATGCACAAGCAGCTGGGAAATGTCACTGCAGTTGGGCAAGCCGCCATAAACGGCGCTTTCTGATGGCCTTTAGTGAGCGATGTTTGTAGATTGACAGTGCGCATATATTTTTTATTGCAGCCGTTGGGGATCACTTGTGAGAGAAAGTTGGCTATCTGGCAGCGAGAAATCCTCTTCCAAAAAGTTTTTCTTAAAACCACCTTTGCCAAATTCAGTAAATTTGCTCGCTACACTCACTAATTAGACTGCATAAATATTGCTATAAAGAAAAAAATTTCACCATCTCCCACTACAGGGAATCAAGTATATGCGAAACAGCGGGCGCTAGGCTTACACTGCTGGCGACGTTGACGGTGGTGCTCGTGGCGCCACTGTACAGGAGAGAGACCTGAGGAGGCTCAAAGCACAGTGATAAACGGGTGTTTCCTACTAGAACATGCCAATCACTGCTAATAAGTAATGAGAGACAAAAGTCTTCGACCGGACAAACGACCTGCAGTCCGTTTTTTTCGTTAATGCGCACACTGTGAATTTTTATTGTTTATCAACGCGTTGGAGAAATCTCCCACTGGCACTAGCTTAGAGTACCAGGGGTAATATATATAGTGTGGCCCGTGAACAGTAGTGCAGCGCAAGCATGTGATTTCTTTTTTAATCGAGAAACTACATTAGCAGGCACTGCCTGCGTCGGTGTTGCAAAGCAAGAGAGTAGGAGCGTAGGAGAGGGGCGCGTGCGCAAAGTAGAGTAAACATTTCGGGGAGGAATGCATAGAGGAGAGAAAGGTGGGTGGACGCACATGTCTAGTAAAGATGGTCACGCCGGATTAAGCTCGACCCCAAGCTGCTTTGCATATAAAATTCCACAGCATATTACCATCATGTGTATAGCTTCATAATCAGAAGCTAAAACAATTTGCATAAGATAGAGCTTTCAGTCATATCGTCAATTCCTGCAGTTTGTAGACATGCACAAGGCAGTAGCTATTATGGATTTCTGTACAAATCAGTTTATGCAGTTCGTCTCTACCACAGGTTCCAAGCAGCGCTTTATCACTTTCCACTTAGCCAGTTGCGTGTAGCTTGCTATGCAGATTTCAGTCATGCATCAACCTTAAACACACAATTGATTTACTTGAGCATGGAAGCTGGCACGTACCTCACTTTCTTGCTGCTCAAGGTGTGAAATCGATGCACAGGACTTTGTGCCAAGAACGGGTTCAGAGTCTGGCATCTCTTCATCCTAGAGCGTAGTAGCAGCATCCATTTCATTTCGAGTAACTGGGCCGTGTTGCTCACCTCGTGCATTGATGGTGTCCTTGGAGTTTGCAAAAAACTCTATGCTTGATCACGCATCTCCAAGAGCAAGCTTTCTTAATTCATGGTGGTCATGTGTAGTACAAGGAATTGCAGGAAACTTCCACCAAATACCTTGTGCACAAGTGTTTGGGGCTTGTAAAAGGCACCTGTGCACCCAGCTAAACCCGTGCATGTGTTTTGTCGCCACACACTTCACACGTTTCGCCATCCTTCTCAAAACTCGACACAAAAAAACAATTTTCTCCTTGTGAAATCACCCACGCTTCACTGCCTTCAGGTGTCTTCTCGAGAAGACTGTCATATAGCAGCTGGTAGGTGTAGACACGGCTGTTCGCATGTTTCAAGATTGTGTTCTTGAAACATAGCTCTCACACATCCGAAATAGAATCGACCAGCGGCACAGCAATAAATGCTTTAGGTCAAGATAACACAATGTCTTTTAAAACTCTAACGGAGGCTTCTGCAAAATTGTTTGTATTGTGGCCACGTGTTCTTAATTTCGTGTGATACAGAAGCACCCACTTCTCCTTCTGGTGTAAAGATGTTTGCACACGCGATACATATGCAGTACTGGAGTTGGCTCTGAGGTTGTTCCTGCCTCTTCCATCTTGTCGGGGCTGTCCGCATACATGATCTGGAAAAAGTCATTCAAGGCATATGTTCAATTCAACTGCCTACATCTTCATTTTCGTAGTGTTCAACAAAGAGCAGTATACATTTAAAAGATCCTAGAACACATTGTTTCAGTCTTAAAAAATTCTGCTCAACATCTTTTCCAAGAGTTGCGTATGTGATGTGTAAGAGTTTCATTATATAGTTGCAGCCTTCCCTATAGTGTTACTTTCGGCAACCTCAGCATGGCATCTGTTATCTTATTTCTAGTTTCTGTCAAGGTCATGAGTAGGTTTTTGAAACATGTCCCCAAGAACCATTGAATCAAGTTTCGCAGCTTCCCATTTTTACAATCTAAATTTTTCTGATGTGAGTCATTTTTATGCAGAATTTAAATGAATTCATACAGAGGGCATTTATTCGACATTTATTAAATTCAGTACTGTCTTTTTAGAAAGTGTTATTTTACTGTTGCTTTGTACCATGGCTAAACCTAATTCGCATAGTTATTTATACATATATATATTTTGCTAGCATGTCTGCGTATCGAATGGTGGTAAGACACTTGCCTTTGGAGCGTGGGGGCTGATGTTCGAACCCAGCCCTGCCTAAGAGTTTGCTTTGCCTTTCACTGTTCTTTTAAAGGGATCTCTTACATGAGAAAGCTATAAATGTGTGAAAAGTTTTGTGGACATTGCAATGCTAGCACTTTTCAAATTTTGCTGGTGATCCTCTCCTAGTAAACACCACGAAGTAAGAAAAATACTTCAGGCGTGAAAATCTCTCCACCGTCAACGAAGAAAGTGTTCAGATAATTTGCGCCTTAAGTAAACGCGCAAACTGAAGTTTTGTGGGGGATGATGTGACATAGGGGCCCAAAAATCCTATAGCGTGTCGAGGTGAACGCGCTTTTTTTACGTCATAGTGTTTTGTTAAACCGTGCTCGCTTGCACCTAGAGCTAGAAACTTGTAGTGCATTTCTCACGATCGAAAAATGCCACTATTCACTGCACAGTGCAAGACGAAAAAAGCATTATACTTCTAACGCTGCGTTCTGTTGCGCAACGCCGGTACGAACGCTATGCACGCAGCCAGTCTTTTACAGTTCATGTTCCGGCCGACGTTCTATTGCGGCGCTGCAATATAAGCGCCGAGAGGAGAAAAGAGGCGACATTATGTGGACGCGCCTTCAGGTGCAGTGTTCACACAAAAAATTATTCTTTAGGGGCGAAGCTCCTTATTGCGGCACCCGTTCGTCCATCGTAGCTGTTGTAGTAGTGTGTAACAAGTATAACATTTTGGCCTTCAAGATGGTGTCGGAGAGAGATATCTTCTGTGCGTTGTTGAACAATAAAGATAGGTCTCAATGTACATGCCAATGGCTGCTAAGAGGGAACGAGAGACAGGAGCATTCGGCTTTTAGTTAACGCGCACGCTGCGAATTTTTTATTGTTCAACAACGCACCGAAGACAAGAAAGGGTTGCTACGTTATACTCGCTGGGCGTAACCTCCTAGGTTTGAGAAAGTTTTAGCGAGCGTTGGGCCGCAGTGCCATGAATACAGTGAACTAGTATATACCATGAACTCGAGGTGGTTAAAGGTGGGAAGTAGACACGAAGCGCAAGCTGTAAGAATGTGTGCGTGTGCCTCCTCTCGTTTAGTCCTTGGAATGTCCGCTGGATGGCGGGGCTTCTATATGAGGAATATACGATGAAAAGATTCGAGGTGGTGGTACTTGGAGTGTTGAATAGGTGGACGAAGGAACACACAGAGAGATGCATGGACGGACGCACGGATGGCTGCATGGACGGGTGGACGCATGGTAGGACGCAGGAGCGGATGCATGAACGAAAGCAGGGACGGACGCAGAGAAGAACGTGTGAATGCACGAACAGACGCATGCACTGACAAGCGAATGGACGCATGGGTGGCCACACAGACGCACGCATAGATGGACGGAAGCAAGAACGAATGGACGGACGGATGCTTCACACAACTATCCATCATTCACTCCATGGATATGCTGCCATTTTTCACACCATGGTACATACCTAAGAACAATTGAAATTAGGCAAATGTTCTGGGAATAGAAGCCTGAAGTGATGACAAACTCTCAAGCAAGGGGATAAACATATTGCTGAAGCTAACGACAAGGGATCTGTCTTCATCAAGGCAGCAGGCGCGTTCCTTAGCTATATTTTCATGTATGTCTTGCCCGCTCTAGAAAATGGAGGAGAAAAGCTTTACATATTGTCACGGAGTCGTGACGTGACCAAAGACAGGAAACTTCGTGTTGGGATTTAACTGTTTATTTGGGCGAACCTGTGCCCGGTTAAGGGAAACTCTAATTACAGCAGCAGTCTTGCACATATAGCAGTCTCGGACTGATACAAAGAGAAATTTATTAACTTCAAACTCAAAAAAACTCTTTACATCACTTATTCATACAGTGCTCGTTTAAACACCCCTCTTGTGCTCTATGGGGCATACAAACTCCATTGTCCATAGAGGAAACTAGCGGCACATACACAGATCTATACATATATATATATATACATACATACACACATATATATACGTATACATATATACATACATATATATACACATACACACACATATACATACACATACATACATATACATGTACACATACATACATACAAGTTTGTGGTGAACTACGCATACATTCGTAAAAAACCACAAATATATATTTACAATCACATATACATATATTTACAACAGATCGTGAACATGGGTAGGCATATATACAATACTTCGACTGGCGCTATACATACACTTGTAACACAATGTTTTGGGGAGAAGGGGTTAGTATGGGATTATGGGGGTACGGAGTTTCGCACCTCTGACGAAAAAAACTTTGTGTGCCAGCGGCGAAGGACTGATAGCGGCGAACGCAGCGTCGGCCTTCGATCAACAACTGACAAGCGGCGAAGCGTGTCGACATTTATACCCTTGCCGTCGAATGTTCTAGCGTTATCGCTGGCGGTGGCGTAGGTTCCAGAACAATCTGTACCGTTCGCACAGTGGGCGTGATCTTATCGAAATGATCTACTACAGTCCGGAACTTTCTCGAAACCTGCAGGCACGGTTTGCGCCGAGAATCGTGTGGTGTTTCCGAACGATAACAAAAACTTGTGAAATGGAACGTGGCATTGCCCCCCTCTGAAAAAAGGCATCGTCCCGATGCTTTAACTAAAGATGAAGGTACAATAATAATGCAAGAAAGTACAATGAATAAATTACAATACAACAATAATACAAAAAACACTGTTTCAGTTTGTTAACGTGCATGAAACGACTTTAGGCGCGCGACATAGACGACTTCAGGTCGCGATCGGCGTCGTTGAGAGTTCGTGATGCCGTCGGGGACAACCTCGTAATCAAGTGGGCCGAGACGTCGAACCACCCTGTATGGTCCGAAGTACCGTCGCAGAAGCTTTTCACTTAGTCCACGTCGGCGTATCGGCGCCCACACCCAAACACGTTCGCCAGGCTGGTATTCCACGAAGCGTCGTCGAAGGTTGTAACGGTGGCTGTCGGTCGTCTGTTGATTCTTGATACGGAGACGCGCAAGTTGTCGGGCTTCTTCGGCGCGTTGAAGGTACTCGCTCACATCGAGGTTTTCTTCGTCGGTGACGTTGGGTAACATGGCATCGAGCGTCGTTGCCGGGCTCCTTCCGTAGACCAATTTGTATGGAGATATCTGCTTCGTCTCCTGCACCGCCGTGTTGTATGCGAAGGTCACATACGGAAGAATGGCGTCCCACGTCTTGTGTTCGACATCGACGTACATTGACAGCATGTCGGCGATCGTCTTGTTAAGCCGCTCGGTGAGGCCGCTGATCTGTGGGTGGTACGCTGTCGTCCGGCGAAGGTTTGTTTGGCTGTATGCCAAGATCGCTTGAGTTAAGTCGGCAGTGAATGCCGTTCTTCTGTCGGTGATAAGGACCTCCGGGGTACCGTGACGTAGGACGATATTTTCGACGAAGAACTTAGCTACCTCGGATGCACTGCCTTTTGGCAGGGCTTTTGTCTCGGCGTAGCGGGTGAGGTAGTCGGTAGCTACCACGATCCACTTGTTTCCGAAAGCCGACGTCGGGAACGGCCCCAGTAGGTCCATACCAATCTGCTGGAAAGGTCGGCAAGGTAGATCAATTGGCTGCAGAAGTCCCGCTGGCCTTGTCGACGGTGTCTTGCGTCACTGACAGTCCCGGCATGTCCTCACATAACGAGTGACGTCGGTGGTAAGACGTGGCCACTAGTACCTTTCTTGTATCCTCGCGAGCGTGCGGGAAACACCGAGGTGCCCTGCCTTCGGATCGTCGTTCAGGGCCTGCAGGAGTTCTGGTCGCAGAGCTGAGGGCACCACAAGGAGGTACTTAGCTTGAAGCGGTGAAAAGTTTTTCTTTTGTAGAAGACCGTTTCGTAGAAAGAACCACGCAAGTGCGCTTCGGGACTTCGGCGGTCCTGCCTTCGAGGTATTCTATTAGGGCTTTAAGTTCCGGGTAGGCCCGCTGTCGCTCAGCGAAGTCGTCGGTAGTTATCGTTCCCAAGAAGTAGTCGTCATCCGAGTCGTCGGGTAGCGGTTGGTCGACAGGCGCACGAGAGAGACAGTCAGCGTTGGAGTGTTTTTTGCCGGACTTGTAAATGACAGTAATGTCATATTCTTGAAGTCTCAGGCTCCATCGTGCGAGGCGACCTGAAGGGTCCTTCAAGGTGGCTTGCCAACACAAGGCGTGGTGGTCGCTCAGAACTTTGAAGGGCCTGCCGTAGAGGTAGGGGCGAAATTTCGACGTAGCCCAGATGATGGCGAGGCACTCCTTTTCTGTTGTGGAATAATTTGCTTCTGCTTTGCAGAGCGATCGGCTGGCGTAACTAATAACCCTTTCAAGTCCGTAAGCCCTCTGCACAAGAACGGTGCCAAGACCTACGCTGCTTGCGTCAGTATGTATTTCTGTCTCGGCGAATTCGTCGAAATGGGCAAGTAACGGAGGTGTCTGGAGGCGATGTTTAATCTCCTGGAAAGCGTGTTCCTGTGGCGTTTCCCACTTGAACTCTGAGTCGGCCTTGGTAAGGTTAGTGAGAGGATCGGCGATGTGGGCGAAATTTTTCACGAACCGCCTATAATAGGCGCACAGGCCCAGAAATCGGCGTATAGCCTTCTTGTCAGTGGGCAGCGGGAAGTCGGCGATGGCGGCTGTTTTCCGGGGATCGGGACGAACTCCAGACTTGCTGATAACGTGTCCCAGAAACAAGAGTTCCTCATACGCAAATCTGTACTTTTCTGGCTTCAGTTTGAGTCCGGACGTCTTGATGGCTTGAAGTACAGCTTCAAGGCGCCGAAGATGCTCGTCGAAACTCGAGGAAAACACGACGACGTCGTCCAAGTACACAAGGCAAGTCTGCCACTTCAATCCTGCCAGTACTGTATCCATAACGCGTTGAAAAGTTGCAGGCGCTGAGCAAAGCCGAAGGGCATCACCTTAAACTCGAAGAGGCCGTCCGGTGTTATAAACGCCGTCTTCTCTCGGTCTCTTTCGTCGACTTCGATTTGCCAATAGCCAGTCTTGAGGTCCATTGACGAGAAGTACTTGGCGTTATGGAGCCGATCAAGTGCGTCGTCTATTCGTGGGAGAGGATACACGTCCTTTCTTGTGATTTTGTTCAGGCGGCGATAGTCGACGCAGAAACGTAGGGTCCCATCCTTTTTCTTCACTAACACCACGGGGGACGCCCACGGACTTTTGGACGGCTGGATAATGTCATCTCGCAGCATTTCATCAACTTGTCTCTTCATTGCCTCACGTTCTCGCGTCGAAACCCTGTACGGACTCTGACGGTTTTGTCTGGCATTTTCTTCGGGTATGATTCGATGTTTCGTGATTGGGGTCTGCCGAATTTTCGATGACGACGAAAAGCAATCTTCGTATTGCAGGAGCAGGGCCTGGAGCTGTTCTTGCTTATCAATCGGAAGTCTTGGATTGACGTCGAAAGCTATGGGAGGGGCTCGGTTCCTCTGAGCAGGTTCCGCAGAATCGGCGAGGGCGAAAGCACTGGTGGCTTCGACAATTTCTTCGATGTATGCGACCGTTGTTCCTTTGTTCACATGTTTGTACTCATTGCTGAAATTCGTGAGCATAACCGTTGCTTTGCCTCCCCGCAGCTCTGCAATTCCTCTTGCGACGCAAACATTTCGGGTGACCAACAGATGCTGACTGCCTTCAACGACGCCTTCCAAGTCAGGTGATTTAGGAGCGCCGACTGAAATAATGACGCTTGAGCGAGGCGGAATGGTGACTTGTTCTTCCAACACATTCAAGGCATGGTGTCCTGACGGCGTGCGCGGCGGTAGTGCTTCTTCTGTGGATAACGTTATCGACCTTGTTTTTAGGTTGATGACAGCACCATGGAGGCATAAGAAGTCCATGCCAAGGATGACATCTCTCGAGCAACCCGGTAGGACTACGAAGTCTGTAGGATAAATACGGCCGTTAATGGTGACTCTCGCTGTGCAGATTCCTGCAGGCGTTACGAGATGACCTCCGGCAGTGCGGATTTCAGGGCCTTTCCAAGCTGTCCTAACTTTCTTTAACTTCGCGGCGAATGACCCACTGATGACAGAATAGTCGGCTCCAGTATCGACGCGAGCAGTCACACTGTGGTCGTCGATAAGAACGTCGAGATCGCTAGTTCGCCGTTTCGCGTTACAGATAGGGCGTCGCGTCGGTTCACTGCTGAGTCGGTTTGTTCCGCTGCATCCCTGTGGCGTCATCGGGTCACCTTCGGTAAGTGAGCTTTTGCCTTCAGGGCTTTGCCTAGTTGGTGTTTTGTTCAAAAAGCTCCGTCGCGTCGGCGTCATCATCGGAGGATCTTCGGTAGTTCGTCGCACAGCAACCGCACCTCCATCGGTTGCTGCCCTTAGTTTCCCGGATACGGGCTAGGAGACAGGCCCCGCGTTGGGCCAGAGTACGGCCGGGGGTGCGGTGACATGCGGCGGCTGGGCGACGGCGAACGGGAAGGACTTCGTGGTGTCCATTGAGTTCCTGCCAGGTAGTCGGCGATGTCACGTGGCCGATCTCCTGGCTGCGGACGCGGTGCATTGACGGCGAAGCCACGCAGTCCCATCTGTCGGTACTGGCAACGGTGGTATGTGTACCCGGCCTCGCCGCAGTGGTAGCAGAGCGGGTGGTTGTCAGGTTTACGCCAAACGTCCGTTTTCCTCGGTGCACTGCGCTGGCCCGCTGGGGAACGGTAGGACGTTGGTTGGGGTGGTGGCGGCGGTGGCGTCTGGCGACGGAAGTGTGACGGGGCGGCGTTTTGGCGTGGACGGGGAGGAGCGTTGTGGCGCACTGCAGCGGCGTAGCTCATAGTTTCTGGCTCGGGCGGCGGTGTTTCGGGAATTCGAAGCGATTGCCGGACTTCTTCTCGCACAATGTCGGCGATCGAATCCACTTGAGGCTGCGCCGAAGGCAACAGTTTGCGCAGCTCTTCCCGCACGATCGCTCGGATCGTTTCACGCAGGTCGTCGGAGTCACTGGCTTGAGCAGCAGCGCATTCTGGAGTCAGGCGACGATTATACTGTCTGGTGCGCATGTCCAGCGATTTTTCGATGGTGGTCGCCTCGGATACAAATTCTTGGACGGTGTTCGGTGGATTCCTCATTAGTCCCGCGAAGAGCTCCTGTTTGACCCCTCGCATGAGGAAACGAACTTTATTTTCCTCAGGCATGTCTGGGTCAGCGTGACGGAATAGGGGGGTCATCTCCTCTGTGAAAATTCCAACCTTTTCATTTGGTAGCTGAACCCGGGTCTCGAGTAGAGCAGCGGCCCTCTCTTTGCGAGCGACGCTTGCGAACGTTTGCAGAAAGGCGCCGCAGAAGACATCCCACGTTCGGAGCGTGGACTCCCGATTCTCTAGCCAGGTCCTTGCGGTGTCTTCCAGGTAGAAGTACACATGACGGAGCTTTTCTTCGTTGTCCCAGTGGTTGAGGGCGGCCACACGGTCGTATGTTTCTAGCCAGGTTTCCGGGTCTTCAAACGATGAGCCATGGAACGTAGGTGGTTCTCTGGGTTAATGAATGACGATCGTGGGCTGGAACGCTCCGGTTGTCATTGTCGCTGCGGTCGAGGTCATGGTCTTGGTCTTCCGCGGCTTGTCTTGTAGAAGGCCGTACTCCGGTGGGAGACCTTGCTGTCGGCGGCTCGTTCGCTGCTCTTGGTTGGCGTCGGTGTCTTCTCCGCGACGGGGGCTGGGTTCACGGCTTGACGGGGGCGTCCGGTACATGAACGAAGCAGCACCTCCACCAGATGTCACGGGGTCGTGACGTGGCCAAAGACAGGAAACTTCGTGTTGGGATTTCACTGTTTATTTGGGCGAACCTGTGCCCGGTAAAGGGAAAGTCTAATTACAGCAGCAGTCTTGCACAGATAGCAGTCTCGGACTGATAGCGGCGAACGCAGCGTCGGCCTTCGATCAACAACTGACAAGCGGCGAAGCGCGTCGGCATTTATACCCTTGCCGTCGAATGTTCTAGCGTTATCACTGGCGGTGGCGTAGGTTCCAGAACAATCTGTACCGTTCGCACAGTGGGCGTGATCTGATCGAAATGATCTACTACAGTCCGGAACCTTCTCGAAACCTGCAGGCGCGGTTTGCGCCGAGAATCGTGTGGTGTTTCGGAACGATAACAAAAACTTGTGAAATGGAACGTGGCAATATGGTGGGTTTGGGAAAAACACATGCGAAGTTGAAAGCTTTACTAAAGAATATTATGTTTGAAATATTGTGATAGGAACTGAGGGGGTGCGCATAGGTGGCATTGCTTTGTTTTTTATCATTGTGGAAACATTACATGAATTACAGTAAAGGCTCTGTTTTCAACCTTCAATATTTCAGAAAATTGGCCATTGTTGATGTTACCCTTAGTCTTGGCCACCAGATTCAATGTTTAATGCCATCAAACCCTCGTTGTTCTGTCACATTAGGACACAACCTAGTTGATTCGGAGGATCTTCCGGCGAACCAAAAGTAAAACATAAAAAATCTCAACACAAGAGATTGAAAATAGCATTTGCAGACTACTGAAAAGAGGTGGTCTGATCTGCATCGCTGTCTTCATCAGTTAGTGACCTCAGCATTATCTGCACATTGATCTGGCACTCAGCAGCTTCGTTTTAATTCTATTCAATGAACACTTAGTGTCACAAAACTGCAGCGTGGTGGAAGCTGTTGAATATGAAAAGCTTTTAGCGGAGGTCGGAATGCGGACACAAAACTAGTATTCTAGATAGCAGTGCACAAACTCTTTGTAGCCCGCCACTTTAATTGTGAAAGAACTATCTGTATAGGCACGTAGTGATGGTAATGACAGAGAGGTATACGTAAAAGGAGAGAAGTGCAGAGTATGTTTAGGGGCTGATAAACATGGGAGTCTAAATATTGTTGTTTTGACGAAGTCACAGGACCGCAAAAATAGCAGCTGGCGCACCGCTGCACACCAAGATACGTACAAAATTTACTTATTCATCGAGAGTCTACTGATGTAGCAGAATATTAGTCATTGTTTTCTCGCTTTCGATGAGTTGGAATCCAGCTAATTTAGAAGTTTTTTCTTGTCCTATGTACTTATACTCAATAAGCTATAACTGTGCCAAAATTGTTGGGTAAAAAGACACTGGCAATCAAAAATGTGAGAACAATGTCTGAATAAAGCTGAACATACTGACGCAGTTGCCCGCCTGGTTTTTCATTTCGTTTAACCTCCCTGTCCTTCCTCATTTATTCCTCCTCCTTTATTTTATTTTTCTTTATGTTATTTACAAAATGCTGTAAACTCTTCTTGAGGGTTATCACAAGAGTGGAAAAGATACAATCTTTTTTACAAGCAAGGCAATGCAGTGGCAATATAGGAAGAGTACATAAGAAACGAACACAAGAGTAATTACATCATGACGTGCAAGCGTCGCAATCATGGAACTAACTGATGCATATATCATACAGGAATAGCAATACATTGCCTACAACCAAATGATAAACAAAATAAAATAAATTGTTATACTGTGGTTGCTTTCACCCGTATGCAATTAGGTTAGCACATAGAACTTGGGGCACCGACATGAGATTTCCAACTCTTTATAAAAATTTTTGGAGTGTTGGCTTTGCTACAGTAGCTGAATCAAGCCCATTCCGCTCTCTTATTACGCGAGGGAAAACTGAAAACCTGAAGGTATTGTTACGGCACAAATATTTTTCGAAGATCAGGTTGTTGTTTCGGCGCACTTTCCCTTTTGCTTTTATAGTAGCGAAGGCGGAGACATTAGTTTTAAAGCGGCCGTTCAACAATTGGTAAAAGAACTTAAACCGATGTATTTTTGTTCTATCGCAAAGCGCAGGCAAATCTGCTTGGAGCACAAGCTCGGAAGGTGAATCCGTTCGCTTATAGCGGTTAAAGATAAATCTGACCGCCTTGCGCTGCACGCTCTCGAGCAAAGTTATGTCAGTATTTGTTGAAGAAAACCACACTATATTCGCATATTTTAGCATAGGTCATATGAAGGTTATGTAGGATAAGCGCTTCGCATCTGTGGCAGCGTAGCGTAGGGTCCGTTTTAGAAAAAACAACTTGTTCATTGCCTTTTTTGTCACTTGTTGTACATGCGCAGTCCATTTGAGGTCAGATGATATTAGAAGCCCCAAATATTTATACTGGGTTGCTGTGCGAAGTGTGACACCATTAGGCGAGTATAGAAATAATAGTTTGCTTTTCTTTCTGCTTACAATCATCACGACCGTTTTTTTTTTCAGAAATAATATCCATCTGCCAATCTTGGCACCACTGGGCTATGTCGATAAGGGATCTGTTAAGGGCAACCTGATCGTCAATGTGCTTGATTTCACTGTAAATCATGCAGTCATCTGCAAACAGTCTAATTTTAACGTTTAGTGATTCAACAATGTCATCAATTAATAACAGGAGCAAGAGATTAAGACTTTCACAATGTTCCAACCAAAAATAGGATTATTTTCCTATGTTTCAGAACCCTCCCCGATGAGAGGGTTCTGAAACGTCTGAAAATAAACCTATCTTTAGTTCGAACATTGTGAAAGTCCTGGTGTATGAATAGCCTATGAATGTATAATCGGTAACAAGAAACGAACAACTGCGGGAAATCGTGCCATGGGTGATAGGGTGAAGTGCAGAAAGGCAGGCAGAGGCTTTGCGAATGACAAGGCTAGACCTTCGTTACTACAGAATGGAAAACTTGGGTGTGGCAGCCTATTCCCACAGCCCAGCTCTACGGATATAAAAAAGAGTTGAAATATCTATCTAGAACATGTTGGTTCAGGTTAGTTGGTAATCCATAAGTATGATTTTTTTTGCATATAATTCTAACTACAGCAAAATAGACACGGGAGGCCCAGGCGCCAATTTCATATCGTGTTTATGTACATTTTGTATCATTGTCTTTCACACGTATTCAGCACCAGAAAGCTGATAGTTGTCTAGGATAATAAAAAATAGGAAAAAGCTCAACCGACGAAACAAATTGCAAAATAAACAAAAACCTTTAAAACAAGTGTAAAGGGGTTGGGAAAACAAAAATTTCTTAGGCTGGTTAAGTAACACATTTTGCTGAGAAATATTTTTCAGGGCGCAGAGACAAACTTGAGGCAGTTGTGCCATTTCAGCTGCGTGTAATATGAGGCTGGAACTATACTTGACAACGAGGGTATGAAATTGAAATCAAGGTAGACCAAAACAAAATATGGTTGAAAAAATTGGCGGGCACAATGAAATATACATCCAGACAGCTGATTTTCTGGGTTAGATGTGTAATGCTTCTCTGTTCTTCAATCCATGGAGAGGAGGGTCAACTATTTTGCCTGCCTGAAAGAAGTCATGAAAAGGCTGTGTCCGAGTTTTTATGCTTCTCGGAGAACAAAAAGGCTCACATAGTAGTTTTCTTGTACACAATTGAAAGAAACAGATGAACACCAAGTATTACGCGCTAAGGTAACACGTCCCGCTGGTGCACCTGGGATGACATTCTGCTTTTAGTGGACTGATAGGGCCATGGCGCATATTTATTCTCATTTCGATACTTGTCATGAGTAGTTCTTGTCTGACATAACAAGAAGGCCGTGCACTAGGTGAACTCAGTTTCATTTTCGCCCTTAAAGGAACCGACAACTGCCCAGAATAGGAAATCAGATGACTGCCCTGATGGAGAAATTGTCCCTCAATGAAACTCATACCAACCATATTTTTTCGTGGGAAGTGGAGCTTTATTTCTATTTCTTCATTCAAATTCGCAATTAGCCTGTGGTGCCACGTGGTGGCCACAACTTCGATTATCCGAGCTGCACTGTTACGTGACCGTAAACTAGTGTTCGCAGGGAACGCTGTTTCAGTTAGTATTGAATTTGCTTCTTTATAGTAAAACATATTATTCTATAAGAATGTACTTATCGGCCGGCTTAATTAGTGCGCAAAAAATGGCCCCGCGTTCACACTACGAAATGATCCATGCTCACCAGCGCGTCTTCATCAACTTTTCTACAACGCTCATGAAACCGTGCTGCAATTTTGAGATCACTACGTTTTCGGAATGACTTAATTTTTACCTACGCTTTGCCTTAGAGATTGCGCGCAGTGGCGTTTTCGGTGACTTCATTTGGCTCGTGTGTCGAGAGAGTAATGACAACGGGACGAGCCATCCACGAAACAGGCGCATCAACCTTGGGCGAAGGCGCACGTAATGCAACACAAATACAGGGAAGCTGTATAAAGCCACGTCGTCTCATTGTTACGGCTTGTTATTTTCGAAAATATTGGTAAACCTTAAAATAAGCGTGGATAAGCATAGTTACCGGAACTCCTGCGAAAGCAAGACAATGACAGCGTGCGCATGTCACTAGAAGCGTTACCAGCATTGCTATCAATTCTCAGTGTTGCTGGTCAAAAGAGCGCGTCAGTGTTCAGAGCCTTTCAAATTGAAAAACACTGCTTTAAAAATAACTAAGTATTTTTGGAAATAACTACTACAGCTGCGAACAGTGCGAAGGGTAAGCTCTTCGTCCTGCAGGAGAAAACTGGGTAGAAAAAAAGCAGTTGTTGGTCCTTTAACGTTCAATTACAAATATGTTGAACAACGTTTATGTTTCGTGCTGCAAGATTCCATCAATTGGCAAGCACTACAATTTATAAGCTGAACAACTGCTCTCCAGTCACGAATTAAAAAGTTAAAGGAGTACTGACAAGAAATTTTCCTGCTGATTGATTCTTGATAACATGCGTATACCATCTTCAAAATATCAACGTAGCTTGGAAGGTATTTGAAATATTTTGAACTTTGTATGAACTACCGACGCTGTCCTGCTATTGACACCCTCAAAGATAACCTTGACGACACACCTCCTTCACTCGCATGACCTCGCAACACAACAAGTTACGACGACGTCACAGCCGCCGTTTTTCTTTTGCTGCATTCGCACCAGCAGACTATTACTCTGTACCTGCTATTGTGTGCATGGCTGTGGAGCACGTATTAAAAATTTGTTGTTCAGCAACACTGTTTTCCTGTTTTCTGCTTGATAGGACAAGGACTTTTTCACATGGACCATGCCGAAGTGCGTCACAGTTCTTTGTGCTGACATGGTTGAAAGTGTCACATGCTCAATGGTGAAGGTTGTCCTCAGTGACTTGTTTTTGGAGTTCTGTCAAAATGAGATTGACACTGGGCAGTAATGAAGAAGTCTGTAATTATTTATCTGTCGCATGCACCAGCAAAGATTTTACCTTGTTATGACTAACAGGTCTCCAGCAACATACTGCATAAAAAATGCAAGACCAAAATTTTTGTGTGAGTACCCCTTCAACACCTTCCTTTGAGTGGTCTTGTCAATGTAATTTTATTTGCAGCGAAGAATTTCCGCCTCAACGTAGGATTCATTGCTTAGCTTCTTTGAGTTCTGTAAAAGAAGATTCGGAGGCTGACGACTGGCTCTTTAAAAAAAACTGTCTTGTCAAAAAAAAAAATAAAAGCCTGGACTGCGTGGAAGGCGCAGCACAGTCACATCGAAAGCTAGAAAAGTGGCCTTTTAGAGCCTTTTAGCAGCACTCATTCGGTAACTACTGCAAGCACAATTGCTTAATAATGATTAGGTCATTATTATTGAATTTTCGGGGTACTGGGCTGGCATTAGCTATGCTATTTTTCATCATTCTTCTGAGAAGCAAGGGGTATGAACAACAAGAGAGAAGGCAGGGAGGTTAACCAGGCACATGCCCGGTTTGCTACCCTACGCTGGGGGAATGGGAAGGGGACATAAAGATGAGAGAGAGGGGATAGAGAAGAAAAAGAGAGAGAGAAAAAAAGGATTGTCAGTCTATCGGCTGGCGCGTATCCAGCGGTGGCACTACACAAAAGTTATTGGTTGTCACGTAGGCCTGTAGTCCTCAAAAAGCACAAGATAGCTTTGACTACTTTCTGAGCCGACGAAAGGCGAAAACGGTGTTCCAGTAGCGTCTGCATTGACAGTGGCCGATCGTGCAATTGTCGCAATGCGTCCGAAAGCTTCTGTCTTTCGGAGGCAAATCAAGGACAATGTCATATCAGATGGACCATGTCTTCTTTGGCGCAGCAGACGTCGCATTCCGCATTGTCGGTCAATCCCATGAGGGTTATATATGCTTTTGTGAAGGCAATCCCCAACCAAAGGCGACAAGGAAGCAAAGCTTCACGTCGACGAAGTCCGGATGGAGGTCGAAGTTCCAGTCGAGGGTTTATTTGGTAGAGTCTCGTATTTATTTATTTCTTTATTTATTTATTTACAGGATTTCTGCTGGCTTCAAAGTGAAGCCATAAGCAGGAGTGGGTAACATATAAATATAGATATAGCACGCTGAACATTTTCACAATATAATACGCACAGAGAATGTCGCGGACACACAGGTTTTAACGCGGTAAAAAGAAAAATGTACAGTGCATGACATGCAATTGCGCATAGCATAATACCTATATAAGTGCGTACTAACATCACTTGTTTACTAGCAACGCAACGTCACAAAACAAAGAGTACAAATATGGCAGGAAGACATGCTATGGGTTTTTTAGCTTCGATAAGAATGACGCCACTGTTGCCACCTCCACAATCCCACCAGGGAGGCGATTCCACTCGCGTACAGTTCGTGGGAAAAAAGAGCCTATGTACATGTTCGTTCTGAAAGAAAATTCCTGTAATTTCTTTGAGTGATCCGCCCGCGTGGGTCGTCGCACAACTTTTTCTATATACGTACTTGAATCAATGCCAAGCTTATCGTGGTAGAGCAGATACATATATTTTAGTCTTTCGCGATATTGCAGCAAATGCAATGCTTCCAAGTTCGCTGTCTGAAGCAAAGCAGTGACTGACGTAAGGCGATTGTATGAGCGAAAGATAAATCGAGCAGATTTTCTTTGTGGGTTTTCTAGTTCATCAATATTTTTCTTTGTGTATGGGTCCCAGACCACGCAGGCATATTCCAAAAGGGGACGAATGTAGGTTTTGTATGCTAATAGTTTTATTTTTTGCGTTGACTGTCGTAACGATCTTCTAAGATATCCAAGCTTTTTCATGGCTTTCTTTTCTAGAAAAGTAATATGTTCATTCCACCGGAGGTCTGAAGTGATTATTAAACCTAAGTATTTATAACGATTTACAGCACTACGACAGCGACCAGTTATTGAATACTGGAAAGTAAGTGGTGCCTTCTTTCCTGAAATTGTCATTGAGACGGTTTTTGTAGTATTGATGCTCATCTGCCATTTTTCACACCAAATACGCAGTTTGTCCAGGGCACTACTTAATAATGCCTCGTCAGCAGGTGTGTTTACTTCATGTTAAAGGATGCAATCGTCCGCGAACAGTTTGATTTTTACAGGTATATCGTTTACGATATCATTTATATAAACTAAAAAGAATAGTGGCCCGAGAACCGACCCTTGGGGAATGCCTGATTGCACGGGCGCCAGGCGTGAACACGAGCCGCCAACTGATACGCATTGACTCTTAGACAATAAGTATGACTCTATCCATGAGAGAAGTGAGTTATTTTGTAATATGGGCTTTTTTAACAAAAGGTTATGGTGCGAGACGCGATCAAATGCCTTCTGGAAATCCAAAAAAAATATATCGATGTGACTCTGTTTATCTCAGGCTGAGGCAAACTCGTGTATTGTCTCAAGGAGTTGGGTAACCGTCGACGTTCCCTTACGGAAACCATGTTGGCGGCAATAAATCAATTTATTTTGCTGCAGAAAGTTTGACAAGTGCGTAAAAATAATATGTTCTAGCAATTTCGAGCAGGTACACAGTAAAGATATTGGTCTGTAAGACTTTATTAGTGAAGGATCTTCCGCTTTAGGAATCGGAACAACCTTCGCGCACTTCCAATCTCTCGGGAGTTCTGCAGTGGACATTGTTTTTTTAAATATATTAGGTAAATACTTTGAAGACCATTCTGCATACCTTACTAGAAGTGCATTCGGTATGCAATCAATTCCTGGTGATTTCTTTATATTGATTTTAAGCAGCAGTGCTAAGACACCCTTTTCAGTTATCATTAAGTCAAAAATTTTGGGTACGTCATGAGAAATCGCAAAATTTGGTTGTTTCCCATCGTCATTTGTGTAGACTGAACAGAACAACTTGTTAAGCGATGACGCAAGGAGTGATTCGTCAGTTACCAATTCTCCATTTATGAGGATTTTATATGCCTGTTGCTTCCTAGGTGACAAGTGTCGCCAGAACTTCGCAGGAGCAGAAAGCAAGAAGTTTTTCAAAGATATGTTGAAAAAGTAGTTCTTTGCCTTCTTTATGGTTTAATTTACTGCAAACGCATATTAGAAAATTTTGATACAGGAAAAGATGACGGGTTCTGGCGCAGTCTTTTGCGCATCTTCTTTAGTTTGCGTCCCGCTCGCACTACTTCCCTCGTCATCCAAGGGCAAGCAGATTGCGTTCTGATAATCTTTGAGGGGACATGACTTGAGACGCATTTCATAACAAGATTCTTGAAGAAACCCCACAAAATTTCGACAGAGCAACTACTTGATTCATACATATCACCGAAATCTTAAAACGATATATCTAACAGGTCAAGAACAGCGACGTCATCAGCACGAGTGAAATTTGGCACTACGCGTTTTTCATTCACTTCTTTCCTTACGTGGAGTGGAATGCTCAAAGATAACAATCGATGATCGGATACACTGTCATTGACGCACAAAGCAGGATTTCGACGAAGAATTCTGTGACTCACAAGAAACAGATCCAAAATAGATTGTGCGTTACTTTGAACACGAGTGGGTTGTTTTACTAACAGTGTTAAGTCATGAAAAAGAACAATGTCGACCAAGGGCTCAGCGGCACTAGAAAGCGGTTCCGGGAAGTCCGCGTCCCAATTAACTTGAGGAATTTTAAAATCGCCAGCTACCAATATATTAAAACTGATTGCGTTGCAAGAACAAAGAAAATCATTAATACCATCAAAAAACGCCTTCTCGGCATACGGAGGGCGGTAAAATTTACCCACAACCAGGTTCATTTCCTCAAGGTGTATTTTAATAATGACACCTTCAATGCCGTCTCTATCGGAAAGCCTAGTCACAATGAGGTAGTTTTTAAACAGGATGGCCACACCACCACCACGAGATGGTCTGTCTTTCCTGTAAATGCCATGTCCTGGGGACGCTATTTCGTCGTCCTTTATATCTGAATGTAGCCAGGTTTCTGTTATTACAATCAGATGGGGTACATGCGCTATTGTGATACTTTCCAGGTCATCAAGTTTATTAATGATGCTGCGGGCGTTAAACTGGATGCAGCAAAGCGAATTGCCTGATTGTGCTTCGGTTCACTGCTGAGATTTCTTAACGACATTACCTGGAAGTGGCACTCTTTCATTACGGTCTGCATCCCAAACGAACAGAACACCGTTAACTCGGATTTTGTCGTAGATTAATTTCACCTTTTCGCCTGCCCTTCGATTTTCCGCCGTGCTTTCCCAAAGTTTTCTTCTTTTATGTCGTGTAGCTTTCGAGAAGTCCTCAGAAATCGAGAAACCTGTACCCTTTAGTTTGAAGCAATTTTTAAGCACAGCAACCTTGTCACGGTAATCAAAAAACTTTAGTATCATAGGGTGAGGCTTACGTAGTTGTTTGCGCCCGATTCTGTGAATTTTTTCCGCAGACGACACTTGTATTGCCAGGATATCGGTAAACACACCCTTCAACACACTTCGCTGAGTTAATCGAAACTTTCATTAGTTGTTTCCGGTATACCGAAGACAATCAAGTTGTTCCGCCTATTCCTATCTTCAAGATCAGCTAGCTTGCTTTCCAAGCTTACGACCATTTTTCCAACTTATACGCCATTGTTTTCACCTCATTTACAGCCGTAGCAACTTCTTCCACTTTTTTAACTTCAGCCCAATGCCATCAAGCCTTTTCCGAATGCTTTTCTGACCATCCAAAAGCTCAGCAAGCAACTTCTGAACGTCAGGGCCGAGATTCGGCTCGACGTCACCACACAATAAAAGCAAAGAGAGAAGCATTTCGCGTACACTAGAACAGATTCTGCTTAAGCTACATGGGCATGTCAGCTGGACAAAGAAAGGGTCGTCACATATGACAGATGAAACATCATCACTAACCTGCATGAAGAAAATAAACGGATTTGACATGATGCCGACGCGAGGCCAGCCGACATGCCCACTGAAGAAGCTCGATGGATGCCGTGAATTTATATCTCCGTCCGGTGACGTCGATGTAGCCGCACATGGCACCTTCCATCCTTCCCAGCACCACTTGTAGTGCACTGGTTGTCCTGCGCAGTCTTCAAAAGTTTCCAGGGGTTCAGCGAGGACGAATGTGCAATGCGTCTCTCGGACCGTCGCTGTCGATCCCAAGACGAGAAGCTGCATGAAGAAAATAAACCGATTTGACATGATGTCGACGCGAGACCAGCCGACATGCCCACTGAAGAATCTCGATGGATGCCGTGAATTTATATCTCCGTCCGGTGACGTCCATGTAGCCGCACATGGCACCTTCCATCCTTCCAAGCACCGCTTGTAGTGCACTGGTTGTCCTGCGCAGTCTTCAAAATTTTCCAGGGATTCAGCGAGGAGGAATGTGCAATGCGTCTCTCGGACCATCGCCGTCGATCCCAAGACGAGAAGCTGCATGAAGAAAATAAACGGATTGGACATGATGTCGATGCGAGGCCAGCCGACATGCCCACATATGTCTTATTCTTGGGGTGTTCCACTCCTGCAGACACAGACTACGTGCCAGGCGACGAAGTTACTTTGCAGCGTCAGTCCTTGACAAAGGAATCGGAAGGATGTGCTCTTCTTGGTGCAATGTGCGAGCGGCGTTGTCTGCAGAATCCTTGCCACTGATCCCACAATGGCCAGGAAGCCACTGAAACTTGACCTCGTGTCCTGTTTCTGTGACGTGGTGAAGAAGCTTGGCAACTTCGTAAGTTAACTGTTCATGGCAACCTCGTCGAAGGACTGACTGCATGCTCTGTATGGGCGGTTTCGAGTCTGAAAACACAGCCCATTTACTCGATCTCTGAGATTTGATGTACTCTAGGACACCACGCAAAGCCGCAAGTTCTGCCGCCGTAGACGTAGTGGCGTGTGACAGCTTGATTCACAGAGTGATTTCTCTAGCTGGAATCACCACCGCACCGCCAGAACCAGACGCTGTGGTTGAGCCATCAGTGTATATGTGCACGTGGTTATTGTACATTTCGTGCAGAAGGTTCAAGCTCAATTGCGTTAGGGCTGATGTGGCAAATTTGATTTTTTCTGTATTCCTGGAATTGAAATGCGTACTTGCGGAAATGTCAGGCCCCACGGAGGATACACCAGTCTCTCAGCAGGCGTAAAACCTGACTGACGTAAACGACGCACGATGTGCACAGACAATTGCACTGAATTTCGTGCGGGGCCTCTACGTAGTGAGGGTTGAGAAGTGGTGGGAAGGATTCCTAGCATGTTGCCTGATGTACGTACGCATCGTTTCAATGGTTATGTGCGTCATGATCGAGTAGTCCTGTGCAATGGCAATTGTTTCAACTGTCAATGCGGAGCGGGGTAAACCAAGGCATAACCTATGCGCCTGAGCTTGAATATTTTGGATTGTGCGCAGGTTCGTTTTGCACGTGTTAGATATAACAGGTAGGCTATACCACAGAAATCCAATAAATAATACCTTGTACAGCTGTCACATAGACTCTACTAACATTCCCCAACTTTTCCCGGCAAGAAACCTGAATAAGTGACAAATGGCCGTCAGCCGCTTTTTCACGTAGTTTATGGGTGTGTCCAAGACAGGTTTCAGTCGATTACGACTCCTAAGAACCTGTGACTCCGGCTGCAAGACACCAACTGCCCGTTAATTGATATGCCGTAAGCGGACATTGGTTTCCTGGTGAAAGCCACGACTGCACATTTTCCACTTGCGATTTCGAGCCCGGGTTCGCGTAGGTGGTGCGATGTCACTGATGCTACCTTCTGAAGCCGAGCACGAAGTTGAAGTCGAGTCACACCTGATGTCCACACACAGATGTCATCAGCATAAATGGAAAGTCGTACACTGCTTGGTTGCTTGCCAACTTGTCCAATGAGTGTTAGGTTGAACAGCGTCGGGCTTAGCACTCCGCCTTGCGGGACTCTTCGGCTGCAGTAATACTCGGGTGTCGGGCCATTCTCTGTCTGCACGTGAAATGATCTATTCTGTAGGTGGCTCTGAACCCACGTATATATTCTGCCACCGAGTCCCACTCCTTCTAGTGCGCTGAGAATGGCTTCGTGGGTGACATTGTCGTATGCCCCTTTACCGTCAATAAACAGAGCAGCAGATAACCGTTTAAAGGGCTTCTGGTGTTTTACATATGTCACCAAGTCAACTACGTTGTCAATTGACGAGCGGCCTCGTCTGAACCCGGACATGGCGTCTGGATATATTTCTAGAACCCTAAGTACCATTCCCGACGCGTTAAAATCATCCTTTCCATAACTTTTTCCACACAGCTTGCAAGGGCAATCGAGCGGTAAGAGGAAATGTCCAAAGGTGACTTGCCGGCTTTAAGAAGTGGAATCAGGCGACTTGACTTCCATTCCTTTGGAACCATGCCAGTTTGCCAGAAGTCATTGTACAGCAGCAAGAGTGCCGTCCGAGCTTGATCTCCTAGGTGACACAGAGCACGGTAAGTGATGCCGTCAGGTCGTGGCGCTGAAGAACGTCTACACAAAGCAAGCACAGCTTTTAGTTCGTCCATTGAAAACGAAATCTCTATTCGAGGATCACGTGAGGATACAGAAAAGTCGGGCGTCTTCGTCCCAGTTGAATTTGACCCACAGGCAATCTTTCGACAGAAAGAATCTGCGACATCAATCTCTTCGTAGCGTAATTGAAGTGCCAGAGATTTTAATGGGTAGTGCTGAGTAATGGTTGTACGAAGACCCTGGACAGTTCTCCAGATTAGTGACAGAGGCTTTCTGGGATCCAAAGACTCGCAAAAAGATACCCATCGCTGCTTGTACAACTTGTCCATGTGACGCTGTATTTTCTTTTGTGTGCGTCTGGCCACTCTCACATCATCAAGTGACCCCGTGCGTCTATAAGGTCGTTCTCCACGACGACGAATCGCTCGGAGTTTTTCGAGATCAATGTCCATATCAGTGCAAGATGAGCTCATTGGAAGTGAACGCGTCGTTGACTGTAGGGCACTCTTTATTGCGTCCTCTAGGTTGAAAGGTGAGGCGCTAACATGGTCTTGCATGATTAACTTGTAGTTTTGCCAATCGGTGCACTGGACGGCTCTGGAGGACTTCAGACTTGGAAAGCCGTCAATCTTCAGGTATGTTGGGATGTGGTCACTACTACCTCTTGTTTCCGAATCTGAAAACCAGTGCACTCTGCTGGCGAACGAGCGTGATACGAAAGTGAGGTCCAGGCAACTGGTATAGGCCGATCCACGCAGATAAGTAGGGCTCCTGTCATTCACGAGGATAATTTAACATCCACAAGCGAAAGACACTAACTGTCTACCTGTAGTGTTGACCCTGGAGCTTCCCCATAAGTAGTAGTGGGCACTGAAGTCGCCAGTTATCACTCATGGCTGGAGAGTTGAATTCAAAATTCCGCGCAAGCGCTCACGGTCTAGACGACTTGATGGATGTAAGTAGGCTCCGATGATGGTGGATGTGGTCTCCTTGTTTTTTACTGCTAGGCAAACGTACTGGTTTTCTTCGTCAGGGCGTACAGGGTGATGAACATAAGTTAAATCGGGGCGTATGAACACAACGACCTTGCTGCGCTCTCCGTGGGTAGAAGACACAAAGCACTCATAACCAGACAGTCTCATCTGAGCTGACAAGTTTGGTTCACAAATCACAATTATGGAGAACTGGTTCGTGAATACATATTGCCGGAACTCGGACATACGCGCCCTAACTCCTCTGGCATTCCACTGAAGGACAGATGCGTTCTTGATCTCCTCTCGAAAGGATAACATGTTGCAGGCCATCGTTTTACCTTAGAGCTGCAAACACCGGACTCAAAGTGTCCAGCACTTGTAGTGCCTGCGCTGATGGGGTGTTCATGTTGCTTAGGAGCATGCGCATTGCGCTCATAAGGGTATGCAACATGTTGATGACCTGGCGATCTTCCGTTGTCTTTTCACCAGCGATTCGTGATGGCATCGAGGTTGGCGCGATTCGATGCACCTTTGAAACAGGCTGTGTTCGTGGAAGTGATAGTCACTCTTCACGAGGTGGGAGTCCTGACCCTGATTCTGTTTCCGGTGTATCCGTCTTCGCAGAGCTTGACGATTGGGGGCCAGTTCTTCTTGCTTGAGATGACGTGTCTCTATCAGCAGATGTCACGTTGCGTGATGATCTTCTGTGGTGATGCCGACGTCGCCTGACAGTAGCAGCGGCTTCCCTGCACGTTGTATTGTCGTGCACTATGCGTTTCAGCACCGCACGTTCATTTCGCACTCGTGGGCAATCTTTCGACGACGCTTTATGAGCGCCATGGCAGTTGGAGCACTTGAACACAGTTGCGTGGCAGGTGTCTTCTGAATGAGGTTCGGCACACCGTGGGAACACGACATTGCTGGTACACACTCCTTTGACATGTCCTATCTTGAAACATCTGAAGCATTGTAGGGGCATCAGTATGTATGGGCGGACCTGGTGGCGAACGTGGCCAACTTTGACGTGTGGGGGAAGAC
Organism: Rhipicephalus microplus; assembly: GCF_043290135.1. Classification (NCBI taxonomy): domain Eukaryota; kingdom Metazoa; phylum Arthropoda; class Arachnida; order Ixodida; family Ixodidae; genus Rhipicephalus; species Rhipicephalus microplus. The sequence goes on from NC_134700.1 coordinate 37,577,019, forward strand.
TGTCTCCCTCAAAAACAATCTTCAGGCATCGTGACTGACCAAGCCTTGCGATGTGGTTGATGAGGATGTCGTCTGTAGCTGGCTTTATCAAGATAGGGAAACCGTCAGTGGGAATGGAAATGTCCACGTCATAAATGACGCCAACACTGCCCTTACAGTCAGCGGGGATCACTGATTTAACTGGACTCTGTCGATTTTCGTGATGTTTTGTACGGTTTGCAGTGCACTACGGTGTAAAACATCGACTGCCAGAACATTGTTCCGAGAGTTGATCCTGACGTCTTTAATCTCATTTGGAGCGAGTCCCTCGAGGTATGCAGAGATGACTTGCCTGTTAAGCTGCAATAGGTTGGCTGAAGGGTCCACAGCCATGAAGAGTATAGTGTGTGGCCAACGCTGTGCGGTAGCCTGCACGGTGAATATACTCGCCGTCGACGATGTTCGTAGCATTCTTCTTTTTGCATTGTGGCTCATGACGACTGTGTAGTCGTCATCCGATGACTCGAAACTGTCGGAATAGAGCTCCGTTGCCTAGCTGTTTGTACCACTTGAAGTGGTCCCACGTTTCCTAGCCGCTGCCAGACGTAGCGGTTGTCCACCTCGAAAATCCTGGGAGGCTTCTTCATTCATTCAAGCAAGGTATCCGCAAAACACTTGCGAGGAAGTTCGTGCCAATTGTTCATGCAGTGGCTGAGGACGATGAGGAAGCATGGCTGAAGTGGATATGCACCACAGTTATTAAGGGAACAAGAACAAGCTTTTTTAATGGGTTGGAGCATTGGACGTCTCACTCGTTACGCTATTCGCTTTGTGCGACAACTGGTAGTTCTCCCGCTGTTTTAAAACGCTTTATAAGTCGTAAAAATGTGATTCCTTTCCTGACATCAAGTCTGCCTAAGGCGTTTGCCTACAAGTCCTCAGCACCGGTGAGGCTCAGTGGTAGAATACTGGGCTGGGATCCATCGCACCCTGGTTCGAGCCCCATTGTCTTATTGGTGCTAGGTCAAGTCTGCCTAAGACAAGTTTGACAAGTTACAAGCACCGCCGTTGCTCAGTGGAAGAATACTGGGCTGGCACCCGGGTTCAAGCCCCACTGTGTCATTACTGCTAGGTCAAGCCTGCCTAAGGCAAGTTTGACAACAAGTTACAAGCACCGGCGTTGCTCAGTGGTAGAATACTGGGCTGGGACTAGCGCACCCGAGTTTGAGTCCTACTGTGTCATTGGTGCTGGGTTTTTTTTCTAATTTTGTGCGATGTGGTTAGGGACACCAGTGGCTGCGGCAGACAATCGCGCAACCCGAGTTGTGATCTTATAACAGTTTTTGCTGTAAAAAATCCTGTATGAGCTATTTGTAGGTAAAAGCAGTAGTTCCGAGCCTAAAGGGTAAGTGTTACACCTTCATGTTCAACGACGTTTCATGCGCATTATTTGTTATAAACATACTTCAGTACAACTTCCACCTCTCTTGAATCCGTTGCAGCCCTCCAGTGCTATAGCAATTATACTATAGCCACCTTATGATCTGTGGCCACCTTCAAATGATCTGGCTCGAGATAATATATCACCTAATGAACTATGTATTCCTAAAACCTGTCCTAGTCTAGCATAGAGTTACATACAATATTAACTAGAGGAGAATCTGGCGCTTGTATCTACGCGGGCTTCTTCAGTGGTGCGTGTACCCCCATGAAAATTGTGCAAAGTACAGAATTCGGATCTGCTTCGGATGAATCACGCTGTTTAGATTCGTGAAGCTTCTTCACCAAGTGTAAAACAAAGCGATATGAACCTAAAATCAATTGAAACTTGCTTTATGTTTTGAACACAAAGTTTATTGCAAAAGGTTTTTGTGACCAGGCGGTAAAAGTGAAACCTGGACAGATTTAACCACCAGGATATGCATTGCTCTGTCGTTGCGTTCCAGATTTGGCATCAAGATTTATTGAAGTATTCTTTAAAATATTCCAAAACAATTTTGTTTTGCGCTCGAAAATAGGCAGTATCTATGGAAATAACAGCATAGTGCTAAGTGAGAAACAAGATTTCCTCTCGTGCGATGCCAGGTGCGTCTGTTCAAGTGGTCTGCCCCCAACGCATTTCTCGTTTTGTTGTGAAGTCGAAAGAGTATGACGGTGCGTCGACTTCACGTGGCCATCGTTTTGCAGTTAATCTCAACCAATTTTGGCAACACGCACTAACAAACGTGAACCCGATGTCATATCCTGCACTGACATGGGATGCTACACCTATGCATACCGGTGAGTGTAAAGACGCTTCGTTTAAGCTGTTACGCACAACTTATAGAGCTCCAGCATTGCAGTAATTTGAGAGGTCTAGCATTTTTCACCTCCTTTGAACAACAAAAGCGCGGCTTTAGTCCTTTGCACCCATCCCACTACCCACTCTACACGAAGAACGAAACTGAAACTGCTGAAAAATATCCCTGGACAGTTCGCTGGCTACCGCGAACCAATCCGAAGCCTGTACTTCCCACAATTCTCATAAGGGTACACAATCACAGTGACAAATTCCTCTCTAGTTATTATTGTATGAAACTCTATGTAGTCATAGATGAGTAAATTTGTTGGCAGAAAACATATGTTTGCAAGAACGTTGTGTAGAAACACAAATTGAACATTGATACCAACCTTCTGAAACACTGACGTAAAATGTCTCCTCTGCTCTCCACTTATGTTATTTCCAGCTGCCGTCAACGACCTCCACAGCTGGCAGTGGCCTTTCATCACGTAGGAAGGCATCATTACGCTTTGCATTTCCGTTGACCTTCTTGATATTGAGGTGAATCTTTGCTGGAAAGTGTGCTGCAGCCCCACCAGATGATTTTTCGCGCTTTGCCTCTTTGCAGTGCCATATTTTGTGGAACGCCATCCTGCAAAGCATTAATAATTTACACTTTCAGTGACATTAGCACCAACGAAAGGGGTCTGCTTCACCTGTAAAGGCCATTTTATGAAAGGACAAATACACCAGTTACTTGAACATTTACTAGTTGCCTGCACAAATCTCATTGCAGTGTATTTAACCCTTTCAGACACTTTGTACACATTTGTGTAAATCACTTGTTTTTGCTCATTGTGTTAACTAGGGGCTAGACAAGTGCGAAATACAATGAGTTTTAGATGAAATAGTAAACCTCCTTCATAATAAACTTGTCTTCATTTAACTTCAGTTTTGACCCCTACTGTTGCGTATAATTACTTTTCCGGAATTATTGCCATAGTCGACGAGTCGTCCCATGCGGCGCTTCACTGGAGGCACGTCGAAATATCTTTTTATTTTCTTAAAATTATCAAAACGAGAAACCAATATCCACTATATTTCTAGTCTGAGAATTTGTTCTATATATGCAAGAACGAAATATCAATGTCTTTAAAATAAGTATATATTTAACGAAAGCTCAATTTAAATTAACTGCTATAATATGCATAAATCAACGTATCTTAAAATCATTGTAGTTGCAGTAGAATATAGACAGCATTGAAATCAAGTTGTAAAAATTTGACGCATTTACAGGCAGTTCTTTAAAAGTGGCATCTGAAACGATTACCTCAATAAACCTGCCAATGCGCACTCATTAAATTTACTCCATGCATGACCAACGCACATATAAGACACTGTCAGCCTGTAGGTGAGAGCTTGATGACAGTTCAGGTGGTGAGGCAACGTGAAAATGAAGTTCCAGTCCCTCACCAAGTTTAGGCGAAAAAAGAATAAGGCACGTTTCTTGACTAGTACTGGTTCTTAGTGGTAATCAAGGGGATCCTACATATCTCAGGGTGTCTATCGTGTGTTTTCATTTTCACTTGGTGAGTGACTGCAATGTCATCACTATGATAAATAAATCACGAAAATTCCAGTCCTGACTGAAAGCTATTAGCTACCGTGGACACATCTTAGAAGCTTGCCACAACACTTGAAGTTTGAACAAGGGATCACAGTTTTATAGCCTCCACAAACTCCGCATTTGAAAATACTGGGACCATCAGCTCTTATTTGTGCAAGCTGCAACTTTATGCTACAATTTGATGGCTCTCACAAGTCAAGGAAAATGGGATTTAACCAATTAGTTTACTGGCATAGTAATCAGTGAGTGAGACAATTTTAATAATATTCTGCTAATCAATTGCTTTTGTATCAGCCTAACCGGGTGAGTAGAGAGACACTCTCATGGATGCTTCCTGGATTTGGCACAATGTTAAAATTTGGTATTGGGATCTAAACTAGTCACTACTGTCTCTACTGTGCCTGTAGTTCATCTTGGACGGAGGGTCATACCCCCTTCGCTCTCTTTTAAACTATTTCACAGTCCCAAGCTACATGCTTTCAGGTGGCTTCTTTATTATTATAGAAGATACGTTTGGCCAAGGAATGTAATTGCGAAAACATACAGCCATGTTTTACCAGATTTATTTAGGTTTTCGTTCGTTTTTGTGTACTTCTGAGAAAAAGAAAAAATGCGCTCTTTTCTGTCCCCCGTGCGAGGATACTTGTAAGCGCATTAATTTTTGGTTTGAAGGCGTCTCTGGCGAATCACCTGGAAGGAGAGAGAGAGAGATAAATAGAGAGGAAAGGCAGGGAGGTTAACCAAGCTTGGCTCGGTTGGCTACCCTACACTTGGGGTGGGGGAAAAGGGGAATAACTTGCGGCTAGGAGGTGGGAATGCAGGTTTCGCTATTTCTATAGAAATGAGAAATGTCGCTGTATGAGCGGAGTCTAGCCCTCTACTACCAATTATCTCCACCTTGTCTACAACCATTGAGACAGCTCATCATTAGATATAATCCTAAAAATATTACGTTTATACACCAGAAATGACATTCTAAGGTATTTTTGAAATTATGACAATATTTTTGCATTACCTTTCACATCTTGCTGTAGGCTTGACGAAGTCTACAACCCATGACGCGTCTTCAAGCCGTAGTCTGCTACCCAGCTGCAGACGTGACGTTCATCGGTGATGTTAGCGCGAAGCACGTCGACGTCAGGCGATGAGCTCTCATTGTTTTTGACGCATTCGATCGTGGAGTGCGCTGATGTCTCACAGGCACTGCTTTCAGTGGCCATAGCCGTACAACGCACTGCACTCGCGGCGATCACGTCTTGGAACGGGTGGTCATAAATTAATCTTGTGGACTAAATTAAAAAGTGCACTAAATTAAAAAGGAGGGACGCGAGCAGTTCAACACAAAGGCGATTGCGTCTTGCGACAAGTCGAAGGCTCAAGACACTGGCGGCAGCCGATATACATAAAAGCCAAGCGCGTTCACTTAAAATAATCGCAGAGTAGGACACAACCGCAGATCAGAATCAAAATCATAAATGATTTTATTTTCCAACTATCACTTCTGACTGAAGGGCCAAGGCTCAAAAAGGTGCAGGCGTCAACGCAAATGTTCATGGGCGAACGTGTTCACCGAACTTTTATAAAAAACAATTCAAACAAAAAAATCACACGAGACCAAAAATTAGTTCAACTCCATGCCAACCACCTCTTCCTCAGTCAACGGGACAGCAGTCCACGGTGCGCAGATGGAAACGAAAATTCCACAGGGGCGCTGGCGCAATCAACAAAACAGCGCAAGCTTTTTTCATCTCATACTAGAAGAAACGGCCATTAGGGATTCCTTCAGGGCGCACTCCAAGAACGAGAGTATTGGGTCATGAGGCGCGGTGGCCGTTGCTAGGCGCACGTTGCGGTGACGACCCTGCGAGAGTTTGGCCAATAGCGCGCCGCTGCGGTTGCCATGCGTTGAGCCTTCTGCAGATTACAAATGCACGTCCCGGAACGTGCATTGCGGCTTTGCGGGAAGCGCGTGGAACGACCCTAAGGTGGTCCTACTCGCTCACCACACGCAGCAGCTTACCGAGAGATCGGCGTCCATCATCGCGGACAGTGTCACGACGTCCAGGCGTCGAGCCGCCAGACAAAACAGCAACTACGCCCGGCTCCTTCAGCCCAAAGAGATAGGAGATGCTATTTACAGAAACTGGGACCACCTACGAGGCTTCTGTACTCACTCGCTTCTGGCTTGGTCTGCAATCCACGTGCTCTAAGCTTTGCTTACCTCAGGATGCAGACCGCATGGTTCTCGTCCCAACTGAACAACGTTCTTGAAAACGTACCGCAAGAAAAAAACCACTTGCGAGCAGAAAAAAAGTGAACGTGCCGACAAGTTCAAACACGTCACAACAACCGATCTCCTCGCTCTCAACAAACCACACCGCCGACGCTAGCAAGGAAAGTTCCTTTATGCACCGTAAGCCTACTCTTTCCCGGCTCAAACAAAAGCTTGCACCGAACCGCGACCACTGCCGTCCGATCCTCCATGAGCTCCACGTTGGGCAGCCAGTGTGGGGTCGCGATGTGGCGAGCGCCACACTCTTGGAGTTAACGGACACAGCAGACGCGGTTGGAACGAACCAAACAACACACATTTATTTAACTAATTTTAGAACGATGATATAGTCAGCCGACTTATTTGAACATCACTTTTGATCAACACGCTATAACATCCTTACACAATAGTCCAGAACACTCAACAACATAAGGGACACAATAACACATTCAAGGCGGCGGCGATCGCCAACGCTTGACTTACCACGAGGGCCCTCGGCGCGTAACCCGCGGTGCCGCGCACCGAGGACCCATGCAAGGAGTAACCTTGTGTGCCGCCACCTAGGCTTGCTGCTAGGTGCTACCGCCGGCGCTAGCGTTCTAACCTTGATGTATATGGTGGTGATAAGAAACGCTCGCGAGCACCACGCCACCTACCACTCGGTAGTTGTGACCCCTAAATGCGGCCTTTGTGCGAGACACGTGCGCCATGCGGCGGAAAATTTCCTACAGGGGTGTCAGCACCTCCCCCCACTCCAAACTTTGAAATCTTTGAGGAGAGAATTTTTGCGAGTTTTATTAGTCCTTACATAAGTACTTTGTCAAGTTTCTTGACGTTCTGCACTGGCTTCATTTGGAGTTGTGACTTCGGATGAAGATTTGCTTTGTTTAGTTTGAGGGTGAAGGGCTTGATGTACGTTTTTAAAAAAAATAACGAAGGTTTTGTGAGCTCTTTATTGTTTTTTTTTGTGAATATGGCTTCCCATATTTCTTTCTGCATCTGCTTTGCAACACTGCCGTTGTATGGCGAATAATAAAAATAATGATGAAGTTGTGATCAGGCACTGGGAAACACTGGTTAAATGTGGAATAGCACAATTTGTAAGAAAGTTAATTCAAAAGAGTTTCAGAACAAGTTATGCGTTTGGCGCTTACAACTTCAGTCAAACTATTTTGCAAAAACGTCTTTCATAAATCACATTCGCTGCTACTACATAGTAAGACTAAAATTGCCACCGGGAAATATTTTCAGGTAATGAAGTGCATTTACCATGCTACGGGAATGCATGTTTCTATAAGGTTCCTGCTCGCCGTACGTACATGTGCACCTCTACGTGTGGCGAGTGCATCGTAACTGCAAGTGCATCGTAACTGCAAGTGCATCGTAAATAACTGTATCGTTACTAGATATAAATTAACTGTGTGAATAATGATGCGTCTTGTTTGCGAAAACATTGGCACTCATTTCGGCCTGGTGGCAATCACTTGTTGTCGACAAAACTTCACCATTCGACAGTTTAGTCAAGGGAAAATTCGCATTTGACGCGAACATCTGCGACGGAATACATCTCCGCGTTTTCGTAACGGGCAGAAAAAAAAGTTCATCATTAGTAATGTTTTCGGAAAGAATGAAGGGTAAGAAAGGTGTTTCGCGTGCGCTTCCTAATAGTATATTGCGTCGTTCACACACGTTGGCGCCGAAAACTAGATGAACACGAGATCTGTACAAATACATCGGAAATATTTGGGGGAAGTCTTCAAGCCACAATCACTGCTGCCGAAGAAAGGACCGCCATTCCAGCGCAGGCTGTTGTAAACGTTGTGTGAAATTTCTGCCATTCCTCGCCGTCGTGTCGCCATCGTAGAGGTTCAGTGCGTCGCAGTGCGTCGCAGTACGCATAGTTCGTGCAGGTCCGCGTGTGTCTACGTAGAGTTATACGTCGTATCGACATGAGGCCTGCAATGGCTGATAATCGCAACGCCGCCGTACGTCTGCTTCCTTTGTTGCACGCAGAGAAGGATTCTGAATGCTCGAGGAAAAACGTAAAACGTGCCCGTTGTTCTTTTTTCAAGATGACGGCGTTTCCAGCATATTCTCCGGCCACTGCTCCCGAAACACGTGTTAGCGTTCTGGTTTCTAAGCGAGTAAGACGTGCAATATAATTTGTACTCGTGTTTTCTCAAACTGCTGCACGACAAAGTAAGACAGCCTTTGTTTTGCAATGTTTTTGCTAGCAGCCGCTTATCTTGTGGAGGCGACTCGTATGCTTCATGCAGAAACCACCTTCACGCATCGAGCTTTATCGTGTGCTTGTTGTTTTGTTTATTGCGTTTGGGTAACGGCAGACGCTGAGCAAGTGCGCGTCATCGGTTCACTCGGAGAAGGGCGTGACGATGGTGAAGCATCCTTGTTTCATCTTGTTTTGTTTTCTCTTCTCAAGAGTAACAATTAAGCTACCGCTTAGCGGAATGACTTGCGCACGTTTTTCAAGCATTAGATACGCTCCTAAAATTGACGAAATGCAGGCGTGTGCAATTAGCTGATATGAATTTTTGTGCATGAAAGCGGCTTCTGTGTGAAGCGTAGGAGGCGCCTTCCCCTAGTGAATGGCTACTAGCGAAAGCGTTGCAAAAGCTGCATTCCTTCGTGGTGCACCTGTTTGTGAGAGCATGAGTAAACATGCTATCGCATGTCTTAATTACTTAGAAAGGCGAACTCAATGAAGCTCTTGAGCAGCAGTGACTGGTGCACACGCTGAAAACAACATTGGCTTGAAAAAAATAACACGGGCATATTTAACGGCTTACCTCTTCCCTTCATCCTTTCGAGTTCCTCTCTCTGTGAAACAAGAGACGCAGCGAATCGTCGGCATTGCCATTGCCAGCCCTGCTAACACTCTAACATGACGGCTACACACACGACGGCCAACATATGGCAGCAGTTTTGCATAAGGTCAGGTTGTCTTGAAAAGCGTAGTCATAAGGCAAAGCTCAGTAAAGCAGGAGAACAATGTACATGGTGTGGAGGAGCTAGGGAATCGATGGAGCAAGTTCTGATTGAATGCGGCGATATCCACCCAAGTATACGTAGGGGTACAACCCTACATGAGACAGAGTTTTAAGAACAGGCATAAAAAGCTGAACACGTGCGCTACAGAAGCAAGTAAAAGACGGTTATAGTATTGATTGGAGAAAAGTAAAGATAAAGGACAGAAAGAGTGAGAAATTGGCATCATTCGATCTAAACACACAGAGATCGAACATACATTTATATTCTTTTTTGTTATAATAAAATCGACCGAATGCAAGTTGATAAGCCATTAGGCCAGCATAAAAACGAAGTTTTAGTTTCATTCTTTTCTTGCGCACCTGGGGACACACATGTCACCGCCTCATTAGAGAGGGGACGCTGATAGCACCATCCATCAATTCATCCTCTATTAAGGCAGTGACCCGTGCGTATGGTGCACCGCTGCATGCAACGCAGCAATTACGATGATTGTGTAGCCAGCTTTACGCGTGCGCTTCTTCGCAGGATGGCGCTGGGAATCCGATGCACACGAGATCTGCACAATTATACAGATAATAGTGTAGGGGCCGTTTTTACGTCTCATCTATGGCTGCCGCAGTGCGCAAGGACACTTCCCTGGTGTCTGCAACGCAGTAATTTATCTACTCGCACGAGATGTTACAATGAGATAGCGAGATATGAGGAACAATGAGACAGCAAGACATAAACATGGTGGAGAGCAGCGCACGTGATTCTGTCAGTCGATGGTGCCGTAATTGCAGCGTCAAGCTTATGCATTGCGAAAGACATATCGAGGTGCTCGTAAGACAATGGCGGCACAATGATGGTAAGAGACTCAATAATAACATCCGTAGTGATTGAAATGAGGGTGGAGTAGTCGCTAGCTACATCAGTTTCTTTCAGACTTTCATGTAAAGCCATGGTTCAGAATGCTTGACTTCGTTCAGGAGTAGTCGGCAGCCTTCGTACCACCCACCAGATCCTAAACAGAAGTAGCCTTGGGTCCAGAGATTCGAAGAGAATCCTCCAGCGCTGCTGGCAAGGTTGTCGAGAAAAGCATGTCGTTGATCTCGGTTACAGGTGGAAAGGTATGAAGTTGATTTTATTTTTCTGTGTCGTTTTCCCGCACGGTTACGCGTTCCTCAAAAAACTCGTGCTCCGCCACGGTGGTCTAGTGGTTAAGGTACTCGGCTGCTGACCCGCAGCTCGCGGGATCAAATTCCGGCTGTGGCGGCTGCAGTTTCGATGGAGGCGGAAATGCTGTAGGCCCGTGTACTCAGATTTGGGTGCACGTTAAAGAACCCCAGGTGGTCAAAGTTTCCGAAGCCCTCCACTACGGCGTCTCTCATAATCATATGGTGGTTTGGGGACGTTAAACCCCACAAATCAATCAAATCAATCAATCAAAATACTCGTATTGTGAGTCGATGGTCAATCTCTGCCTCAGTACTTTAATATTCAGATTCTTTATTTCAGCAATAATCAAACTCTAGGACACAAGCAGAAAGCCGCTATCATATTAGCTTCAAAAGGCCTCTGTCCCTACAGAATTCGGCAGGAGAGAATACACGTGCACAAAAACTGCAATGATATACATATTATCTTTCGAAAAAAAAAACACGAATGCAACACTAATATGTGTGTTGAAAGTTTACAGCGCAGCAAAATTTCATTTTTCTTTCTCGATCAGAAGGCACTTTCTTTTCTTTTTTTTTTGCGAACAGTTCACAAAGTATACGAGCACAGTCACAGAAAATATGTATCATGGTGAAACCATACAGATTTTCAAGTACATAAGAGCATGAGGGAAGATTTTTACACACACTACCAAAATAAAATTAGTACCATACCCAAGAAACAAGCAAGAAAAAGCAAGCACACATATGGCATAAAATTACTCACTAAAGCCGCATGGCTCATACTGCTTTAACATCCGACGCGAAGTAGAATTTAAGTTTATGTTTCCCTCTCAACATCGTTAAGCAGTATTGATATACTGCTTAACAATCTTGAGAGTGGGCTTGGTGGCACTGACCTGTGACACACGCTCATGCGGTCCTTTCTTGTAACGCAGATCGCTTTATGGCCGGTAGCCGTCGTTACCGGAACAATTACGCATGCTCCGTCAGAAGACATCAGATCAGCATTCCCAGCTGCCCAGCTCCCCTTCCTTGGGAATTCATGGACGAAGCAATATACGTAACCAGACGGGTATCTTCAATATCATCTTCCGGCAAGGGTGACGTCAACAACACTACCACTTCGCCAGGATAAAACTTGGAAACAACCGTCCAGGCACTTTATTGGGCTTGGTGGCACCGACCTGGGACACACGCCTATGTGGTTCTTTTTTGTAACGCGGATCGCTTCATGGTTGGTAGCCTTCGTTACCGGAACCACGCATGCTCCGTCAGAAGACATCGGATCAGCATTCTCGGCTGCCCAGCCCCCCCATTCTCGGGAATTCATGGACGAAGCAAGATGCGCAACCAGACGGGTATCTTCAATATCAACTTCTGGCAAGGGTGACGTCAACGGAACTACCACCGCACCAGGATAAAACTTGAAGACAACCGGCCAGGCACTTCAGTGCGCTTGGTGGCACCGACCTGGGACACACGCTCATGCAGTTCTTTTTTGTAACGCAGGTTAGTGAGAAAAATTCAATATCGTCCATTCGAGACGATGGTGTAACCCTTATGGTGCTGCCAAGCCCACAGTGTCTTATTGCCATTATGTTTGATTGTTTCCATGTTATTAGACTGGTATTACTAACATCTGGTGACGTGGAACAGAACCCAGGGCAAACTCCTGACTCAGAGACGGAATCCACGTCAACCAACACTATGTTGATGAAAATCCTTAAAGAACAAACGAAAATAACCAAAACGCATAAATAACTTACAGCTAATGTGAGACAAATCGAGGGTGTGGTATCAACTATTGAGGAAAAAATTACTGCCATAGAAAATTAAATCGGTCAGCTAAAGCATTGTAAGAAAAAAACTAGAAGAGTACGAAAAAAACTTCCTAGGCATGACTCAGCAAATACTAGAACTGGCAGCTAAGGTTGACGATCTAGAAAACAGAAGTCATCGCAACAATCTCGTACTATTTGGAGTGGCTGAAGAGCCTGATGAAGATTCAAAATCGCTGAAGGAAAAGGTTCAACGAACTATTTTCTCAGTAAAATATATTGCCGTAAAATCGGTAGAAATGATTCACAGAGTATGAATCCTTCTAGCAAACGCCCACGACCAATTGTTCTAAGACTTTTCGATGTCTCTGAAAAGTCTAAAATTCTCTCTTGGTGTACCAAACTAAAAGGCTCAGAAATATTGATTTCGGAGGATTTTTCGAAAAGAGTGAGACATATGCGCAGTCAGTTGTGGCGCTCTGCCACAGACGAGAAAGCACGAGGAGCGAAGGTGTCCCTCGTGTTCCACAAGCTCAAATTCGATGGCAAAATGTTTATCTGGGACCCCGCACAGAACGCCAGAGTAGAAGCTGCTGCAGGGTACTCTCAACCGAAAGTAGGTACAGGGGCAAGACGTGACGTTGAGACGACGAATGGACAGGGGAAGACCAACAACTTGAGAATCTTGTCCTTCAATGCCCGCAGCCTAAGCTCAGCGAAATCGAAAATTTAATTCTGCGTCATCACCCGCACGTGCTGGTAATTACCGAAACATGGCTGCATGCTGGTGTGTTGCACTGTGAAGTAATTCCGGCATCATATAAACTACTCCGTAACGACAGGACTTCCAGAAGTGGTGGCGTAGCGATAGCCATTAAAAACAACATTAAGTGTTCTGGTTTTGAAGGATTTCCGGAACACGAAAGCTTATGGTGCAAATTATTTTATTATGGAAAGGTGATATTACTTGCTGGCGTATACCGCCCACCCAATGCTCTGTCCGCTGTTCACGACTATCTTCCAACACCTCATCCCATTCGCAACAACTTCATCTCCCAAAGAAAGAAACCGTTCAGTTTCTCCCTTTGTGCAACGTAGCCATTTCAGGTTTCGTTTCATCTTAATTATCGCGTGTTAGCCATGGGTAATCTTTGTTGAACGGTTTCTTTTTTTTGGGGGGGAATGAAGTTATTTCGCAAAGGCATATTTTTTCTTTGAAACGTATTCACAATTTTGGAACACTGTTCAGTGTGCTAAATTCGTCGAATTTGCGTTCTAATATGTCTGATATTTTGTCATCGTCTGCGTGCGCATATTTTACGTAAAGGCATGGTCGTTTGGTAGATAAGTAAAAAACTGTGATAGGGCATGCCAGGACAAGCAACTTATAATTTGAAATCGTTGGTATCGTTGGCACTTTGCGTGATAAAGTACGTGAAGCGAAATCACGATTTTACGGTGTAACTTTGCCAAGTTCTATGAAGGCTGACCCTCAAAAATTTTGGCGCTACTTGTCAGAAGATAGACTAACCATGGCGCAAATCAAAACTGGGAATAGAACATTGAATGACCCTAAAGACATTGCGAATCAGCTTAACAAGTATTTCCAGTCAGTTTTCACATATACTGCATCACAATAGCCACTGGCAGCCTATACTGTTGAGCAGCCTATGGAAAAATACTTATAAGTGAAGAAGGAATATTACATTTATTGAATAACTTTGACCTAAGGAAGTCCACTGGTCCCGACACTATTTCTAATGCATTCTTGAAGCGATATGATGCCTGTATTTCAAATTATTTACTTATAATTTTTAAAGTGTCATTGGATACCTCGAGAATTCCTGATGACTGGCGCAGGGCAAACGAAATTCCAGTACTATAATCTGGCTCTAAAGTTAGACCAAGCAACTACAGACCTGTATAATTAACAAGCACGTGTTGTAAAGTGATGGAACACATATTTTTAAATCTATTATCATTCATCAAGAAAGGAATAACCTTATTTATAACCAACAACTTGGATTCAGATCTTGGCTGTCAACACTAACACAGCTGGCCCAAATTACTAATGAACTTGCCAACGCTGTTAATACCTACAGTCAAGTTGATGCCATATTCTTAGACTTTTCAAAGGTGTTTGACTTGGTCCCACTTGAATATTAAATCGCAAAACTACAGACTTTTGGTAATTATGACACCATAATCTCGTGGATTTGCAGCTTCTTAATGAACACAACACAAAGTGTAGCCATAAACACGCATACGTCCGATAGCCTTCTTGTGTACTCGGGAGTGCCGCAGGGTTCAGTCCTTGCGCTTCTACTATTCCTTATTTATATCAATGATATCCAATTTTGTATCCAGTCACCAATACAGATGCGGCTTTTCGCAGATGATCGTCTCGTTTATACAGTTGTAAGATATTCAGAGGACCAAATCGGTTTGAACAACTCTCAAATATTTGCGCTTGGTGCCAGAAATGGGGCAGGAAACTGAACTCATCTAAAACCAAATGCCTCGCATTCACTAACACGAAGAATAAGCTTAATGTTTCGTACACTTTAGAAAATATTGAACTCCCTAAAAGTGATCAGGTGAAATACCTTGGTGTCACGCTTTCAGCAAACTTAAGTTGGGAATCTCATATCGACACCGTCTGCAAAAAAACGGTACAGAAGCTATCCTTTCTTAGAAGAAGGTTGTGAAATGCTCCGGCCCGAGTGAAATTAAATGTATACAAGACTCTTATTCGCCCTGCCTTAGAATATGCCAACATAATATGTAGTCCCCACCTACAACACCTAATCGACAAAATTTAACGCATTCACAAATTAGCTGCACGGTTCATCTACTCTAATTATTCGCGGCATTCAAGCGTCACCGACGTAATTAATAGAACAAACCTTCAGCCACTTTCCAAACTAAGAATAATTACTAGGTTAAAATCCCTATACTTACTCTATCACGGTAATTTTAAGATACCGCGCAATCTGTACTTACAAGACCCATTTGAACACTCACTCAGGACAAACCATAACAAGGTTATTTTTAACCTGCTCGTCGTGTCAATACACATAAGTATTCTTAAGTATTCTTTATTCCCAATGGCCATTGGTTTTTCGAATAGGTTGCCAGTCAATGCTGTGAATTGTTTTACGCTGGAATCTTTTGTCAACTGTCTAGAAGAGATATATGTTTCTAAAAATCTATACATGTGAATCATGAAGTATTCTGTGTGTATCAATACTTTCTTTCTTTTTTTTTGTGGAGCGTTACTGTGTTTCATGTTACCTCTATGTATCCACTCCAGCATGGGCCCGGTTAGGGCCTGTAGTATGTACAAAAAATATACGGTACGACAGCCGGTCCTTTCCATGATCAGTTCGCGAAAGGGGGACAACCCTAGTACACGCTCGCGAATGTCATAATTGAGGTGATGTGGTTTCTTTAAGTTACAAAGATGCATAAGTGCAGTGTGGCCTCATTTCATGCTTTGTTTATAGTTCATAGCAAGATTAAATTTATAATGGTAACAAAAATGAGAAAACAAACTGAGCAAATAATGGACTTGTATGGCTCTCATAAGAAAGACACTCAACATGCCATAATGCTTTTTTTCGTAGCATAGATATTGTGTTGCGATTTTTGATACTAAACAACAATAATTAGCATCAGAGATAAATATTATATTATGCATTTATAGCTGTATTTTGATGGATAAACATCCCGAAGTCTACACAATACTCCACATGCTTTCGCCACACGTGTTGCAACGCGTTTGATGTTTTTGTCCCACAATAAATGCGGATCAAAGATTACACCTAACGTTTTCGCATCCGCTGTAACTTCAATTCGTCTTGTCAGAGGGAGAAGCAATGATGCCCCGTATTTCAGATCATAGAGTCGTGTGCTGACAGCCCATCTAGACAGATGTCTTGAACAATGTCCTCTCTGTTTCACTGATGTAGCGAGAAGCTGAGCAGCGATATCACCTAAACTGAACATGTGTGGCAAGGTGATCACTACTACGAGTCTCCAAATCTCTGCACAAACGTGCACGATAAACTAAACGCTAAGTTATGAGCTATGAATTAATGTATGATACCTTGCGCAGCATAACTCGTACCGCTTTAAAAATGCATTGGGTATTTCATCTGGACCAAGACTTTTTTATATACTCAGCTATAACGAATGCGATGTACTCCCGATCTGTGACGAATACAGACTTTTAAATAATCATTGCACTCCCTGGAAATGGCAATATCTTCAAAGGTAGAAGCATTTTTCACAAAGAAGGTATCACATTGAGGGATTACTGTTTTTATGAATGTCTAAAAAGAGGCAGGAGGATATGTTACCTTTATAGTTCTGAGTGGTACAAAAAGGTGTGTGCAGGCATGAACTATGTTTCTTGTTTGCCCACAAAGCGTCTACATCACAAGTGCCACCACTGCGAGAGAAAGCATCGTAAAATTATTCTGCGATGAGTGGGGAAAATTTAGTAAAACCGCGCTTTACAATGACCGGAGAAGAAGAATGAGATGAGTGTATGGTGCGCGAGGGCGCCGCTCGTGAGGAAGCAGGAAGACAACGAAGGTGGTTGGAACTCTCGAGCGACGGGGTCAGGCAGCTTACGGCAGAGAAGTGTTGGTGTTCGAGGTTCGGGCCACATGCCGATTGCTCGTCGCTTCCGGCCTGTCCGGGCTTCCTCTCGGCGTCATCCCCCCCACGTTTTTTTTCTGGCCTTGGCATCAGCCTATCTGTCTACGGGTTTGGACTGGAGCGAAGTTTCGCGCGGTTGACAGGTGTCCCCGTCACGGAGCGAGACTCTGTCTTGGGGGCTGTCCTGGAGCTGTTCATGCCAGCCACCAAAGCGTTGTTCCCATCGTGGCGCCAGGCATGAGACCAAGTGCCAACTACCGAGCTGCAATGTCTCTGGCAGTTACCTGCTAGGCCAGGCAACGTTCTGGTATGAACTTGAGAACCACGACGCCCACCGCTTACTGACGACGAGAGAATCCCGGTCGACCGCGCAATTTCCGCTTCAAGGGTGTGACGTCAGTGGACTAATGTTAACATATCGACGAACGTTAAATATATCGTTGCTTCAAAAACATATAGCACCACTCAGGTAACTACTCTGTACAAGGAAAAGGACATGCTTGTTCAGCATATAGTTTTTAGGCACGCTGCCGTCTCGCCCACTGAGGATGCGTAGATGTAGCGGTAAGTACGCATGTTCTGGGCCGGATGACGTCACGCGAAGGAAGGTAAAGGCATGGCTCGCGAGTGCGCAAAGTGCTGGGTTGTTCTATGAAACTTAAGTAGTCCGTTAAAGTTTAATTGCTGCGTTATTCGCCACAAATAAGGCATGAGAGACATCAGGAGGGCAAAATTCTAGATGGGGTGCGGCCACAGGTCTGGATGAAATGGCGGCCAGCACCTGTACAAGCAAAAATATGGGCTTTTAAAGCGTAGTTGCAGGCACTATATTGCATCACTCACCGATCAGGATTGGCCGCTGACCAGATTTACCACGATCGGTATTAGATTGCCTATCAGTGAGCACAAAAATGAATTTATTCCTGGCCATATCCCTGCGCTGTTTCATGAGTGGGATGTTGTTAGCAGTCATCAGTGAGGAAGGCGAATCTGGATTGTGCGAGGCACTATAGATTAATCTTACTGCTCTGTCATGGATCATTTCCAGCTTAAACACATTTTTCTTAAGTAAGCAACCGTTGGCTCTGGAAATTTTATGGAGACAGTATATGTTCCTGTTCCTAGTGCTCCCAGAATCACATTAACGCCCAGCGATTCATTCAGATCACCATTCGCCCTTTGACTTCAGTTAGCACTGGCCACTTTTTCATAGCATTTCATAATCTTGATTGCGATAACGTTTGTTATTTAGGTTCACTGAATTACGAGCGGCCTGCATCTGCGCGTTAAAAAGTATTTGTGATTCTTGCGTGTACTAACGCACGCATAGTTTTGCACAATTGATGTGGCCGATGAACGCATAAAAGTTGGTACGTACAATAACTAATTTTAATTTTTATTTTTATCTGTTATACAGGAACTACCGACGGCACAGGTAAGTGAGGCAGCGTGGCTATACCAAAAAGACTGCGAAAACCTGTATAAAATAACTAAGACACAAAATATGAATGATTCAATTCAATGCGACACAGGGAATTAGGACTGAATGCAAAACGTAAACGTACGCTGGATACAGCTCTAAAGAGATAAAATAGATATTTTTATGGGGACATTACACATGATGGAAGTCACTGTCTGGAAGGTGAAACTCATTTTCGGCCAAACTTGTGGCCGTGAAACACAAACTCTGATTACAGCATGCAATGCACGCTGTACACTGACTTCAGCGCTGTTGTGGTTCTCGTTCGACGCCGATATTCTGACCATGAGAAGCATAGTGGGGCCGCGTTCCCACATCCTGAAACCCCTGTACCTTTCTCTAGTAAGGGGCGTCCAGCGGTGGGAATCAACAAAGGGATAAGAATATGTGGCAACTTTGATGGTCCGTGCGCCAATACCTTTACAGGCATTTCCTCAATGATGGCTTGTTTGGAGAGGCGGCATGGCCAACTGACCCCACAGGTCATGATCCTAAGTGATTAGAGTCACTAATCGTTTGCTGCCCCTCCAGGTAAAGAAGGCAGGAAGTACTCATCCGACAACTTGTTCCATGGAGGACCGCACTTCCCTCTCGTCAGTGAAACTGACCGGAGGAGCACGGCGTCAGGAAGTGCATTTACTAATAGGCAGCCGTGCCTTATTGGCTGATGCCTCGGAGGGTGTTGTAATGCGTGTGAATGATGTTTTAATGAATGAGAAGGAGCCCGACAAGTCTTATGTCGACGCTGAAATGTGCTCGACGTTACTCTGAACCATGGTTTTATGGTTCATCCACAATGAGCGGAACTCTAACCTCTTATGCTGTAAATATTTGTAGCGCCAGTAAACCAGTTTGTTTTTCCTTACTCTCAACTTGTCAGCGCCGTTTGCTCCATCCGAAGTTGTTCGACGCTACCACAGGAGTCTGGTTCCAACGCAACCCCAACGTCTCGGCGACCCACGTAAGCGGGGACGCGTCAAGTACACCCGTGCTTGACACAGCGCGTACGCCATCGGTCATCGATAAACTTACAAGGAACCGAGCATGTCGGCTTTTACACATGTATCGTCGAACAATTCAGCTTTATCACAAGCGACCACGTAATGACGGGTAAGATGTGTAAACACACATCTTGCCTGCCAAAAGTATTTTTCCGCGTATCACTACAAACATAGGGTGGAACAACCTTTAACACGTACTAACCAATTACGGTTTTCATGCCAATATTTAGCCTTCTCCGAGTGGAATTGTCTCCCAGGTATCATAGCTGAAATAACTGGCCACTCATTATTGAAAGCAAGTGTTTGAGAAAGTAACATTTTAGCCTATAAGTGCTAATTTCTAAAACACGAGAAAAATTCTACCCTAGCCATACTGTAGTAGTGAAGCCTGTATATGCAAGACAATTTATGTAGTTTTTTTTTATACCGAAGGAGCGCAGTACGATGAGGTGAGCTAAGAAGCAGTGTACTGCTAGACATTTCTATTTTCTCTTTAATATTTTTAGATGCTTTTTTTTCCAATACACCTTTTAGTGTTTCATATGAGTTGTTATGCTCCCCCTTTGGTAATGCCCACGTTGAGATTGCAGGGTAAATAAATGAAAAAAAAAAGCTCAAAACTCAACCTGATGTTCGCGTTGAGCAGGTAATGTCATCGAAAAGTTCTAACAATATTGTTTACAGTCATTCGAACATAGTTTACGCAAGGCAAAGTAACGTTGTAACGAAGCGGCAACTATAAAATATAAAGACAGGGCAACGTGTGATAAGATATATATATTTGGCTTAGCAAAACGTAATAGAAATTGGTCAAATCGAGCGAATTGGGTTAGTAAAATATTACTCAGCAATTGTTGCACGTTTTATAAAAATGGCTTCATTATAATATTTGCCGAGGTTTTAATTTATACACACATAGGAATACCTTTATTTCTTACATTCTGAAAAAACATTGCATAACAGGTCACCTTACTCAATGCGTGGCCAGCCGGGGTAATCATCAAAAGATAACCATGGCCAACATCGTACTTGTTTTATGAGTAGGTTGCCTAATTCTGAACTAATTTATTTTGGTTCGATTACATGTTTGTCAGTTCAACAAATTTTGAAGTATAACTATTTTGCAGAACTGTTTTTGAGCAACGAATATTCAGGTAGACGACGGCAGCCAGCTGCGCGTACTTATTCGAAGCAGTGGTTGCATTTAAACAGCAATGCGCATAGTCATCAGCTAGTTACACTTGATGCGTTGCGGGAGCTACAAGTTGACTGCGCCTATTTTTTTTTTTTTGAGGAACCTGCTCGTCAATAAATACTACATGATTGATGCCTACATCTTAGGAACCAAACGCTTTCATTTCGTTCTCTAGACTGTACTGACAAGACGTTCTGCTGCCATGCCTTTCACTTTTTACTTCTCTCCTCTCTTCTTTCTATTATATTTACTTCCTCCCCTGTACCTAAAGGCACTGAGCCGTGCCCCCGCGACGGAAGGCAGGAAATAGCGTCCTTTTTATCTCTTCCTCTTTCATTAACCTATCCTCTCTCGAAACAAAAATGAGACGTGTCTCATTGAAATTACTCGAATGTTTATTGTGCATTGACAAATGTGAGCTTGCACTGTGTATTTCCATGCTCGACAGCTATAGAACCGTTTTATATGGATGCAGGTACGCTGACATTCAGGGCCGAATTTTCATCCCGACGACTAATGTCAATGATCGTGAATAAATATTTACAGTTGCTGAAGTAGTTAACAAGCTTTAGGTATAGCGCGAGAACCACGAAGATGGAATAGAAGAGACGCGAGGTGAACGAGCGTTGACTCGCCACTGAACAGATTTACTTCAAAGAAAAAACAAAATCTTAAAAACTAAAAAAACGGGTATTTATATTGCGCTTGAGTCTTAAAAACCAATGAGAAACTAACGTAGCGTATGACCTAATGGCACACGTGCTGAGAAGACATCCAAACTTCTTGTGCGTAAGAGAAAAGATGCCTCACTTATACATGCGTAATTCATTTGGTCAATTTGGAATGTCTCTATCATTTCTCTAGTAGGCTGGGAAATGTGTTTCGACAGTATCCCTAAAGTGTAAAAACCAGTGAGCCGCGGGTTTCAATGCGATGGCAGATGCGAAGCGTTTCTTTTCTTGAGCGGATTTCTGGGCTCTCGTAACATTGGCTCGCGAACGACTACCGACACGTAAGTGGGATCTGTTAAGTAATACCGCACTCGCCGGGTACGAATGGTGAAACATGCTCGATTCTATGAGGGTGGTGAACCATCACTGAAAAGTGGGCTTAATATCATCACTGTTCACGTTACTATACTGCTTTTGTACTCCACTTCTCTTTCTCCTACGCCTTACAGACTTTAGTTTAACAATATTCGAAAAAAAATGTGACGACTATGTTGTCGGAAGCATTGCGTTATAGAAAAGAAAATGCATCTAAAACGAACATCAGTCCTAAAGTTCTGCTGTTATCAAGTGGTTTTCCAACGGAGTGAAATTCTAAAAATATCCTGAGATGAAATCCTTGTGTGCTATGTAGAACAACGATCTTGAGCTGGTCAGGGATCATAACAGCGTCGTCGTCATTGCGTGTGATTTGTGATTGTTCATGCAGGACACAATTACCCGCCAACTCACAATTATTAGCGCTACACAGGAAGTCACCGAGGGACAACGCTGTCATGCGAGTTCCAGCCGACTTAAATTGCCTAATCTCCTCTCCACCCTGCAGCTCGATACGTTCGTCTCCACGGTGGGCACTCTTTCACTGACTTTTAACCTTTGCGTGCTCACTGGGTGGCGCTGATAGCAACAGTACAACACAGCGTCTTGTCTCGCGGCGGTGCATTCCCCGCACACCCCGCCCACTAGCCTTGCCAGCGCGATCGATCGGTCGTCTTCGTTTTCGCCAGAGCACCGGGGTATTGGCGCGCGGGACAGCAGAGTGAAGGAGGCGTCGCCATATTTGTGCCTGCCGCCGTGATTCCCACGCAGTTCGCAAACAAATATGCTTACAATATTTCGATCACATTGTTATAAAAAAAAGCCGACTGTCCACGAGGGCGCGATTTTCTTATTGCCTGGTAATATAACGAAAAGCGTTGATTGGGAAGTGCTAGAACGCTGAGTTTGTTGTTTCCGTCCACCTGTTGGTTCCGGCCCGAAGAGAGAACGAATCGATACCACAGGTCTAATATCAAACTATGGCGAGTAGGCAAAAAAAAATTGACCAATCCTAATCATTCTGTATTCGCTTTATACTGGTCATTGTTTACACCCGGGGCTAAAGGCATGCCGATGAAAATTTTCTTTGGTCGTTTGTTCAAACGCAAGGTTGTTGCTTGAAAGTTCTCAGAGTTGATTTGACAAACAGACAATGACAAGAAGTGTGGATTCATCAGCCAGGTGCTTACGATTGAGTGGACGCATTTTGTAGTTGGTAGAAGAAACAATCTAGTATTGTGTTGAAGCAAACACGCGGCGCTCATCCAGACGAAACAGAACAGAATTGAGGGAACAAAATGGCGTCACTTTGCGTACTCTGCTCAGCGCGCGGTTATTACGCCACCGCCCTTCGCCTTCTCCTGTCTGCCAAGCTCCCCCCTTACCATTCGGGCGCCGTTGTTCCGCAGCGCTCCTCTGTTTGTCAAAGCCTCGGCTCCACTGTATGGCTGGAGTCACCGCTTTATCAAGCGAACGCTAGGAAATTCTGAACTGACGGACAAGGTAAGCTACCGGCTTTCTCGATGCACCATTAAAACGCTAATGCGCCACTCAGGCCGTATCTGGGGTAACGTGTCGCACTAAATCCACTCAACCCCAATGAACACGCAAACAGTGCTTGGACGTTCAAATGAAATAGCCCCAGCACTCAATATCAAATACCAAATATTATGGTCGTTTTTTTAAAGAAGTCATTGTTGATCGTAATGATGGTTTGCTGTCCGCATAGGAAGTTCAACAAAATTACAATTAAACGGCAGTTGCCAACAATAAATTTACGTATTGATACGAAATGCAAAAGCTTAGCACAAAATCTTCGCAAAGCTTTTAGCCAGTGAAAACAGTGCAACCTTCAGTTATATCAATATATTTTATCCATGGTTGTATAGTAACTCACGTGAGCAGCTTTACTATTCTGAGGACCTCCAGTGACCATGTAGTGCCTTCACTGTAACGTTTTTTAATAAATTAGTCTCTCAATGTAGTATTTAATTATTTACTTACTTATTGATTTACAATTTATTTACAATACCTCAAAAGCCCGAATAATTCTGAACTGCCGGACAAGGTGAGCTACCGGCTTTTTTCGGTGCATCTTTAAAACGCTAATGCGTCACTCAGGCCGCATCTGGAGTAAGGCGTTGCAGTAAATCTACTCAACCACAATGAACACGCAAACGCAGTGCTTGACCGTTCAAATGAAATAGACCCAGCACTCAATATCAAATGCCAAATATAACGGTCGTTCTTTTTAAAGAAGTAATTGTTGATCGTAATGATGGTTTGCTGTCCATATAGGAAATTCAACAAAATTACGATTAAACGGCAGCTGCGAACCTTAAATTCACGTATTGATACAAAATGCAAAAGCTTAGTACAACATATTCGCAAAGCTTTTAGCCAGTGAAAACAGTGCAACCTTCAGTTATATCAATATATTTTATCCATGGTTGTATAATAACGCACGTGAGCAGCTTTACTATTCTTCGGACCTCCACTGACTACGTGGTGCCTTCATTGTAACGTTTTTTAAAATAAATTATTCTGTTAATCTAATAGGTGTTTATTTATCTATTTATTTACTTGTTTATTTACAATTCATTGACAATACCTCAAAAGCCCGAATGAAGGGTTTTTACTTGAGGGGGTGAGCTATTACAATGGATTAAAGGGGTAGATGTTCGAACTCTGCTTTGAAGTTGATGATGCTGGAGTGCTGTACAGCGTGAGGGGGAAGGCCATTCCAATCTTGTGCGGTCTTGACGAAAAAGGATGAAAGGTGCGCAGTGGTATGAGCACTTTGCAGGTAAACACTTTTCCGTGATTTATGCGGTCGGATTGACGATGGGATGGCTTGATGATGGGAGTACGAGGTGATCCATGATATAATTTGAAAAACAGGCACAGACAAGCAACATAGCGGCGTGATGAAAGGGTGGCGAGGTTAGCACGAGATTTAGGTTCGGTTACGCTTGACTGATATGAATAATCTGAAAACATGAATCTTGCCGTGTGGCTTTGCACTGTTTTAAGTTTTTTAGTATTGTTACTCTGATGAGGATCCTAAACAGCGCATGCGTACTCAAGTTTTGGTCTGATTAGTGTATGATAAGCGAGTACTTTGACTTGCTGTCAAGGGGTAACATATTAACGCGTTACATGTCAATGAAAACAAATGATGCTGTTGAAAGGGTTTGGCGCTGACCTTATACCCATCACAACGCAGTGCTGAGGCATGAGAGCTTGTGGTGTCCGTGGAGCTCTTGGCATCTCTCTAGCTATCGCTTTAACTTGATTAACAGTTTCACTGGTCTAACTAAATGCGTGTAGTGTAATCCCTTGTGACGCTGAAAACAGACTTACTTTTATAGCATCTTCTGTACCATCCATGCAATCTGCATCTCTTGGGTTTTTCATCGAAACCAAAACAAGAGCGCCTCCAGCGTTCTTGTGAGATTTTGAAACTCGAGTAATCTATCAGAGTTGACCTCAAAAGGAATAATGTTCTGTCACTAGATTCTAAGCACACGTATGTCTTGACTTCATTCGAAAGTGGTTCCTGTGCACTGACAGTGCAACAGCGTTCGCAAGCGTGCTCAGTGCCGGGTGACCCTAGTCCTCTACATTTTAAACACAATAAAACTACTGTATTTGAAATCACTTTTCCCATTGTTACCTATTGTTGCCGGTTGTCCCCTTAAGGGATGCAACAGTTTGCCTTTACGAGCTGGCTCTTTCTGCTGAGGGGTTATTTTTCGTCATTGCGCTGCTGTGTACGCTAGTGCTCATTGCTCCCGCTAGAGGACCAGCTGTGCTCTCCGTTTCAAGAGAGCTCACTAGATAGCACACCATCTTGGCGGCGGTGCGCTATTCATCGAGGCAGTGTGTTAAAATACAGGAAAGAGAACACAGGCCCCTGTGGCTGGCATTTCTAGATATCAAGGGAGCTTACGACGGTGTGATTAAGAAGACTTGTGGGAAATACTGCGCACGCTACATGTGGAAGAGTGAACAAATAACCTTCTGAAGAATATCTATAAAAGTGACCAGGTGGTTATAAAATAGGAGAATAGACATCCGAACCTATACACATACAACGCGGGCTTCGATAGGGATGTCTTCGAGCACCTCTGTTATTTATGCGGTATCTACAGGAACTAGAAGCCAAATTAGAGGGAAGTCGACTTGAGTTCTGATTCTCTTTTGCCAAGCAAAGAAAACGCGTTGAACGGTCATTACCAGCATTGATGTACGCAGATAATATAGTTATAATAGCCGACAACAAAAAAGATCTGCAGCACCAAAAAGCCGGCAATAATAATTTCTAATAATAATCAAGGCAGTGAGCATGAGATAAAGAAAGTCATGCTAGAAATAGTGCATAAATACAAATATTTTGGCGTATCAAAAAATAAGCGGACTAAGTACCTAAGGAGCATGAAAGATACGTAACGACTAAAGGCAACAGAAATACAGCGGTGATGAAAAATAAGGCACTGTAAAATTACAATAGGTGTGATGTAATGAGAGGAATTTTGAAAGGTGTCATGGTCTTGGGTCTGACTTTCGGCAATGCGGTCTTGTGCGGGAAATCAGAGGTTGAAGCAAGATTGAAAATTAAACAACGTGGCATAGGTAGACATGCTTCGCGAGCACACGGGTATACCCCACACACGAGGTACAGAATTATGTGAAACGACCATCGTTCGAGTGCAGGAAAGCTAGCAGAAAAATAGAATTTGAGGAGTGATTGGGGAAAACGAGAGAGGAGCGTCGGGCTAGGAAAGTTGTCAGGTACTTGTACATGAAGAATGTCGATACTAAGTGAAGAAAGTGAGCCAGAAAACTCGCGGGTAAATACTTAGAAAACATCAGAGGGCCGAACAAAAAGGAACTATCGGCTGAGGAGAAGGTGAAAAAAACGAAGACCGACGTGTGGATAATGGACATGATTTGGAAGTCGGCAATACAGATCAATCCAACTTTTATGCCGGAAATTGCCAATAAAAGGATCTATGATAATTATCGGGGTAGTTCTCTACTGGTTCACTCTACTGGTTCACTCTACTGTTTGAGTTCAGGACGGGAGTATTGCGAACCAAAACTTATGGAGCCAAATACGAAGGGCTAGACACGGTATGCAGTGCGTGTAAAGAGGAGGTGAAAACTGCCAAACACTTGATAATGTTCTTCTCTCTATAGTTCAGGATGATGGAGCAGAGTTTTTCAAATCACTGGGGTTAAGAAACAGGGAGGGCAAAGTACGATTTAGGTGGATAGAAATAACTAGGAGGAAGCTATCTGATTGGTGGCTACAATCTAGCACAAGTGAAAATTAAATCCTTCACTCTGAAGTGCCAGTCCTTAACTTGAGTATTTAGAGTGGAAAAAATAAATTTAGTTCACTAAATATTACTGCTAGGTGGCGTCAGCCGCCACCCGATCTAAAGGGTACCGCCATATCTATACATTCATTCATCATAGTGTCGGCCTCGCTCATAGCACCCATCCATACCGAACATATCTCCGCGTGTGCTTCTCCCCTTACGCTCACCCCGCAAAAAAAATCGCGGTGGGCAGGCATGACGCGCGTTTGTTGCGAGTTGACAGTCAATACTCGCCGAGAGTAGGCTACCTTAGTTCGGCGGCCTTTCAGTGACGGCTGTCGCACCATTTTCTCTCAGTGTTAACTGCTTCCACAGGCATATTCCTATCACACAGAGAGAACGTTTGTTTCTAATACGCATTATAGGGCACTGGTCTTACTCGCCATTTCATTTTGGCTCATAACGGTATATGTTGCTTGCGGAACTCTATACTTAGAACACGTGCTGAATGGGCACCCCAGGCAATCTTTAGCCATATATAAACTGTGCAAGGAAGACGACATTTTAGACACATTGAACACGCACACACGAAGCGCAGTGTGTGCGTGCTTTATGTTTGGCGTGTTGTGTTATTCGCGCAATTTAAATATATCTTCAAATTCGTTTAACATCCATTACCTTCTTTAGTGGTACGAAGATTATTGTTTGATGATGCAACTAGCTCAACGTCCAATGACACTGAAGTAAGACGCCTGTTGTCAAAAAAATATTGCCACGCGCGTTTAACTGATTTAATTTAATGTGTTTGGGGTTCAAGCAGCGAAACCTAAGAAGCCTCTCTCACTCAACTTGTGAAAGTTGGTTGAGTGGAGCGTGAAAGTGAGTCTGTTTTGTTTTACTATCCTTTTTTGACCAGGCGCACCGCGTCTCGGCCAGCGCACGCCCCTTACAAGTCATAATGATGAAACTTTTTATTATGCAAATTAAAAAATTAGGGGCATCTCCATTACGGGGCAACCTCTGCGACAGCCATTGTCCAAAGAACGAGCATGAGAGAGACCTTTGGGGCGAGAAGGGTGCCCTTCTAATGGTGTGCTGTACAAGTGGACCACAGGATTGGTCGGAGGGGGGAAACGTGGGCAGCTGTGGGGCACTCTACGGTAAAGTGAAAAGTTGTGTAGATAGCGCCACATCCTAGACTGGCATTGACGTAACGAGTCAGGCATATTTTATGCATGAAGCGGAGGTTC
Organism: Rhipicephalus microplus; assembly: GCF_043290135.1. NCBI lineage: Eukaryota > Metazoa > Arthropoda > Arachnida > Ixodida > Ixodidae > Rhipicephalus > Rhipicephalus microplus. The sequence continues at coordinate 37,605,068 of NC_134700.1, forward strand.
GGGAAAGTTCGGGTTTAAATATATATACTTTGTAGCACTCTCTCGGGACGCAATTTTATCGCAGGAGTGAGCGACAGCGAAGCTCTACTAGAAGTTTCCACGGTCAAGGCTTCCTTTAACAAGTTAGAATCACACACGACAACACGGTATAGAAAGAAACGAATGTGCTAAATGTGGAGCTTTTAAACCTACTCAGAGAAGCAAGTAATATACACACATACCGTCGAATCGCGGAAAAAACGAACGACATGCTCTTATTTCGCTGTACGGTCAGTCTTTGGAAGTGAAAACACTCCGGCCTTCGGCACATTGCTAATATCGGTGACAGTTGGACCCGCAGCACTGACCCTTTGCGAGAACTTGCAGGTCTACGCTACACAAAACTTTAGAAAACGAGGGACATCAGATCACCACGCAGCACTTGGCACACACACGGTCACCTTCATACAGTGGTCAAAAGAAGCACCATTACCCCACGAAAGGCATAGCAATGCGCAGCGATACTGCTCTTTTGACCAGCATGAGCATGCATGCGCTTGTCTCCTTGAAAAGAGATCAAGGTAAAAACTGAGAAGCCGTCAGAGTACAAGTCCGGAGCTATGAGCAGCCCTGAAATATTTTTCTCTGTTTCATTGGCCTATCCCCTTAATCCCCTCCTCCGTTTTTCTTCTTGCTGTTTGCGTAGCAACACAATGAATCAAGTTGTCGTCAAAGAAATATTCAGCAGACACAGCGCATAAGATTCAAATCTGTCTACTCAAGTAACAATTGTTGCGCCAGCTGACTCGGAATAAATCGCACTTGATTATTTTGTCCTTTATTCAATCGTACAAAATATATGCGTCACACTACCAAGCACTTTGATATTGATATAAATTTATAATAACCGGAAATACAGTGGAATTTTATATGGTGGTTTTATTACCAGACATGAAACGTTTTTTTATGTTATTGCAGTAAATCATAAAAATACTGTTTTTGTAGGCATTGAGTGCTCGCCGTTGCCACGGAATTAAGCTGACGACGATTGTCATTGTACTGAGGACATCGTGCACCAAGCGTAGTACTTTATGCGCTGTAAAACATTGTCTAGTTTACCAACTTCAATATATTTTGGGCGTCATAACAGCCTACTTCAACCACGTGGACTGTAACATGGGCGCATCCGATAACAGCTAAGCGGCTGTGAAAAGACCCACAAATAGAGTGAATTGCAAAGGATATACATGATCAGAAAATGTGAGGGGTGCACTTGAAACCGAAAACCTTTTATTTCATTTACGTTAATAATATCGACAGTTGGCCGTGCAGACCGGCCGCCTTCCGCGGATTCCCAGGAGACAAACACCGGCAGAGAGGCTGGAATTTTTTTCGGTCTGCTCATAAGCACTACAGCAGACGGCCGCAGGTGCGTGCGTCTGGTGGGCTTGTGCAATTAGGCCATATTGATGGTCATTGCGAGTGCACTTTCCTCTGACCCGACTTTTACTTCGTGGACCCACATTTGCTTTCTCTTCTCGGTTTGCAAAGGTTTGTGGAGTAAAGTATAGGTGGCTGAAGAGGTCGCTGGAGTCATATACTGTATATAACAGACGCACTAGCTGAAGTGCTCAGTCACCATTTGTCTTGTTGAACGCGGACATATGCTGCCAATGAATTCTATTTTGGCAACATAAAGCGCTATATTGCAATAGGAAACAAATTAAGCTAGCAGGTAAAAATGCACTGTTGAAACACCGCTTAACGACGTAGATACGGAAGTACAAACACATGGTCGTCCTGGGTGGTCGTACCCTCTGAGTGCTTTAGTGTTACTTCAAGGAACGTTGGCCGCGCTCGACAGCATTCGACAAGCAGTTCACCACACGGAAAATTGAGGGGGGTGGTCTACATTGTAAACACAAGCTTGCCAAATTGGGCGTTTTAAGGGCGTGATATTATCTTTATTCACACTTATACCCTCTTAAGGTGTAACAAAAAAGAATAGTATGGTTCCATGACCTCAATAACGAGGATAAATGAGGAGAGAATTGAGATAAATTCATGATCTGACATCAATTATCATGAACATGATCACCAGAAAACTCTACTTTCAACTTCTCTCGGATGTTTTACTTTTATTTGTTTCCGGAGCTCTCTGCAATTTCCCTTCAGTGCTGCTTGACATGCAATCTACTGTGCAGGGGGAAGAAGTGCGTTGTCACACGAAAGAACAAATTGATCAGAATGCTTAACAAATTCACAACACGCTGATCAATTATTTATTTCTTCGTATCTTCGAATGATATTCGATGTACGGAATGCTGCAGAGGGCACACTTCAGAGAACTGGGCTCGGGTTCAACCAGCAATGCGACCACAGAATAACTTCGCATATGTTGTTATACCGTCAAGCCAATATAATGCTAAAGGAAGAGCCTGCAGACCTTCGATGCCGCTGATCAGCACCACAACCACACTCAGTATACCCTTCTGGATAACGTATCAGGCAGGCACGGCGTGCATCAACACATAGAATAAAACCAGTGCTGTGTTCTAATTCTTAGACAGTACATAGACAGTGTACGCAGAGTGCTTAGAAGACCGCGCCGAGCCTGTTGTCCGAGAATCGGAACACGTTTAGACAGCTTTTACGCGACGATGCGCCACCTCGCGTCGAGAAGAAAAAGCTACAAAAACAAACGCAACAGTTGTAATTTCTGGCTTATTTCGTGTTGAAATCAAAACAAATAAACGTCACTCACATAGAGCGTCTGGGAAAGCGTCTGCTTCTGCGCTGATGGCCATTCTTGCGATATTCAATCTATATGAGTGATTCGCTGAGCCGCCATCTTGTTCAGACAGCAAAGTAGCCTGCATCGTAGTTGTCTACAATGCGGTCTTCTCTGAGCTGCCTCCTTTGCCTGCTACGTGAGAATTGGAATGGAACTTAAGATGGCTGCTGTCCATTTAGCTGTCTTTTGAACCGTCTACGGTGAGTATTGGAACACAGCCCAGGTGTTCAGGAGACCCGGAGGCGGAAAAAAAAGAAGAAAAAAATGGAGAGAATAACGCAGTCCTCTGAAGCAGTCGCTACGAACAAGAAAATATGCCCTTCAACCAATCTCTGTTTTGACCTTCGAACAGTGACGGCCCCTCGCAAGAGGAAAACCGACGCACGCGGCCAGTGCCGTGCACACGCGGAGAAAAAAATAATACGCAAAAGAGAGCCATTCAAGCTCCTTAATGCCAGCGGAGATTAGCAGAGTACCCCGAGCCCCAGAAACTCTCAAGTTCAAGTGATCACTTGTAGGGGACGAAAAAATCAACCGTGGCAAGTTTCTGCTTCAAACACCCAGAGTGGTTATACTGACTTCTTTCGACACTCGCGCTATTGCACTTTCTTTTAGAGGCGCCCTCATCGGGGCCAAGTTTCAATTTTAAATGATCAAATACTACATATTTGCGGGTCACTACACATAAAAAACTTGATCTTCTAGCAAGTAGTTTTCCTTAAACATGTGCTGTGTCATGATGTTTTTTGTAATAGTTTTTGCTCCAGCTCACTCGAGGTGAGAAGCAGCCCATTGACATCATTATTTTCATTTCAAAGTTTGCGGCGGCCAACGGTTGCGATGGCAGGTAACAGCTCGCAGTACGTTCGGATGTGTCTCGGACTGTTTCGTTGCGCTGTAAATGTTTCAAGCCTCTGCTGACCGACACACTCTTTCTCTTTCTGTTTATTTTGACTCGTTCAAATGCTTTCGCGAAGGGAATTCGGGTGACTTCCGGAGAACGAAGCGACCGTTGAAGCTTTCATCGAATGAACATCTGTTGCAAGCCCGGCCGGTGAGTAGAAATCACTTGAGTTTTTTAAGAACGGTTGCTTGCGGGGCTAGTTGCTTCATTTCAGCATATGTAGTTTTTTGTTGCCAATGACTGCGTAGGCGACACCCGGTGGCAGCGTATTGCAATATTAAAATTTAAAATTGTTTACAAGCTTAATCTTTAACCGCAAAAACGTGCGTTACTTGCGGCGTGGCTTCACGTGAGAACGAGTCGCTGACTCAATAGTTATATATTGAAATCCTATCACCAGGTAACAGCAACCAGCCCATTGCGATGAAAAAAGGCAAATAAATCACTGTCGCCTTGCATGTATTCTCGTAGCTAGCCTATATATTAGTGCAAAAAACTTACTAGTTGATGGTTTACCGCCGTCACGTTTGAGAAAAATCACATAATTATGGGTCTGGTTTTGCTATTGTGTGACAAGGAAAGCGTCACATAAATGAGAAATACTACTTTTACTGCCACAGCCTCCTGGCCCACCTGACGGGCAAGGAACCTGCTACATGACATGCCTTGTGAAGAAGCAGCCCTGAGTGATACACGTGTTATGAGGTGCCATTAAATATATGTATGTAATACCGCTGTTTATTGGTTAACTGAGTTTATTTGTTTACTTTAGAAAATTTCATGCATTGATTTTATGTATTGATATCTGGTGATGTTACTTGTTTTATTCAGACTGCCATGCAACGACAGGATGATTACCCCCGTATCTCCACTACAACATTTCATCTCGAAACTCACACATGTAATGCTGTATTTGTGAATGTTTTACTGCGCAAATCTTGAAGGGGTGCCTTAGATTTGCCACAAGCATTGGCTGTCTACCGTGGCATCGAATGTACACTTCAATAATGTTGGAACTGTAACAATAAAAGTTGGATTGTGCGGCACTGCTGAGCTCAACAACACACTGTTTGATCCCAGCCACAGTGGCCATATTTCGATGGAGGGGAAACGCCAAGACGCTTGTCTGCTTAAAGGTTTGTTTGATTAGCCTGCACCACATGATCCATTTTTCAAAGTGTTGCACCTTGCCATTCACTTCAGTGGCGCTGCAGTGACATCTTCTAAATCGTGCAATTCACTTCAAAAAGCGCAGGAGAGGTACAGAACCAAAACTCGTTTTATACTTTCCTGTACCTTCTGTTTTGACGGCGCTGGTTTGGTGCAGCCGCACGCACAGCTGAACCAACAACATAGCATTAGACATAGGTACTGTACCCACCTCTACAAATGTGGAGTGTTTTGCCAATATGTTTGCACCTCATTAAGTCAAGTGACAAAAATAAGGATTCCACATTGTCGGCAGCTTAACATTCACTTGTGATGCCACAATGCTGAACTCGTGTTGCACAAGTGCTGTACTTCTCGTGCACAGCTGTGAACCAGTTCCGATTGGTGCAGGTGAACTAAACTAACTCTTAAAAGATGGAAGCTTGAAGATATAAAAAATATGTTAACACAAAGTGTCAGAGCGAATGTTTTGACAAACAGTCTTGTCTCCTGTGAGGCTACAATGTCACTTGTTGGAACCCCTAGAAGCCAGAATCAATCTAAATATGTCCACTGCTGTACAACTCACGATCACTTCATAGTTGGCTTGTGAATCATCAGAAATTGTCAATTGCGAAATTAACACCACCGCAGTGAGGGGCATTAACAGGCTTTCCGACATCTAGTTGCGCCTTGTGAAAGTTTACGAACAACACCCAGAACTGTTTTGTCTTAATTAACTGTATTTAGCTCATATACATGTTTACAAAAAGATGCCCGAAAGCTCATTACGCTGCACTCGATTTCTTTAGCTGTGCACATATGTTCAATGGGCTCCTAAAATCTTAAATCGTAAAGGTGATGAGCACTTGCAGCACAGCTTCCTCAAAGAAGTGAATGCTGTGGTGAAGAGCAAGATTGTGTTCATTGCATGTGGTACTTTTTTTTTTCATATAGCAAAGAAGCGTTCCTGATTTTTTTGAGCCCGTTTGCATATGTTTAAATTAATTTGTCATAACTATAGTGTGTACCACTAGGAAGTAAAATTTTGGGCACTACGGTCATGAGAAAAATCTAGGAAATGGCACAGGTAGTGGAAACATACATGATCTTGACTTATCCACTGCCACACTGCAAGATGATGCGTATTTCAAGTCTTAACCTCTAAAAGTAGCAGGGAGAAAACAACTTTAGCTTTCAAGCATGAGCATACTGAAAAAGTAAACACAAGAACAAGTGTTTAATCACTGTGACCTTTATTCATTCAGTATTTGGACAGATTCACATCATGTACCACCAAGTGATTTCAGGAGTGCTTGCTGGCAAAGAAGTGCTCAAGTTCTATCAATAAGTCTACGCAAAAACGGATTGTGCTCAGTGCTCAGCAGATATTGTACTGTAAAAGCACCAACAAAGAGGTACCTACAAGAAACTTGTACAATGCATGCCTAAAGCTTATTTTCTTAGAATTAGGCCTTTTCGATCTGTAAGCACACACCTCATAAGTGCTCCTTTAGCATATATGTTCGCTGCATACTCAGCAGACCGGTCATTACTTGTGACGAGGAATTCTACCTGCAGTAAGTGTGTAACTTAACTCTAACAATAAATTTTGAAGGCCCATCACCTAAATACATATTATCTTTGATATGGGCTCAGAATTAAAACTAGTGCCTACTCTGTCGCCACGACGCGACATTGCACAATGGGAAGTACTCAATGTAGCATTGCAGAGCGAGAAAGGTTCGGAATTGCACGCATTCGCAATTGCTTATTTAACAAATTTAGCGAAACTACGGTGATCTCGCTGCGCGAGCTGTCAATCGGCAACGTGCAAGTTTCCTTTCCGATTCCACATCATGCATTCACTTCTCACCAAGATCAGCAGTACAGGGCAAGCGCTGCATCTGACGGCAGAATAGAACCCTTGTCATTAAGCCATGCTATTAAACTCGGAATGCCGGAACGCGATGCTCATTCAGTGACATCCATGTTCCGTTATATGCATATGCTTGTTAGCTTTCAAGAGTCTTTACACATGGGTTGAAAGCTGTCGATATGTATGAGTGACTTGTTTTGTTCGGACCCGACCGTGTTCACTGATTGTACCAGCATGGACACTCGCAAAAAACGAAGCAAGCCTTACTTTATTGACGTTGTTTTTGCCAGTCGAGAACAGCTAGGTCACCTGGCGATAACTTCAGACGCGAAACGCGATTTAGCAACGAAAAAAAAAAACACAGGAAGCGAGCAGCGCGATCCAACCGCGCCTTCCCCCCCTCCCCCCTGTAGCAAAAGATGCGTCTGTTTATTGATGATGATAGTACTACCAGCGCCATTTTGCCTCGCGGTGTTGCAGATTAGTACGCCGACGCTACACATTTGCATGTTATTTTGATTCAACAGCCCAAAGGTACAGTTTCCGTTCTCTAAACTGGTGGGTGTTCTGTGCTACCCCAGCTACGTGCGTGAGCGATAGCGAAGCGAAGCCGTCCCGGGATAACCTTCACCTTCTGAGCGGCGCATTGGTGCTGCACGCCTATGTGCACCGTGTTGTGGGCGTGTTTTGTGCGGCAGTGTTACTGTGGTATCATCGCTGGACGTGAAATGTGTTGCTTGACAACAGCGCAAAACACCGCTGGGCGATTGGGATGGTGTGGCAATAGCGTTGCGACTCAAGAGAGCATGCCAGCATGCCACTGTTAGTTGACCACGAATATCTCGGCAGTCACACTTGTGCAATATCTCAAAAACGTGTCGTGTCTTTGAATACGATGCAGTATTGCAAGGAATGCCGCCATTAATTTTTCCAAATACTCTGATATATGTTCGCTTACTGTACCTATAACTGATATGGTTGGTCGACATGGGTTACCAAGTTTACGATAGTTGGGAGTACTTAGGCAGGCACCGGCACGAGGGTTTGCCGGTCGCATTAGTTTCAGTTCCAGTTTCAGTTTATTAAGCATTTTTTCGCAATATAGCGGAAAGAAATCGCAAGGGTGGGAGCAAAAAGCTACTATGTTAGCAGCATGACGAGGCTCCTACCCCTTGTACTTTGCATCAGAGAAACCGCAAAGCACAATTATGAAAACAATTTCACATCAATTTCCATACTTCAGCAAATCATGAAACAATACCGCACTGCACATCACATCAAAGTTTCAGGTTTTTATAGAATTTAGCAGAGCACATACACACAAAAAATTTGAAACAATAAAACAGCACACAGTCAATTGTCAAAGCATTACGCGTGTTGCTAAACGGCTAACAAAACACTACAAGATTGTAAAAAATGCGTACAACATTTAAGCATACGAAAACTACAAGTTCTGAAGAGATACAATAGAAAATACTGATAAGCGAAAAAAACATTTATATAAGAAGCAACAGTGTAGAAACACTTGATTACACACATGAGCACCATTAAAGGCTGTTTGATAGACACGATGTTTCTGCCGAAAAAATTGAAGAAATTAAACTATACATGCCGCCATTCTGTATCAACAAATTCTTAAGTTGTTTTTTACGTGTATCACAGATGGCAACGGTTTTATTTTTAAGCATGGCAAAAGAAGAGGGAATACAGTGCTCAAGTCTTTTTAAAACATAGTTAGTTCGAGACCATGATACGAATCAGGAAGGTGTTTGTCTAATGCTGTAATGGAATTGTGTAATTTTCCTAAGCGTACATTGTAAAAAAAAACTGTTGTTGTTTGACAGCAAGCTTTGCTTGTATTTCATCATAAGATTAAAGCTGTGTACGTGATCAATGAGTAAAATGTTATATGTTCTGAATATATCACTTGTATGTGTGTCATGTCGTGCTTTTGTAATATGATAAATGACTTCTTTTTTTTCAATAAAAATGTTTTATTTTGATTCTGTTCAGACGTATCCACCCAAGCGAGCCCACATTAGTTTTTGTGTGAGGATAAAATAACGCATTATAAAGTAAAAGTTTGTCTTTAGGAACAATTGTCAAAAATTAGACAGTATACCACACGGCTTCGCAATATTCTTAGTTAATTTATTAACGCGTTTGTCCCAACTAAGATTTTTATTAAAAATTACCCCTATTGGCAGTACTTCTTTTACAACTTGAATTTTCTTGACACCTAGGTGTATATACAAATCACGACAGAGAGCTCTCTGCGCTGGTGCGAACACCACCGCTTTGGATTTTGTTGTTCTGATTGGTGAATAATTTGTGGTACTGCGCATGAATATATCATTAACAATGTAATTAACTGTATCTACAAGCTTAAACAAATCATTACCGTGAAACAATGTTCTAGTGTCATCTGCATGATTTATAAAATCAACACTATTGCTCATCCTTGTTATGTCGTTGATATAAATACGAAAAAAGTAGGGGCCCCAATAAGCTGCCCTACGGTACACCTGACGTTATGGTTTGTTCAGAGCATTGGGTGTCATTTAAAACTAGCAAATGCTTTATTGTTATAGGTATGATTTATTAAATTTAAGGGGCCTTCTGAGAATATTATAATGACGCAACTTAGCATAGAATAATTCATGCTTAATTGTGTTTAATGCTTTGGAATAGTCAGTAAAAACACCCAGTGTTAACAGATCATTTTCAAATGAATTAGTTATGAGCTTCTTTTGTGTGAGTATAGCCAGTTCTGTGAACAAACCCTCTTAAAAGCCAAATTAATATAGAGATAATATAGAATACCTTCGCAAAAATACATGACACGTTTGTATACAATTTTTTTCTAATCCTTTGGCTATAACAGGAAGTATGGAGATGGGCGATAGTTATAAAAACATTTCTGTCACTTGGTTTGTATGATAAACTTACTCTCGCAGGTTTCATCCTTTCTGGAAAAACTGCTGCTGATAAGAAAAGATAGGTAAAAACGGGCAACAGAAGATCAAGTGCCGCTTTTATGGGTTTAGTTTGTAAGTCATGTAGTAGTTGTACTATTTTAATTGACATAAATAGCAGAAATACTTCTTCAGGAGTTTTGTGTAAAACGTGTACAGTGGACTAGTTCGGCACACCCAAACCGTCCCTGTAATGATTATGGTGGGTCCGAGAAGGGTTAAATAAATCGGATGACACTAGCGTTGTGAAGTACACTTTAAATTTATCAGCAAGTTCTTTTCTTTTTACCATCTCATTATTTATGTTTAATTCATGTGCGTTGTTTGTAGAGGAACCACTTCGTACAAGCTTATTTATTTCTCGCCAAAACCCGCAGGGGCGTCTGCGTAAGTAGGCGTTTGGTGTGTAGCGACACCACGAACCTGAGCTAACGGGGGGGGGGGGTTCGACCCCCTCCCACGCTTAGCCGTGCGTAGCTTTGTCGTGTCCGGGGAAAAAGGGATCCTGGGGGTTGAGCCAATGCTGGGTAATTGGACCTTTAAGGCCCCCCAGCGGCGGCAACACACCCCTTTGGTCCCGGCTTCATGTAGACGGCACCCCCGAAATGACCCACCCGGGGGGAATCGGCAATTGCCTTTTCATATGTGCACCTCACATCTTCGTCTTTTCTATTACTTTAAATCTTTCCTGTCCTCTAGTCTCTTCCATAGACTTCCGTGTTTCCTGGCGGCAAGGGTTAACGATGTGTGGCTATCCTACCTTAAATACACCATATTCGGTTATAGTGGTTGCGTACAGCTGGCGTCTGCAGGGCCTTTACTTATAGACCCTGCAGCGTTCCTTTGTAGAACTCTATAGTGAGTGGCTGGCACCACTGCCAAAATTAAACATTTAAATTTAGCTAGTTCCTTCTCCCCACGTCCTGATCGCCCTCAAAAAACAGGGCGAACCGATGAAGTTTTCAGTTTTTTTTTATCACCAAAGAGTATCTTTTTCCTGATTCCACGTTATACAGGCTGACACACCCGGCAAACCAGTGCGAACACTTTCACCTTTTTTTGATTTCGAAGTCTTTCACGGAAAGCTTTGGCCCAGGATATAAAGCATCGAGAATGGCAAGTGGTGACCTCTTGTTGGAGCTCCGCGACCTGAAACAATATCAGAGACTGCCTAATCTAGTGAAACTCGGAGATACCAAAAGATAGTAACCCCACATTGAACCATGAGCGCCACCCGTGGCGTTGTTTCAGATGATGACCTGTTAGGGCTGTCAGAGGCTGAACTCCTGGGGGGTTTCAGCGAACAGAATGTCATCAACGGGAAACTAAGTAGGATAAGGCGTGATGGCAAAGTCCAGACTAAACACCTGATACTTATTTTCCATTCAAGTGTACTGCCCGACTCCATTGAGGCTGTGTATATCAAGCTTCGAGTGAGGCCATATATACCAAACCCTCTCCGATGTTTCACATGCCATCGGCTCGGCCACAGTTCACAGAACTGCCGAGGTTGCCTAACTTGGGCGAAATGCAGTGCTGAAGAACACACGTCTGATGCCTGTGAAATCTCTCTTCACTGTGCGAACTGTAGTGGGAAACATGCCGCATACGCAAGGTCATGCTCATGCATGAAAAAAAAGGAAATTGTCGCAATTAAACTAAAACGAAACATTTCGTTTGAGGAGGCACGAAAGCAGGTGTCCTATTTACCAGAAACCAGCTTTGCCATGACGGCCTCCGGCAGCTGTCTGGCACACGCGTTGTGAGCCAGCGGTGACGCCATTCGCCCCATCAGCGGTTGTAGCCTGTGCTGCCCCGCCATCCAAGAAGGACCCACCAACCTCCGGGCTGGGGGACGCGAAGGTCTCGTTTTTTGAGGCGAGGCCCTCAAAACAAACCCAGTGCTCGCAAGAGTGCGTGTCCAGCGCCTCGCAAGAGGCAATGGACATAACACCGAGTGTGAGGGCGCAGCCAGCGCCTAAGAATCGGCACGACTCCGTCGACCGATCCAAAAAAAAAAATCTCATGTCACGGCCCCTGGAAAGGGTCCGTGAGCTAATTTTCCATCCTTGGGCACACAGCTCAAAACACATCTAAAATGGACACACAGATCTTACAGTGGAATGTGAGAGAACTTCTTCATAACCTTGATGACATTAGAGAACTTCTTATTAACATACTCCAAAGGTGCTGTGTGTTTAGGAAGCACATCTCAAGTCCACACAAACAAACTTTCTAAAGCAATATGCCAACTTCCACAAAAATCGTGACGACGCTGCCGCCTCATCGGGCGGTGTCGCTATAGAAGTTGATAAAGTGTTGCCTGTAAGCAATTAAACCTCCGAACTTCTCTTGAGGTAGTTGCTGTTCAAGCAGTGCTGTTCGGGAAGCTACTAACAATTACTTCTATTTACATTCCTCGGTGCTATCAACTTTCGAACCCACAATTTCAAAGCTTCATTGACGAACGTCCTCTGCTATATATAGGCGTTGGTGATCTAAATGCACATGTTCCCCTATGGGGCGACTCCCGTTTAGATGCGCGAGGACTCCTAATAGAACACTTTCTGTTTTCGTCAGGTGCATGATTACTGAACAAAAAAGAATCAGCATATTATAGCACTACACACAACACATATTCTTCTATAGACCTGAGTATTGTCTAGAGTACACACAACATATACTCTTCTATAGACCGGAGTATTGTATCCAGTATTGTCTCGAGAACGAACCACTTCATATCTTGAGTGGTTCGTTCTCAAGAACCCCTTTGTGAGTGACCACTTACCGATTATGTTTAAGGTAACAAAAAAAGATACATGCTCTCTTGACTTTCCTCATTGGCACACTAAGTCAGCCAACTGAGAACTGTTCTGAGAAATTACATTTTCAGACGGAGATGACATTGCTGATTTTAATATAGAGGATGCTGTGGCATACCTAACAGGTTTTATTATTGACGCTGCAGTGAAACGTATTAGGAAAACTAACGGAATGACTAATAAGCGTCGCATCTTATGGTGGAACGATGATTGTCGGAAAGCGCGCTATAGTAAAAATAAAGCTTGGAGATTACTCTGAAATTACCTCACGGCCGAAAACCTCGTCAAGTTCAAACAGGTTAGGACCCAAGCCAGAAGAACGCGTCGTCTTGCAAAGAAAGAAAGTTGGAATAGGTACATCTCCGGTATAAATTCTTACACCGACGAAACGAAGTCTTGGAATAGGGTAAAAAAGTTAATGGGTGGGGAGTCACTCCCCTTACCCTTGGTAAGTAGCCGAGGGAAAAGCCTGAAGGAGCAGGTGTACTGCCTAGGAGAACACTTCAAATATGTCTCAAGTGCATCACACTACACAAAAACGTTCTCAAGATTTAAAGAATGCGAAGAGCGGACACCCCTCAAATGTAAATGTCTATCCAGTGAGACTTACAACTGCCCATTTACTTTAGCTGAACTTAATGCATCTCTTTCTTTTACCTACTGCAACAACTCGGCGCCAGGTGGTGGTCATATAGTATACGAAATGATCAAGTACCTTCACCCCGAAGCACTAAAAACACTCCTAACCCTCTTCAATACCATGTAGGAAGCTGTGTATATTCCAGTGTCATAGTAAGAAGCGATAGTCATTACTGTGCGCAAATAATGCAGAGACCCGTCCTTGGCCGCCAGCTACAGGCCAATAGCGTTAACAAGCTGTCTATGCAAAATATATGAGAAAATGTTAAACCAGCGCTTAATCCACTTTCTAGAAAGTAACAGTATACTAGACCCCCTTCATTGTTGTTTCAGAAAGGGGAGGTTGACAACAGACCACCTTGTTCGCATAGTGACATACATCAGAGACGAATTTATTCAGAGGCAGTTTGTACATTCCATATTCCTAGACTTAAAGAAAGCGTACGATACCACATGGCGAATCGGGATTGCACGCGATCTTGCCGCTATGGGTATCCATGGGAACTTGTTAACCACAACTGAAAGCTATCTGTATAAGCGAACCTTTCGCGTAAATGTGGGAATTGCTATCTCTAGAACTTTTACCAAAGAGACTGGTGTTCGGCAACAGGGCGTGCTTAGTTGCACACTCTTTATTGTAAAAATGAACTGCGTGCGGTCAGTGATACCAAGCGCGATGTTTTATTCCATGTAAGTTGGTGATGTGCAGATGAGTTTCAAATCATGCAATATGTCTATCTGCGAACAAGTGCAGCTTGGAAGGAATAAATTCTCTATAAGGGCGTATGAGAATGGTTTTAAAATAAACACCCCGGAAAGTACTTGTATACTCTTCTCCAACAAACGAGGGGTAATGCCACTACCAAATGTTGCGAGCAAAGGAGACCAACTCTCTGTAAGCAGCGAGCATAAATTCCTGGGAACCACTTTAGATTCTGAGCTCACGTTTATTCCCCATATTAAATATGTAAAAATAAGATGTTTGAAAGCGATGAACCTTCTAAAGCTCCTATCATGTACAATACGGGGTAGTGATCGGAAGTGTTTTTCGAAGTTGTACAAAAAACTTTTCTGGTCGCGCCTTGATTTTGCCTCTATAATTTATCATTCCGCAACGCCAAGTGCATTAAAAATCTTAGACCCCGTTCACCATCTGGGTATCCGACTTGCAACCGGAGTTTTCAGGATAAGTCCGATCCAGAGTTTTCATGTAGAGTCGAATCAGTGGTCACTTCACCTGCAGCGATTCTATAGCAGTTTCACATATTTTATAAAGGTACGCGCAAACATCAAGCATCCTTCTTATTCAACTATAAACAATATGACCGCTGCCACCCCCTTCCATAATCGACTCGCTGCGAGAAAGCTGTTCTCTTTGCGTGTCAGAAACTTAAGTGAGGAAATGGGCGCTCCACTGCTAGAACTTTGTCCTATGCCCACAGCGAAACTTTTACCGCCGTGGCAGTGGCAGCTTATACATTGTGACACCTCATTTGTAGAAATCACTGAACACGCACCAGAAGCACATATTAAAATGCATTTCCGACAACTCCAGTGGAACTACTCATTCGTAGAATTTTATACCGACGCTTCTAAGTCGCATGCAGGGGTGGCTTATGCAGCTGTAGGACCATCCTTCTCGGAATCTGGTGTACTGCACCCGGAAACAAGTATCTTTATGGCTGAGGGCTATGCACTATTGTCGGCTGTGAAGCATATACGAAAATCAAACATACAAAAATTAATTATATTTTCAGACTCGTTAAGCATCGTAAATGCATTAAGATCGCTTTTCCGATTCAGAAATCTGGTAATAATTGAGCTGTATTGCGTTCTGTGTATAGCGTATATGTCCAACCAGCATCTTACTATTTGCTAGCTACCCGGCCGTAGAAGCATCGAGGGCAATGTGTTAGCTGACCAAATGGACACGTCAATTACATTGCGTGCTATTAACCCTACCGCTACTGTTCCTGCAGCAGATCTAAAACCCTTTCTAAATAAGAAACTGCGAAGCCACTGGCAATGCTTGTGAGACACGGGAATAAATAATAAGCTTAACTTGATAAAGCCGCGGGTAGGTTACTGGCCCTCCGCTACAAGAACACGGCGAACTGATGTCCTATTCTGTCGCCTCAGAATAGGACACACATATGCATAGCTTTCTGCTGACTGGCGATGAGCCTCCTACTTGTAGTAGATGTGGCGAGAGGCTAATCGTCCTCCACGTTCTCCTGGAGTGTCCGGAAGCTGAAAGAGAAAGAAATATTTTCCTTTAGCATACCGCTATCATCTTCCTATACATTCTATTTTTTTTCTCGGCGAAGAGCCGCTTTTTTTGCAAAATCAGTCCTAGGCTTTCTAAAAGATGTAGTATAAAATTATTTTAGCCTAACAAGTTCATAGCGCATTCTCTGTTCAGAAGATGCCTCTGTGATAGCAGCTTTCAATGAGCCCGGGCCTCTATGACGTTGTTTTAAGGGCTCTGCCGAGGCACTAGTGCTCCACGCCAAGTTTTTATTTCATATACGTATCATTTTTAATTATTTTATGTCTCCATAGCTCACATAATCTGTCATTGCCATAATTTCACTCTATGTATATTTTAAGCACATAAAGCGACTGTTTTGAGGCCCATTTACAGCCACGTCACATCTATTTTATCTACACTGCGTAACGCACAGTTCATTAACATCGCTCTGGCGCTCTTTGGCCACACCTGTTCCTTGCGCCAATAAACTGTATTAATCAATCAATCATTTCTCGCCAAAACACGACACCACGACTGCTAACCTTTTTGAAAAAAGCTCCATAGTATGCATCTTTAGTTTTTCTCAAGTGCTTTGTTACAAAGTTTCGGTAACACTTAAATTCCGAAAGATTGTTAGGATCTCTTGTTTTCACATATTTCGCTTGCAGTATATTTTTCTTCTCGATGATTTCTAGACAATCTCGCGTCATCCATTGTTTCCGACCTTTTCTGATGACTTGGACGGTATAAAATTTAAAGCGTCTCTAGTAGGTTTTTGTTAAAAGGCACAAGAATATTTTGTACGCTCCATTAGCTTTAGCTGATAGATCGAATCCAAAAAAATTGAGCGATTTCAGGCCTGAAGTTGTTTAATGCTTTGTTATTATTTCTTGTACTTTGTAGGACTCTGGAGCTGCCACTTTCATAGGATTAAGATATTTGTTGCGATGGTGAAACTTGTGCATAGGGTAGTGATCCCTATAGTATAGGCAATAACAGTACCAGATACAGTTGTATCACTTATGTCGTTAGTGATAATAAATTGATAAGGCTTCCAGCATCTAAAGGGACACGTGTAGGCTCAATAATATTATTGTCACGGAGTCATGACGTATGAGAAGAGAGCAGACGGCAGGTGGGATACTGAACTAATTATTTGGGCCGAACTTGGGTCCACGTAAAATGAAAGTCAGAGAACAGCAAGACGCTGGCACTGATAGTGGTGAGCGGAGCGTCGGCCGTCGATCAAATGACAAGCGGCAAAGCGCGTCGGCATTTATATACTTGTCATCGAATCTTCTAGCGTTATCACTGCTGGTGACATAGAGTCCAGAATAATCAGTAATGTTCACGAGGTGGGTGTAATCTCAACAAAACGATATACTACAGCATCGATGCTTTTGAGACATCATCGGTGCGGTTTGTGCTGAGCGTATAGTGTAACGGGATTATAAGAAAACATGAGGAAAGGAACGTGGCATTGCCCCCCTCTGAAAAAAGTATCGTCCCAATGCTTTAATAAAAGAAGAAGGTACAATAATAAAGACAATAAACATTAAGTCAAACAATAAAGAACAGTAACAACAACAAAGTACAGTACTCAGATTTTTGCAAGAAATGGCTCAAGGCGTACGACACGGACGACTTCAGGTCGTGCATGGCGCCGTTGTGAGTTCGTAATGCCGTCAAGAACAACCTCATAGTCGAGTGCGCCGAGATGTCTAACTTCTCTATATGGTCCAAAGTACCTAGTAGAAGTTTTTCACTGAGTTCACGTCGGTGTATTGGTGTCCATGCCTAGACACGGTCACCGGGATGGTACTCCATGAAACTTCGCCGAAACGGCTGTCGGCCACCTGCTGATACTAGATGCGCAGGCGGTTGAGTTGACGAGCGTCTTCTGCGCGCTGAAGGTAGACGGTGACGTCAAGTTTTTTTTGTATCAACATTTGGCAGCATGCCTTTGAGCGTCGCTGTCGAAATCCTTCCGTAGACCAGCTTGTACGGTGTTATGTGCCTCGTTTCTTGTACGGCGGTGTTGTATGCGGAGGTTCCGTACGGAAAGATGGCATCTCATGACTTGCGTTCATGTCGAGCATGTCGGCGATGTTCTTGTTTAGGTGCTTGGTGAGGTCATTCATCTCTGGGTGGTACACGTCGTACGGCGGTGGCTTGTCTGGCTGTATGCAAAAGTCGCCTGGGTTAGCTCTGCCGTAAATGCCGTACCTCTGTCCGCGATGAGGACCTCCGGGGCGTCGTAACACAGGACGATGTTTTCGACGAAGATTTTGGCTAACTCAGATGCACTACCTTTCGGTGGGGCTTTTGTCTCAGCGTAGCGGGTAGGGCAGTCGGTAGCTACGACGATCCATTTGTTTCGCACAGCTGACGTCGGAAACTGCCCAAGAATGTCCATACCGATTAACTGGAACACACGGCGAGGTGGTTCGATTACTGCAGATGTCCTGCTGGCCTTATCGGCGATACCATTCGTCGCTGGCGGTCGCGGCATGTCCTCACGTAATGAGCGACATCTGCGACAACGCATGGCCAGCAGTATTTCTCTTTTATTCTCGCGAGTGTGCGAAAAAACAAAGATGGCCAGTCGTTCATCGTGCAGGGCCTGCATAGTTTCCGGTCGCATTGCCAAAGGCACGACGATAAGGTAGTTGGCTCGGGCAGGATAGAAGGTCTTCTTCACAAGGACGCAGTTCTTCAAATAATTACATTAGTCTTCACCTGAAGACTTTTGGAACGACGCTGGTTTGGCCCTCGAGATATTCTACAAGCCCTATCAGTTCCACATAGCCTCGCGTTTGCTTGGTGAAGTCCTTGGAACCTAGGAATCCCAAAAAGTAGTCATCGTCCAGGTCGTCTGACGGGGGCACGAGACAGGCAGTCGGCGTCGGAGTGTTTCCTTCCAGACTTCTACACAACGGTAATATCAAATACTTTACAAGGACGGAACCGAGTCCTACGCTGCTTGCGTCGGTGTGTACTTTTGTTTCGGCATATTCGTCGAAATGCGCAAGTGCCGGTGGTGTCTGCAGGCATTGTTGAGTTTCTGAAATGATTGTTGGTGTATATCGGGTTCCGGGTGCTCCTGATGAATACCTTGTAAAGCTACAGAACTTTCTTCACGGCTGTGTAGGTGAGCGAACGAAACTAATACTTACTCGTGATTTTAATACGCCGGGAAAAAACTGGCACACTTTTGCCACCGGCAATACTGCTGTTAAAGGTTCAGATGTACTTTTTGACGTTATGTTTAGTTACTCATTGACACAGCTGGAGATAGAACTGACTCGCGTCCACGGGTCAGCATGTTCAGTGCTTGATCTTGCATTTGTGTCTGGCTCATTAACACCACAAATAAGTATTGAAGAGAGAATGTCTCATCACAAGCTCAATCTGTTGACATTTCATGACATGGGCGGCGCTTATCGCACGCAACGATGCGCATATCAGTTAAAGATTACTACAGAGCGAATGAGGAAAGTGTTATAGATTTTCTTGAAGCATCACAAGACGACTTCTTCAATACGTCATTGAGTGTCGTGGATCTATGGAACAAACTAAAATCTGGAATCACGCATTGTGAATCAACCTTTATGCCTATTAAGCTAAAAAAATTAAGCGTCAGACGCCGTGGATTACGAGAAACATAATCCACCTAAAAAGTACAACGACTCCGCAAACATAAAAAGAAATCCGCTGCGCTCAATAAGCTTTCACGCCACTCAAAAACCGAAATAAAGATGGCAAGAGACCACTTTTTCTCAAGCAATCTGACTGTGTTTATGACAAATTAACCACGTAAAATTTTGGAAGTACTTATCAAAGCCAAAAAGCACAGTAAATAAATGGAAATATCGGGTAGTCTTGTTGAAGATGCACGGATCATTGCAGATGCTTCCAACATTTACTTCCAAACAGTTTTCACGCGTAGCAGTCTTCATTTTTACCGTTGTCTAACAGTGAAAATCACATGCCAGAGTTAACAATAACAGAGTCTGGCATACTTAACCTGCTTCTTCAACTCGATGTCAAAAAATCGCAAGGCCCGAATGAAATTTTCAATGCTTTGCTTAAGCGCTATGCCGCTCAGCTAACCCCTTTTCTGCAGAAGATATTTTCCTTATTATTAGAAACAGCGGTGCTTCCTGATGATAGGTTGTGTGCAAAAGTAATTCCTATCCATAAAAGTTGGAACAAACAACTGATAAACACATACAGGCCAATATCACTGACTAGTACATGCTGCAAGCTAATGCAGCATATAATAAACAAAGCACTTATGAACTATGTAGAGGAAAATAATCTGCTTTACCCTAACCAACACGGTTTTAGTAGGAAGCTTTCGACCACTACACAACTTTTAGAGATTACTCATGACTTTGCTTTAGGTACTAATTCGAGACTGCAAATATATGCAATATTTATTGATATTTTTCATTTATTCATACTGTCAGCAAAAAGGCCAAGACAAGAGTTGGGGTTACATATCTGGCATGTACAAAGAACATATGTGGAAACAAGTTTCACACTGGACGCTCAAGACGAACACTATATGGAAATAACAAAACAAAAACGGAAAACTATATCAGAATAGATCCCGCATAGGTCACGGATAAAAGAAACATGTTCGAGTACATCTCGTACACGTCACCAAAAAGAGAAAAAAGGTTTGAAGTGATATAGTAAATATTGAACATATTGATATGGTACATTGAACATATTCAACCAACAAGGAACAAGCAATTTGGTTACAAATATTCTGACAAATTCTTTTCGAACCGTTGTAAATCGCAATGTTCGACTATGTATTGAGGTAATTGACTCCAGTTATCGATGCTCCGAACCAAAAGCGAATACTTTAATAAACCTGTTCTATAGCTAAGTGGTGTGATACGTTTCGAGTGTTTTGTTCTGGATGTGGTAAATGGCTGTAGTAAGATGTGTTCCCTGTGGTGAGCCTTGTAGTCTCTATTGAGTATGTGAAAAAAGAATATCAGTCGATTATGTTGCATTTTTAGGGGTGAAGCTCCTTATGGCGTGGCTTGTGCGTCCCTCGTAGAACGTAACCACCAGTGGCACATACCCGAAATAGGTATAAGATTTTACCTCCAAGGTGGTGCCGGTGAGAGATTTCTTCTGTGCGTTGTTTAACAATAAAAATAGTGCTCAATGTACATGCCAATGGCTGCTAATGGGGAATGAGAGACAGGCGAATTCGGCTTTTAGTCAACGCGCACGCTGCGATCCCCATTAGCAGCCATTGGCATGTATATTGAGCACTATCGCACAAAAAAGAGTCGCTACGTTATACTCGCTGGGTGTAACCTCCTTAGTTTTAGAAAAGTTTAGCGAGCGTTGAGCCGCAGGGCCATGAATACAATGAACTAGTATATACCATGAATGAATTCGGGGTTGTTAAAGGGGGGAAGCAGATACGAAGCGCAAGCCGTAAGAAATCAAAAGCTGAATCCTGCTGTCTCGCATTTCACATTAGCAGCCACTGGCATGTACATAGAGCACTATCTGACAGGAAAAGGTTGCTACGTTATACTCTCTGGGCGTAGCCTCCTTGGTTTTAGAAAGGTTTAGCGAGCATTGGGCCGCAGTGCCATGAATACAGTGAACTAGTATATACCATGAACTCAAGGTGGTTGAAGGTGGGAAGTAGACCCGAAGCGCAAGCCGTAAAAAAATGTGCGTGTGCCACCTCTAGCTTAGTCCTTATAATGTCCACTGAATGGCGGTGCTTCTATATGGGGAATATATGATAAAAAGATGCGAGATGGTGGGACTTGGAGTGTTGAATAGATGGACGAACGGACACACAGACAGATGCATGGATGGACGCATGAACGGATGCAGGGGCGGATGCATGAACGAACGCAGGGACGGGTGCACGAACAGATGCATGGACGGTCACACAGACGGACGCATAGACGGACGAATGCTTCGCCCTCCTCTCCATCATTCACTCCGTGGATATGCTGCCATTTTTTTATTTCAACATTATTAAACCGGCTCTGTCTCTAAGCTCACCAATAGACTGAGTTCTCGAATAGGAGTTGAAAATGAACCGTAAGGCTTTGTTTTGTATACGCTCACATTTTAGTGCATTTGTTTTGATGTACGGTTCCCATAGATGACTTTCATACGTCAGTACTGGAAGAATAGTCATTTCATACGCCATTGTTTTAGCTTCCGGAGTAATCGTGAAGTTTTCTAAGGCATTCGACCACGTCCTGCACTTGTTGCTTATACAAAAACTTCAATCATTTGGGGTTAGCTAACAAATCGTCCATTGGATTGCCCCTTATCTTTCTAACCGCACCCAGTATGTTTCTTTTAATAATGTTGAGACCGACCGTACCGACGTGTTCTCCGGTGTTCCCCAGGGGTCTGTACTAGGACAAACACTCTTTCTCATATACATCAATGACATGAACCAGGTATTACAATGAGGCTTTTTTCAGATGACTGCGTCATATACTCTCCCACTTGCACAACAGAAGACCAGGTAAAACTTGACAAATCTTCAGAAAATATCGGGCAATGGTGTGAAAAACACGGTATGCAATTTAATAAAGACCAAACCATGTGCATTACAATTTACCATAGAAAGACACCACTTCACTTTCAGTACACCTTCTCTGTGGCATACGTCAAGCACGTGAATACCGTAAAGTCCTTGGGGGTCACAATAGCATCATCATTAAAGTAGGATGTCCACAAGAATCGAATTTCTCCACGTGCATTTTAACAACTAGGTTTCTTAAGGCGTAAAGTGACTGGATCTTCCCCTCAAGTTAAACTAACAGCCTATAAGACGCTCATTAGACCCGTCCTGGAATATGCAGCAATAATTTGGTACCCGCACCAAAAGAACATAATTGCTGCATTGGAAAAGATTCAAAACCGGGCTCTTAGGTTTATTTTTTCAAAGTATGCCAGGCAAGAGAGTGTTTTCGCGCTGCGTTTGCACGCACGTGTCGCAACTCTTACTAACCGACGACAATTAGCCAGCCTGAAATTTCTTTTTCTTCTTTCAAAGAACCTGTTAAATTTAAATAAGGATGATTACCTTAAAGCTCTGCACCGTCACTCCAGTAGAAATAACAACGACAAATGCATACGCCCATTTCTGTCACGTTGTAGCACTTAGAAGTATTCTTTTTTTTCCCGCGGCTATAGAGATGTGGAATGACTTGCCGAACGACGTTGTCAGTGCACAATCACCTGAATCATTTTCATCGCTGTTGGAAATTCACTTAGAGGCATTGCAATAAATGCTGTGCTATCTTTGCCGAAATAAAGGTTGAAACAGTGTATCGCGCATGTGCTCGCACATCGCTACACGTGCTTAACCACCTGCAGCTGTATATCAATGTTACCGTTGATGTTATCATGCTAAGTACTTTCTTTTCTTCTCAGTGAAACACATGTGCATTGTTCGTTTATTGCTTTATACTGTTATATCTCTGTTTTTGCGGTTTTTGTAGCATATTTTCATTTCTTTTCATCTCCACGATATGAAAGGTTGATTGCTCCGTACGCCCTCTCCTGTATAGGCCTGAAAAGGCCCACAGTATTGAATAAATAAATAAAGTCTTACCCCCGTATTCTAGAACGCCCCTTCACCCATCGCTCCACCTTCACTTGAGAAAGCCGATGGGAGTGCCGTCTCTAGCCACGACAAGTCACTGCACATCAGCGATAATCTGCTGCGATTTTGTGGGGCGCAGCGCCAATTTCAGCCGAGCGGCGGCGCAGTGCTCAACTCTGCCAAGTGAAGGGTGAAAGTCGAGTCGAGGAGCGTTTGTGAATACGAAGGTTAGGCTCCATCGTGCGAGGCTACCTTAAGGGTCTTTCAAAATAGCTAGCCAACACAGGGTGCAGTGGTCGCTCACAACTTTCAAAAGCCTGCCATAGAGGTAAGGGTTATATTTCAACGCTTCCCAGATGATGGCAAGGTACTCCTTTTCTGTGGTGGAATAGTTGTCCTCTGCCTTTCATAGCGACCGGCTAGCATAACTGATAACCCTTTACAGGCGGTCGGTGTTTTGTATAAGGACGGCGCCGAGTCTTACGCTGCTTGCGTTGGTGTGTACTTCTGTTTCGGCATATTCGTCAAAATGCGCAAGTATCGGCTGTGTCGCAAGTATTGTTGAGTTTCTGAAATGCTTCCAATTGCGCTGTTTTCCATTAAAATTGACGTCGGTCTTCGTGAGTTGTGTTAGTGGCTCGGCGATTTGTGAAAAGGTTTCGGCAAAGCGTCTGTACTAGGCACACAAGCCGAGAAATTGGCGCACGGCCCTCTTGTTGGTGTGTGGTGCGAAGGCAGCAATGTGAGCTCTTTTCTGCAGGTGTGGGCGCTCTTCTCTCTTGTTGATCACGTGATCCATAAACAGGAACTACTTGTACGCAAAGCGGCAGTTTTCTGGCTTTAGTGTAAGTTCAGAGCTACTGATTGCTTAAAGTACGGATACGGGGCCCTGAAGGTGTTCGTCAAAGCTGACGAAAACACATTGGCATCCTCAAAATAAACAAGGCAAGTCTGCCACTTCAAGCCAGCCAGGATTGTATTCATGACTCGTTGGAAAGTCGCAGGTGCCACGCAGAGACCGAAGGGAATCATCTTGAACTCGAACAGACCGTCCGGTGGTATGAAGGCGGTCTTTTCTCTGTCTTTCTCGTCGACTTCAATTTTACAATTGCTGGTCTTCAGGTCCATCGAAGAAAAGTACCTCGTATTGTGAAGGCAATCTACGGCGTCGCCTATCCTTGGGAGAGGGCACACGTCCTTCTTTCAGGTTTTGTTCAGGCGGTGATAGCCGTCGGAGAAGCGTAGAGTTCCATCTTTCTTCTTCATTAACACCACCGGTGACACCCATGTACTCGTTGAAAACTGAATGATGTCGTCGCGTAGCATTTCGTCGACTTGTTTCTGTATGGCCTCGCGTTGTCACTTCGGCAGAGAAGGCCTACGCGTAGCCGCACCTGGCCCAACGTATCTAACCAGAGGCATACATGAAGCCGCGGCTACACCATCAGAATTCCGGCACATCGACGCAATATGACCCTACAAGACAAAAAACATTATGGTAGTATGCACCCCAGACACTGACCGAGCTGACCAGTACAGAAAAAGCAAGAAAATACGTGTACAAAGCAAAGATTATGAAGTGGCAGCGTACGAAACAGCCACAGAAGATGCAGCCAAGGGTATCATTGAAGGAATACCACTAGAAGAAACTCCTGACAGCATTAGGGTGACACTGTCACTGAAACAATCCACATCGTCATCACGGATAAACGACTGCAGAATACAACAACGGTCGTTTCTTCAGTTCAAACACGGTACCCTCCTGTGTGCTGTGATGGAGTAATAATGGCGTGCACACTATACCAAAAGCAAATTGACTACTGCAAGCAGTGCAACAGGCTGGGACCCGGAAGGGACGAGTGCCCCAACCCCCAAGACAAACTCTGGGCTGGTTGCGACATTCCCAACCCCAAAGACGACCACAGATGCGACAGTAGCTGTCAAATTTGTGGAAAAGACCACGCTAAAGCCGATAAAAGCTGCACGGCCAGGTTCAAGAAACTACATTGTAAAACAGGGGCAATAAGCCAGACTACCAGAACATCAAATGCAAAGATCATCGTCACCATGTGAGCACTCAACATGGAGATAAGGAAAACGACAACAAACAAGATCTCGCTCCGTTTCAAGGAACCATAGCCCTGCAAACTCCCATGCCAGTTCTAGGTCGGGATCGGCGTCTAAGGGACCAACAAACAAGATGAGCTGGGCAGAGAAAGCACATGGCTTGCGAACGGAGGAAAAACAGGGGGTTAAAAATAACAACAGTAGCAATGAAAGCAAGTGTCAAGAGCTACAACGGCAGAAAGATGAAAACAGACGAATAAAAAAATGTTGGAAGATATGCAAGCTCAAATAAAACTCCTCGCTATGAAACGCAATTGCGCAGAACCAGAAGCCTTATAATAACCAATACTCTGATGCTGGAGGAAATACTCATAGCCGACGATCTCAAAGAGGTAACTGCTCTTCCGTTAAAACGAAAGGCAAAAACGTAGAAAACTACAGATCCCTCAACATCAAACAAGAAAGCATCTCGCAGCAAATAGTAGGATAACATTGAGAAAAAAGTGGAACAGTTATTAACCGCGCTCCAATCGATTCTAAAAACCACCCCTAAGACGCCTGTTGACCTTACGGCACAAGCAGCCAGGTTAGAAACGCCGGAACGAGGAAACAACGCGAAAACATCGGCAGACCTTCATGGTGCAGTCGCGAACGTTCACCAACAACCATAGGCTCCATATCTCCTGCAGGCAACTCCCACAAAATCACCAACCCCTCTCATCCACCCACCTATATTCACGCCCCCCACACAGATAACGAACGGCGATGATGAGGCGTGGTAAATGACAACTCCGCATATGAAATTGAAATGGTAAAAGATTCAGGGCTAAGAGATCTGTCATCCCCCAGGACATTAGACAAGGTAACAAGCCAGGTGTTATTTTACTTCAAGAAACACATGGTCTCGCCAAACTTCCAGGATACCAGTCAGTAAGTCTCGGTCGTGAAGAAGGAAATAAAGCTCTCACTACACTAGTACGGAGGGACATTAGGGTCAGAACCCATAATCTACAATGTGGATAAAACCATATAATGAAAAAAACTTTTTACTAGGAAAGCAAAATTAAGCAGCATATTTATTCTTAACGTAAAGAGCAGTCCTTCAAATCACATTCAACAATTTCACACTCTATTTAGGCAGGCCGTGATATCAGTTGGCAGCGCCCCGCTCATCAGAGCAGGGGTCTTGAAAGCCCCACACGAGGCATAAGGATATGGTTTCACCACCCCAAAGAAAAACGGTTATGGCAGAGCATACAAGACGAACACCTTACTCTGACAACACACCCGCATGCACACACACGCATACGTACAAGCACCCAGCGAAACACAACACCGGAGCTTACAATAACCAAGAATGCCCCGGGGGCTACAGAGTACAACACATTAGATGATTTAGGCAGTGACCATCGCGTACTCCAAACGCACCTACCATTCACCAACAGCGACAGAATTACGACCGAGCGTAACACGAGACGTCTAGTTGACGGGGATATATTTCGGGAGATCAGAAAAAAATTACTGAACACCTTGACGATATCCAGCAATGGTGCGATAGCATAATATACACCGTCAGAAAAGCCACACATGCAGTACAAACAGATATCCCTGTGGAGCACATCGGTAACAGAATAATCTACCACGTGGCGAGCTAAAGAAGCGTTACAACACATATAGCGGAGACAATTAAACAATAGAATGATCCGAAAAATAGCACAGCTCCACAAAGACACTGAAAGTCACTGCAAGCAGCTGGGTGAGCAACAATGGGCGGAGATTTGTAAGAAAATGGGCACCCATATTGGAACATCACAAACGTAGAAGTTCTTATTGTTTCTCTTGGATCCCATCAGTACCAAAACTGAACAGAGACAACACTATTAGTCGTCTCACACGCGAATGCTAAGGTAACGACGAACAGCTCATGACAGAGTTACAAAATATCTACATGCCCAAATCGCCACCACTACAACATAAAAACCATACAGGCGAAGCAAGCCCCAAAATGGACAAAAACTTTGACGCATCGGAGATCACCGCGGAGCTCCACAAATTAAATATAAAATCAGCGCCTGGACCCGATGGAGTTACCAACCGAACATTACATAACCTGGACAATGAATCCATAGAATTTTAACTGGATATATGAACAAATGTTGGACTGAAGCGGAAATACCCGATGCGTGGAAAGAGGCTAGGACTACACTTAACCAAAAACTAGAAAGCCAACCAACAAACTAAATCTCTGATCCATCTGAATAACGTCATGCGTAGCAAAACTGATGGCACATGCATTTCAAAATAGAGCCAACAACTGTCTTGAAAATAGTGAATACTACCCATACACAATGATAGGCTTCCGTCGTCACCTAGCCACTCAAGACGCCATGCTACAGATTAAACACCAAATCATAGACTGCCCCACAACATTCACACGAGGCATACTCGATCTGGATTGCAAGAAATCGTTTTACAATGCAGCTCATGAAACAATTCCCGGCCGCATATTGAGCTTAAACATGGTTGAGCGAGCCTACAATTTCGTCGGACACTTCTTAACCAACCGGAAAACAAGAGTCAGCTTAGGAGGCCTTACATCTGATCTCTAAAGATTAAGCTGCAGAGGCAGTTTAAAGATTGATTGATTGATTTGTGGGGTTTAACGTTCCAAAACCACAATATGAATATGAGAGACGCCGTAGTGGAGGGCTCCGAAAATTTAGACCACCTGGGGTTCTTTAACGTGCACCCAAATCTGAGCACATGGGCCTACAACATGTCCACCTCCGTGGGAAATGCAGCCGCCGCAGCCGGGATTCGATTACACGACTTGTAGATGCACTCTACAGGGCTCCGTAATATTGCCAATGCTACTTATTCTAATCATGATTGAACTACCCAAAGCGCAAGATAAAATCCCAGAAGTATATTACTCTATATACGCGGATGATATCACAATATGGGTCAGTAACGGCAGCGACGGCTACATAGAAAAGAGATTCCAAGAAACATTAGGAATAGCTTAGCAATGCCTGGAAGGCACAGAACTCACAAGCTCTTCGGAGAAATGGGAACTTCTCTACAGGCCAGCAATTAGAGGCAGACCATTGACGTTAGAGGAAAACAAGCGTCAATACGAGGAAATTAGGATTCATGCACAGAAGGGCGCAGTTATACCGATAGTCCCAAAAATACGGGTACTGGGATTAGTCATCGATGCTGACGGCGCCAACGGCCAGACTGCCAGTGCCAAAGTCACAAATACGATGAGACTCATTCGCAGGGTCACAAACAAACACCAAGGTTTGAAAGAAGACCACATATATTGTCTAATCTAGGCCTTCGTCATAAGCCACATAACGTATGTAGCAGCATACCACAACTGGCAAAAAGCCTAAATTAACAAAATAAATGCACTCATCTGGAAGGTCTACAAACAAGCGATAGGAATACCTGAGTATGCTAGCACAGACCTACTTCTTGATCTAGGACTACACAACATGCTTGAAGGGAATATAATAGCTCAGCGCATATCCCAGCTTGAAACATTCACTAAATCTAAAACATGAAGAAGCATAATGAGCAAATAAGGAAATATGCACCATGCACAACATGGTTTCGAACATGATATCCCCAATCAAATCAGAGCTCAGATCATCTCTAACCCAATTCCAAAAAGACATGAAGCCCAATAAAAACATGGACCACAGAAAACCCCGAGCAAAAGCACTGCTCGAAGCACATGGCTGGAACAGTAAATTTTCTTTTGTAGATGCTAGCCCTTACCCGGAACAAAAGGCTCACACTGTTCTCGTGATCGACTCGTCCAGCCTTTGTATTATTGCGTGCTCTGTCATAACAAGCAATACAGAGGAGGCTGATGAGGTAGCCATAGCCATGGCTATCACCTCCAACAAACACTCATACTGAGCGATTCGCAAGTAGCCATCAGAAATTTTACGCAAGGACGGATTTTAACACAAGCCCTAAGAATCCTTGTTGATGATCAAGAACAACACAAAGTAGAATAACCGAAATACCGCGTATGATTCTCGGCGCACATAGAGACTGGTATATCCGATTCGAACGAGCTGGCGAATACATGTAACACTGCAAAGAACTAAGGTGTGTCTTTCCCGCACTTAAACGAGTCTAAACAGGCAAGAAGCATCGTAATATTGACAGCTACAGACAAACTTCTACCCGAATTCCGTGCATTTTCACAAGAGCTACCCACACTTATACCTGGACAATAAATGTAAGTCATGTGTAACAGAAAAGGCATCTTATAAACATATAATATGGGAATCCTCCAACTTATTAGCAAGTTTTCTTGAGGTCCTCCGGGAGCAGTGGCGGCTTGTGCTTCTCAGCTCGGAGGTTTAAGACCAAAAATGGGCTATCCAGCAGGCCAGGGAGGCTGTGCAGAGACAAGGTCTTCCGGTACTTCCTTGTGTGGTCTGGCCCGGCCCACAAACATGCTGGATACGAAAATAAAGTTTAATAATTCATTCATTCATTCGTTCATTTCAACAGCTTGTTCACTTTGACAAATCATCTTGGCCATCCTGTCTTGACGCAGCCAGCATCGGTCGCGGACTGACTTCCTGGACTACAAAAGAGTATTCATTTTATGCGAGACAATCCTGGTGAAGGTCAAAATATTTGAAGATGCAGTGGACCTCTTTTCTCAGTGTTTAACTTGCGAATGGAGAATTTTGGTGCATTAGTTGAGTCAACTGAGCGATCTTGTGGCCAATGGAAGCATTGTTGCATTTCAAAAAGGACAAAAATTTATGATAACCAGGTAAGACAATAGACCACCCTTTTTCAAATGCTGTGCAGGCTAAGGCGCGGCCACCGGCATGCTGCGCAGCGGCTCCCTGCTTCTTCTGATGTCTGGGTTGGGGCTCTGCCTCGACCTCGAGAACATCCAGAGGTCATCACACTTCCCCGGCGGCGCCTCTCCTCAGCAGGGCCAGCAGCACCACTACGGCGCCTCCAAGCGAACCTCTGTTCCTAGGAGGGACCCCCAGGAGCTCCATGGGCGTGCCCTTGTAGCGCCCTCCCGCAGTAGCAGCAGCCCAGAAGAGAGATACTACTACCGGCTGCTTTCTAGCCGCATGGCTCGACTGCTCCCCGCTCTCTTGGGCGAACAGCAGCAGCAGTACGCCCGAGAAGCTCCCGTAGTTGGCGCCTCTCTTTTCGGCGATGACAGCCGTGATGCTGGTCGCGCAGCCAGCCACGTGGCGGGTGAGGACGCGACCGGAGAGAAGGAGCAGAAGGAGCAGGGAGGCGAGCAAGAGGCCGACGAAGTGATGATGTACCTGCCCAAAAGACGTGTGGTGCACTCCACGGCGGGAAGCCCGAAGAGGAGGATGCAGGAACCAGGTGAGTGAACGAGCCAGACGTTGCTGGTTCATTCTGACAATTAAAAACAAGATGGCTAGGGAAATGAAAACAAACATTCATATTGGGAGAGGCACATTGACCCCGCAAGGGGTCAACTAAGCACTCCGTAGCGGGAGATCTGACTACACTATGACAGCTAATTTCGAGAAAGTGAACGCTTCATCATTTTAGAATAGCGTACCTGAACCACCACGGTGATATCGGTGCTCGACGCTAAGGTTGTACGATCTCATACCGGGCAGTTATGCCCTATGAAGCCGCTCATGTTTGAGGCCAGTTTAACTAGATTGAAGAGCACGTTTAAAAATGCTAGTTGATAGAAATTACAGTAGCAAGAGTTGAACTTCTTAGTACATTATATTTGTGCGTAAGCAACGGAACAGAAACAACGATGGTGATCGCTCAACTTTCAGCAACCTTTAGTTAGAAAGCGCGCGCGTATTTGTATTCTTCTACACCGACATCATTTACCCCTATTGCGCACGTAGGCCATCTCTTTAACCGTGATCTGCAGAGAAAGCACGAGAAAGCACGCCATTTCTCAGATAGCAAGTTCTTTCTCATTCCGTGATTTTGTGTGTGAAATGTGTTTTGCTCTTTTTACTGCCGGAATCAATACTGGAGTTGGGTGATCAATCGTGGCAGCTTATGCAATGATTAGCAGAAAAACCTTCAAAATTTTTTCCGTCACGTGAAATTTTGTAGCCTGAGCTACACTAGGGTGCCCAAGCTACACTGGCCAGGTTGAGTGGGTTAGCGTGGTGTACAATGAGCAGTGCTGTACATGTGCGAGAAGCAGTCATTGCGTGCACCTAGCTGGGCCGCGCATTCCCGGGGAGTGACGTCATGGCCATGGCAGATGCATTCTGATCGTACCCCTTGGCTCATACTCCTCGAGACACGTTGCTCTCTCCATTTTGTGTCATGTCTGCCGCGGCGCTATAGTACTGCTATAAGTAAAAGGGCGGGCCCATTACCCGTAAAGTAGAGACGCTGCGGTCGCCGAGACGAGTAGACACATTCAATTCGGCTACGTCTTTTGCTAATGTTTCCGCAGCATTTTCGTCACTGTGTGGTCCATACTTGAGATCATCCGATCCGTGAAGAAGACGGGATTCGGCACATGTCAAACCTTGAAGTGGGCCACTGCTTTTCTGGACATTATCTCAACTTTTGTGCTGCCGTCGCGTTGGCCAAGTACTAGGTACAGCGTCTGGCAGCCCTACGTGGTGGAACACGCACGTCCGGCATGGTAGCTATGCAACTACAAGGAGAAGTGCTGTCGGCAGAGAAATTTACTGAAGATCTAGGATGGCGGATGGTGTCCAACCGAAAATCATGACTTCCGACGAAGCCTGCATCAGGTGATGGTGGTTCACAATGTGACCTGGCTGAACGTTGATGCACAGAGTGACGGCACAGAGGCTTGGTAATTAGGCGACGCATTCTGAAGGCGTCGCGAACTCCACCGATGCCGGAAGAGAACATCAAGATAGTAATTCACCCCGGGGTAGATTGTATCTGGAGAAAGTCGGTTCTACAACTGCGGGCAAGGCTATCGTTGACGCGGCAGCCTCATTACTAAGCAGATTCAAAAAGACATTATTTGCCCCAACTCCAGACTAAATATATTTGGGGCTAGTACGCCAGAGAAGAGCAACGCCGAACGCTTTGTCAGAATCAGGTCAGCAAGATTGAAGAACAAGAATTTTGAAGTCAGTGCATACGAGACTGCCCTATACTCTACGTGTAAAGGGGTGATTCGCCATGTGGACATTAGAGATAGACCTGCTGCACTTGAGCGGAACATCGTAAATGAACGCAATTCACTGGCTCTGGCCGTCAAAAGGATCAAGAATACCGGTTTGGTAATCATTGTGTTTGACGGCTTAAGAGTCCCCAAGTTTAAGGTATGTGCCAACTTTGGTTCGTTATTACTTGTACTGCAAGCAAGTCGAAGTATGCTATGTGCGTGGAAAGCTTGGACAGCGAGCGGGTGTCTGTCCTGTGCCCAATTGCCTTGAATGCCGGGGATGCGGTGCTAAGAATTCTGCAGAGAACCAAAACTGTGAGCCTTGTTGCAAGCTTTGTGGAGGTCGACACCTTACGGTGAATGAACAATGCAGAGAACGGTCAGGAGGAAGAGTCTGCGTTTGTTGACACAGCATGGATTAACCGCGAAGATGCTTACTCAGTGGTGGTGGTGGTAGATGGAAATGGGAGCGTTTGAAATGCCACTTCCGTTTATACTAAAGATCTGGGGGTCACTGAGCAGATGACTATTGCCCTAGCACTCATTGATTCGGAAAGAGTTTTAGTATTTAGTGACTCTCGCTCTGCAATTGAAGCCTCCTTGATGGGAGTTATTAGCGAACCAGCTCAGAGACTGCTGCATGGTAAGGACATCGCTCCGCATACCATTACTTGGCTCGCGGTGCACGTAGGGTCAGTGGAGAAGCACCACGTAATCTCAATGAGCTGGCTCACAGGAAGGCACGAAAATTAGTGTGCTGTACAATCTCTGAGTCGGCTGAATCTCCCGCTCCAGAGTTAAGGTACCAGCTGGTAACGTACAATAATATAACCAAACATTATTACTTAGAGCGCAGGGGATTCCCCCTGCCACATTCTAGACTTAACAGGCCCCAGGCGGTTACATTAAAACTTCTGCAGACGCGGATATACCCCAACCCAGTTTTTATGAATGAAATAATCCGGACTGGGGGCTTCGATTTATTGTAGTAAGTGTGCGGGCTTGCGCAATTTTGAACACATGCTCTGTCGCTGCTCGCCAATGGCCGTTGCGGCTTTTCACGGTGAAAATTGGTGGCAGCGACTGCTGCACAGTGACGCGCTGACGGACCAACTCAGGGCTGTCTAGAGGGCCCGCGTGGCGCCAGAGTGGCTTGGCCTCTCTGTACCGACGTGGTAGCAGCCAGCATCAGTCGTAGACTGATCCTCAGGACATAAATAAGCTATGCTATACGATAGCTATACAATTCTTAATAATAATTAAGTGACTCGATGTTTAGGTTTCTGCAGACAACACAGACTATATTGTCACGACGTCAAAACAGAGGTCTTGCCGTAGAGATTGAGACACCAGAAGCAGGTCGATCTTTTTAATTAGAACGCGCAAGCGAGTTCTTCTTTTTTGTCCATTTCGTAGTCCTTCGTGGCACTTGCACAACTGCCATCGTCTTTCTTTAGCAAGCACGTGACATTTGCCTCCCTCCGAAAGAAGCATCGTCCCGATGCGCAACTGAGGTGCTCTAGCAGGCGTATAAAGTGGCGTATGACGGTAACGGGAAGGTAATTAACTCGATAACTACGGTTTAATACGCACTATGTGCACGACTTCGGGCAAATGCTTTTGGCGCTTAGAACTACAATTATTGTCGGGAACGACTTCGTAGTTCACGTCGTTCAAGCGTCGCGTGACGCTGTATGGACCAAGTACCGTCTTAGCAATTTCTCAGACCATCCACGTAAACGTATCGGAATCCAGACCCACACTTCGTCGCCTGGTGTGTAGCTAACAAACTTGTGTCGGGTGTCGGAGCGTTGTGCTTCTTGATGCTGCTGATGACAGACGCGCACGCGCGCGAGCTGTCTGGCTTCTTCGGCACGCTGAGTGAATTCTTCGGCGTCTACATGGATGTCGTCACACTCATGCGGCAACATGGCATCCAATGTTGTCGTGACTGTGCGACCATAGATCAGACTGAATGGTGTCATTCCAGTGGTTTCTTGTCGAGCAGTGTTATAAGCAAAGGTCACGTACGGCAATATCTGATCCCAGTTTTTATGTTCCGTGTCAACGTACTTGCTGATCATGTCTGTGAGAGTCCTATTGAGGCGCTCCGTCAGTCCGTTTGTCCGCGGATGGTATGCAGTTGTTCTCCGGTGAGCTGTACCGCTGAGTCTGAGAACCGACTCCAAAAGCTCTGCGGTGAAGGCAGGTCCTCTGTCTGTGATCACTGTTGTCGGAGCGCCATGCCGAAGGACGATGTTTTCGATGAAAAACTGAGCGGCTTCTGCTGCTGTGCCACGCTGCATTGCCTTAGTCTCCGCATAACGGGACAGGTAATCAGTGACCACAATAATCCATCTGTTCCCTGTTGTGGAAGTTGGAAAGGGACCCAGGAAGTCCATTCCAATCTGGGTGAACGGCTTTTCTGGTGCTTCGACTGGATGTAAAAGACCAGCTGACTTGCTGGGAGGGACTTTGCATTTTTGGTAGTCGGTGCAAGTTCGCACGTGATGGTTAACAGCAGCAGGTAACTTTGGCCAGTAGTACTTGCACCGTAGTCGGCACAATGTTCGGGTGTAGCCGAGATGACCAGAAGTTGCTTCATCATGGCACGCTTCCATAATTTTTTTCGAAGAGAGGCAGGACCGACGAGCAAGTTCGGGTTATACCGGTTGGTGAGAAGTTTTTCTTATAGAGAACATTGTTTCGCAAGCAAAAAGATGGCAGTCCTCTAGCAAATAAACGCGGCACGTCTTTACGTCGTCCTTCTAAATATTCAATGAGTGGTGACAGCTCAGGGTCACTGCGCTGCTCTCGTGCAATAGTGGCACTAGTGTTGACAACTCCCAAGAATGCCGCGTCGATGTCTTCGTCATTTGGAGCGACCGTTTCCACTGGCGACCGTGAGAGACAGGCAGCGTCGGTGTGCCTCTTCCCAGATTTGTAGACGATGGTCATGTCAAACTCTTGAAGTCTTAGACTCCAGAGCGCCAAACAACCAGATGTATCTTTAAGGTTGGTGAGCCAGCACAAAGAGTGATGGTCGCTAACAACCTTGAAGGAGCGGCCGTACAAATACGGACGAAATTTGATGACTGCCCACACCACGGTGAAACACTCCTTCTTGGTTGTCGAGCAGTTCTCCTCCGTGCGAGAGAGAGTTCTGCTGGCGTAGGCTATTATTCTTTCACAGCCGTCTTGCCACTGCACCAGAACGGCACCTAGACCTACAATGCTGGCGTCAGTGTGAAGTACTGTAGGGGCATCCTGGTCGAAGCACGCAAGGACTGGAGGTGTTTGCAAGCGTTGTCGCAGTTCAATGAACGCCATTTGCTCCTGTTCACCCCAAAAGAAGGGGACGTCCTCACGCGTGAGTCGTGTCAATGGCGCCGCAATAGACGAAAAGTCCTCGATAAATTGCCGGTAATAGGCGCACAACCCTAAGAAGCGTCTCACAACCTTTTTGCCATGGGGTGCGGGAAATTGCGCTACGGCGTCTATTTTGGCCGGGTCAGGTCGAACACCCTCGTGACTGACGACGTGGCCTAGGAAGCTGAGTTCGTTGAAACCAAAATGACATTTTTCTGGTTTTAATGTCAGGCCGGCTGAGCGTATGGCTTCCAGTACGGTGGATAGATGGTTGAGATGTTCCTCGAATGATGCTGAGAATACAACAACATCGTCCAGATAGACCGAGCATGTTTGCCACTTCAGGCCCGATAGTACGGTGTCCATGAGACGCTGAAAAGCGGCTGGCGCCGAGCACAACCCAAAAGGAAGCACCTTAAATTCGTAAAGGCTATCAGGCGTCACAAAGGCCGTTTTTTCACGATCTCTCTCGTCGACTTCTATCTGCCAGTAGCCGCTTCGGAGGTCCATTGAAGAGTAATAGCGCGCATGACGCAGCCGATCGAGTGAATCGTCTATGCGAGGCAGTGGATAAACGTCTTTCTTCTTGACTTGGTTCAACTTGCGATAATCAATACAGAAACGCAAGCTGCCGTCTTTTTTCTTGACCAAAACCATGGGGGAGGCCCAAGGACTTTTGGAAGGTTGTATGACGTCATCCACGAGCATCTTCTGTACTTGCTTCTGAATCTCCTCGCGTTTTTTCGGAGCCACAATGTAGGGATTCTGCCGAATCGGTTGCGTGTTGTCTTCAGTAATGATGCGGTGCTTGGTCAATGGTGTCCGCTGGACCTTTGACGTACGTGAAAAGCAGTCTTCGAATTGGTGTAATGTCCAAGCAGGCGTTTCCTATCAGAGGGCGGTAGCGTGGAGCAGATGTCCACCGACGAAGTTGTCGAGACAGGGACTGTCGCGTCATCTGGTTGCAAAGTACAGCAATCCCCGGCTTGGTCTCTATCGTCGGAGTAGGCAATTGTGGTACCCTTATGGATTTGACGGCGCTTGTTGCTGAAGTTTGTGAGGAGCACTTCTGCCTGTCCACCAGTAAGCGTTAGGATTCCTCTCGTGATGGTCGCTCTTTTGCTCGTGCCTTGCACGAGCAAAAGAGCGACTATGTGCTCCACTATCACATCCTTATAGGAAGGCCACCCACTGGACACAGACACAAGGCAGCAGGATCTCGGTGGGAGCGTCACATCGTCGGCTATTCGCAAACTGCCGCGTAGTTCGTCGCTGCTGTCGTCGAGATACGGATGTGCACAAAACGTCACCATACGTTGAGGGATGTTGATAACAGCGCCATGATCTCGAAGAAAATCCATGCCCAAAATTAGTTCTTTACAGCAGTATGGCAACAGGACGAAAGTGGCCACGAGGCTACAATCCCCAATGCGAAGTCGAGCGGTGCATTTACCCGTGGGAATCATCAGCTGACCACCAGCACTCCACATGTGTGGCCCTGTCTACGGTGTCTTGACCTTTCTAAGGCGGTCGGCGAGTTCTTGTCGCATGATTGAGAAGTCGGCGCCAGTGTCGACCAGTGCTGTAACGTGATGTCTGTCAATGAAAACGCCAAGATCAGCACGTACAACTTCGCCGGCATTAGTATTCGTCGTCGTATTCATCGTCGTATTCATCGTCGTATTCGTTGTCGTGTTCGTCGTCGTATTCGTCGTGGTTGTCGTCATATCTTCTTGCGATGATAGGGGGAACTTTTCGGTGTCTCGACGATTGGCAACCTTGCCCCTGGAGGTCGCAGCAGTTAGTTTCCCCGGCGCGGGCTAGGCGTACGGCATCTGGTGACGTCCGCGTAGCTCTGAGGGAAGTCACGGTGAGGCACAGGAGATGGAGATCACCAGCGACGTGGTGTAGTTGCTTGGCCAGTCGACAGTTGATCGGCTTCGTGGGCACGATGGTCTTCAGAGCGGAAAGAAGTGGGATGAGAAAAGTTCCCGAAGCCGAAATCGCTATGACGGCAATAGCGAGCAATGCCACCTGGTTCTCCGCAGCGGAAGCAAATAAGTCTGCGATCGGCCATGCGCCACAAGTCAGTTCGGCGAACTTGTGGTCGTCTCATAGAATCCCGTTGCCACGAAGGTACGGCCGCGGATCGTGGCTGGAAGGGTGTCGCCACAAATGACGCTGGAAGACGACGGACCACATCAGCGTAGTTCGCTGGATGTGGCTCCGGACTTGGCGCCGGTGGTGTAACGGCTTGCCTCAACTCCTGGTCGACGATTTCAGCAACAGATGCGACGGGTGGTTGGGTAGGAGAGGCGCAGAGGGCCCGAAGTTCCTCACGCAGTATTTCCCTAATCCTTTGTCGCAGGGAGCTATCACACGCGGCAGTGTTCTCAGCTGCAGCACTTACTGCCATGTGGTTCGGCAGGCGGTCAAAGTGTCGGTATCGTTGTCGCAGTGCACGCTCGATGACAGTCGCCTCTCTCATGAATTCATGTACTCTTGTAGGTGGATTTCGTACGATGCCCGCAAACACGGGTTCTTTAACACCCTGCATTAGGTGACGCACCTTCTTCGCCTCGGGCATGTCAGGGTTAGCTCGTCGAAACAGACTGATCATACCCTCTGCGTACATGGCGGCTGTTTCGTTGGGTTTTTGTGCGCGAGCCTCAATCAGTTGCTGTGCGCGATCCCGTCGGTCGGTGTTCAAAAATTTGGCGAGGAGCTTTCAACGAAAACCTCCCCAAGATTGGAAAGTAGCCTCGTGGTTCCCGGAGCACGTGCGAGCGCTATCTTCCAGGGCGAAATATGCACGGCCATGTTTGTGCTGTTCGTT
The DNA here is from genome assembly GCF_043290135.1 of Rhipicephalus microplus. Classification (NCBI taxonomy): domain Eukaryota; kingdom Metazoa; phylum Arthropoda; class Arachnida; order Ixodida; family Ixodidae; genus Rhipicephalus; species Rhipicephalus microplus. The sequence goes on from NC_134700.1 coordinate 37,643,515, forward strand.
CCAGTGGTTAGATACAGCGACCCGTTTGAACTGTTAGAGCCAGTGCTCGACATCCTCGTACTCTTCCCCATGGAAAACTTCAGGAACGCGAGGATGTTCAAGAGTCATCTGCGAGGAAAGAGTGGTCTGCGATGGAAGGGTAGCCGTGGATGTGGTAGGAGCTGCCATGCTGGTTAGAGGCTGAACAGGTGCGGATTCCGGACTTAGGCCTAGTAGGCGCCGACTGAATTGGTGTACCGGAGTCGTGACGAGGGGCTGGGTCTCTGGACTATGTGAACGAGTCCGAGCAAGACTGTCCTGCATCCGGTTGTAGACTCCAGCACCTCCACCAGTGTCACGACGTCAAAACAGAGGTCTTGCCGTAGAGATTGAGACACCAGAAGCAGGTCGATCTTTTTAATTAGAACGCGTAAGCGAGTTCTTCTTCTTCGTCTATTTCGTAGTCCTTCGTTGCACAAGCACAACTGCCATCGTCTTTCTTGAGCAAGCACGTTACAATATTACAATGAACGTTTCACAAACAATACATCATGCACTGATAACCGTCTTTTATACTATCCCAAGACTCACGTGCCAATGAAACTATACTGTTCTGATTCGCCGCAAGTAGGCCACAGTGTGTGGACGCGTTTCACACGGGCTCCTCTGTCAATCTTTTTCGAACGATAGTCAAGTGTGGCATTTGATTCGTCTGTACAGTTAGACGCACCAATTTACCGGAGCTCCTGAGAGCCTGTGCGGACACTGTAAGCATATTTCTAGCTGATTCACATGTGTTCGGAATCCCGAGGTGGCGAACTCTCCTTTAAGCTTAACTGTGCCGGCGTAGGTACTGCCTAGGCATGGCGACGCGGATTCATGCCGCTAGCTTGCAGTGGACAGCGTTCCATCTCGCTCTCTTGGCGATAACCACCACGACCATCAATGCAAGCCACGTCTAACATCATCATCGCTATTATGCGCTGTTCCTGCTAGGTACTGCGAGTGAACGACACCTACGATGCTCAGCGACACTGAGGAGACGCTCACTGACACCGACAAAGCCGGCGCTATCGGCACATCATCCGACACCAACGCTACTAGTCTTCCTATCACTGCGCATAACAATGGCCGAATATTCCACCGCTTTTAACGACGTCCGAAAGACGGCGGAGGAAGACGCGTACGATGGTGCCTGGTGGAAGGTGGTCCACAACTAGTGACGCTCCCGCAACGCCACAGCTCTCGAAGCAGCGTCGCCCCTCCCAACTCACTTAGAGAACCCTCAGGCCAAGCCGAGGTCGAGTGCGGCGCAGCGCCTAACTCCTCTTTCATTAAAAGATGAAAAGGTTGTCCTGCGTCCACTCGGAAGCCTCAGGTTGGATCAATGGTCCAGACCAACCTTGACCACTGTACTATGAGCCGCTGCTGGAGTGAGTCCGAATGACTGCAGAAACCTCATCGTACGAACCCGGCCAGAGCGAAACTTGACCGTCATAAGCACCCCATCATCCCACTTTGCATACGCCTCCTGAAGGTAAGAGCTGTCACTCTTCCAGCGCACCTACCCTGTATGTGCATATCTGGAAGCCCCCGACAAATCGTGAAAATGTATTGTTCAGGGAATAGAACCAGCTACCAGCTCACATAGGTTGGTAGAAGAACTGCAAGGGATTGGAATCTAGAATCTACAAGCTCGAATGATGGGTCATAAAAATATTACACTCGTCAGTTTGGAAGGCCTTCGTGTGCCTGGCTTCGTCCGCTTCCTTGGAGCAGAGCTACGCTGCTACCTCCACCGCCTCCGACACCAGGTCTGCAAAACGTGCCTCAAACTGGGACACCGAGCTGACCATTTCCCCACTCCGGACTTCACCGTTTGTGAGCACTGTGGCGTCCCTAATCCAAAGCTATCGCACCCGTGTTCTCTACGATGCAAATCGTGTGGAGGGGATCATGCCACAATTGATCAACGGTGCCCGCGACGCCAGCGACAACCTTTCAATAAGTCCTGGGTTCAAAAAGGCATCCACAAGTAACAACAAAAATTGATGAGTTTCACCGATGAAGCTCTTTCACCATCATCAACAACTAATATGTTTGCGACACTGCTGAAGAATAGTAGGCGGTCCTGTTGGAAGGCGCGCTCTACATCCCGCTGCAAGGCACTGACAGAATCAGTCCTTCTCCTGATCCTCTACCACAGAGCTTCAACCTCTACCACAGAGCTTCCACAACCTCTACCACATCCACAACCTCTACCACAACCTCTACCACAGAGCTTCAGCAACATCAAGCTTCGGAGACTAGCAAAGCCAATGCGGCATCTCGGGAGGTAAGTTGGGCGCAGAGTGCCGAGCAGCACAATAGCCTTAAACCTTCACCCAAAAGTACGTCCCACCCCTCCACCACTGAATACCGATTCCGACCCTTCCTCCGAAATTTCAAAGAATTGACGTGACATGGAAGCGCGTTACGCACAGATGCATTGATTGATTGATATTTGGGGTTTAACGTCCCAAAACCATCATTTGATTATGAGAGACGCCGTAGTGGAAGGCTCCGGAAATTTCGACCACCTGGGGTTTTTTAATGTGCATCCAAATCTGAGCACACGGGCCTACAACATTTCCGCCTCCATCGGAAATGCAGCCGCCGCAGCCGGGATTTGAACCCGCGACTTGCGGGTCAGCAGCCGAGTACCTTAGCCACTAGACCACCACGGCGGGGCAACACAGATGCATGCACAGCTGGACTCTGCAAGATAGTATGAATGCTGGAATTCAAGCAGCTATAGACAGTGTGAGCAGGAGTCTCTGGCGCTTTGGCAGTACATAATAGCCATCATACAGGCATCAGAGGAGCACACGCACTTCCTCTTCGCGGAGTAGTCTCATGGTTTTAGTTCATCGCTTCCCTAGCAAATTATCATGCCATGCGGCCTCAGACCCCACTCACAGGTGCCAGGTGGACGCACCCATACTACCGCCAGACCACATCCTCTCACGATGATGATGGCGTCCCTTGACCAGCAGTAAATCGTGGTATTGCAATGTAACTGCCGGAGATGCCGACAAAAGAGGAACTCCCTGCAACAGTACATTGCTATGGCCACCAACCCTCCAGATGTAATTCTCCTACAGGAGCCCAACTGCTCCCCTACTCTATCTCGTTTCGACTCTTTTGCAGGTAACTCTCGACTCGCTGGAGCCTTAGTTTCAAAAAATATCACATGCAACGCTCGCACTACAAGCATCAGTATTCCTCATCAAATCCTTGCATTAATCACCCAGGGCAAGAAAAGTGGCAGTTTCTATATACACAACGTGTGTAGTTCTCCCTGCTCATGCACACATTCATTACATCCACTCCTAATCGAAGTTTGGCGTCTCGGGCGCACCCTTTTCTGTGCAGAGATTTTAACGTTGCGCACACAGTGTGGGGTTACCGCAAATAAGCAGCAAAAAGAACTAGGCTCTGGGACAATATATGCAACTTGCAATACACATTGCATACAGATCCCAGACACCCTACTCGCAAAGAGAACGTTTTCTCACGAGACACATGCCCCGACTTTTCATTTTTCGAAAACACAGGACCAGTTATATCACATGGTCCTCTCGACAAACATTTCGGCAGTGAACACTATATTGTGGTGACTTTACTAACACTACACATTGCACGCTGTCCCGAGTGGAAGGTGCGTATCACGGACTGGGTGCGGTTCAGAAAGCGCCACCAAACCTTCACCAAGAGTTACAGTATGACAAAAAGCTGGAGTCTTTTTCTGATAACTTAGATGCGTGAACGCGTGCAGTCGTTACCAGAACCGCAAACCCGGATATGGACCCACACCTTCTGCTACTGTGGGAGGCACTTAGTTGGCTCACACGGCGTTGAAAGAACCGACGCCTCGATCGCAAGCTTTGCTGGCGTATCGACTAACTTTCACAGGAGGCACAAGAATGCACGCAGCAAGCACCTTGTCCACAACAGCTGGCGGCATTTCTCTCAGCGTCTTTCAGGCACCCTGGGCACTGCGAAAACATGGTCGGTACTTCGCGCCCTTATACGTTCACCCGCTACCAAAATGCAACCTTGTCACCAACTAAATCGCTTAACACCTATGTGCAGCAACGATCTATCCAGCCTCCTCAAAGAACTTGAACGACATTTTATCGCTATCAATACCAGGTCAAAGTATCCTCACTACACACACAAGGTGGAATCTAACAAGGAACTCAACGCGGACATAATGGTTGATGAAGTTCGTGTAGTTAGAGATCTCTGTCGAAATACAGCACCAGGTGCTGACCACATTCAATATTCTGCCCTTCGTAACCTCAGTGACTCACATATGAACCATCTAAGGAACCTCTTCAATGACTGTTGGCATTAGGGTACACTACCACAGGCTCGGAGTCATGCTGATTATTATTTATTACCTAAACCAGGCAAACCCATAGCCATAAAAAAATGAAACACTTTCTTTTACGGCGTCTGCAGCCTTTCCTCGAGCGACAGTCATTCTTTTCGCACTCACAGTTAGGATTTGCGGCACATCTTCCTACGCTGGATGCGCTTCTACAAATCAAGGACGAGGTTCTGGGCCCTCCATCGCGTGCCCAGACAAGGGCCATCCTCGCCCTTGATTTAATAGGAGCGTTTGATATAGTGGCATATGACTTGATCCTACAGAATCTAGCAGAATCTAACTGCGGCACCCGCATGTATAATTACATTCGTTCCTTTTTGCGTGACAGGACAGCAGGACACACCGTTTGGACACGATTCGCCTTACAAGTCGCGGCACTCCTCAGGGATCAGTTCTGTCCCCCCTCCTATTTATTATTGCCCTGGCACGAATGCCAAAGCAGCTAGATCAGATCCCCGATGTCGCCTATGCAATTTACGCAGACTACATAACAATCTGGACCACGCAAGGCTCAGACGGGGCTATTCAGGATCGCCTGCAGCAGGCTGCCGACATCGTTACCACTTACACACAACAGTGCAGCTAAACCTGTTGACGTCAAAAGTCCGAGCTTGTTATTATATAGGCGCGTAGCATCCCGCCGCCACCCCTGATCACCGTGCACGTGGATGGCGTTGCCGTCCCTCAGGTCGAGCGTGCTCGCATACTGAACTTGCACGTTCAAGCGAACGGAAGAGCGGACTACACTGTTTCTGTTTTTTCTCGACAAACCGAACAGATTTTTGCCACAATACGACTCGTATCAAATAGGTGCTCAGGGCTACGAGAGCGTGATCTGCTGCGGCTGGTGCAGGCCTGCGTAATCAGCCGCATCACATACCATCTTTCTTTCCGCACACTTACCCAGTCGTTGCATGCGCGGGTTGACGTAATGCTGCGAAAGGCGACCAGTTCGGCCACGGCCTTCCGCAATACACTGCCACGACACGTTTACTAGCCCCGGGGACCCATAAAACACTCTAAGAACTATTGGAAGCTCAGTGGACCAGCCAATGGCAACGCCTTTTGCTCACACGCACTGGGCGACACCTGCTCTCGCCACTAAGATACCTAGTCTTGCAAAATCACGTCGAAGACACCGCTATTGGTGTCCCGCCTTGGATACGTCGTACCCTGAAGGTGCATCTGCTACCCCGGAACATGAGTCCTGAGCATGATGAGGGACACCGGCGCGCCCGTGTTGGGTATCTGATGCGCATGCTCTGTGACATAGCTGAAGCCAACGCATTATATACCGATTCTGCACGACGCAGCAATGGCTACGCTGCGGTAGTGTTGGATGGCAACGCAACAATACTTACAGCTGCCTCTTTGCAAAGTTTTACTTCTGCGGACGGCGAAGCACTTGGGGTAGCACTTGCTGTCCGACACGCTCTCGACATCCCTGGGGAGTTTTATATACTAACCAATTCACAGAATGCCGAGCCTTTTTGATGGGACGCGGTTTTCCCAAGGCTGCCCCCCACATCCTACTGAAAGCATCAAACATCGAAACATCCAGCTCATAATATATCTACTTGCTCTGGACTCCTGGTCAAACGTTCATGCCGGTAATGATCATGCTCACGCGGTTGCTCGAGAACCTATTCACCGAGCTGCCCGGCATGGCGAGGCTGGGAGTCCAGATCAAGTTGGCCCTCCACTTACACGCCGAGATATATTGGCGTATTACACCCCAGCTGGGTGCACCATACACCCGCCGTCACCGTCGTTCTCACGATAGGAAGAGGTGGCACTCCGCCAACTCCAACCACATACGTTCCCCAGCCTCCCCTTCATGCATAACTTATACCTTGAGCGCTACGCAGACTCTTGGACGGGTTGTGGCAGCTACCCAAAAGTATTTCATGTCACAGTGGAGTACGCCAAATTTATTTCCTCCCATTCCCACTATCCTGCACCCCGTCTGCACGAAAGAGCTGTGGGACGATGCCCTCTGTGACGGGCCTCCTGAGGTCCGCCAGGCCTTGGTTCACCGGGCCAGGTTGGTCGCCAAGATTATCATAGACAACCCGGACTGGGGTTCCTTCCCACATCCTTTGCCTAAATGTACCTAATAAAATGTTTTCTCTCTCTCTAACTGCAAGTTGTCGTCACTGCGTCGGGGTTTATGCTGTGGACTCTCAGCCAGGCAGTCAGAGGACAAGCGCCTCTCTCGATGGCCTGACCTGATCATGACAGGACACCAGGCAACTGAAATTATTAGCCAATCGCTGACACAAGCTGTTGCTACCTCGTAACCACCCACGCGCTGGCGGTTGTCACTCTGGTGTGAAGCCACGCACATCCTTAGAACCGAGGTCCTCAGGCCAGCAACATCTTGCCGGTCACCAGGAGCAGAGTGGGCATCTCACGCACTAAGCTCCCATATTTTCAGGACACGCGGTCGAGAGGAGCAGCTTTGAGCGCGATCGCCACACACCGCACTCGCTGTTCGTCTATACTCTCTCTCTTACCGTTAAAAGCACTACGACAAACTGCCGCTGTATCTTTGCCTTCGTCACGCAGCGACGCAATCCACACCATCACACACAGATATTGCTGGACATTTGCCAATAAGGTAGAGCCATGGAGGGAACCAAAATTGTTGTGCTCAGTGGTGCAGAGAAGTGGGGAAGCTCTGATAATTTAATCTCAAAGTAGTTGCCTGCCAATTAGTGGTTCAGCATAGGAAGGATGACAAGAAATCAGGCTAAACGTTTTGTGGAGACATCGCAGCAAAAGCACCAATGTCTGCCAAAACAGCAGACAAATGTGTGCCAAATGTCTGCCCTATTATCTCAGCAGCGACAAGATGACGTCAAGGCTCGCCGATTGGCTGGCTCTGCAGTGGCTACTGCTCCAATATTTGCAAAATATACATATTTAATAATTGATAGTTACTATGAATATTAGCTTCTGTTAACTTTCAATTCTAAAATACACAAAGGAAGTAACTTTTGACGCACATTGACCACCTTGCAACCTAATCTTGCTAGTCGAATCACTTGATATAAGGAGACTTGGCATGTACTTCGTGCTCACACTAACTATAGATATGAAATGCTACACAACCGTCTTCCAATTGTGATGAACAGATAGAAATTAACACTTGATAATTCACAAATATTGTATAAAACTGGTGCGGTAACATGAATGTTGGATTAATATATCTGTTATAGGTACTTAGTTTAATTTGTTTGTCTTTGCTTTGTTATGAATAGTTTTGCATCTTTTTGAGGGTTGCTATTTTATTTGCTGTCATAGGCCACATGCACGTAGCTTTTGTATTGTCACCTTTTTTGTCTGTAATATTGTGTAACTTTGTAACTTAGATAATTTTTCGGTGGAGGGACCAGTCAAGTTGCGGTATGTAGCTTTTTTGCCTTTTCAGCTAACTACGTATACAATGTGTTTTAATGTACTTGTCACGTGGTTCAATAAACTCAAGCTAAAGCTTAGCGAGAGTGCCAGTGCGACTCGGACCTTCGGGGCAAACTTCGTAAACACTCCGTTCGTGCCATGCGTGTAAGAGATTGCGGCACATGAAATACTTTATGCATGGGAAATGAGGGAAACGTTGAGCTTAGCGGTGCCATTTCAGCTCACGCCACGTATATCACCGTATAGCCAAGCTCAGCCACTGTAAAATTTTCTACGTTGTTCGCATGCTCCTTAGTTTATTGACCTAGTTTGCTCAGCGAACTGCACATTAAAAGGATTTAAAAGGATTTTTTTGCACTTCACTGCACTTTAAAATGATTTCATACACCACGTTTTCTGCTCAACCAAAAAAGCTCTGCTGTGTTTTGTGTGACAGATTTGTTGCATCCTTGCTTTCGAGTTGTTCAATTACCAGCGTTCAAACAGCGTGTTTGGTGCCTTGAATAAGACTTTCGCATCGTACATAGTGCTGAACATGAGACGTTAACGTCTCACGTTCAGTATCAAACAGGCTGCCTAAGCTGTGCCGAATTATAAACCCGGGGGCTAGGATGCAACAACTATGTTGCAGAAAGCTCAGTAAAATCTGTGTTCAATGTTCAGAACGGGTGGTGTACGAAGTTTCTTTATTGTCTGTCAAACTGACAATTAAATCCTTCCGATTTTTTTGTATAATTTTGAGTTCTTCAATGATCAGGTTGTTCTGATTGTCTCAGAGAATAGATGCGTATTATAGCTTCTTCATCCTTACAGTAGACGAGGTCGGCAAAAGAGGTGTAACTGAGACTAACTCAATAAATAGATCTTGTGCTTTGTACTTGCTCGGACTCACACTCGCCAAAGCTTTGCTGAGCAGCACTCAGTCAGATTCCCAACAACGAGCATTTTCTCTAACGAACTTGGACTGAAGCTCACCAGAATAATAATCTCCAGAACTGACTCAGACACAGGTTGACGGTTCGACCTGAGTCCGAGTGAGTCGAATCATGAGTAAGTTTGCCAACCTATGAAAAAAACTAAGAGCTTGACGCCAGGTGATGTCTAGCTGTGCTTTTTGCTGCAAAAAAGCATACCTTACGAAGCATAATTTTGCAAATGACGAAATATTAGCGTTGCGACTGAAAGCAATACCTTGAAGCCGAAGTATTCTCGGGACGGAGGCTTGTCCGTGCAACGTCCATCACAGTGCGGTACAGCATCAAGTAAAAGGTTAACAAGTTCAAAATAAAAGGCTGGTAACTAGAAGCAAATCGAAGGCCAGAACACCGTAAAAACACCTCATTTAAGCACGGTAAGGAAAACAGCGTCGTGAAGGCATCCCGAACACCTGATTACTCACCGTATAGGCCTCCTCTGTGGCCTAGTGCACCTCTACTTGTCCAAGAAAATGGACGCCGTTCTAGCGTCTTCGGCCCTTCTCTGCGATCACCTTATAATCCACTTACACGATCCAGGACGTCGCCGCGACACTTCTTGCTGCGATGATTGATATTCTGCGACTGCCGACTTCCCAGGCGGCTCACCCGATGTTGCAGCACAGATCATTGGCGCTGTTACGCACCTGTTGCAACGCTGGGCAGCTTTAGGTCTCCTAATTTCTCGTCCTGTGACGCCTCTGTGAATAGCGGAACCACCGCGGGGTTTGCGAACACCGTCCAGCGCTCGTCGTGAGTCCCACCCGACAATGGCGCTGAGCACTTGCGTGTACTCTCGCAACTATCGCAGCGACTAGACGATTTAGCATTCTTGAACTTCGGGTTCTTGCCTGCCACTTTGCCATAGTCGGCTGTTTGGGTAGTGGCGGTATTGCGTGGTTTTCAGGACGCCTTCAAGTGGGTTTCGACCGTAACTTGCTCGGGACCTTCCTTGCCTGTCCGGAATATGGCAAACGGCTGGTGGCCATCGATCGCTTCTCTATGGTTCCAAGGCACGCCTTGCATACGAAGGCGTAACGCAACAATCGTGGTCAGACAGGCCTACGAAGTTGACCAATGTTTCCCACCCGTTTTGTTATCGGCAACGGGGCTGTGGTAGCGGCAATGTATTTGACTGGCCCAATATGCAGGCCACCAACATTTCTGTATTCATTCATTTTTACACACTACATTTTTGGTAGGCTATCGCCGGAGTGCGTACTGAATACTACATATAGTACAATACATCGCAAGAAGTACAGAGCATCAAGATCAGTGGTTCCTGATGTACAGAATGAATTGGTCACGTGATGAATATTTACCATGGCCGGGCACTTTATTCCATAATTTAGTTGTGTCGGCAGAAAAACTTCAATCATACGAGTTTGCTCGCTGATTAAACAGAGACAAGTTTAACTCAAGATGATGTCTGGAGGCGTGTTGTTGTCGCTAAGTGAAGGAATTCGTGGGCTCTAAGTGACTTGGAAAAGAACTTTAATGATCGGACGTGACGACAAAAGGAGAGATAAGCTGAAGGCAACGAAGATGAGAACTAGGTGAAAAATACTTGTCGTAGTGACTATATACAAGCATACATTAGAAGTGTGGCAGCTTGGGCTAGTTGGTAGGGCATGACGATAGTTATAGCGCGAGAACAAAACGATGACACAGAGACAAGAAGGACACGAAAGACACGAGCGATTTTTTTTTGGGGGGGGGGGGCATATTCAAGTTTTTTGATGTCGGGTATTTTGAGAGGATTTCATATGACAGACCTGTACTCAAGTATTGGGCGAACTAAGGTTTGATAAGCCAGGAGCTTTGGGTTAGTTGGGGCCAAACCAAAAGTAAGTTTTGTGTACCCCAGTCGTCTAAGGGCATGGTTACACACAACTTCAATGTGATTTGACCAAGACAAATTCGTAGTGAATAAAAAGCATAAATGTTTGTATTCAGATCGATTTTTCAGAGGTGGACAACGAAACGAATATGCAAAATGAAAGGAAACAGGAGCATTTCGGAAATAACATGAAGACAGTTTTGTCGAAGTTAATTTGCATTTTCCAAGTCTCACACAATAATTTATTTGATGCGAACAAATTATTACGAATGATGTAATCATTGAAGGTTTTAATCGTATGGTACAAGACGCAGTCGGCAGCGTACATGCCGATTTTAACGGGAATGTTATGTGGTGGATTATCTATGTCAATTCGGAAACGTAGAGGCCTTGTATAAAGCCTTGAAGCAACAAATTATTGAAAAGACGTATATTTTACGTACTGAAACCTATTGAAAAAAGAAAACAACCTAATTAACTAATGGTTGATATTATAGGATGACGAACAGCTGTTTAGAAGTATAGAGCACGATACAGTATAGAATATTGTTCTAGCATGCTCGGCCATGGATCTTCCGGGATCGCCATGTACTCCACTTTCACGATCCAGGACATCACCGCCACACTTTTTGCTGTCGTGATACATATACCGTTATGAAATACAAATCAATAAAGATCGCGTCAAATTGGTCACCTACATCGAGAGCTGCGTTGATATCATGAGTGAATTCACTGAGTTCACTTAGGGTGTTGCGACCACGTCAAAAACCACGCTAAGCATCGTATAAAATGTTGTTTGACCCCAGAAATTCTATGATTGTTTGCTTTATAAGTGTTCGAGAATTCCTCATTAATGAAATGTAAGAGAAATAGCTGTATAATGCAGTAAGTACTGTTTGTTTCCCGACTAAAATAGATGGAGAGTTCTAGCAGGCTTCAATGTTTGAGGGACATTCGAGGTTTATAGTACTTTTTGAAAAATGATAGGTAAATAGTGACTAGTCCATATTCAATATCTAGTGAGGAATGCATTCTCCATATTGTCCGCATTCTCCTTCTTTTAGGAATCTATTTTTGAGAACAAGTTCAATATTCCCTGGTTTGAAATGAAAATATTATTATTTGAACTTTCACACTGCTGTGAAGAAGGAAGAACAACGATTTTGTCATGGGTAAAAAGCAGATGTGAAATAAGTAATAAATGCATTAGCAATGACATAAATATCTTTCGTAGCGGTTTCATTTATCGCAAAATAATCAGTCGTATGTTATTTTGGCATTAACGCAATCCCCAATTTTTTGAAAGTTATCGCTTAGCAATGCCGGAAGCGTTACTTGGAAGTAAAAATCACCATCTTTGATAATTTTTTGCATCGCTCCTCCTTGGGCAAAATAAATTGAGTAGTATGAACGGCAGCATCAGCATTTTTAACACGCCTCAAATGGCTGAGTCGTCGCGACAGATGCAATATATCTCGAGTAATCCAAGACAGCTCTGTATTGGTCGTCTTGGTTTTCAGTGGAACGGAGCGCGCAATGTACGCCTTAAGAAGGTCCCAGAGGAGTTCGTTAAAGCAATAACGTAATCGAAGAGACTAATTATTTCCAACTGGCGGAAATAAGCACTAAGTGTATCTATGACAGAAACATTATCCGCATTATAATGTCATGAAAAGTAGTATATACATATTTTGATTTAGGTACATGACAAGAAATGGATGCAAAAACCGCCTCGTGATTTGATATCCCGTCAACTACAGTGCACTTATACCCACAGTTGTAGACCCGAGTGATCGAGGGTTAAGAAAGACTAAAGCTAAAACCACCATACCTGCTGTGGCATCTCCAATTATATGTTTTAGGCTGGAAATGAATGAAAAGTGCAATACTTCTCTGTTCACGTGAGAGTCATGATTCACCGATGACAGTGAAGGCCATTGCATATCTGGAACGTTAAGATCACCCATGCGTATTTTATTTGGCTTATGTAGAACAATTTCTTGAATGAATATTTTCAGGAAACTAAAACTTTCTACGATGAAGGAAGGTGGGTGGTAGAAGACGCAGACAACAAGAGTAAGTGATTTAAAATACACGCTACACCAAACTGACTCAGTTTGCAAAGAAGCGCCAAGTACGGAAAACTTCAGGTCAGAGTGCGAGTGTCCACCACTGTCTTCAGCTCTATCAGTTCTTATAACATTAAAACTTGGCAGTGACACTTCGGCATCACATATGTCCCCATGAAACCACGTTACAGTAACTCCAGTGATATGGGGGAAAAAAGAAAATGACAAGTCGGAGAGTGTATAACTAAACTTCTAGCGTTAATGTTTAAAAGGCGAAGGTTATCATAGAAGTCATGGGGACATCATTGGTGATTAGAAGCAGTAGCTGCAGTTCACGCCTTAGTGCATCGCTTGCGGGACTTCACAATCGTGTCGGAATGCGGATGCCTGCTGCAGCGCACATCATCAATAAACATGTTATTATACACTTACAAACAGAGGCGCCACTGCTGCGGTCAGATTTGTTGCCTCTCATAACTTTCTTCTGACCGTACGTACGTTTTCTGAGCAATCCTTCAAAATGCACTGACCACAACCTTTCAGCTGCGATGCATTTTTTAGAATAGTATAGCTTACTCGCGGAAATCTGGGAGTTTCAATATCAATCACTGCGTACGATCTGGAGAACGGCTGCCAATCATGGGACATCCTTCAATTTGCGGGCAGTCCATATGAAGCGTTTCCATGAAAATTTTGAAAATACTATTACCAGTGTCACGTTATCATCAATTGGAGTTTCCGCCATTCCATGTAGTAACAAATTATGGCACCGCAATATATTTTCTACGTCGTCATTCTGAGCCGTCAGCTGGTTGACTTTGTCGCCGCTAAGAGAATTGTCGCATCAGGGGACGAGTCATCATCTGATGAAGGAAGGACCCCTCCCGAAACTGTTGAGAAATAAATATATTTACCCTTATTGACAACGCTCCCGCTATATATATATATATATATATATATATATGCAGAAGAATAACTTCTCTTGCCGCAAGGTTATAAATATGAAAGTAGATGCGCTTTCACATAACAACTGTTTATTGTGCCGACGTTTCGACAGGAACCCCGTCTTTGAAAAATGCCTTGAAAAAGATGGGGTTCCTGTCGAAACGTCGGCACAATAAACAGTTGTTATGTGAAAGCACATCTACTTTCATATTTATATATATATATATATATATATATATATATATATATATATATATATATATATATATATATATATATAAACAGCACTCGTGCCATAAACTCTATTCTGATGAAGGCCGGACCCACGGCCGAAACGTCAAATAAAATAACTTCGTACGTGCGTCTTCTTTTCTATACGAATAATATTTCCCGGACCCAGCATCACTTTTGTTTTTGGTATATATATATATATATATATATATATATATATATATATATATATATATATATATATATATATATATATATATATATATATATTGTGAGCGTTATTTATGCGTCCCATCTTTTCATCTGTACATACTCATCATCACCAGTCAAGTTTAGGTTGTGGGGCTCATACTCGGGTCAATAAAGGAGAGTCTTGAGTGTCCTCGATGCCATCTTACAAGTGGTGGAGGTGCTGGGTACGGTCGTCAGCTACGGCTGTTCAAGCTAGAGAACAATGTCCTGCAGCACTATACTTACAATGCGGATGGACATCGGTGGGTGCCAGTACTTCCCCGTTCGCTGCGAAAACAAGCTCTCGAAGCATTGCACGACGAACCATCAGCTGGACACTTGGGGTTTCAAAAGACCTACAACCGCGTTAGGAGCAGTTTCTTCTGGCCTGGTCTTTCTACCTTTGTGGCTAATTATATCGCTTTTTGCGCACTTTGTCAACGCCGGAAACGACCAACTTCAGCTCCTGCTGGCTTATTACAACCCATTCCATGTCCCGACACACCTTTTGCCGTTGTCGGAATAGGCCTCGTCGGGCCACTTCCCGTAACGCCAGCGGGCCACCGCTGGATCGTCACAGCCGTCGACCACCTCACACGATACGCGGAGACCGCTCCTCTACGCACTAGCTCCGCCTCAGACGTTGCCGCCTTCTTTTTAGAAGCCATTGTGTTGCGTCATGGTGCACCTCGCACGTTGTTGAGTGACCGAGGAAAGGCCTTCATGTCGGCAATTCTGGACGAAATTCTAGAAACTTGTGGCACAGTTCATAAGACCACATCCGCTTACCACCCGCAGACAAATGGGCTGACAGAGCGATTCCACCGGACTCTAATCGACATGATATCCACGTACATCGGACCGAACCACGATAATTGGGACAATATCTTGCTGTTCGTAACATTTGCACACAACACCGCTGTTCAACGAACCACCGGGTATTCACCTTTCTTCCTCGTCTATGGTCGTGCGCCGACATTCACCATTGACGCCTCTTTCTTCAATGCAATGACAAAAACTTCGACGACTACGCCAGAACATTTCGTCTCCAGGCTTGCTGAGGCCCGGCAACGTGCTCAACTCAACACGGAGGCCAGTCAACAAGACCGCAAGCAACGCTATGACAGCTTTCGTCGAGATGTCACCTTCCGTCCTTGAGATGAAGTACTACTTTGGACGCCTGTTCACACACCCGGATTGTGTGAAAAGTTTCAGTCTCGCTTTCTAGGACCTTACGTTGTTTGTGAACGAACATCTCCTGTCAATTACCTTGTCACTCCCGTCGAGGGTTCCTCGGACCGTCGTTACCGTGCCTCCGAGATAGTCCACGTTTCACGTCTTAAACCCTTTGTGCGCCGTACCTTTCCCGCCTAAGTCTCGGCGGGGACGGCCGCTCAAGTGCGCGGGGAAAATAAGTGTGAGCATTATTTATGCGTCCCATCTTTTCATCTGTACATACTCATCATCACCAGTCATGTTTAGATTGTGGGGCTCATACTCGGCTCAATAAAGGAGAGTCTTGAGTGTACTCGACGCCATCTTACAAGATATATATATATATATATATATATATATATATATATATATATATGCAGAAGAATAACTTCGGTTGCCGCAAGGTTATACATATGAAAGTAGATCCGCTTTCACATAACAAATGTTTATTATGCCGACGTATTGTGCCGACGGAAGAAAACGAACCAAGCAGCCCCAGAAACAGCCGCTGCCCCTTCTACAGGCCAGCATACCACGTCGAGACCCCCCTCACCGAGTGCACAACCGCCATCATGCTTGCCACGGCTGTCGTCGACGCCTACGAGACACACCCCGGAAACGCCGACAAAGGTTAATCCGGGCCAACAACGACGGCCAGCTGTACCACAATCAACAGCAACGAGTAGCCAGAATCAACCACCCGCAAGAAAAAATCAGCAGCCAACATTATCAAAGAGCAAGCAGCAACCACCAACAGCCAACAGCAGGCATCTACAGGCCAGCTCGTCACGGGAGGCACAACGGGATGGAGCTCCAACTCAAACCAGGTACGACCTCCGGGTACCTTGCGGCTCTATTCGCCACGTCTGTGCAAAGTGACATACTGGCTGTAAGAGTGGTCAAACACAGTCCGTTTCAGATGAACTAGGCCATAGAGCGGGTCCAAATTTTCTTAAACTTAGAAAAGTTATTGACAAAAGAATACGGCATGAACTTCATGTGCAAAGCCTCGAACAATATGTACTGGCGGGTACGGCTCCGAAGGGGCTGCGCTTGTCGCTAACACCATCTATGCATAACTTTGCCGAAGGGGAAATGAAATGGTGGAACGAAATTCTCGATCACGCCAAACAGGAGCTAACTAAGGTCACCATCGAACACTGTAGAAAGACTCTAAACGCACTGACAGACGAGGAGCGGTATATAAGAAACAACTTTTCTCTTTCGGAGTGGGAAGTTAAAGAACTCCACGTATTTGAGCACAAAAAAACGGAGGAAATTGAAAAACTTATAAGGAAGACATTTGCGCGGGACAATGTGTCACAAGCTATACCCACTGCTGCTTACAGAAAAAATACCAAACCATCTCACGTTCAAAAAAATTTGCCACCGCACTCCAAAGAGCCAAACGTTATAACCTTTCCGATAAAGAACTTAGCAAAGAAGAATTGAGTATACTATCACGTAGACTTACATTCTGCCCTGGCAACGGAAGGTACAATGAATTCACGCTCCTAAAAGACCTAGACGACTTCGCACGAAGTTTACGATTGACAGAATATTTCTTTGATAAACCCAAAAAAAGATAACGCACTTTTTTGGGGGGGTAATCGGACGGCATTGGACCCCAGACGCCAACAGAGATCGACATCGGGATCTCTATATAGACGCGGTTGAAAAAGATGTTATACATGCGTACAAGGTGCACAATTCAAGCATGAATAACATATCAAAAAGAGAAAAGAGGCACTACTCACGTTGAGCAACTGCGGAGACCTCGTCATTAAACCAGCAGACAAAAGAGGCGCGATGTTGTTCTGAATAGATCGGACTACATTGAGGAAGGCAAGCGACAACTAAATAACAAACAATTCTACAAACACCTTGACTTTGACCCTACCACGGAGCACAAAAAGATCATTGTAACAACGCTAGAGGATCTCACAAGTGAAGGCACCATTGATTCAAAGCTTAAAAAGGCACTTATTACGATACACGCGGGGCCTGATCGTTTTTACATGCTCCCGAAGATTCATAAAAAGAATAACCCTGGCTGACCCATTATATCAGGCACGGGAACGTTAACGGAACCCATTTCCAGTTATATGGATTCTTTAATCAAAGACATACCACCCACACATGAGTCCGTCTTGCGGGATACAAACCATTTCCTTCGGGAAATAGCAGACGTGAAAATTCCAGACGGTGCATTTCTCGTAACATTGGATGTTAGCTCACTCTACAGAAATATCCCACATGACGATGGTGTAAGGGCGCTTGTTGAATCGTATGGCACACACAACCTTGTCGCTTATCCAAGCAAAAAAGTAATTGAAATCTTCACAAGACTTGTACTCGAATTTAACAGCTTTGAATTGAACAACCAGTACTACCTTCAAATCAGCGGCACGGCAATGGGTTCAAGAATGGCCCCAAACTACGCTAACATATTCATGCACCACATAGAGTCCAATTTTGTTTTATCTTGTGATATCAAATCATTATTCTATAAACGGTACCTAGATGATATATTCATAATTTGGACACATTCGGAAAACAAGGCTCCTCGAATTCATACAGGCATTCAACCAGGTACACCCCAGCATTTATTTTACACACTCCTATTCTAACATTGAAATAAATTTTCTTGATGTACTCATTCGAGTTGACGATGGTGCGTTGGTAACTAGCGCATACAGAAAACCTACGGACAGGCAACAATAGCTGCACTTCAAAAGCTACCACCCGCGACATTGCTAGACCAGCATTCCCTATTCCGAAGCACACAGATTCAGACGAATTCGCTCCCGCACCGAGGACTTTCACAATAACAGCACACATATGCGTGAAGTACTCCTTAATCAAGAATACCCGCTAGCTATTATCGATGACGCCATCAAAAAAGCTGAAAATCTAGACCGCCAGATTCTTTTCAACCACCAGAAAAACGCCGACCAACACCGCAACAAATATTGCTATTAACTTTCACGAGCAACCCACCGAACACAAACAAGGTCCTAAGAAAACAGTTTAACATATTGGAACAGAGCGTGCGACTATCCAAAATTTTCACTTCTCCTCCTTGTGTTGTATACAGACGGCCGAAAAATATAAAGGATCATTTAATAAATTCAAAGATAGGTGTGAATGCTCAAATTGGGTGTCGCCCTTGCGGAAAAAGCAGACGCAAGGTATGCAAACACATGCAGACAACGACAGTGGCGAAAAGCACCCACTCGGATTTTCAGCACAGGATAAGAGGTGCACTAGACTGTGACTCAGACAACGTCATATACCTCCTGGAATGTGGGGTATGTAACAAGCAATACGTGGGCCAGACAGACACTCCGTTTAGAATTAGATTCAACAACCATCGGGCACATGTATGATCTCTGCCAGGCCTTCCACTTTCAAAACACTGCACATTAAAAGACCACAGCTTTGATGACGTCAGGGTTACACTACTAAAAACAACTTTCGAACAATCAGAGAACGAGAACAAGGGGAATCCTAATTTATCTACAAATATAACACGATAAAGAATGAAAAAAATGAACACCCGGGCACTCTGTCAGCGTTACGACCGCTAAAAACCGCAAATGCTTCTCTCTAATCAGTCCGGTTTCATTACGACAATAATATTACCTGCTAACAAAACTTTTAGCCTATGCATCTGACAACATAGAAATGATTTGCCTTATCAAGCACAGCCGGAATGCACAGATAAGTGGTCCCGGATGTCGTACGGTCCCCTCCCCTTTTTTTCTTTTTTTTCTTCTTTAGGTTTGAACGCACGTTCTGTTCCTCCACTGACAAGAAGCTGACAGCTAGGTGGTTTCGTCAACTTTTTCATACATGCGCGCATGTCTTCCCAGTGAGCCGCAACTGTGTGGTGACTGTCCCGGATGTCGTACAGTTCTCCCCCCCCCTCTGTTCTTTTTTTTCTTCTTTAATTTTTAACGCACATTTTGTTCCTTCACTGACGAGGAGCTATGGCATATAATGAATATCGATGGCGGCGCCTCAATTGCCGGCTTTTCCATTCCTCCTGACGCCACCAGCACGCATTCGAAATGCTTAAGCTCTCCTCGTTAACTTGTACTAAACTTCAAAGAGTAACGAGCCGCCAGCGGACTACACGGAAAGGTGAAATACAAGAACGGCAGCACACTGCCCACTTGGGGAAAAGTGGGTGCGGGGAGGTATTGTTGACAATGCTTACATTATTCATCTACCTCTGCCCTACTCTGTTGAGATGCTGCCCCTTTCTAATTACGCCGTGTTGGTCTTGCTTTTTCTCCTTGATTTTCTATACTTTATTTATAGTTTCTCCTTCCGTTTCGCTGTTTCTTGTTTTTTCTCTCTCTCTCTTTTCTTTTTTTTCTTTTTTTTACTTTTCTTTTGACCCCTTCCCTCCTGTCCCGACGGGCTATAAGAAGACACGGAACATGTTTAAATATTGTTATGCTTTGAAAAAGACGGGGTTCCCATCAAAACGTCGGCACAATAAACAGTTGTTGTGTGAAAGCGCATCTACTATCATATATATATATATATATATATATATATATATATATATATATATATATATATATATATATATATATATTGTTTAAGTCTGGAACCTTATCTAGTGAGGGAAGTCTAGCTGTACTATTTGAAGAGCTAGAGGGTGTTAAGTTGGATATAATAAGGCTCAGTTAGGTTAGGAGGACAGATGAGGCCTATACGGTGGTACAGAATGAGCACGTTCTTTGCTATTGGGGCTTGGCTAACAAAAAAGATCTGGGAGTGGGATTTTTAATTCACAGAAACATTGCTGGCAACTTAGAGTACTACTACAGCATGAATTAAAGGGTGGTAGGTATCGTAATTAAGCTGAATAAGGGATGCAAGGCGAAGGTGGTACAGGCTTACGCGCCTACATCCAGCCATGATGACGCTTTAGTTGAAAGCTTCTATGAAGACAATCGGCAATGAGTAAGGCAAAAACACAGTGTACTATACTGATGGGAGACTTTATAGCTAAGGTAGGGAAGAAGCAGGCTGGAGACCAGGCAGTACGGGGATTATCGCATCGGTACTAAAAATGCCGGAGGAGAGATACTAGTAGATTTCACAGCACGTAATAATTTACGTTTTTGAATACCTTCTACCGAAATCGAAGAAACAGCGAGTTGACATAAAGGAGCTCTAATGGCGAAAATAATAACGAAATAGACTTTAAAATGAGTGCACTCCCAAGCATCATGCAGGATGTGGAGGTATTGGCAAGGTACGATGCAGTGACCATAGAATGGTACGGTCTCGAATTCGCCTAGACTTGAAAAAGAACGACACAAACTGATACGCAAGAAGCAAATCAACGAGCTAGCACTGAGAGGGAAAGTACAGGAATTTAGACTCTCGCTACTGAACAGGTACTCAACTCTTAGTGAGGAAACCAGCCTTAGCGTAGATACAAGGAATGACAATCTGATGAGTATCATTACTGAGTGTGCAGTGGAAGTTGTAGGCAGGGTAGTTAGACAGGACACTGACAAGCTTTCCCAGAAAACGAAGAATCTCATTAAGAAGCGTCAAATCATGAAAGTCTCAAGTACAACAGACAAAATAGAGCTAGTACAGCTTTCGAAGTTGATTATAGGTGTAAGTTATGCGATGTAAGAGGGTGTAACATGGAGAGAATTGAACACGCTCTGAAAAACGGGAAAAGCGCCAAAGCAGTGAAGAGGAAACTTAAGATAAAGTTTTTACCTATGTGAATTACTCATTAAAAGGTACGACTAGGTGCTCTCCCGTGTGAGTAGTATCATTTACGTTAATTTCACCAGGGTTAGTATTTGCGCTGAGTTGTGTTCAGAGACAGTGAGTAAGACATGAGAACGGCTTATAGAAACAACAAAAAGCCCCATCATTCCACCCCTGCTATATACCCCACGTGAGGTGGTGCGTGCATGCTCCCAGCGCCATTCATTAGAGTATCAACATAGCACTCAGCGTCCACTTCATCTTCTCATCCGGGATGGTTACAATTTCAGCCTGCGTGGTGGATTCACGGCACGACCAGAACGCGTAATCTTACACTCACCACACTGAGGCGCACTTGTTTGCGCAGGCAGTCTGCACTTCAGGCGAGGGAGGCATCTTCACAGGCGGCGCAGGTGATGCGCACGAAGTACTGGGAGACGATGCTTCAGGTGCTGAGGTCGAGACTGATGCTCTTGGCTTACTTGATGGCAATGTTTCATGTGTTGGTGATGAAGCCGTCGCTGCTTGTCCTTGGACTTTTTGTGGTCACCTACAAACGGTACGAGATGGCAACCGTTCCTCTGGACAACACTACTTGGAGTCTTGACCACGTACGACCTTAATCGCTGAGCTGGGCTGAGGACAAGACCACTGCAACCTAAATCCATCATCTTCAATCCAACCTAAATCTATTATCAACAAATCTTTCCCCATACTGTGAGGAATCAGAGGAGTAGCACTCTCACGGCAATTGTAGCCCTTCACTTGTTGCAACTTTGCTGCAGTATTCTGCGTTTGGAATTTCTCGTGATTTGGTAAGGCTGAAAGAAGTCGTTCAGGTGAAACTGGAAGACGAGTTTGTAGCCCGCCCCCCCTTCTATTAGATGGAGAGACACCCGATACTCCAGGTGTGTCTTGGTATGTGAGTAGAGCGAGGCATGGATCCGGGCTTTTCTTCAGCAAATCTTTCGCGGCACGCACCATGTGCGCTCTGCCTCTCCATAATTCGGAAGGTATCGAGAGCAGCTGATCTCGTGGCAGAATCTATATGGCGTTGCAAAGTCGGTGAACTCTTTGGACGACAATTGAGGTCCATTGTCTGCCCGCGCGATGTCTGGGTATTCCAAAACGAGCAAAACAACTCTTAACAGCCGCAACGACCGCTTTTGCTGACGAAGTTCCGATTGTGACTACTTCTAGAACTCTGGAGCAGTAGTCGACGATGAGGACGTAGTCGCGTCCTTCCATGTGGAACAAGTTGATTCCCAGGTGTAGCCATGGTCGTTCCTGTATTTGCGTTGGTATCAGTGGCTCAGAACGCAAGCCTCAGGTCTCAGCACACTTATCACGTTGCTTCAATCGGTGAGCGTTAATTCAGTGCACTTTTTCAAACGTTCTCATTTTTAAATTTTTATTAATTGTTTTTGCTTTTGTTTAATCATCACTTTATATAAATTCATTTATTCATTTTGAGTATTGCTGGTTATACGAATTTTCTGGAAGGGCAAGACGAGGGGTGGGAGAAGAGCGCATATTTAGCTTTGTATCAAGGCCAATGTTTTCCTTAAGCTGGAGCGGGTAATATGTATCAACATGTGTATGTATGACCCAACGCCGTGGGCCAGCCACCGAACCATTCTTGTGGGGGATGCAAGAAAGCGGCAGTATTCATCCCTTTTGCCTGTTTCGTTGGTCACCTTCTCTGGTGACACGTCTTATGTGTCCCTAGGTACAATATATCAATCACCTGCCCGCTTCCAGCTACTCTCCATCGTTCCATTCTTCGTATTTTTTGTTGTCTGTAGCTTGCCTCGTTACATCATTTCCTTAGTTTTTTAATCTTTTTGGGGGGTTCCCTAAACTGTGAGGGTGGCCTCCTCCTAAGGGTTGTGGAACTTGTATAATTTCACTTGTATTCTACGAAGCAGGCTGCACCCCCATCCGAAATGCTTGGGAATAAATAAATAAATATTTTTGTATCCTATATTGCGCTACCGTCAAAGTATATATATATATATATATATATATATATATATATATATATATATATATATATATATATATATATATATATATATATATATATATATATATATATATAGATTTTCGAAAGACGCTGGCGCTTCAGCGCACGGGTAGCTAGAGCAAAGAACAGAAGAACGAAGGCAGAATAAGAACGGCTCGCCCAGGATCGGGTGTTGTCTCTTGTTCTCTGTCCAGTAAATCACAATGGCGCTGTCCGACAAGTGAACCCTCTGCAGAAAGCCCCGGTACGTGTCTTCGTGGTTCGTCGGCAGCGCGGGCTTCCCCATCAAGGAGCGCCGTTCACACTTCCTTAGCGATGGTTCCCACCCGCCGCTTCAGCTACCCTTCAGACCACCTGTGGACGGCGTCCAGGCCTCTCCTGTGTTTCTAGGCCATGACCTGATTGAAACCCTGCCACCGTTTCACGGCAGGGATCCGCACCGGCTTCTGTCCCTTGGGAATGCCACTCACGTTTCCCATGGCCTACATTCCCGCTTCGGTACTCTTTCAACAAACGAGCCACCACGGAACGCCGTCCAGGCTTTCTTGCTCGTCGACCTCACCGGGGTGAGTGCTGGAATTGCTACTTACTCAAAGACCACAATCACTGACTCTTCGGGCTTAACGCCCGACAGCACCGTGGACCGGCGGCATACCATCCCGCTACTCCACATCGAGACTAACGAACTGACAGCGTTGATTGCCGAGCGGGCTCCTACAATGTTGCCAGCATTGTGTGACAATATAGAAGTGTTCGATGTAGCTGCCTCATACGACCTTGGGGCAAGCACACTGGAGCAACGCAGGCAGCTTCGGTCTTCTCTCATCGAGCTCTCACACCAGCTCGACTGCTTCGCGTCGGTGATTTCTGCGTTGCCACCTGCCACCCCACAATCACCAGCCGTCTGCGAATTACCGGAATTCCACGGGGTCCGGAACGACGCCGACAGCTGGGCGGCAACCGTCAACGCGCCAGCAATACGCGCGGCCTGAACAGAGAATGAGAAATGATATGTGGCCATAGACCGTCTTCCGGAAGGTGCAGCGGCGTGGCACTGCTATGAAGGCTGGAAGCAGCATTCATGGGCGGAATGGAGGTGCAAGCTCATAGCTGCTTTTGTTCGTAATCCTTACCACCTCTCCACCACCACCCCGTCTAACGAGGAGCAAGCTTCAGAGGCTTTCCACCTCGAGCCTGCAGCTGTGTGATGCAGCTTACCACACGAGAAATTAGACACTTTGTTGATACCCGAAGCAAGTTCACTGCGGCCAGAGGCCACTACCGAAGTCGGGCCTCTTGAAGGGCGTTGCTCCAACAAAACAGTCGCAGAGAATCATCTCGACTGTGTTGCATTGCCCTTCACCGACGCACCCCCATTCGCACACAAAGCTGAAGTGGAGCAACACCTCGAAAGTTCGTCGGAGCCCTCCAGCCGCACGGCAGAAAACTTCTCTGCGTGTCCTACGAATGACGTCAGGCGCAGGTGCGACACGCCACTGCTGCTCCCAGTACCCGCGCCGGTACGCGACGCCATCATGTCAGTGAAAGAGGCTGGTACCAGTCCTCATACAGCTCAGTTAGAGAAGCCAGCCCTAATATCACCTTTACTGGGGCAAGTGGAGACACCAGCATCGCCTATGCTTGAACCGCCTATGGTCATGGCGCCGGTAGAGCCCAAGGTAACCACTGCTGGTCTCACTGACCAAGATCATGAGGAGAAAGTTGGCACACAAGATGCAGACAGCAGCCAATACGATAACAGCTTCACAAAAGGTCCTGCCACAAATGCCTAAACCGGCCGTGAATTACGTTCTCTGCCTCACAAATTAGAAGTTGCGTACCCATTCTCGACACAAGCCAAGGTACCCAGCGCGTCTTTTGGGATAATCTTTCGGCTACCCTCGTCCGGAGTTCAACGTCTATCGCTGATTTTGCAGCCCGTCCGCAGCGAGCTGTCAGGTGCATGTATGGTTGCTTCCCACAGAGAGTCTCTGCTTGGCCGAGACCGACCACAACGATGCAGCCAGTCTCGACCTCCCGATAGACTTGTGGAAGACTCTGGCATTCAGTTGCAGTGTGGCCAAGGCCGACCTCCGAGATGCAGCCGGTATATCGACCGCCAGATCTGCCTTTGGCAGATACCGGGACCAATTCGCAGCAAGGTTGAGAGCGTCCGCCGCAACGGGGCTGCCAGTGCCAGCCGCCTGACTCCAAAGCACTTTTTCAAGAGACATCGTGGCGTGCAAAAGAGCGACCAGCTTGAGGCAGCCAGTGCCATCTACCAGAGACGCTTCCCCCAGACCGTCACTCCATGTTGCATTGTGGTCCGGGCTGACCACCACGATGCAGCCAAGCCCGCCCACCAGAAACTTTGTCGCCAGCTCCACGCGCGCGCACTCCTTGCTGAGTGTCATGACCAAGAAAGACGCTGGCGCTTCGGTGCGTGAGTAGCTAGAGCAAAGAAGAGAAGAACAAAGGCAGAATAAGAACAGCTGGCCTTGGATCGGGTGTTGTCTGTCTCTTGTTCTGTTTCTAGTACATCACAATATATATATATATATATACATATATATATATATATATATATCAAAGTGGATGCGCTTTCACTTAACAACTGTTTATTGTGCCGACGTTTTGACGGGAACCCCGTCTTTTTCAAGGCATAATACTATTAACACATGTTCCCTGTCTTCTTATAGCCTGTCGAGACAGGGAGGGAAGGGGTCAAAAAAAGTAAAAAATGAAATAAAGAAAGAAAAGTGATAAAAAAAGAAGAAACAGCGAAACGGGAGGACAAACATTAAATAAATTCTAGAAAATCTAGGAGAAGAAGCAAGACTGAAACGGCGTAATTAGAAAGGGGCAGCATTTCAACGGAGTAGGGCAGAGGTAGATGAGCAATGTCATCATTGTCAACAATACCTCCCCCGCACCCACTCTTCCCCGAACGGGCAGTAAGCCGCCGTTCTTGTATTTCTCCTTTCCGTGTAGTCCGCTGGCGGCTCGTTCCTCTTTGAAGTTTAGGACAAGTTAATGGGTAGGGCTTAAGCGCTTTGAGTGCGTGCTGGTGGCGTCCGGAGGAACAAAAAAGCCGGTGATAGAGGCACCGCCATCGATATTCATTATATGCAATGGCTCCTTGTTAGTGAAGGAACAGAATGTGCGTTAAAAATTAAAGAAGAAAAAAGTGAAGCAGGGGGGGGGGGAGACTGTACGACATCCGGGACAGTCACCACAAAGTTGCGGCTCACTGGGAAGACATGCGCGCATGCATGAAAAAGTTAACGAAACCACCTAGCTGTCAGCTCCTTGTCAGTGAAGGAACAGAATGTGCATTGAAACCTAAAGAAGAAAAAAAAGAAAAGAAAAAGGGGGGGACCGTACGACATCCGGGACCACTTATCTGTGCGTTCCGGCTGTGCTTGATGAGGCAAATCATTTCTATGTTGTCAGATGCATAGGCCAAAAGCTTTCTTAGCGGGTAATATTATTGTCGTAATGAAACCGGACGGATTAGAGAGAAGCGTTTGCGTCTTATAGCGGTCGTAACGCTGACAGAGTGTCTGGGTGTTCATTTATTCCGTATTTTATCGTGTAAATTTGTGGATAAAATAAGATTCTCGTTGTTCCCGTTCACTGATTGTTCGAAAGTTGTTTTTTAGTAGTGTAACCCTGATCTCATCAAAGCTGTGGTGTTTTAATGTGCAGTGTTTTGAAAGTGGAAGGCCTGGCAGAGATCGTACATGTGCCCGATGGTTGTTGAATCTAATTATAAACGGGGTGTCTGGCTGGCCCACGTATTGCTTTTTACATACCCCACATTTCAGGAGGTATATGACGTTGTCTGAGTCACAGTCTAGTGCACCTCTAATCCTGTGCTTAAAATCCGAGTGGGTGCTTTTCGCCACTGCCGTTGTCTGCATGTATTTGCATACCTTGCATCTGCTTTTTCTGCAAGGGTGACACCTAATTTGAGGCTTCACACCTATCTTTGAATTTATTAAATGATCCTTTATATTTTTCGGCCGTCTGTATACAACACAAGGAGGAGAAGTGAAAATTTTGGATAGTCGCACGCTCTGTTCCGATATGTTAAAGTGTTTTCTTAGGACCTTGTTTATGTTCGGTGGGTTGCTCGTGAAAGTTAATAGCAAGTTTTTGTTGCAGTGTTGGTCGGCATTTGTCTGGTGGTTGAGAAGAATCTGGCGGTCCAGATTTTCAGCTTTTTTCATGGCGTCATCGATGATAGCTGGCGGGTATTCTTGATTAAGGAGTACTTCGCGCATATGTGTGCTCTTTTTGTGGAAGTCCACGGTGCGGGAGCAGATTCGTCGAAATCTGTGTGCTTGGGAATAGGGATTGCTGGTCTTGCAATGTGGCGGGTGGCAGCTTTTGAAGTGCAGGTATTGTTGCCTGTCCGTAGGTTTTCTGTATACGTTAGTTACCAACGCACCATCGTCAACTCGAATTAGTACATCAAGAAAGTTTATTTCAGTGTTAGAGTAGTAGTGTGTAAAATAAATGCTGGGGTGTACCTTGTTGATACCTGTATGAATTTGAGGAGCTCGTTTTCCGAATGTGTCCAAATTATTAATATATCATCTAGATACCGTTTGTAGAGTAATGATTTGACATTACAAGATGAAAGAAAATTGGACTCTATGTGGTGCATGAATATGTTAGCGTAGTTTGAGGCCATTCTTGTACCCATTGCCGTACCGCTGATTTGAAGATAGCACTGGTTGTTGAATTCAAAGTTGTTCAAATCGAGTACAAGTCTTGTGAAGATTTAAATGACTTTTTTGCTTGGATAAGCGACAGGGTTGTGTGTGCAATACGATTCAACAAGCGCCCTCACAACATCGTCATGGTGGATATTTGTGTAGAGTGAGCTAACATCCAATGTAACGAGGAATGCACCGTCTGGAATTTTCACGTCTGCTATTTCCAGAAGGAAGTGGTTTGTGTCACACAAGAAGGACTCATGTGTGGGTGGTATGTGTTTGATTAAAGAATCAATATAACTGGAAATGGGCTCCGTTAACGTTCCCGTGCCTGATATAATGGGTCTGCCAGGGTTATTCTCTTTATGAATCTTCGGCAGCATGTAAAAACGACCAGGCGCCAAATGTACCGTAATAAGTGCCTTTTAAGCTTCGAATCAATGGTGCTCTCACGTGTGAGATCCTCTAGGGTTGTTACAATGATCTTTTTGTGCTCCGTGGTAGGGTCAAAGTCGGGGTATATATATATATATATATATATATATATATATTTATAAATACATTAATATAGAGGTGTTGTGCGTCGCGAACGGTTCAGACGCAGCTTGGCAAAATGTGCTTTATCAGGCAGGTCTGGCTAATAGCGAGCAGCGTGCGCGAGCTACTACTGAAGCCACCGATCATCATCGTCTTCTTCATAACCAGCAGAGCGTCCGTTATTTAGATTCATTACAATTACTCCCCGCGAAATAAGGAGCCATCCTGGCAACCTATGGACAAGTAAACACGGGAGGGTCGTAGCAGGGCTTAAGTCTCGAGACGTGGACAATTTCCTGGCCACGACAACGTTGGTCAAAAGATGGTTCCAGTGTCTCAATGAGGTAATTCACTAGTGAGTTTTTTCGTAGCACACGATAAGGGCTGTGATACTTGGGGACCAATTTGGTAGAAAGACCAGGTGTAGCAGAAGGGACATGCAGCCAGACTAGTGAACCTGGATCGTAGGAAGTAGTCTTATTTAATGCGTCCTGGTGGTACTTTTGGCGTCCTTGGTCTTGGGTTGTGAATAATCTTGCCAGTTGGCGACATTCTTCAGCGTTTGTAGCCGCTTGAGACAAAGTCGTGGACTCTGAAGAGTCAGGTTTGTACGAAAGAATACTGTCCATAGTGCAAGAAGGTTAGCGTCCGTAAAGGAGGAAAAAAGGGGAGAACCCAGTAGTGCTTCGAATAGCGGTATTATAGGCTAACGTGATAAACGGGAGCACTCGGTCCCAATTGGAGTGGTCTGACGAGATATATATATAGACAGCATGTCACCAAGGGTGCGGTTGAAGCACTCTGTCGTTACATTGGTCTGGAGATGATAGGCGCTTGTAGTGCGGTGAACGACGTGGCACTCACGCAGCAATGCTGTGATGACGTCTGACAAGAATACGCGACCACGATCGCTCAATAACTCCCGAGGTGCTCCGTGACGTAATACGATGTTGTGAAGAACGAAAGTCACAACGTCTTTTGCTGTAGACGAGGGAAGGTATGAAGTTTCGGCATACGGCGTAAGATGGTCGACGGTAACTATGATCCAGCGGTTACCGTCAGCAGTGTTGGAAAGGGGACCATAGATATGAATGCCGACGCGGTCGAATGGTCGGGATGGGTGGGCATGGTAAGGGTAGCAAGGTACCGCTGGCGTAATAAGGGGGAGTTTTTCGTCTCTGGCACGTCGAGCAGGCCCGAACGTATTGTCGTATAAAACGGTACATGCCACACGAGTAATATCGGAGACGTATGCAAGAATAAGTCTTCAGGAAACCTGCGTGGCCACATTGGGGGTCGTCATGAAACGTGAAACAAATTTCGGATCGCAGATGATGTGGAATCACGAGCAGCCACTGGCGTCCCCCGGGTGCGTAGTTGCGTCGGTACAGCACGTCGTCGCGAGTGGCGAAGTGCTCGACTTGCCGACGAAACGTGTGAGAAGGGGGGAAGCCGTCTGCCCAGCCGGGATGTCTAGAATCGAAGCAACCCAAGGGTCCTTGCGTTGCTCAGATGGCATGTCGGCGATGGAGACGGCAGTGGCATCACAGGTTGGACTTTCGCAGCAGTCCGGGTCAGGGGGTTTGGGCGAACGGGATAGGGCGTCTGCGTCCGAATGTTTCTGGCCGGAGCGATAGACCACGCGAATATTATATTCTTGGAGGCGTAATGCCCATCGGGCGAGGCGACCGCTTGGATCCTTCAGTGACGACAACCAGCAGAGAGCGTGGTGGCCAGTCACGACGTCAAAAGAGCGCCCGTACACGTAAGGTTGAAATTTTTCTATCGCCCAAATAATGGCGAGGCATTCCTTTTCAGTGACGGAATAGTTGATTTTGGCTTGCTAAGAGTTCGGCTTGCGTAGACAACCACGTACTCTTGGAAGCCGTCTTTCTTCTGTGCAAGAATAGCGTCTAGCCCGACACCACTAGCGTCGGTGTGGATCTCTGTCGGTGCCGATGGGTCATAGTGTCGCAGAATAAGCGGCGACATGAGGAGGCGGCGCAGTTCATTGAAAGAATCGTCACAGGTGGCAGACCAGGCTGAATGGTCTCTAGAGCCGGCGAGGAGCTTGGTCAAAGGAGCGATGATCATCGCGAAATTGCGGACGAAGCGCCGGAAGTAAGAGCAAATGCCTATGAAGGTTCGAAGCTCTTTCAAGTGGTTGGTTTGGGAAACGCTGAAACGGCTGTAAATTTGGTAGAGTCAGGAAGAATGCCGTCTTTTGAAACCACATGGCCAAGGATCGAAAGCTTTCGAGCGGTGCAATGGCACTTCTTCAGATTCAGTTGCAGCCCCGCGGCAGAAATACACGCGAGGACTTTCTCGAGGCGGGTAAATGGGTTACTTAATCAGTTGAAGAGACGACAATGTCATGTAAATAACAAAAGCCAACGTTCCATTTGAGGCCTCGAACGATAGAGTCCATCATAAGCTCGAAAGTAGCTGGCGCGTTGCAGAGGCCGAAGGGCATGACTGTAAATTCGTAAAGCCCGTCGGGCGTGATGAAAGCTGTTTTTTCGCGATCGGCCTCTGCCATGGGTACCTGCCAGTATCCAGAGCGCAGATCTAAAGAAGAGAACAATTCGGCTCCCTGTAGGCAGTCCAAGGCATCGCAAATGCGTGGCGGCGGATAGACATCCTCGCGCGTGATTCGGTTGAGACGTCGGTAGTCGACGCAAAACTTGATGGATCCGTCCTTCTTCTTCACCAACACAACTGGAGAGTCCCGCTGACTGCTTGACGGTTCGATTATGCCACGTGTCAGCATGTCGTCAACCTGTTCATTGATGGCAAGGCGTTCGGTAGTTGACACACGGTATGGACGCTGCCGTGAAGGCGTCTCTTGACCGGTATCTAAACGGTGAACAACAGATGACGCTCGACCTAAGGAAGGCTGATTTTGCTCAAACGCGGCTCGAAAACGCTGTAGGAGCTTGATCAGCTGTTCCTGCTGCCCGGGCGTGAGGTTGTAATCATTGGACTTGCGGAATACATCCATAAGTTCATTAGCGTCAGTCGCGGGTGTAATGGCACAAGTCGGTAAAAATGGCTTGTCGGGATAGATCGGGTCTTCGAAAAAACAATTTAAGGTCTCGAGGCTTTCCAGACACTCGCCGCGTAGCAAGATGTACGGACAAGCAGAAACGTTACACGCATAAAGTACCGCCGAACCATTGGAAAAGTTGACTTCAAACGGGAGGACGATGGTTCGGTGTTGCACACTAGCTATAGTTGGTTGAAACAGGAGCGCCGAGTTAGTGGCAGCAAGGGAAAACACAGGCACTAGGACAGCGGCGCAATGCGGACGTCAGCTGCGGCAAACACTTTCGAGGGACTGTGGTGGTCGATATCAAGGCACGGCTCGTCAACGTGAGTTCAGCATGAGCGCAGTCGACGAGGGCCTAATGGGTAGAAAGGAAATCCCATCCTAGTATGACGTCGTAAGATGAAAGTGGGAGAACAACAAAGTTGACGGCGTACCAAACATCTCGAATAAGAACGCGTGCTGTGCACTGAGCTGTCGGCGCGATGAAATGGGAGGTGGCTGTACGCAGAGCAAGTTTCGTAAGTGGCGTTGTAACTTTTCTCATATCGCGACACAGTTTTTCACTAATTACAGAAACGACGGCGCCTGTGTCGACATGTAAACGTACAGCAACACCTTCTACTAGCACATCAATTTCGTTGGTCGGACAAAAAGAAGGTCTTAGAAAGTTCGATGACAACGCTGTTCTTGCCTCTAGAACTGTGGCTGTTCGCCGAAGCATCGTGCGCCGAAGCATCGGGGGAAACAGATCGGCGACGGGGTGGTAATGACCGGCGAGAATCGACAGGGCGTCGTGGGGACAATGAGTCGGTGATAGGAGAAGATGGTCGCTAGGGATTCCGGGCAGTCTGGTAATTTGCAGAGTTCCCCTGGTCTGGAGGCTGGAAGTTGCGACGTCGACAGTAGCGTGCTATATGTCCCACGAAACCGCATGCGAAACAGATGGGTCGATTATCCAAGGTGCGCCATGGGGTAACGACAGAAGGTGCAGGGGCGAAACAGGATAGGGTGCCGTGTATGTAGGCAGCGTCGTAGGGTAGGAGGACCCGGTGCCCCGGTATGCGCCAGAAACAGGTGGGGCTGAAGTCTAGCAACGACGGCAGCATAGGTCAGCGAAGTAGGGACAGATGGCGACGGAGGCAGTGCTTGCGTGACCTGCGTCTCAATGACCTGGCGTAGACGTGGGTCTAACGAGGTCACTGGGGCGGATGCTTCGGCCACAAGAGAAAGCTGATGCGCAACTTCTTCACGAATGAATTGTTTGATGTGGGGCCGTAAGACGGTGTGATCAGCAGCGACGTTGTGCACGAGGGCGGAAACTTCAGCCGTATCTTCAGCGGCCCTGCGCGTCGAGACACGCTGCTTACGCAACTCGTCGTACTCCTGACAGAGCTGGACAACATCGGGGATGGTCTGTGAATTCCTAGCGACGAGCATCTGGAAGGTATCGTCGTCAACTCCTTTGATGATGTGCTTGATTTTGTCGCGTTCGGTTAGGGATTCATCGACGCACTTGCAAAGAGACAAGACATTTTTAATGTAACTTGTAAAGGTCTTGTCCCTGCGCTGGACTCGACTACGGAGACGCTGTTCCGCATAAAGCCGGCGCACGGCGGGACGACCGAAGACCGCGGCGACGGTGGTCTTGAAGGCGGACCAGATGGTGATTTCGCCTTCGTGGTTCTTGAATCAGAGGCTGGCGACATCAACGAGGTAAAAGCGCACGTTTGTGAGCTGGTCGCAGGCGTTCCACTTGTTGGAAGCACTTATGAATTCGTGCTCGACGAGCCAGTCCTTGACGTCTTGTTCGTCATTGCCGCGAGAAATTGGTTGGTCGCGTTGCCGAGGCACGCCAGTACAGTAGACTGTCGTTGGTAAGGTAGTTTGATAAGAGCCAGGAGCAGTCATGGTGAACGGTGAGGGTAGCGTCCAATAGCGGTTTCAGGTTGATGGGAAGCCCGGCTCCTCCACCACTTAAAATAGAGGTGTACGTCGCGAAAGGTTCAGACGCAGCTTGGCGATATGTGCTTTATTAGGCAGGTCTGGCTAATGGCGAGCGGCGTGCGCGAGCTACTACTGCAGCCACCGATCATCATCGTCTTCTTCATTACCAGCAGAGTGTCCGTAATTTAGATTCATTACAATATATATATATATATATATATATATTGTTACGCCACGTATGTGCCGGACGAAGAAGGAAAAAGAAGCAAGGGGTGTGGAAGAAGAAGATCATCATCATCTGCCTGCGCCGATACGGCTCGTCCCTCGAACCGTGTATCAATAAACCCCCAGACGCCTACTGAGGTCGTAACAGAGTGGTGGAGGTGCTGGGTATAGGAACCAACGACGGGACCGCTACCCCTCGGATTTCGCCGGAGTCGTCGCCTCGCCGGCCTGCCTCCTTCTTTGGCCATCATGCCTGACGAAACAGAAGCTCGGGAACCAGTCCCCAGCAGTTCTTGGCCGTATCACAGAGAGCCACGAACCTTCTCCGGGAGGGCCAATGACGACGTGGACTCATGGCTCAAACATTTCAAGCGAGTAAGCAACTGCAACAAATGGGATGCTGCCTCCCAACTGTCACGCGTTGTTTTCTACCTCACTGATGTTGCCCTCGTTTGGTATGAGAACCATGAAGATATTCTGACAACATGGGAACGCTTTGTTGAAGAAATCAAGAAGTGTTTCGGCAACTCAGCTGCAAAAAAGAAGCTTGCCGAGCAGAGTCTTGCACAGAGGGCCCAGCTATCCGGTGAGACCTGCACCGTGTATACTGAAGAGATTTTGAGGCTGTGTAGGGAAGTCGATTCCAGCATGTCGGAAGAGGACAAGGTGGGGCATTTGCTGAAGGGAATTGCAGAAGATGTTTACAACTTCCTTATTAGCAGGGAAAGCCTGACTTCAGTGTCTGACGTTGTACGGCACTGCCGCACGTTTGAAACCCTGAAGCAGCGCAGAATAGCGCCTAAGTTTGGTCGTCTGGCAAATGTCACCTCAGTAGCCAGCATAGAAGCGGCCTCAACTGGTGACCTTTCGGCAACCATCCGCCAAATCGTTCGGGAAGAGTTACTCAGACATGGCGAAATGACACGTGAACGGGCAGCTGCCACGTCTCCATCCTATTTCCCGCAGGACACCACTGCCCCACAGCTTACAGTTTATGAACATCCATCCGTCAACGCAACGGAGGTTGCAGGGTGGCGACTTGGGCTTGTTGGTATGGTTGCATGATGATAGATGGTTGCAGGGCCTCGGCGTATTCAGCAGTCAAGTCCGGTTTTTTACGAGCGATCACAGTACCCTCAACGTTTCCGTTCCGTACGCCCATACCACCCACCGACAACTGATTTCATTGAATCTCGGGCTTACGCGAACGCTCGCAGACGTGAACACTTCGAAGAACGGCGACGACCTCGTCCTGCGCCTGTGTGCTACAACTGTGGTCTGACTGGTCACATATCGAGGTATTGCGATCGTTCGCGCATACCACGCTATGATCAGTGGACAAGCTTGACCGATAAACCTGCTGTCCCACCTTTTCAAGGACACTGGCCCACCGACTCAAGACCCGGCAGCAGCTTCTGGCACGGACACTGGCGCAACAACTCCCCTGCCTCTGATCGAAGTGTGACGCCACCTCCTGCGCCTCGATCCCACCGGTCTCCATCGCCACGGCGCCGCCCATCGTCACCACATCAGGAAAACTAAACAGTGCGGCCGATGGGGGTGAGGTCGCTGGTGACTTGCTGCAAAACGAAATACCCCCGTCTGTGTTGATGTTCAAGAACAAGGTAGAAGTTTTTGTTGATGGTGTGTGTACGATGGCTTTGGTGGATACTGGTGCTACAGTTTCGATTATGAGTGCTGCTTTTAAACACCGTTTAGGACAAAAGGTGATGTTTTTGTGGGAGAAGGCAACAACATTCTGTGGCGTTGGTGGTAACTCGCTGTGTCCCATTGGTGTCTGTACCGCAGAAGTGTGCTTGGGTGATCAAGTGTTTGTCACAGAGTTTACGATTCTTCCAAGGAGCACACACGACATAATCCTGGGGATTGACTTCCTTCGAATGTGTGGCGCCACTGTTGATTGTAGAAATGGAGAGGTGTACATATGTGATGCTGCCCCTGGAGAACTATTAGAGAATTCAGACAGGGAGCACGGTGCGCTCCGGGTCAGTGAAGATAGCATTGTGCCGGCATTCTCTGCAGTCTGTGTTCCTGTATACTCTTCACGCATTGAAAACAGTGACAGTGCGTTCGACGCATTAGTGGAGCCCTTTCATCTCAGTTGCATTAAGAAGAACACATTGGTGCCGCATTGCATAGTGTCACTCGTTCAAGGACGCACAGGACTATGGGCGGTAAACTGTTCAGCTGAGTCGGTGGTTCTACCAGGAGGACTGAAGCTTGCCAAGTTCAAAACATACTCACCGATGGCAGTGGCTGCCCTCAGTGATGCTCCAGGTGGGGCCTCAGCCAATACTTCTACGGCCGATTCAAAACTTTTACCTATGATCGACAAGTCACTTACTACTGACAAACGCCGCATGCTTCTGGACGTTTTGTCGAAATACGTGGCGATTTTCGATTTTTCCCATGACCATGCGCCCTCGATTCCCGCGTCTCGGATTCTCCACAGGATAAACACGGGAACAGCACAGCCCATCCGCCAGAAACCCTACCGAGTGTCGCCGTCTGAGCGCAAGATAATTGATGAACAAGTGCGTGATATGCTGCAGAAGGGTGTCATTCGAGAATCATCGAGTCCTTGGGCGGCTCCCGTGATTCTAGTCAAAAAGAAGGATGGTACCTGGAGATTCTGTGTGGACTATCGCCGTCTAAACTCCGTCACAAAGAGAGATGTCTACCCTCTCCCACGCATTGATGACGCTCTAGACTGCCTCCATTCAGCATCCTACTTTTCGTCCATAGACTTACGCTCAGGCTATTGGCAAATACCTGTGCATTCAATGGACAAAGAAAAGACGGCTTTCGTTACTCCGGATGGACTATATGAATTTAACGTGATGCCTTTTGGTCTATGTAACGCGCCCGCTACATTTGAAAGATTCATGGACACCATTCTGCGCGGCCTGAAGTGGAACATCTGTATGTGTTATCTTGACGACGTTGTTATCTTCGGGCGTACATTCAGTGAACATAACGAAAGGGTAGAGCTGGTTTTGAAATGTATTCGAAATGCTGGCTTGGTTCTTAATGCAAAGAAGTGTCATTTCGGAGCTCGACAAACACTGGTGCTGGGACATCTCGTCAACAAGGATGGCATCAGGCCCGACCCGAATAAGACGGCGGCTGTTAGAGCTTTTAAACCACCTGGCTCAGTGAAGGAGCTTCGGAGCTTCTTGGGCCTCTGCTCTTACTTTCGCCGATTTATTCCCGCCTTTGCAGAAGTTGCCTTTCCACTGACCTGTCTTCTCCGCCAAGGTGCTAGTTTTGAATGGACTCCTGATTGTGAAACTTCTTTCAACCAACTGAAGTTCTTGCTCACGTCGCAGCCTATCCTGCGGCACTTCGATCCTTCTGCGGCGACTGAAGTTCACACCGACGCAAGCGGCATTGGCATAGGTGCAGTCCTCATACAGCGATGTAATCAAGTGGAACACGTAATCGCATATGCCAGTCGTACTTTAAGTAAGCCGGAACGCAATTACACTGTGACCGAACAAGAATGCCTTGCACTCGTCTTCGCTGTGCAGCGATTCCGCTCATACCTATACGGTCGTCCTTTCCAAGTAGTTACGGATCATCATTCTTTGTGCTGGCTTATCAACCTTCGGGATCCGTCAGGCCGTCTAGCACGCTGGGCCCTCCGGCTGCAAGAGTACAACTTCACGGTATCGTACAAGAGCGGCAGGAAACACGCGGACGCAGACTGCCTTTCAAGGATGCCAGTTGATGCTACAGTTTGCGACGCTGACGATTTCGATCATCTGATTGCGTCCGTAGCACCAGCGTTCCCGGATAAGGCCACCTTTGAAACTGAGCAGCGGAAGGACGTGAGTTTGAATCCGTTATTCGTGATCGCACAAGCATCCACTCCGGAAAGCCGCTTTTGCGTCCGTGATGGTCTACTGTACAAGAAATCCATCTCCGGCACCGGTTCCCGCTTCCTGCTGGTGGTTCCAGAGGCACTACGGTCATCTGTTTTGTACGCCATGCATGATGACGCCACTTCAGGTCACCTCGGAACGACGCGCACTCTTCATCGTACCCAGGAACGCTTCTACTGGCCACGTATGCGCCAGTCAGTTGAGTTGTACGTGGCCAGTTGTGCGCAATGCCAGGCGCACAAATCTCTCTCAGCAGCTCCGGCCGGACATCTACAACCTGTGACGCCTCCCAGTTCTCCGTTCGAACAAATTGGCATTGACCTGGTGGGCCCTTTTCCGCGTTCATCGAAAGGCAACAGATGGATTGTGGTATGTGCTGACCATCTTACTCGGTACTGCGAGACTGCTGCCCTGCCATCCGCGACTGCTGGTCAAGTGTCGTCCTTCCTTCTCCATTCTATCATACTGCGTCATGGGCCCCCTCGCGTCATCATAAGTGACCGTGGACGTCAATTCACGGCAGACGTTGTCGAACAACTTCTCCGTATGTGTGGCTCAGAGCTCAGACACTCGACGCCTTATCACCCGCAGACGAATGGTCTCGTCGAGCGAACAATTCGAACACTGGTGAATATGCTTTCTATGTACGTTGCTTCGAACCACAAGAACTGGGACGATGTCTTGCCGTTCGTCACATACGCGTTTAATACTTCCCAACATGAGACCACCGGCTACAGCCCGTTCTTCCTCCTCTATGTTCGACCCCCCC
This sequence comes from Rhipicephalus microplus, assembly GCF_043290135.1. Lineage (NCBI taxonomy): Eukaryota > Metazoa > Arthropoda > Arachnida > Ixodida > Ixodidae > Rhipicephalus > Rhipicephalus microplus. Next base: position 37,681,787 of record NC_134700.1, read on the forward strand.
GTTATACTCTGGATACAATATTTTCCTTCTCTGATCGGGACCAATCAGAAATCTCCCTAGCAGAAACTCTTTGTCTCGCCGAAGAAGCTCGTCGTCTTGCTCGTTTACGTACAATAGCCTCGCAAGACAGATCGAAAGTTCGTTATGACAGCAAGCACCGGCAGGCCACATATATTCCGGGAGATCTCGTGTTGGTGTGGAAGCCTTTACGCAAACGTGGCTTGTGCCAAAAACTGCTCGCGCACTACATCGGACCTTTTGTTATCCTTGACCGCCTGAGCGCAGTCGACTACCGCATCGCACGTCTTACAGCTAGCGGGAGACGTTCCAGAAAGACAGAGGTCACGCATGTCGCTCGCCTGAAGCCTTTCAGTCAACGCGACACTGCATGAAACGCGCGGCGCGCTTTGTCTGCGAGGGGGGAAATGTTACGCCACGTATGTGCCGGACGAAGAAGGAAAAAGAAGCAAGGGGTGTGGAAGAAGAAGATCATCATCATCTGCCTGCGCCGATACGGCTCGTCCCTCGAACCGTGTATCAATAAACCCCCAGACGCCTACTGAGGTCGTAACAATATATATATATATATATATATATATGTGTGTGTGTGTGTGTGTGTGTGTGTGTGTGTGTGTGTGTGTGTGTGTGTGTGTGTGTGTGTGAAAGAAGTGTATACTTAAGGGCTCGTTTTTCCGTGTTCTGACCCTACTAATGAAATCTAACAGACAATAATACCAAGGAAAGTATAGGGGGGTTGATTAGACCAAATTGTGAGGTAAATGTGAAGAATGAAAAGTGGCGAAAAAGATAACTTGCCGTGGGCAGGAACCAATCCTGAGAACTTAGAAAAACGCGTTCTATGGTGGCTATCCTCCCAGCCACTTCACTGGGTATATATGTGAAATTAAGCGTGGGAGATTCAGTAAGCGCCACCTGTAGCTGTGGTGGCGAGTGTGGCACACTTTTTATGAGGCTGTTTGGCGTCACGTAGCACGTGAACTTATTAGGATCTTGCAGCGGCAAATAGTCCATCGTAATTTTTGCGAGCAACCAGTCATACGCAATGGCAACAGACTCCCAGCACGGACTCCCGCTCGCGTTGAGAGTCGTTGTTGTTGTTGTTGTTTCCCTGTGCAAATGGCTCGTACCCAAAGAAGGGTATTAGCCGATTATAAGGTGAATTTGCCCTAAACTTTCAGCATTGCGTCATTCCTACAAATTTTTTGTGACTTAATTTTGATTTGAAATACTGATATCAAGTTTGCAGAAAAAAAAAGATTGTGAGACAGTAAGTTAGCAAGAAAGTCGTTTAGTCGCAGTGATGTATTATTGAACGGCGAATAAAACATCCCTGTGGCTAAAACCCAGTGTAGAGGCTCCAAATGAAAGAAGATCAGGTTGTGATAGTTGCAAGCCCAGTCTTTGAAGAGGTGGTGCTAGTATGCTTTGCCTGAATAAATCGAAACGACGACAACGTAATAAAAAATGACTGATCGTTTCCTCTTGATTACAGTAAATGCACATAGGGGAATTCAATATGCCTGACCTATGCAAGAAAAAATTGAGGGAGGTAACGCGGCAATGAAATTTCGTGATGACAACTTCCATCATCCTTGAATTAGTCAGTTCACTGCGCTAGGAAATTAACAAGTGTTTCTACTCTGGAGAAGCCGTCAGTGCAGGTCAGATAAATTTTGCCTGATTTTAAGGGTGCGAAATCGCGCCACCGTAGTGTATACTGTATGAGGGAAAATAGGAATACTTGGTGTCGAAAGGGATGCCTTCGCAAGAGAATCAGCTATTTCGTTTAACAACAAACCTTTGTGCCCTGGTGTGCAGATTAAATGAATACTTTGGAGATGACAGGGGATCAACGATTTAAAAAGTTTCACTATAGGTGAGTGACCAGATGCGGACAGAGAAGAGCACACTCATAATGAATCAGTTATGACTGCTACGACTGGAATGACAATATTTACCTTTCGCAAAGCTAACATTATTGCCATGAATTCAGCCAGAAAGACAGGAAGAAAATCCGGTAAGCGAAATGAAAATGACCAATCAAGTACGGGGCAATATATTCCAACGCCTGATTTTTCATGTGATTGAGATGCGTCCGTTGCTATGATGAAATTTGTTGACAGAGTACTTAAATGGTCCTGCAATAAACCATTTAAAATGCCTGTAGGTAATAGCTTAGCGTGAGTTGGGAAGATATCATGGTCAACAATTTCTGGAGAATTTTGTTGCTCAGTTAAAGGAATCAGATCACGAACGTGTACATTTAGAGGCTCAAGTAACGATTGAACAAATACTATTTGTGGTTCATTAAATCTGGGCCAATGCACGGAGAAGAATAGGTCAGGATTGGAAATAAAAATAATTTGTTCAGGGTTAAACGGTGCTTCATATAGTCGTAAAAAGGTCTGCACAGTAAGAATGTTAAAGCGACATAATAAGGTTGGTATTCGTGCTTCAAGGTATAACACTGCATTTGCAGTATACTTTGGAAGTCCTAAGCAGAGCCGTAAAGCCTCTCTTTCCAACAGAACGAGCGGCCGAAGTTTGTAGGCTGGCGCACCAGAAAAAAGAATGCAGCCAAACTCCAACACAGGTCGGACATACATTTTATATATAATCAAAAGTGCCTTTATTCTTATACTTGAACTAATATTGCTCAACCTCCGCAACACGCCCATCGCGCGTACTGCTTTTGTCGCGATGTATTCAATGTGAGGGCGCCAATTTAGATGTTCATTATACATAACTCCAAGATATTTCAATGATTGTACTTGTGGGATAACTTGAAGCTTGTAATTAATAGATATGTGCACGGGATCTTTGATTGGAAAAACGAGAATAGCACATTTACCGGTATTCAGGTTCAACATCCATCCATCCAGCATATGTTCTATTTTATTAAGATATGCTTGCAAGATAATGTAGAGACAGTGGAAGTCATGTGTCATAGCAAAGAAAGCAATATCATCGGCATAAACATAGGTTTTCACATCTGGATGAACGGGGATGGTACTAAGCAATATGTTGAATAAAACCGGGGAAAGTACTGACCCCTGAGTTACACCTCGGGTTTGCTTGTGCTTACAGATAGAGAAACCGCCTTGATAACAATAGAATTCTCTTCTACTTAAAAATTCCGTCACCCATGCTACTATATAAGTTAGAAGTCCATGACTCCATAGCTGATTAGTCAAGATAGAATACTCTACACTATCATATGCTTTACATATGTCTAACGTTACTAAAGCCGCAAAGTGCTTTTTGTGACAGGCAATATGAATACGACTTTCCAGATCTACATGTGCATGCCATATAGAATATCCATATCTAAAGCCAATTTGGGAAGAACTCAACAGTTGTTTCTCGTAATAAACCTAATTATACGACCATAAAGTACCCTTTCAATAAGTTTTACTACATTAGATGTTAAGGCTATCGGTCGTATGTTGTCTAAGTTATGTTGTCGGTCGTATGTTGTATAAGCCCCCTGTTTTTTAAGCAGTGGTATAATTTTCGCAATCTTCCATTCATAAGGGATCCATGCTCTTCTAAGGGAATAATTGACGAGACCTAACAGATGACTCGGATATTCCCCTAAGAATATTTTTAGCATTGTATTTGTTGTTCCATCGGGGCCTGGTGCTGCATTTGGCAATCTTTCCATAGCCTCATTTAATTAGGAAGTCGATATTTCTGTGTAGTCATAGATGGTTGTTGTGTAAGCCGAATTAGGAAGATGCGTTGAGAACCTGTTTTCTAATTCTTTAGCCAACTGATTCAATGATTTCTGTAGTTCCTGTTAGGTGTACACTACTGAGTCAACGTTTCCTGGTATAGGGGTCTTCTTCCTACCATGAAGGAAGTTGAATAAAGCACGTTTGTTATTTGTTTTAGACAGGTACTCAAAATGTTCTTGGTCATATTGCTCTTTCGCTCGCGATTCAGTGCGTTTAAATGTTGCCGCAATGAACTGATAATCCTTCAAATTTTTTGGACTCTGATTACATATAAGTCTTTTCCATGCAGCTTTTCTTCTTCTATATTCTCGTGTGCACTCATCATTCCATCATCTACTAGGTTGGGCACTTTTGGATGACGACGAAGCAATTACAAATTCTGAAGTGTTCTTGGATATTTTTAAAGCAGAACAAAGATTTCTGCCGAGGTCTTCATTTTGATCACTGGACACTGCCCTAATGTTAGAACGCAAGCAGTCTTTAAATTTTTTGTAATTGGTCAATGTTTTCTCTGTCCTTTCAATAGATTTCACAGCACATGATATTTCAAAGTATACAGGAAGATGGTCACTGTTTGAAGAGAAATCAATTGTTTTCCAAGACTTTATTGAAACACTTGGGCTGCAAAACCTGAGATCTAACACCGATCGTGTCCATCCGCGAATAAATGTAGGCTGTCTATCGTTTAGGCAGGTAAGGTTTTTATTATTCATACAATCCCACAGAAGAGTACCAGAAGGGTCTGTTCGAAATCCCCATGAAACATGATGTGAGTTGAAACCACCAGTCAGAAGGAAATCATTCTTGCAATTAGCTAAGGCAGTATCTAATTTCTGAGTATTATGCAAACCCGTTGTAAAATATGCGTTTGTAAGTGAAAAATGGTGGTGCCCTGGCAGACAGAGGTCTATTGCCAAAATTTCACAGTCTGTGGACATAAGCTGAAAAGCTATGCTCGCTGTGCGGCAAAATTTATTCGAGACTAGTATATTTAGACCACCTCCTAGTGATGGACGGTCTAACCGAAATGCTTTAAAATTGTTTAAATGATAATTCTTAACAGGGTTAAGCCAGGTTTCTTGTAATAAGATTATATCCGGATATAACTGATTAATTAATCAAAGTAAGTCAGTAAAAGCAGAAATCAAAGACCTAAAATTCCACTGTAGTACTTTCAAGGTATCTATGTTGAGCGAAACACTTCAGCAATGTCAGTTTCTAAAGTACTCTCGTTAATAGGTGCACTGGCATTTTCGCTGCCCTTTTTGGGTTTTGTGTTTGGGCAAGGAGATTCTAAAGGAGATGCAGTGCGCTTCTGACGCCTGAAATCTCGGCATACGTCCATTTCGTTCTGATCCTCCGCGTGGGTCGACGTAGAAGGTACGGACCAAATTGGGGTGTTCTGCTCTCGGGATTGCCGCTGTGGGGCTAAATTCGGTATCTCTTCCACTGCACAAGCTGCCGACTTGGCCATTGGTACTGCTACTGCAGAAGCCAGCTGTGTCATCTGTGAGCAAAACACTTAAGAGATGCACTCACTTACGCTCGTAACTATGTGTTCCAGCGCTTTCGACATCGCGTTTTCTACTGCAGCCTCAATAAGATTAAGAATCTTCGTTTCACTTAGTTGTTCATGCCTCGACGCGACTCCGGCATATCCAAAGGCCCTATCCTTCACAACTGTTATTGCTTCTCGCCGCGAGCAACGACGTCTGTCCATGATTTCTAGAAGTTGCGTTTTATTAGACCTTGCGGTGCCGTTCAGATAATCGGCCGCGTGATTTCCTGCACAGAGGCAGCACTTTTCAGTTTCGGCGTTGTACTCCTTCGATGGGTGGGTATCGCCACAGATGCGGCAACGTGAATTTAATTTACAGCCCCCTGCACTGTGACCAAAACGCCAACAGTTTTGACATTGGAGAGAACGAGAAGTGAGACGTTCGACTCTAAAAATGAGCGGCCATATTTTCAACTCAGATAGACCGGTAGCGCCGGCAAAGGTAACAATAACCGACTCAGTGGGGACTTTCTCATCGTTAACTAATTGGTTGCATCGGTACACAGCTATGACCCCAGCATCAGACAGGTTTTCCAGAGTCTCAGCGGGCGTTAATGTAGAGTCGACTCCTCGTACAATTCCCTTAGTGCACGCTAAATGAGGCGGGATACATGCACTTACCGGGACCGAAGCAAATGTCTTGCATTTTAGGATGTCAGAAACGCACGAAGGATCTGACGATCTGCATACCAAACCACCTCTTCCGAACTGACGAACATCACATATCAGCTGAAAGTGCGGCGTCATGGCCTGTAACTCCACCTGGATCGCCTTCGGGTTGTTGAGCCTAATAAATCCACCACTCGAGGGCACCAGCGCAACAGGGATGCTTCTAACACCACTGCGGAAAAATTATTCCAATGGCAATTCATCATTAGGCAAGGAGGCTGACCAAGGGCCGTGCCCTTGGCCAGGAGATGAATGAGACATTAGCACTAATTCGATTGCTTAAAGAAGTAATATGCAACGTCAGCTAGTTTCAACAGGTCAAATTCACCCAAAGCTCAGCCAAACTACCGTCCGAAAGAGTCCGAAGGGACGAGCCCGGCTTCCAATGACTGACGTTACATATAAGACATCTTGTCTTGTCTTGTCTTGCCATGCTTGGCAAGACATGGCAAGAGTCCATTCTTGGCCAGAATGAAGACACCGAAGTTCTTGAGGGGCTGTGTCTGAACTTCCCTCTTGTCCTGCATTCTTGCATACTGTGTGCAGTGTTAGCCCACCCGGCATTCACTTAATAAATACTTTCCGTTACATATTTTTGGTGGAAGTGCTGGGCACGGCGCTCTCCATTCAGTCTACACCTGCTCCGTCACCTGTGATCCCTCCCCATCTTCTCGATCCAGGTACATTTTGCGGCACCGACACAACTGACGTTGACGAGTGGCTCACCTTATACGAGCGCATCAGCAAGCAACACAGGTGGGGTGAGACGCTTATGCTGGCCAACATCACTTTTTACCGGCGAGGTACTGTACGCGCCTGGTACGAGATGCACGAGAAAGACCTGAAGAGTTGGGACGTGTACAAGCAGAAGCTCCGTGACTTGTTCGGCAGTACAGTTGCTCGACAAATTGCAGTGAGGCAGGAACTCACGTCCCGAGTTCAATCTTCCTCCGAGTCGTACGTCACCTATATTCAAGATGTGCTCGCCTTGTGTCGGAAGGCCGACAAAACATGACCGAACTAGACAAGGTCAGCAATGTGTTGAAAGGCATAGCTGACGATGCCTTCAACATTCTCATATGCAAGAGCTGTAGCACTATTGACTCAATTGTCAGTGATTGTCGGTGGTTCGAAAAAGCCTAAACCAGGAAAATCACTGAATCTTTTTTCCGAATCCCGAACACCGCTGCGACTTCTTCCTGCGAGGATCCTGTGGCACCCCGTCCATTCGTGAATCCTCCAAACATCACAAAAATTGTCCGCCAGGAGCTGAAAGCCACGGCTCCTTCTGCTTATCAACCCCCTGTACCTGTCAACTCGGCCCAGATATCTCTTGTTCAGGCTGTTGTGTGACAAGATTTTGCAAACATGGACGTCTTAGTTCCCCAAAACTCCAGCCACACAACGCAGCCTATAAATTTTAACGCTCACTACCACGCCGCCCCACTTATTGCTGCTGCCGCGTCGGTACCGCAGTTCTTATCGCACTACCGAAATTCATCTGAGTGACGCACACAAGACGATCGACCGATATGCTTCTCTTGCCATCGCGTTGGCCGCATTTCCCGCGACTGCCACAACAGATGGCCTTTCCGGCAACGTTTTATAGACGACCACGGACATAATCGTGAGCAGTATTCGCCACCTAGTTTTTCCGATGACCACCTTTAGGACCTGCCGCCTAGCCTTTCTAAGCAACGCTCCAAACCATCCTACGCCGATGTCGTCGCCCAGGGAACCCAGTCCAGCCGCTAGCCGTTGCCTCACTGTCGCCAGCTCCGCTCCTATCAGCGCCGTCACTCCCTGTCATCGGTGTATTCTGGGCAGTTCTCGGGAAACTAGCAGATGCAGCTCCTGGAGGTGGCGCTGCATTGACAACTCGGACCGAAAAACCTTTACCGACCACTAATTCCAGACGAAATTTACTTGGTGTTATTATCGATGGACAGAACGTTACAGCTCTAATAGACACTGGTGCCCACATATCCCTTATGAGTTCACGTCTTCGATCTCGCCTGAAAAAAGTTCTTACCCCTGCCATGTCTTCGACTGTGCGAGTAGTCGATGGCAGCCGAACATCAATTCCTGGTATGTGCACTGCCCGCGCCACTGTCGCCGGCCTTCACTCTTCAGTTCTCTTTGCTGTTCTAGACGCTTGCCCACACGACGTGGTTCTCGGAATGAGCTTCTTGACCGCGCATTCAGCCCTCATTGATTGTTCAACCGGCATTTTACAGCTACAGTTGCCTTTGTACTCTAATGTCCCTCCTGCAGTTCACACACGGCTACGGTCCGTGGAGTGTCTACGATTACCGCCTCAGGCCACTGTGTACCTTTCTATGTCGTCGTTCCCACCTGTTCCTGATAGCGACTGCTTCGCAGCTCCACTTATTGACCTGACCCTTTCCTAAAACATAGCAATTCCTCATAATATAGTGAGGATTAGCGACAACAGAACGCTTCTCCCTGTCCTTAACTTCTCCGTGTCGACCCAGGTCATTTCTCAAGGTATTGCCTTAGCAGAACTCTCCACTCGGGAACAATGTACAATTTCATCTCTCATTTCCGACATCAAGACAGTAGCCGAACCTGTCGCAGGCGCACCGGATAGAGCTTCTCTAGACAAAATGATATCTAACGACCTGTCACCGTCCCAAGTTGAGGCGCTCCGTGGTCTTCTATTTTCTTACCTCGCCATTTTTTATATCGACGACCATTCCTTTGGCCGCACGAGCATCGTAGCCCACCGTATCGACACTGGTGACGCCAGTCCCCTTCATAAACGTCCTTACCGTGTGTTTCATTCAGAGCGCCAAATAATCCAGAAATAGGTACAGAAAATGCTCGAAAAAGACATCATAGAGCCTTAAATCAGTCCTTGGGCAGCACCTGTTGAGCTTGTTAAAGAGAAGGACAACACTTGGCGGTTCTGCGTCGACTATCGTCATCTCAGTCGAAAAACCAAGAAGGATGTCTACCCTCTACCTCGAATTGATGATGCGTTTGACTGCCTTCATGGTGCCAAGTATTTCTCTTCCCTGGACCTACAATCTGGATATTGGCAAATTTCAGTCGATGACCACGACCGCGAGAAGATGGCATTCATAACATCCGACGGGCTTTATCAATTTAAAGTCATGCCTTTTGAATTGTGCATTGCGCCAGCAACTTTTTAACGCATGATTGATTCTCTCCTTCGCGGTTTTAAATGGTCAACGTGCCTGTGCTAGCTAGACGATGTCATATTTTTCTCGCCAATCATCGAAAGCCATCTTCCACGTCTGTCGGCCATCCTTGACGTTTTTCGCTGTGCTGGCCTCCAGCTTAACACGTCTAAGTGCACCTTTGGGCGCCGTCAGATAAAGCTACTTGGCCACCTTGTTGACGCTGCTGGTGTAAGACCCGACTCTGATAAAGTCCGCGTGGTGCGCGAGTTTTCGGTCCCACGTTACACGCAAGAAGTATGCAGCTTTTTATTACTCTGTTCGTAAGTCCGCCGTTTTGTCACCAACTTCGCGGAACTTGCTCGGCCCCTCACTGATCTCCTCAACAAGAACGTGGCTTTTTCCTGGCGTCAAGACCAAGAACATTCCTTCGCGTCGTTGATTTCTGCGCTGACATCCCCACTTGTGTTGGCTCGATTTGACCCAGCCGCTCCAACGGAGCTACGCACCGACGCAAGTGGCATGGCATAGGGGCAATACTCGCACAAATGCAAAACAGCACAAACTGTGTCATAGCGTATGCCAGGCGCCTACTTTTTCAGTCGAAAAGGAACTATTTAATTACTGAGTGAGAGTGCCTTGCCCTCATCAGGGCTATCGCAAAATTTTGTTCGTACCTACATGGACGCACGTTCACAGTCCTCAAAGACCACTATGCGCTGTGCTGGCTGTCAACTCTTATGGATCCTACAAAAAGACTCGGGCGATAAGCATTGCGATTGCAGGAGTACTCTTTCTCTGTAGTGTACAAGTCTGGCAAGCTTCACAGCGATGCCGACTGCTTATCTTTACACCCTGTTGATCCACTTGACTCCTCTGTGTTAGAAGCTGTTGCCCACATCCTAGCCATAACAGATATTTTGCAAATAGCTGACCAACAACCCCGAGATCCATCGCTGCTATTGATGATTGACCGTCTTCAATACGGCCACAAAGACCCTTCATTTAGCCTGTTTTTCCTTCAAGACAACGTTTAATGCCGCCGCAACTTACAGCCCGTTGGCGCAGAACTTTTTCTTGTCATCGCACGGCACCTGCACAAGGATATCTTGCAAGAACTTCACAACGCTCAAACTGCCGGAAATTTAGGTGTCTCCAGAACATATGATTGCGTCTGCCGACGGGTATTCTGGAAGGGCCGTTATCGTTATGTTCGCCGCTACGTTGCAGCGCGTGACCTGTGCCAGCGTCGGAAGAAGCCTTCGTCTCTCCCTGCCGGTCACCTACAACCTATTCTAGTCTCCGCCGGGCCGTTCCATCGTGAGGGTTTGGATTTGTTAGGTGCCTTCCCAACATCGGCAATGGAAAACAAATGGATAGCAGTAGCTACGAATTATACCACTTGGTATGCATTTACTCGAGCGCTACCGACCAGCTGCGCAACAGACGTCGCAGATTTCCGACTCTATGACATCATCCTTCAGCATGGCGCTCCTTCTCACCTAGTCACGGGCCGTGGCCGTTGCTTCCTGTCTCGTGTGGTTGACGACCTCCTTAGATCCTGTGCTACGCGGCACAACTTTACGACTTCTTATCATCCTCAGACCAACGGAATTACTGAGCGCCTCAACCACACACTGACGGACATGCTTGCTATATATGTTTTTGACGACAACACCGCTTGGAACACTGCCCTTCCGTTCGTAATCTTCGCTTACAACTCGTCCCGTCATGAAACTACCGGCTACTCACCATTTTATCTTCTCTTTGGCTGTCATTTCTTACTAACTTTCGATACGCTGTTTGCACATGACCTTCCGTCCACCACTACGTACGCACAAGGTGCCATCCCCCGTGCTCTGATCGTACGTACAGTAGCGCGCGCCAGGTTCTCGTTGTCCCAAAGAGCACAGAAGGCGCTCTACGGCAGCCGACATAGCGATGCCCATTTTTCTCCTTGCTCTCTCGTGCTACTGTCGCTGCTATCTCGTCGTGTTGGCCTGTGCGAAAAACACTTATCGCATTACGTTAGGCCTTACCGAACTCTGCGCCAAGTCACACCACTCACCTAAGAAATTTCTCCTACTACCAACCCCACTGTTACATCCAGAAGTGACAATGTGCATGTGTCTCGCCTGAAGTTCTAACATAGTGACCCATCCGTTTAATAACAGCAGCCACCGGGACGGTGCTTTGCCGCCCGGGGTAATGTCACGGGTATAGAAAGGTACCTCAGGCGCGGGTGCAGAAATGACGCAGACGGAATGAAGACGACGATGTTATGGGGCTGTGTCTGAGTCGTGTTTGGCGAAATCAGCTGTCTGGTCGGCTCCGAAAATCAAGTTATAGCTATTAGTGTCTACTTTCTTGTTGATTCTTTTTCTCATTATCTAAATGTTTGGTTTCTTTCTTTTTTTAACATACTGTCTTCCCTATACAGCTCCCCCCTCTCTTTATTTTTGTTGTATGCAATAATGCAGTTATCGTCCATATGAGACTACATGTTCTCTTGGCCAATCCCCCGGAGTGGGTACGAGCCATGGATTAGAGGCTACAAACAAACAAACAAACAAACGTCTCAACTGCCCTCTTCTCCTGCATCCTTGCGTGCAGTGTTAGCCCGCCCGGCGATCACTTATTAAATACTTCCCATTACAATATATATGTATATATATAGAAGGAAAAGAAGTGTATACATAAGGGCTCGTTTTTCCGTCTTTTGACACACTGATAATGAGATCTACAGAAAATATTGCTAAGGAATGTATGGGGAAGTTATTAGAATCAATAAAGAAACAAAAGTGGGTGAAACAATAACTTACCGTGAGCCTACGAACTTCGAATAACGCGTTCGACGATATATATTTATATATATATATATATATATATATATAAATATATATATATATATATATAGATATATGTATATAAATATATATATATAATTATATATATATAAATATATATTAGCACCGACTGCGTGTTCCGAAGGTATATATATATATATATACATACATACATACATATATATATATATATATATATATATATATATATATATATGTATATATATATATATATATTGCGAGAGGGGTTTATTCAGAGCCGACGTAACTGTCGACTGGACGGTATACAGCAGTCAACGCGCACCAGCGAGCTCTTCTCATCGACCGAACGTCCTCTTATGCCACCACCCTGTTCCCCGCTACACAGGTGCACATACCTAAATTACATATGTGGTAACATTTCCCTCCGCACGACAAAGCCCAATGGGTGAGTCAAACAGTCTCTCGAGAAATAAAGCGCTTCAAACGTGCAGCTTGAGCAAGTTCAGTTTTTGCAGACCGTCGGCCGTTCGAATGGAGACGCGCTATGCAGTAAATTAAATCACTGATACGGTCTAGAACAAGATAAGGCCCCTCATAGTGCGGTAACAGTTTTTCGCTCAAACCACGTTTTCTAGTTGCTGTCCACAGCAACACTAGGTCGCCGCGATTGCACGTCAGGTGTCAGCGTCGGTGGTCAAAATGTGTCTTTGAGTGGTCCTGCGAAGCAAGAGTGCGCAAATAAGCAAGGCGTCTAGCTTCTTCTGCCCGACGGATGATCTCAGATATGCTGGGATTTTGGTGGTCCAAACGCGGGACGATGGTATTCAGGGTATGACGAGTTTGTCGAGCATATAGAAGAAAAAAAGAACTGTAGCCGGTACTTTCATGCTGTGCGGTGTTGAATGCATATGTCATAAAAGGCAGAATACTGTCCCAGTCCTTGTGATCTGATGTGACATACATAGACAGCATGTTCGAGAGAGTTCTGTTCGTTCGTTCAGTTAGACAGTTGGTTTGGGGATGATATGGCGTAGAAGGCCGGCACCTTGAGGCACAGACACGAAGCATCTCTTTCACAACGCCTGCTGTGAATTGTCGGCCATGATGACTGATTACAATTTTGGGAGGTCCATATCGAAGTATTACGAAACGTAGCATGAAGAGAGATCCATCGGCTGCAGTTGCCGATGGTATGGCAGCTGTCTCGCAGTATTGCGTTAAATGGTCGGTGCAGACGACTGTCCAGCAATTTCCGTCAGAAGACCGGGGAAAGGGCCCAAGGAGGTCAATCCCGACTTGCTCGAATGGAGTTCTAGGGGGCGGCACCGGATGCAATGGCCCTGGAGGAGCACTTGTTGGGCGCTCATGACGTTGACACTCGTTACAGCTAGATACGTATTTTTCCGTCGTCTGGCGCATTTCGGGCCAGTAGAATCTTTCTTGGAGACGGCAAAGAGTTTTCGCTGTGCCTAGATGACCGGATGTTGGGTCATCCTGCATAGCCTGTAAGACATAAACGCGAAGACTCTTCCGAACCACCAGAAGTTATCGTGGGCCGGTGCTTTGTAGTTATTTTTGTAAACTAGTCCGTCTCGGATGCAGAAGCGTGAAGGCGATGATTTTGGTTTGGTAGCAAGAAGTTGCTGTATGGTGCTGTCCCTTTGTTGCTCATCCTTAAAGGTCTTGGCATCGGGAAATTGTTGGTCCATTGATACGATGTAGGTGTCGAAGTTATCCACCTCACAATACGTCGTTGGAAGCGGTAGTCGCGAAAGGCAAACTGCGTCAGCGTGACGTCGGTCGCTTTTATAGAAAACCGTGAAGTGGTATTCTTGTAGACGAAGTGCTCAGCGCGCCAGGCGACAAGATGGGTCACGCAGATTGACCAACCAGCAGAGAGAATGATGGTCTGTCACGACGGTAAAGGGGCCTCCGTACAGGTAGGACCAGAAGCGCTGCACTGCGAAGGCAACTGCAAGGCATTCTTGCTCTGTGACTGTGTAGTTACGCTCGTACTTGCTGAGTGAGCGACTTGCATACACTACGACTTGTTCTTGGTTATCCAAGCGTTGAACCAGGACAGCGCCTACACCAATACCGCTGGCGTCTGTAAGAAGCCCAGTTGGAGTCAGAGAATTGAAGCGCCGATGAATTGAAGGAGATGTCAAAAGAAACTTCAAGTCCGAAAAAGCAGACTAACATTCAGGGGTCCTTTCAAACTGCGCACCTTTCTGAAGCAGCCACGTGAGCGCGTATGCGATAATGGCAAAGCCAAGAATGAATCGGTGAATGTATGAACAAAGCCCCAAAAAGCTGCGCAGTTCTTTCACCGAGTGAGGTTGCTTAAATGCTTCCACTGCGGCCGTCTGGGCGGGATCGGGTCGTATGCCTTCTTTGTCTACTAAGTGTCCGAGGAAGAGTGTTTGGCGCTTTTCAAAACGATATTTCTTTGAGTTGAGCACCAAGCGAGCTTTGCTTAGGCAGTCCAGCACGAGGCCGAGGCGCGTGTTGTGCTCAGAAAAGGTGCGCCCAAAAATTACAACGTCGTTTAAGTATAATATACACACTTCCCACTTCAATCCACGCAGAATGTTGTCTATAAAGCGCTCAAAAGTTGCAGGTGCGTTCGACAGTCCAAACGGCATCACATTAAATTCAAATAGTCCGTCTGTTGTAACAAGTGCCGTTTTTCCTTGTCTTCCTCGTGCATTGGAATCTGCCAGTAGCCTGACCTTAAATCCACAGACGAAAAGTAAAAGGCCGATGATAGACAGTCGATAGCATCATCAATCCGCGGGAGTGGGTATACGTCTTTTTTAGTGATTGCGTTGAGACGGCGATAGTCAACACAAAATCGCCATGTCCCATCGTTCTTCATCACTAGAATTACTGGAGTGGCCCACGGACTACATGATTCTTGAATTATATTTTTCTTGAGCATCACGCAAACCTGTTCATTGATCACTGCACGTTCCATAGGCGATACACGATATGGTTTTTGTCGGAGAGGTCTGTGCGATGTCGTATCGATTCGGTGCTTCATACGAGAAGCAGGAAATGATGGTGGATTGTGATGAGCGAAATCAAAAATACCAGCATGTTTGCGCAGAATAGTCGCCAGTTCATTACGTTCCTTGGTGCTGAGTGACCTGTCAGTCATAGCTCTAATAGTGGTGTCCCTGGCATGCAGATTATCGCAATGGGTCTTATCCGGGCAATCACTGCTTTCTTCAAGGATGGCAAGCGAGAATACTTGATGTTCACGAATCTCT
This sequence comes from Rhipicephalus microplus, assembly GCF_043290135.1. NCBI lineage: Eukaryota > Metazoa > Arthropoda > Arachnida > Ixodida > Ixodidae > Rhipicephalus > Rhipicephalus microplus. Next base: position 37,697,036 of record NC_134700.1, read on the forward strand.
GCAAGTTTCAGACCCCCCGGCAACACTGTTGGTTCGTCAGAGCAGTTAATCACCCATAAACCAGTATGCCCTTGGGCAACCGATAGCGTGCAGTAGCGTAATAAAACTGTCGTCTTTATGCAACTAAGATGCACGGGCTCCACAGTTGCGTCAAATGTTTTATCGCTTGCAGGTGAATAAACAACAGGGACACATTTCGCAGACAATGGCGGGACAGTTGTGTCCATGCACACGCAAAGAGCACTTTTCTGACGGGGCGAGTTTTCTATACACGCAACTGGGATATCGAAATCTACTGTAATTGGTCCTGTGCGTCAATCGACAGTGGCACCTAATAGCTTCAAGAAATCGAGTCCCAGAATAACGTCATCCGTAGTATGAGGGAGAACAGCAAACTCTGCAACGAAGTTCTGGCATGCGAAACTAGCAGTCACAGTGCAGGCACTAACAGGTTGTAACACCTCTCCACTCACTCCACGAAACGTATAATGACGGTCCCAACGAAACATAACTTTTTGTCCAAGGAGGCTGGTGAAACCTAAGCTCATCACTGACATGGTTGCACCTGTGTCCGCCAACGCCATTGTTGGTACACCATCGATAAGCACTCGAATCTTATTTCTAAACATGGAAGCAAACGGAGGCATATTTTTTGAAATCGAAGACTGTCTGGCGACCTCACCTCCAACGGCCGCGCCGGCTAGTTTGCTGTAGGAGGCGTGGAGTGGCGGCGCTGAGGAGACGGTGATCGGTTGGCGCGAGGGGCAGGTGGTGGTGTCACACTGCGGTCAGAGGCCGTAGATTGGTTTCGTAGTGGTCCTGAGATTTCGTAAGACGTGATTCCTGGGAATGTCGGGGCTCGGGTAAAGCCGGAACGGTTATACACGTGCTATAATGTCATCATTGGGACTCAAGTCATTGTCATTCTGACGTAAGATTGTAAGGCTGTGCTTGTTCCATAGGCTTTATTATAGCTTCTTTCAACATCGTCGTAAACTCCTAAACCGCCCTCACCGTACATCTCGTCGTCTTGTTAATTCTTGCAGCATCCAGTGGTTGCATGCTTCAACGTCTTTTTTCAATCATGCTTTTCAATCATGCTTATATATACCATCACCGTGTAATATTCATTACGACCTTACACTGTTCTCCATGCCTCGTTAAACTGTAATGTTTTCATGCTGCATCTAAACAGGTATTCCATTTCACTGAGATGTGTATTTCATATTTGTGACCTGACAAGTCTCATTGACAGCACTCTATGTTACCCCCCTTTTGTGTACTACCCTAACAGAGGCTTCAAGATAAAAATAATTGATGATGAATATGATGATGATGAAACAGCTGAAATCGCCGCCCTTGCGTTTTTTTCCGGGCAATATCTTTCGACTCTTCCTAAATGAATGCAGAACACAATCCGGCCTTCGCATATCGAGGGGCTATTCAATTCCACCAATTCGCTCCTGCAATTCATCCTAAGTCCTTTAAGGGTCTAACAAAGACAGAGGAGCGCGCACTCCTCCACCTTTACACAAATACACTGTTGTGCCCGGCTGCGTTAAAACACTTTGGTTCTGCCTGTACCGAAAAATGCCCACACTGTGCGAAAATGTCTTCGAAAACTTTTCACGTGGTTTGGGCATGCCAATCAACCCTGAACTTTCCCCAAAACCACACCTCATCCGAAATGACTGGGAGGTGACCCTGCTCGGCTGCTCCGACCTGGCGAGCCAAAAGGCTCTGGTCAACCAAGCCTGAGTTGCGGCGGCCGCCATTGGGATCCTGTACTGAGCAGCCCAATGTACACGAAGTAGACGAGCGCTAATTTCCAACTGAGTTTATTGCGCAGAGCGCGAAAACTTATAGAGGAGACATAAAACCATCCGACAAACATCATGTGACACAAAGAGGAAAAGGAAAACATGAGCAAAAGAAAAAACAAGCAAAAAATGCAAAGAAAAAATTGGCCCCGTATCTGCATTTAATCTGCAAATGTTGTCGAAAAACGATAGTCTTGCATGTGGGGAGAGTGAACAAGACATTTATTTGATGCTCTGCGCAAGAAAATTGGTGAGTGGTATGCTGGAGGCGCTGCGTTAGAGTGGCTCGAACGTGCATCGGAGGCGAACAAGCGCATCAAGTAAGGTCACACGTGAGACATGACTGCCATCTGGCTGTTTTTTTGTAAAACAAAGCGCGTGGCTCTGAGACGGGTCTGCGTGCCCATCTCAGAAGTGATAAGGTGAAGAACGCAAGCCGACGGGTAGGTGCCACCACCTTCTCGTCTTAGCGAAACGTTGGAAACACTCGCCTTTCCGCGCAAGCGTCGCATGGTCAGCGCAGCGTGATAAGGGCTGCAGTGCCTAAAATTACTTATGATTGATATGTGGGGTTCAACGTCCCAAAACCACCATATGATTGTGAGAGACGCCGTAGTGGAGGACTCCGGAAATTTCGACCACCTGGGGTTCTTTAACGTGAACCCATATCTGAGCACACGGGCCTACAACACTTCCGCCTCCATCGGAAATGCAGCCGCCGCAGCCGGGATTCGAACACGCGACCTGCGGGTCAGCAGCCGAGTACCTTAGCCACTAGACCACCGCGGCGGGGCAAAAAAAAATTACTTATGTATACCTTTTCTGGTAAAAGGCGCACATTCGGAATATATACGTGTTATGGTTCCGTAGACATGCGCAATAATTGTTTTTTTACAGTTGCACAAGTTTGAACGCTAAACCTTGAGCAAAATTGCTGGGCGCTGCGGATGGTGTGGGCCGTTTCAAATACCCGGTGCCGTTAGAAGTGGACAAACAGACAAATGTACAGACAGAAAGACAGAAATTTTTGTGTTAAAAGTCTCCAAAAAAGACTATCGTCTTTAAAATACTATAACTAGTTGCACGCACTGATCGTTCGTGGAATCATAGTTTCTTCTCGGACAGATACACATAATCTAGAACGTCCCTTCACTCAACGCTTCACATTTACTTGAGAAAGCCCATGGGAGCGCCGTCTCTAGGCACGGCAAGTCACTGCATATAAGCAGTAATCTGCTGCGATTCTTGAGTAGCGCAGCGTCATTTTGAGCCAAGCTGTGGCACAGTGCCCAACTTTGTCTAACGAAGGGTGAAAGTCGAATCGAGAAGCTTATGTGAATACGGGGAGAGACACGGAAGGATTGCTTCTGCATGACACCTGTTCGCGTGCCATCTGCGCGGACTCGACGATAACTCGGGCGCGCTCACTTCTGAGCTTTACATTGTCGCGGTGTCTATAATAAATATGCACATAGTTGCACTCAGTGCAGTGCTGGACAAGAAAAGCGCCTTTCCCGTTTCTAACATTGTTAGCGTGTTCCCTCAGCCGATCGTTGAAACACCTTCCGGGCCAACTTAACAGGCACCACAGAAAAGGGGGGTACTATAGACCACTACCCGAGAACGTGCCACATACCTGCGCCTATTCTTAACTCTACATTGGGTTGATGACTACTTTTTCAGGGGATTTGTAGATTTCATGAGACTCATTAATTTGGACGGTGCAGAGAACAGCACACGAACGCCCGCACGTTTTCTGATTTTCTGAGCCTGTGTGATATATGGTGTATGTACAAAACAACAGCTATCCTTTTACGCTCTGTATTCTTGTTGCTCGGATCCTGTCTCTGCCTCTTCTCTGCCCCATTGTTCTTAGGATAGACTCAGTGACAGATGCGATAAGCGCCTCAGGACAATCTGAAGCCATAAGGCGGGATGTTCTAGCTTTGAAGCTCGCAGAAACGTTGTGAAACATGACCTGTTCAAGGCATTCTCGAGGCATGTCCATGCGATGCCTCGCTTTACGCCTGCTGTGATTGGAAGAAAAAGGAAGCAAAGGTTTCTGCGCGCGTGGTTCGTAGCACTAACAAATATTCTGTGTGATAAAAAACAGTCGTAAGTAAAAAAAAGCGTAACATGTTATTCTCGGGAACTTCTTGTGCCAACACAAGACACCTCAAACAATATTCAAACACGCCTTATGTTTGAAAGCAATCTAGTAGAACCTAGAATGGTTAGACACTAAAGAAAACGTAAAATCATCCATGTATCTGAATACTTTGACGACATGCGTGCCCTCTAACTTTTTTGCACTTTATTGCTCATTTTGGCCAAGAGTGGATAACTGAGTAGAGGTGCTACGCACAATTCAATTGAAACACCGTTTTTCTGCAGATAAATGCAATCATTCTACTCAGCGACTGTAGAGGTAAGGTACAGCAGTACAAGGTCGAATATATCTCGCGCACTGATGTCAGTTTACAATTGGAAGTTCCATTTCCCGAAGATATCTATGTTTTTCCTTATACAATTCAATATCTCATCGTGAGGCAGCGACTAGTATAGGTCATTTATGTTAATTGAAAAACCGAACACATTAGTTTGATTTAACTGTTTCGAAAATTCTCAGTACTTGCGAGTTTTTATGAGGAAGGTGTCATCGATCGTTATACAGTTTATATAGAATTAAAAATAAAGAAGCCTTTATTTAAAAAAGCGCACCATAAAAAGAATCTCGGGTGCAGACCACTACGGCGAGCTTCAGACCTAAGACGAGGATGTTGTGAACGTAGTCTTGGAGAACGACATCTCTGCAAGAGTGAACCACACCCGATAGCCGAGATATTGGGCTCTGCGCACGAAGGCTAGTTAGCTCATTTGACCACAAGGTGTTTGCATGTGGTCAATTCAGTCGCAGTACTCTCGCCATCTTTTTTTCTTCACTCCCATTAGAATATCTATTTGTTGAAGCTGGACAAGCAGGCAATCACTGCACGTGCGTTCTTGTCGGTGCCATTCAAACCTCAGAATTTTGCACACTCGTATACCATGGCCGATAGAGGGGTGCTAACTACCTAACAAGGCATTAAAGTCCAGAGGTAAGTGCTTAGTGCAAATGGAGATAGCACCAAGCCTACAGAATGGAAAAGGTAGCCCATAGGATTTAAGTCCACAAACTTAAAGAGCAGACCAAAACTTTGTCAGTTAAAAATCATTGGACCTCCAAGATAATGAAATATTATATTTAGATTATCAACGCTAACATTGTTGAGGCAAGATGCCTCGTGTCTACACAAAAACGTTTTTCAGTGTCTTTTTTTGTTTTCTTGCCTTGGGAGAGTATGCACGAGTAAATTTTTGTGCTTTGTGTTTCTGCATTGAGTTTCCCCGTTGAAATTCAGCCCTCGTCTTTTGTTCTTCCTTTATTCTGTCTTCGTATTTTGCGCTGTTTACCTCGACCCCTTAAGGAAACAAGTATGAACATGTACCCTAGACCTGCCCTTACCCTCTACACAGGCGACAGCCCGCGCAGATCGGTGTAATTCGTGACGTCGTAGTGGAGCCTCTTTTGGGGCGATCGTCTCCGCAGACAAAAGGGCGAGACGAAACCCTTTCTTTCGGCTGTCGATGTGGTACGTTCTATGCGCCGTGCCGTACAATTACTTGGAATGTTTGTGAAACCAGGAAGGGTCCACGTAAGATAGAAGCGAAGGTAAGACGGGGTGATCTCGGCGAGGAAGTTATATTGTTTGAGCGCTTCGAGTGAGTTAAGCAGTGCGCCCAGTTGATTTTGAAGAATCAAGTGATGCAGCCGTGGGAGTTCTGTGTTGACGCATGTCACCGGGACGATGATCAGTGTTGGAGCTGCAATGGCGTCAGTGTTTTCTTGAAGAAAATACACTGACAGAAACGTTCCAGAAACGCGTTAACAATTGTGTAGTACACACGTGTGGTGAATATTCAAGGCTTCTAAGTACCCTTGCGCAGTTTAAGCTGCATGGAATTGCATTTTGTACATGTTAAATTTGTTCCCGCTGTTTTATAATCCTGTAAGTAATTTTGTGATTTGTAATTGATACCTGCCGAGCATGGAAGTTTACGTGATGCTTGTACTGCCTTTAATGGGAATACGTTTTGTTTGTGTTATAAAATTTTGGTTTTAACTCGGTCTTTAAACCACAACCGCCGTTGCTGATAGAAAGACCTACTTTCGAATTGTGCGCGCTTTCTCATCTTTGCGGCGATTGCCTCCCCACGAATGGTATGAGTAACCGTTTTCATTTCAGGTGAGTCAAAGAGGCAGTATTTACGAAGAGCACTGAGGCTTGTACTCTTCAAATTGTTGGCCTTCCTGGAGCAAACTGTTAAGATATGTTGAATAATATGTACTTCTAATGGACCTTCACAACTGAACTTGTGCTGTTCAACAACAGAGAGCGTTATTTACGACATTATCGGACTTACTGTCACGCGTAGCAATGCTTGTGAAAGCGTGTCTCTGGGAATAGTTCTGACGCCAGAGCGGGTACGAGCTAAAGTAGGCTCAACCGTTCCGGTGGCACGCAACAGACTGCACCTTTTTTTACAGCAGAAGCTGTTATGAGATACCAACGACGGTTGCCTGCGAAGTAGCTACCTGCCACCGCTGCTGCCGCCGGTGTCCGTAAAGAGTATTGTGCAAAATACAAAAACTAGGTAAATGAAAAACGTCAAGGACACGATGGGATTTGATTCCGTGTCTCCTACGTGCCAGCCCAGCATTCTACCACTGAGCCACATCAGTAATTTTTTTCTTTATTGCATAGAAATAGTGCACTCAATTGTTGTTATATATGCGTATACAATTCATTATGCCTGCTCACCTGCGGGTTGCGGGATTGAACCCCGTTCGTGGCGGCTGCATTTTTGATGGTGACGAAAATGCTGTAGGCCCATGTGCTCACATTTGAGTGGGAAGTAAATAACCCCAGGTGGTTTAAATTTCTAGATCTTTTTAGTACGGTGTCCGTCATATTCGTATGAGGGTTTAGGGATGTTAAAACCCACATATCAATGAATTGCTACACGATGATTTATAGCGTAGTGGGTAACTTGCAAGTATGCTTTCACAGCTACCCGAAGAATGTTAAAAAATCTCTGAAAGGTCACTCTTCCAGCTTTCGCTTTGACAGTACTGGGCGTAACGCGCAGGCCGGGCATTTGTTCTTTAAATATTCAGCGGCTGTGCTGTTGGTTTTAAAGATGGTACCTCGGCAGCAGGATCAGGTGCATAGTCGTTTGCCTTCAGTTTTTTTCACTGGTAGTTTCTAATCGTACGCGAAGCTCCTATAGTTAAAATTCACTCGCGGCTGTAGCAGCCGTATTAATCTATTTCAACTTCTGTTTCTTTACTGAAGTGATACTGCCATGCATGCTCCTTTGTGTTTCATGCTGCCAGCTTATCGCATATGTCGGTAATCGCACCACAATGTCTTGGAGTATTCGAGATATCTCTAAATCGTTTCTTAGGCTTCGTCACGCAAACGCGAACAGCTCAGTTGATTTTAGAGCAAATGCGGTCACTAGTGATAATACTCGAACAATTGACGCAGCATGTATAAATGTCGCCGCGGCTTGGCGCAGATCAGTTGGTCGACAGCCGACGCTCTGTTCGCCACTCATTAGTGCCAGTGTGTTGCTGTATCCGGATTTTCTGCATACTGGCCACAAGTTTTACCAAATAAAAACAGTTTCATCTTGGACAGACAGCTGCCGTCGTCTACGGCATGACCAAGTGAAAGTACTCTGCCAGCAAATCAATTGTTTGCAGTGCAGTTTGGTAATATTTACCGCGTGTAGGACCTGTGAGTGCTCGGAGTTCATTGCAGAACAATTGACGTTACACTGATGGCAGAGCTCGTAAATGTCATGAATCACAGGGAATTGTATCATAGCGTTAATTTGTTCGTTTGTTTTTTCTCCTGATTGGCAGCTGAGATGAACCCGTCGGCGTACGGCGGCATCCGCAAACGCGTGACTTCCTTATTCAAGCGGCGCCTGCACGCCGTCAAAGATGAAAAGCGCAAGCGCTCTACACGGTACCAGCTCCAGGACGCGCCTTTCCGGCGTAAGCCGATCACGAAGCCGTTCGGGAAGAAGCAAGCCCCTTCGCTCAAGGATACGTCTTCAATGACGTCGACCTCTTTCCGGTCGGGACAGCAGGGCTCCGGAAAAGGTTCGCCTGTGCCAGTTGTAGGTGGCAATGCCACTGTCCGCAATACTGACGCCAAGACCGGAAGCAAGACTTCTTCAGCTCGACGGGGCAGTGGTGGTAACCAGAAGTACCACATTATGAAGCGCAGCAGCTACAGTACAGATGGCAAGGTGAGAGGCGTTGAGTGGAATGCGTTCGCGGGCACATTACTTGGTACGAGTTACTAGCCCGTGTAACAACGCAGAACGTATACCGGTACTCGGCTATATCTATTTTGTAAGCTATATCAGCTGTTGAACAGGAAATAACCTTTTGGCGCTGAAGGCGCATCAAAAAATTAATACAGCTTTGAGGTATCAACGACATACACAGTGTTTTGCGAACTGGTGCTTCAGAAGCTAGTAGACGAAAATGATGGTGATGACCTCAGATGGATGGCGCTCACCGAAAAAGGGTAAGGAGTCAAGAATCGAGCGGCAGGACAATGAAATGAAATTAAGACTAATCTGAAAAATTAGTTTAGGGATAAGTCTGTGAATAAATAAAAGTAATAAATTGTTTACTTAGTACGTATATATGGCGTTTGGGGTGCACTTTCTACTGGGTGAGTGGCTAAAGCAGCCACATGACTTTCGTACATCCATAAGTGCTGCTAACAATATTCTTTTTCTACCTAAAACTTGACTTCCCATGAAATAGTTCGAAAGTTCATCAGTATTTTGTCATAAGACTTTCAGAATTAAAGCACGGCGTCTCTGCTCACTCTATAGACAGTTTCGTCGGAGCCGGTCGATCTCTGGCAACATTGTGCGTTCGTCGGTAAATCCCCCCTGAAGACTTCCAGTTTAGCTTCTTTTTGCGTGCTTTTAGCTTTTGTTGCTGGCCACGGCTACTTGTGTTTCAATGTTTTATGCAGATAAAATATTTACGATGAAGCGCCGGCAACTCGAGCACAGCTGTATCAAACCAGGATGCAGTACTCATGCTTGAATTATTTTGTATGCTAGTCAAAACGTTCTGTTTTCTGAGCGATGACAATAAAAAGAGCGCCTGTGCTGCAGCGATCCCTCGAGAAAACTAGAACTCCAATTAAATGCGCGTAGATTTGTTCTGCCACTTCATCAAAAGGGCACAGAGGCGATACTCAGACGTTAGACTACTCAAAGGTCCCCTGTTACCGGGAACACATCAGTCACTGTCGTTTTCCATCCGAGGCAGATAAGAATACTGATGCCTGAAATGGGTAGGAAAACGTGAAGGCTAACATTAAAAATTTCTCTTAAAGGTGTTTCTTTAATAGTTTGGGCGATATAAATTATATGTACTGTTCGAAAAACATGGGACACATTATAGCCAGAATTAACGCGAATCGGCGCACCGTGTACGTTGCAGTGTCCACATTTCGTTGTCGTTGCATTTGATTTTTCGAAAGCGTCGCCGGTGAGTGGACTCTCATCTATGCGAGCAAATGACTCAACGCCAGTCTTTCTGCTACTAATGAACATAGCCACTTTCTGGCTAACTTATCCTTTAGGTGTGAACATGGGCGGTAGTTTTAAGTAGGTTCAACTTGACAGTTTGATTCATGAATAGCTTACTCGAGAGTAAACCATAATAGTTCGCGTGAGCCGGCAGCCGCAGTTGACGTCACGCCACCGTGGTGGTCTAGTGGCTAAGGTACTCGGCTGCTGACCCGTAGGTCGCAGGATCAAATCCCGGCTGCAGCGGCTGCATTTCCGATAGAGGTGTAAATGCTGTAGGCCCACGTGCTCAGATTTGGGTGCACGTTAAAGAACCCCAGGAGGTCAAAATTTCCGGAGCTCTCTACTATGGCATCTCTCATAATCATATGGTTGCTTTGGAACGTTAAACACCACATACCAATCAATGAAGCACAGTTGACGTCATCACATCTGTAAGATTTATATTTTCTCAGTCTAACACTTCGGGCTGCGAGTGATTCAATCACCGCTGAATTCTTTAAAAAGTGCCTTCAAAAAGGTTGTGTGCTTAGAGGAAAAAACACAAATATGTTCGTGGTTCCACAAGTTAAAGGTTTTCAGTTCTAGTAAAAAGCTGAATAGAACATATTCACTATAAATCGAGCAACTCTTCTCCTGCATGCTGAGGATGTGGGTGTGCTTAAAAGACGCGGACAGAAAAAATGTGAGTGATTTTAAATAAAAGAACAGAAAAATGAGCCCCGTATTTGTCCCTCAGGGGGAGGACACCTCAACAGCAGCTCACGAGGGGGGTGGGGTATGAAGAGATTAAAAGGTCAGGACTAAAAGGTATAGAGATAGAGAGAGGTGGAAGAGAGAGTGTGGTGCAGGGGAAGCGGCTTACGGAAGTAAGGAGAAGATAGGCAAGATGGGCATGGTCGCAGGAGTTTGAGGGTGGAGCGAGAGCTCTTGTGGGTGTTTTCAAATAGCGTAGGGTGAGCCCAGTCTGCCATCGCCGACTGGGCTCACACTACTAAGTTTCTACTACTTCTACTATCTACTATTACTTCTACTAACCCCCGTACATTTTGTGGTAACCTCTTGCACCAGCTATCTAGAGATAGCGCCACGTGTTGTGCAGTAGCGGTGTGCGTGGCCCACTGGCGCTCTTGAAACATTGGGGGATTCTTAAGCTTCACCTCTAAGAGTTGAACGCGATAGCGAAATGTGGCCCCTAGGGAGCCTTTCAACCGCTAAGCGCATACTTATTATTATGTTTTTTTGCACGCACACACACACACACACACACATTGGACCAGGGCGCGCGCGCGAATAGTACATACAGGTTTTTGATCTAAAGCAGGAGTGCCATAGCCGCCTATATCGCGTGCGCACGACCACCGTGCGCGCCGATCAAGGCAGCCATGATGGGGGCTTAAGAGTCTCACAATGCCCCACATATGGCAGCAAATTATCTAGTGTATTTAGACAACAGCAGAATACTAAGCCAAAAGAAAACATTGGTTAAGTAGAAGGGGAAGAAAACAGAGAGGAACACGTGGAAGGTGGGAATGCTTACGAAATCGTCACCGGAGACCCACCAAAACTTTAGGCATGGAATTGCAAGGGAAAAGATCTACGATAATTCTCGCGGTAGTTCTCTGCTTTTCGAGGCTAGAACGGGAGTGTAGCATGACCAAGACGTACTGAGCAAAATACGAAGGCGCAGGCACGGTATGTAGTGTGTGTGGAGAAGAGGAGAAAACGGCTGAACATTTTATAATGTTCTGTAAAGAGCTCCACCCTATAATCGAAGACAATGGCGCTGCATTTTTCAAAGCATTAGTGTTTAGGGACAGTGAAGCGAAAATAGGCTTTAAACGGCTAAAAATAACCAGGAGCAGACTAACTGACTTGTGGCTACAATCGAGGCGCGAATGAAATTCAATCTTCAACACAGAGTGATAGTACTGAACTTTATAGCTAGGTGACATGAGCCGATCTTAAGGCTCATGTCACCTAGGTGACCCGATCTTAAGGGTACAGCCGGATACACTCATCCATCTTTTGTCATTTGCTTGATCAACGCTTCTGGAAAAGCATTATAGGTTTTCTGCTAGCTGGCCATACTTGTCAGTTTTCAGAGCCGTTTGAAAGTTCTTATGTGTTTTTAGCGGCGATGGCTGCACTATCCCAGTCTTTTTCGACGTAGTTTGATAACCTCCGAAACGCGGCTACAAATCGCCGAATGGGCCGTTTTCTTCGTGTTACCTGTCTAACTATATGCGTTAAGGCGATTCCTTCTACTTGAAGGCATTTAGTGTTTTCTCCCAAAACCCCGCAAGTAACAATGTAGCTTTGTGGTAAATCACCTGCTTGCCACGCGAATGGCCCAGTCTTAATCCCCAGTGAGACCATAAATTTCAATCTTCATTTTGCTGGCTTCTTCTTGATTTTTCGCTCAAGGATGATTTTTTACTCACAACCAACAGTTCAACGGGGCCGATGCCGACGGTGGAATTTCTGCGACACCAGCACTCTAACGCTATCGCATTAAAAGGGCCAGCCTGCGTTCTGCCCGAGGGAGAAGTACCTGTGCTGCCACGAAGCATAGATGACATCTGCCAAGCTGGCTGATTGAAGCTGCCCGAGTATCACGGTCACCGTGCCACTGTTTCGTCTCTGGGGCGACCCTACCGTATGCCACACTTAGTTAAATAAATGCTGTTGTTTGTTTTTACGTGAAGCCTGCGCACTTCTTGCTTTACCTACGAATGGGGTGCAGCATACCTGATACTCACAACTTCCACTCGAAAGATTGTCTGTTAGATCCTATTATTACAGCCAAGTTCTATGTATTTCTTCACTACAGTGCGCGAGAACATCAGCATTTATTGGCGTTATTCATAATAGCAAGAAGACCTATAAAGCAAATATTTATTTTTTTATCACTTTAAGTACCCACGGGGTGTACTGAGAATCACTTTTTGCCCTAAAAGCAATTTTAAGCAAGCGAGAGACCATTTTGCCTAATCATAATTTGGAAGAATGAGAGTGTGAGGGCTCATCTGTTTCAGAAACAGCCTTTAGAGTAATTTTTTACCCTGAACACCCATCAGAAGGTCAGAGTGCCCTCTGTTATAGAAACACCGATGGTTGATGCGACAGTGTGCTATGTGATAACTTGGACACGCTGATTAAAAAGCTGCTTGAAAATAAATGATTTGAGACGAAAAGGTCTGTAACTTTCATTGCTATTTGCAAGCCTACCATAAGTTTGCGCTAATATGAATAATGCGTAATGCTCATTTATACGGAACAACAATATCTCCATCGAAAAAACCGGTAGTTGTGGCTTTACGCCTTTTCACCATGTACAAACCAGACACTTAATTCTTTGTGGTCTTGTCTACCGACGCAGCATTGCAGTGTCGAAGATTGTAGCGCTGGGCATCCGTCACTTGCTTTCAGTACGCTCAAGAGGCTCAGCATCTGCTGAGCCTCTTGAGCGTACTGTTGAAATATTGCTACGTCAGGGTTTGGGTCACTTCTGTTTACAAGCGGTAGCATGGCGTCCACAGTTGTCGCTTCCCGGTCATAAACAAGAAAAAATGGCGTGAGCCCAGTTTCCTCCTGAACGGCCGTATTATAAGCCAAAGCGACAAATGGAGGCACCTAATCACACCTTTTGTGTTCAACATCGACGCACATGGACATCATGTCCGCCAGGCCTTTCTTCAGCCGTTCCGTGAGGGCATTAGTTCGGCGATAGGTAGTGTGGCTGTGTTCGCAAGATTGCTTCCATTAGCTCAGAGCAGAACGCCGTTCCTCTGCCAGCGATAATGGCCTCAAGTGCACTACGGCGCAGGACTATCTAAAGAACAAAGTATCTGGCGGCTTCTCCAGAGTGGCTCGTGAAAGGGCACGACCCTCTGTTTACCGCATCGAGTAATTGTTCACCACAATCATTCACTTATTGCCTGCGTTATATGTCGCATAGGGTCCTAGAAAGTCCATTCCGATTGCCTCGAAGGGCGTTGTTGAGGGCTGAATTGGCTGCAGCAGTCCATAAAAGGATGAATGTATCTGGCTGTGCTATTCAGATTGCATGATGGCTCACGCCACCTACTTATAAAATGCTTTTACTATGCGTTGAAGGATTGAATTTCACACGCGCCTTGAATGTAGCCACTAATCAGTTAGCCTCCTTCCGGGTATTTCTACTCGTTTGGTGTCTTTTGCCTTCAGTATCCCTAAACCCCAATGCTTTGAGAAATTCCACGCCATTACCTTGGGCTATAAGGTGAACACCTTTGAAAAACATTATCAAATGTACAGCCGTTTGCTCCTCCTCTCCACACGCACTACATACCGTGTCTGTGCCTTCGTATTTGGCTCGGTACGTCTTGGTCCTCAATAGTCCCATTCTGGCCTCGAACAGCAGAGAACTACCCCTAAAGCTATCGTACACATTTTCTTTTGCAAATTCTTACTTGAATGTTCGGTAGATCTCAAGTGCAATTTCGTAAGCATTCCAATCTCCCACGTGACCCTCGCTGTTTCCTTCACCTTTTTCCTAAACAGTGTTTTTTTTTTGGCTTCGTATTCTGCTGTTGTTCAAATACATGCTTAAATATTTTTAAATTCGCCTCCTCCATTTATTATCAACCTCATTCATAAACAAGTAGCTGAAAACTTTCGTAGCCTAACGCTCCTCTCTGAGTTTTCTCAATAGCTCCTCAAATTATATCTTGCTGCTTCCCTGCACTCGAATGATGTCCATCCCATGTCACCCTGTACCCCCTGACTTGGGGTGTTTCCATGTGCTCTCAAAGCAAGTCTACCTATGACACGTTGTTCAAATACCCTTCTTGCTAAAACCTTTGGTATAATCCACAAGACCACATTGCCAAGCGTCAAATCCGGCAATATGGCACCTTTCGAAATTCCTCCCACAATGTCACACCTATGGTAGTTCCACGATGCCCAATTCTTCAATACAGCTGCATTCCTCTTATTATTAGTCATTACGTATCCTTGGTGCTCCCTTAGGAATGCAGACCCGTTCTTAATCCATTAACTTAAATATTTGTACTTATTCACTATTTCGAGCATAACTTTTTCCATCTTATGCTCACTGCTTTCGTTATCATAAGAAATCATGATTGCCGATTTTTCCCTGCTGAACATCGAATTTAACCTATATCCCTCATTGCGACAGATGTCTATCAATTCCTGCACATCTCTCTTGTTGTTGGCTATTAATACTATATCATCTGCATTCATCAATGCTGGTATTGACTGTTCAATGTGTTTTCCTGTATTGGCAAAAAGGAAGCTGAATCCGAGTCAACTCCCCTCTAATTTTGACTCTAGTCCCTAAAGATAGAACATAAATAACAAAGGTGACAAGGGACACCCCTGTCGGAGCCCGCGTTCAATCTCTATAGGTTCAGGTACCTGTTCTTCTCATTTGATAACTAACTTGTTACTTTTATAGATATCCTTTAGAAGATTAGTTATTCCATCTTTCACATCTAGTGTGTCCAGCATTCACCGCAAGTTTTCTTGAATCACACTATCGTAAGCTCCCTTGATATCTAAAAATGCCAGCCACAGGGGCCTGTGTACTTTTTCCACCATTTCAATACACTGCATCAATGGAAACAGACTGTCCTCCAACCTCCCTCGTTTTCAGAACCCATTTTGTAGTTCTCTCAGTACCCCCTCATTCTCCACCCATTCTCCACCCATTCTCCACCCAGTCTGGCGGATTTTGTTGGCAGCCTCTTGCGGCACTGGTACTCTCGGCACGTCTGTATGTTGTGCTTAACTTCTTATTGAAAGCGTGGCCAGTGGAAATGCTCGCGGATCTGCGCAAACCTTCGTGTACAGCCGAGTTGCTTGGTGGTTGGTTCATCGTGTGATGCCTGCAAGATTTCCCAGCGTAATGGCAACGGCACGATGAGACGGATGCTTGTTTTTCTAGAGCCAAAGTGCTTTCCTACAAGCACTTCATCATAGTGCGCGGAGGCCATGACGAAAGGCTTGGGTGATGTCATTGCATTTCCCCTCGAAATATTCTGTGAGACAACTCAGATCACGGTCGGCCTGTTGTTGCGGGGCGAAGTCGGAAGTGGTGATCACATCCGGGAAACCCGTGTCGTTGTCTGCACACGTCAGCGGTTGTTCGATGGGGGCTCGAGACAAACGCTCTTCATTGAGATGCTTTTTTCCGCGCTTGTGCATGACAAACATATTGAACTCCTCGAGTCACAAACTCCACCTTGCGAGACGTCCGGATGGTTTCTTTGGATTCAAGAGCCAGCATAACGCATGGTGATTGGTGACAACGGTAAAAAGTCTGCCGTACAGGTATACTGATGGAATTTCGAACATGTTAAGACAGATGCTTGGGCTAGTTGGTGATTGCGGTCAACATATTTGCACAGCGCAAGACGACTGGTTACGATGTAACTACAGAAGAAGAGACAAGGACAGAAAGAGCGCTGACTTCAACTTATATTTCATTAGCGGAAACGCTGGAAATACATACTTGTGACAGAACATCACCGCGCATGCGCACAAGCTATTGCGTCACAGCACGACAATAATCATCTAATTACATGACTACAACGCCACAGCTTAGCACAAATTCACGATCTGTTGTGTAAAAGCCAGAAACTCGATTTTTTTGGTCAGAGCAAGCGAAAGCATGCTGATACATCGATCACCCAGCATATGCATTTCATTGGCCTCGACAATCTCCCGTGTTAGCTGGTGACGCTGTTTGGCTACAACAGTGCACTTTTCGAATTCCAGTCTGCAACCACAATCTCTACAATGGATGCGCGAATGACCTTCCACAGCTGAGTATATATTGTGATGATGCTCCTTTAAACGCTCATTCATGCACCGGCCCGTTTGTCCAACCTATATCTTGCCGCATGACAACAGAACCAATAAACGACGGCTATCACACATGTTACGAATAGCCTATGTTTGATTGTGCAGCAACTCCTTCGTGCGGACTGCACATTCACCCGTTCGCAGAGCGCTGAAAGCTTTTCTGAGGCAGAGAAAACAACCTTCATATCTACATTATCAGCTATCTTTTTCAAATTGTGAGAAATCCTATTTAGATAGGGAATCACAGCGACGCGCTTTGAGCTACTGGCCACGCTGTTCACTGGTGCTTCACCACGTCTGTACTAAACACCCAGCTCTTGTGCACGATCACGCTGACGTGGGATGTTAGTAATTCCACACTACATCTAGCACGAAGCAGCCAAGACTAACATCAATCAAATTCGCAAAAAATTAAATTGTTCATACAAACCGCCGGCAGAACACGCTCAAAAAACGACCATCACTCGGGCATAATCACATCGACCCAAGTTTTGGTCATTCACCGCTTCCACTAAACAGCTGTCCAGCGCTGTTCTTTCTTCTCTTCTTCTCCTCCTGTTTCACGAAATGTTTTTGAGTCTCAGTCATCTGCACCAAACAGCTAGCGCTCACGCATCATCACATTCGCAGAGAGTAGTACCACAATCATACAAACCGCTGCACAACACCAAAATAGAGCAAGTGCTAATGCACTACACACAAAACTAACAAAACGTTCCGGCTAAAATAGTCGACGTCCGCGCACGGCTAGGAGCGAAAGCGACTTCACGAGCATGCATTTCGGCACATGGTCGTGGTGTGGTCGCCAGATAAGTACCTAGCTTTAGAGCACTCGTAATATGATTTGCCGTGGCACTGCAGTCACTGGCTGGAGTGGGGAGGGATTGTAAAAGTGCCATGCAGGTTGCTAGACAACACCCGATTATTATTGGTTTAGGTGTTATTTTCGTATAGCAGCTTCCCACCTTTTCCCACCTTTTCCACCACCTTTTCTTATCGGCCCATCCAACGCGTTACACACCTGATGTCATTACTGTCTCTTGAGCTCTTGGCAATGTGCTCGGTAGTTTGGCTAGTTTCTTTGTAAGCCTACGATTGAGCTGTTGCGTTTTCATTGAGACAGTAGAGATTTGTTGGCCTCTAATAGGTGTGCTAATTTTCTATCCATTTTACTAACTTCGAGCTCTGTTTGTTCGCATCTCTTCTCCCTCGTTTCTCCCACGTCCCCTTGTTCGCTTGTTCGCTTCTTCTTGTTCACTTGTTCGCTTCTCCCACGTCTCTATTTACTCTTGCTAGACAGTATTGGAAGACTTCCGGAAATTCACCCACTCTTTCCTCTCTGATATTGCGTGAATGGTCCCAATCTATGTTTTTGCAGGTTTTCTGCCTGCCTGAAACGCTGTGCTTACCATAAAACGATCGCTTGGCGATTCTGCCCCAAAGTTAGCCCCATAAAATTTTGTTGCCAACCCCACAAATGTGAGGTTGGAAGTCGAATCCTTTGACACGAAGTTGCCAATCCTGGTGGGAACGTCGAATGAGGTGATTGAATGAAAGAATAAATGAATTTTTATTTCATCTTGCACACTTTTCTTAAGAAAAGTGCAGAAGCGAAAAGCGAGCAACGCCTGACAGGGGTTCCTGCACCCGTAAACATAGTAATATACCATAATGCATTAAGTAATGGTAATTCATCGACAGTGAAAGAAAAAAGAAACACACAAAATTGTAATCATTTACAATACATTTAATCAGGAGAATGAAAAAACAGAAAAAACTTACGCACCGTTACGCTCGAGAAATGCTGATGGGATGAAAAAGCAACTAATATGAAATATGGTAAGATGCAGCACTGAACATATAAATTACAACAGTATACAGAGACGAAGGTACAAATGTAACCATATACATAATTTCTATGGACATAAACCACACACACACACACACACACACACATATATATATATATATATATATATATGTATATATATATATATATATATATATATAAATATATATATATATATATATATATAAGGCTTATATGCAGAAGAATAACTTCGGTTGCCGCAAGGTTATAAATATGAAAGTAGATGCGCTTTCACATAACAACTGTTTATTGTGCCGACGTTTCGACAGGAACCCTGTCTTTTTCAAGGCATTATGCCTTGAAAAAGACAGGGTTCCTGTCGAAACGTCGGCACAATAAACAGTTGTTATGTGAAAGCGCATCTACTTTCATATTTATATATATATATATATATATATATATATATATATATATATATATATATATATATGTAATAACCACATGTAGACACATATATGCACACTCATACGCTACTTTTTTAACTATCGCTCTCTCAAAGCCTGTGTTAGTAATATTTCCTTTATACTATTTTTGAATGCATTTCTAGCCGTGTTGAAGTCAATATTATGATATTGCTTATTTTCAATTGTTAGCACTTGGTAGCTGGTTGCTTGTTTTCCATAGTTAGTTCTTGTTTTTAGCGTTCGTCATCTCTTTAGTTTCATATCGTATTGAATTTCGCTACGGCAGCTATCTATATGAGTGCATTGGTAGGTATATGCTGTAGTAT
The DNA here is from genome assembly GCF_043290135.1 of Rhipicephalus microplus. Lineage (NCBI taxonomy): Eukaryota > Metazoa > Arthropoda > Arachnida > Ixodida > Ixodidae > Rhipicephalus > Rhipicephalus microplus. The sequence continues at coordinate 37,716,000 of NC_134700.1, forward strand.
TTAAATCATAAACTTGCTTGCTTGAAGCATTAGATATTTTAAAAATAGTGATGACGAGCTCAGTTGGTAACATGGTCCCTGATTGTTTTCATAAATGTGCAATATCTTCTTTTGTGGAAAAGTAAGCATGTTGTAGTTGGTTTTTGTTGTGGTACCCCGAACCAGTATTCCGTAAGATAATCTCGAGTAGTATAATCAACTCTACAGGTTTCTTTTTCAGACATATAGGTTTTAAGGGGCAGTTTTATACAAGCATTCAATAGTGCTAGATAGTTCGGTAACTAAATTATCAACATGAGCATTCAACGAAAGGTGTTCTTAGAACCGGACACCAAAAATCCTTGCTTTTTAATCCTAGTCCATTGTTGCTCTTGAAAAGTTAGGGCTAATTCCTGGCTGATGATTTTGTTTAAAGATCGAAAAATAACATGATTTATTTTCCCTATAGTACTAAGCTGCAGCCTATTTCACCTCAGCCAAGTCTAGAGCGATGCAAGGTGCTGATTGGCCTTAGTTTGCACAACTTTTATGTTTGTGGATTTTAAAAGAAGATGTTGGTGTCACCGGCATACATAATAATGTCAGGACAGTTATGTTCACTTACAATATCATTATTTCAAACAAAAAATAGAAACGGTCCCAGTATTGACCTCTGTGGAACACCCTATGTTCAGGTTTTCTTCGATGATGTGGCGTTTTTTTTTACTTGCACAACTTGATACCGGTGACTCATGCATCTTTTAATGGGCTTCAAAGCTACTCCCCGCACCCCAGACCCAGATAATTTCTCCAGTAGGATATCATACTTTAAGGAATCAAATGTTTTTTAGATCTAGAAATAAACCTAGTATGAAATTTGGGCTATCTATATTTGTAAGTATACTATTTTTGATATAGCACAAGGATTTTTCAGTCAATTTGTTTCTTAAACCTTATTGACCTTTTGAGAGAACTTTGTGTTTTTCAAAAAATGAAACCAGTCTTTGGCTAATCACAGCTTCAAATATTTTGGACTTATATGGAAGCACCAATATGGGTTGGTGATTTGATAAGTTGTTTCGAAGTCCACCATTAAATATGGCTGTAACTCGTGTTATTTTGAGTCGCTGCGGGAACACACGTGTCGATAACATCAGATTGATTATGTGAGCAATTTTCCGCAACACAAATGGAAACACAACTTTTCATTATTTTGCACCAATTTTGTCAATGCCTGGCACAACGTTACTTTTAGGCATTCTTATTCAGGCCTTCATTTCAGCGGTAGGTGCTATAGTTGCAGGAATATTGTTTGTTCTATCTTGCGTATAGCTGTGATGTTAGTGTCACAGTCAATTTGATTTCGCACTTTATAATACCCTGCTAATATAAAAGGTGCGTTCAGTAAGTTAGCCACATCTTCCCCATAAAAATTTGTGTCGTATTGGTCATTTCTTTTATATCACCGCACTATTTATTTATAGTAGTTACTACAATTACCATTTGCCAGACTTTCTTATGCTAATCGTAGATGTTCTCAAATTTCACCTTGTAGTAAATATCCATAGCATTTCTTATATCAACATTCAGAGTATCTCCAATATTTTGCATCTGCCAAATACTTCAGGATCCCACCAACTAAATATTTCGTGGTATAACTTATTCTTAGCCTTTATTCTTTGATGTAGGCTTTTATTTATCAATGGTTTCCGGCACTTTTTATTTCGCCGCGTAACGATTCCCTCAAGAAAAAATGCTTTGTCAAAACAGCTATAAATAATGGCATAATGGCAGCTATAAATAATACGCATCTGCCATCTGGAGTCCCCATCAAGCATACCTAATCACTGCCTTGGAAGGTGTTCAAAATCGGGCCACCCGTTTCATCCATTCCTCATATTCATATGACATCAGCATTTCACCATTGAAACATGAATCTGGCCTATCACTCCTTTCTTATCGTCGCCGCATTGCTAGCCTAACCCTTTATCATAAGTTTTTTTTATTCTTCACTCAATGAAGCTCCTTATATAACAGCCGCCTCACGCATTTCCCACCGCACCAGTCATTCACTTCAAGTTGCCCGCCCGCCATCACGCACCACTACGTTTGCTGCTTCGTTTTTCCTCAGAGCAGCTTCAGACTGGAACGGCCTGCCCTACGACATTGTCACAATTGCCTCATCATCTACCTTCCTGGAACGCCTCACCGATCATCTGCCATGTTAATTCAATTTTAACTGTTTGTTTGCAATGTTAATTGAATCTCCGCTGTTTTGAATTGTAATCCCACCCCTTATGTAACACCCCCTGAATGGGGGCCTTTAAGGAAATAAAACTGAACTGAACTGAACTGAACTGAGAAAAAAGTTTCGTAGGCAATGTTGGCATCGTTTTCATTAATAAAATACTCTATTCAAGCCATTGGGCTAAGTTGCTAAACGCTTCGCATGAAATGTTATTTAAATTTTGTCAAAAAATATCTGCTTATGAGTCTTACTTTCATATAGAGTAGTCAGTAGAAATACTGGCGAGTGGTCACTGATATCGAATATGCAAACAACCTGTTTAAGTACTCTGTGCAAAGGTTTGTTATGCAGAAGTCCAATAGCGTAGCACGGTGTTTTTTTATTATAGTGGGTATATCTGCGTAAATATGACTGGCATACGTGGCCAACATGGTTGTGAATTCTCTAAAGTACATATCTAATGATTTCAGATCAATGTTTATGTCACCCATAGTGACAAATAAACCCAAGCTAATGTATTGTCACAGATTAACGTCCCAAAGAAACAAAGAAATTTTTCTAGTTTCCCTAGCGGTGGCCTATACACAACCGTTGCGCGCATCTTGCCAATGCGTAGAGCTAAGCATTCGACGTCGTCATTTATTACGGAAAGTGAGGCAACGGTTCACAAGTAAGCGTGTTTATGAAGTAAATAGTAAGGCCCCTTCTCTTTTAACGCTGCGGCACAGGTGCTCAGAATGATATCCAGATAGATAAGACACTTCGTTTCCGTCATTCTAAGTTTCAGAAATCATAATCACGTTAAATGTCACAGTACGAGAGAGCCAATAAAATGACTGATTTCGTCGAACTCGTTGTTAATGTTTCTGCAAAATTATGTAAAGAAAAACGCTTTGCAGGGAGCGAAAATTCAGAGTTGAAAGCGTTGATCGTGTAATGTTTTCTATCGTGTTCTAGCTCGAACATGACGAAAATGAGGACAATAGATGCTCAAAAGACGTACCCTAGCAAGTATGCCACTATGAATGCGAAAAAGTATCAGCACATATCCGAATATGGTACGCTTGTGTGGCAATACAAACTACAGGCGTGCCGTCATCCTTCCTTGCCAAAACTCTGCCGCTGTTCATCCAGACAAATTTCCAGTTGGCAGCTGTCTTCCTTTAGATTTCAGCTGAAAGCATCACTTTATTAGCCTGTGTGAGGATTTCGTTTACTGAGGTTGGCGTCTCCGGCTCACTTCCAAGCCCTGAGCCGTTTATCTTTTCTGCATTTTGACAAGAACGCGTTTGGTTGGCTCCATTGCACAAGCGAGCCATAATGCTTTGCGCACCCTGCCTTGAGCTGTGTATTCAGTGATATGTGTCGAGATCAGCTTCGTCTACAGCCTCGATCACAGTTTCCCCAATATTGATCATCTCCAACCAGCCCTCCCTTCACTCCTACGTCATTCAGGCGCTGACATTGTTCTAGTTCTTCCCACTTCTTATCAAGCCTCTTTTTTTTGCTTTCAGTGCTTTGTTTTCGTTTACAACGTCATGTATTTCTTGCCTGAGCTGTTTGATGTTTTTCACTATGCCCTTTGCATCATTACAAATGTCGGTACAGAACGATACACTAACCTCCAGTTCCCTCATGTCCGATCTGCAGTCTCGCTTAAATGCTTTAACTAACGCACGAAAGTCTTTTACATATACCGCATGCTTATCAGAATCACTTCTAGTGTCTTTTGCAACTACCTTTGGCATCACAAACATTTAACGTTGTATTCGGCAGCAGCGCACAGAAAAACCAACAACACTAAAATATTTTGTGAAACAACAATTCTCACCTGTAAGGAAAAATGATATTTCTTTAGCATGTGCGTCTCTCGAAGCACTGCTGAAGAACTGAGCGATCAATGAGCAATCGCAGGTATATATCGCAGTCGGTTTTCTTGTCGCATTTATATTGGTTGCTTCTGCGCAGGTCCTTCACGTAGGTTGGCTAGGCACGCAGGCTGGTATCGTACGCCTTGGCTGTTTAGAAATGGTCACGAGAAGCCTATTTCCCGCTGCAAGTTGCGGCGGAAACCACCGGTTGTCTCACGATAGCTGTAAGGCAAAATGAATTTCTTTAGCGTGTGCGTCTCTCGAAGCACTGCTGCCGAATTCACGTGAGGCGCTAGGTTCTCACACTTGGGCGCGGCGCATGTGTGTAACCCCACGCCTGATGGTGCGCACTAAAATTTCTGAACGCGATAATGATGGCCCAGTCCCTGCTCACCATAAAAACTCTCTTTGCCAACAATGAAGTGAAGTGATGATGCTGCCTTCTAGGGGAACTGTACACGTTGAGAATGAATACGCAATTTCCTAGCTCCCCACTCGCAATATCCTGGCCGAAAAGGTATTAAATCTTGCACTTGCCTATCTTTAAGCCATGCTCTATAAAAGTGTGTTCGTTAGTGACCAGAGTGGAGACCCCTCTTCTACCCTCCAGTCCTTTGTTAACATACGATTTATAGCCCGAAGTATAATTTCCATTCACCAATACCTCTTGCAATAAGATTGTCTGTGGTCGTGAGTCTCCATCTGAGGAACTACTAAGGGCCACCCTCATTCCTTACGTATTCAGTACGCCTTTCTCTTTGCCGGCTTAGCCTCAGATTGGGTATACAAAGAAACGCCATCTCTTGGCGACTTCACCTAAGTTCTCGATGAACTTAATCGATCGCAATAGGGGAGCAGCCTTCACCACCTTAGCTCCCTTGATTTCAGCGATTTCAGCCTTGAACTATCCAGCAATACGCGGCAATCTCCTTTTGGGTATCCCTAACTATTTCAAAGCTAACATGCTCGGAATCAGCATCCGCCTTCACCTCTGGCTGTGTCATTCTCTCAGCCTTGGTAGCGCATCACCTTTAGTAAGCTCCTTTATTTGTGATGTGAACCGAAGGAGTTATTGAGCGTGACCTCGCTATAGAGCCTGATTTTCCTTCTGATCGGCATCGGCTGCCGTAGAGTAGGATTGGCTTTGCTGGGTAGCACTTGTACCCCCTGGAGTGTTCGTGTGCAGGGATGAGATGCCGTTGTATTGCTGAAAGCGCACATTAGAGCCTTGCTTCTGTCTCTCTCTCTAAGTGGTTCTAAGTGAGAAAGGAAAAGAAAAGTGAGCCCCGTAACTGTCTGCTTCAGCGAGCGACACCTCAAAAGTAGCTCACAAGGGGTGGGGGTGAGGAGGGATTAAAAGGGTAGAAATAAAGGTATAGAGAAATAGGCGTGAGGTGGTAAGCGTGAGAGCGACGACATATCGAGGGGATAGAAGAGATAGGAAAGATGTAAACGCGGTCACAAGAGCCCGATGACGAGGCACCACTTGCGAGAGCTCTTGTCAGTGTCAGTAGATGGCGTAGAGCTAGTCCAGTCGGTCAGAGTTACTCTGTCGTCGAAGGTCGTCGGCGTCAGCAGATGAAGTAGGGCTTCCCCAGTCGGCCAGAGCTACGGTGACGCCGGAGATCGCGAGGGCACAACCGGTCGGCAGCGAATCCAGCAAACGAGTATCCTTTCCTCTGTGTCACACGATATAGGGGATTTATAAGCGCTGATTGCACTGCTTATCTTCTGTGATATGTGCGCCTCAACAGATTTTGCAATTGTCTTGCAATTATGCTCTTTCACGGGCACTGTTTCACGGGCCCCGTAGGAAATATCTGTATTCTGAACAGTGTGCAGCTGAACATGCCCACACCACAAATACCATGATTTTGAATTGTGAGTACGATGAACAAAATCACCACCACTTTCGAATGTTTGGTTAATTCTGCTTGAAGAGCTGTTGAATTCTTGCCGTAAGCAATCGGTGCTGATGCTTCGCCGTTTTGATGTCGAGGTCTACTCCTCGAGTGATGCTCTTGAATGTGTCGTCTAGGCAGCCCTATATGCATTGACTTCATACTCTTTACAGCCTGTGGCAACACTGCTTATGCTGGCGTATGCTCTGACGTCTGTCGGAGTTCTCACCATCGCAATGCTCTGCATGAATTTGAGGCAAACTACAACCTTGGTGATTTTTTCCTTGGTTAAGTTCGCTGCACTTAAGGAACGGGGTGATAGAAGTCATTAAAATTCTAACATTTGTTCTCCCCAAGAAATACCGTGCAGAAAACCATGCTGCTTGATAAAGAAGAAATTGTGTTCCGCAAAAGAACTTTGCGACATTTTGATAGCAGATTAAACTGCATGTTCAAGGAGTTTGTAACATGGGCTATTTAAAGAAAAGGCTAGATAGCAAAAACAACGCAGAACAGCATGTGTGCACTGTGTTACTGTGTCCTTGACTCTTTCGTTCTGTTTTCTCCAGCTAACCATTTCTTGACTAGCACGTGTTGCAAACTCCTTGATCATATCACTTCATCTGCGTTCATGAAGTCGCTTACGGAGCACAATTTCTTATTTATCGTCAGCATGGTTTTCTGCACGGTCTTTCTTGCGAAACAAAGCTGTTCGAAAGAAATAATAACATGGATCACTCTGTTGTTTGCTTGCATTACACTGATGCTATAGTTGTTGACTTCACAAAGGCCCTTCACAAGGTACTTACTTGCGGCTCGCTCATAAATTTACAGATCTACATAGTTCACTGACAAATTACTAGCCCTCAAGATACCAGCCACCATCAGCTTGACCTAGATACACTTGCCACGGAATGTTCATTTGCCACGGAATGCATTTATACACTTGCCACGGAATGTTCTAGCGTTATCGCTAGCGGCGCCGTGGGTCACAGATTAATCTGTAATGTTCCGAAGTGGCGGTTATCTTAACAAAACTATCTACTACAGCATCGAAGCTTCTCGAGCATCATAGGCGCGGTTTGCGCTGCCCCGCCGCAGTGGTCTAGTGACTAAGGTACTCCGCTGCTGACCCGCAGGTCGCAGGATCAAATTTTGGCGGCGGCGGCTGCATTTCCGATGGAGTCGGAAATGTTGTAGGTCCATGTTCTGAGATTTGAGTGCACGTTAAAAATCTCCATGTGGTCGATATTTCCAGAGCCCTTCACTACGGCGTCTCTCATAATCATATGGTAGTTTTGGGACGTTAAACCCCCCCATATCGTAACGGGAAAAAGACGTCGGAGAAATATGCTTACTGTCGATTTAACAAGCAGACATACAAGATGAAATCCAGTCTGCACGAGAGCTTCGACATCGTCTTCTTCCTTATCGAGTTTCGAGTTATCCGTGGCGCCACGTAGCATCCCCCCCACCGGTGGCGAAGGCAACCTCTCGGTGCTCGGTTGGTCCGAGGGGTATCGCTTCAGCCGGGAGACGTGCGCGACAGCAGAGCACGAGTGGGTGCTGGTGCTGTGAAATGTTCAATTTCATAGATCACGTCGATAACTTGGCGAACGACACGACACGGACCCAAGTATGGCGAAGTCAGCTTTTCGCACAGGCAAACTCGTCGTTATGGCGTGCTGAGAAGGATCGTGTCACCACGCTGGATGTTGGCATCGCGGTGGCGGGCATCGTACAGCAGTCGTTGGCGGTCTTGCGAATCACTAAGACGTAGGCGAGCAATATCACGTGCCTGTAAAGCTCTAGAGATAACATCGCGGGCGTGGTCTGATGTGTGGGTAATGGTAGGAAGGAGCGTGTCAAAAGGTAGCGTGGGTTTTCGTCCATACATGAGCGAAAAAAGGCAAGAAACCTGCAGTATCATACATACCAGGACGTATTATAAGCAAATGTCACAAATTGCAGGACCGCATCCCAGTCACATTAGTCGGTGGAAGCGTGCATGGCGAGCATGTCTATGGCAGTTTGATTTAGCTGTTCTGTGAGCCAGTTGGTTTGAGTGTTATAGGCTGTTGTGTACTTGTGTCTTGTAGCGCAAGAATGCAATATGCCTTGTATAACCCGGGACAGGAAGTTGTGACCCCAATCGGTAAGTAGTTGTCGAGGGGCACCGTGATGTAGTAAGACGTCTTCTAGGAGAAAGTGGGTGACGTTAGTTGCACAACTGGTAGGAAGAGTCCACGTGACGGCATCCCGAGTGGTGTAGTCCGTGGCGACCGCTATCCACTTGTTTCCACTGACCGATAAAGGGAAAGGTCCAAGTAGGTCAGGACCTACCCTATAAAATGATTCCGAAGGTATCTGAATGGGCTCAAGGCGTCCTGCTGGTAGTGTCGTTGGCTTTATGCAGTGTTGACAGGATTTACAAGATGCGACGTAACGATGGACGGATTGGTACGTACCAGGCCAAAAAAGCGACGTCGAACACGGACATAAGTTCTTGAGACTTCCAAGTGACCAGCCATTGGGACGTCATGTAAATGCGCGAGGATAGTCTGACGCATATGTTGGGGTATGACCAGTAGCAGCTCAGGTCCGTCAGGATGCATGCTGTAGCGTATAATGCGCCGTCTCGGAGCAGGATTATAGGGAGAGACGAAGGAGTTGTGAGACCAGTCAGCCGAAGGATGATATCTCTCAAGTGAGGGTCACGACGTTGCTCATCTCCCATGTTGCCGAAGGTGGAAAGTGCCAGCACGTAAGTAGACTCGCCGCTTTCAGGAACGTCCGTTGGGTCGACTGGATGACGCGACAAGCAGTCGGCATCTTCATGGTGGTTGCCCGATTTGTAAACGACTGTGTATGAATATTCTTGTAGCCGTAGAGCCCACCAGCCGAGGCACCTACTAGGATCTTTTAAGGACGACAGCCAACATAAGGCGTGATGGTCAGTGACAACTGTGAATGGCCGTCCATACAAATAGGGACAAAATTTTCCCACTGCACAGACGAATGCAAGGCATTCACGTTCAGTAATTGAGTAATTTCGTTCCACTGGCGATAAGAGACGACTAGCGTATGCAATGACGCACTCGGAGCCATGCTGTCTTTGTACCGAAACTGCTCCGATTCCATGGCCACTTGCGTCGGTGCGCACTTCGGTTGGAGCGGGGATATCAAAGTGGCCGAGAATCGGGGGCGTCGTAAGCCTGGCGGTCCACTCAGCGAATGCTCAGGCTTGTTCAGGTCCCTACACAAAAGTCACATCTTTCTTCAGTAGTTTCGAGAGTGGTCACTCGACGTGAGCAAAATTCCGCACAAATCTGTGAAATTAGGAGCAGGGGCCCAGAAAGCTCCGAATGTCATTCGCCGAGGTCGGCAAAGGGAAATCTTTGACTGCGCGGATTTTCTCAGGGTGGGGATGAACACCAGAAGAATTATAAGGGTTACCGAGAACAGTGAGCTGGCGGCGGCCGAAGTGACATTTCGACGAGTTTAACTGAGGCCCTGCCTTGCGGAAAGCAGAAAAAATAGTCGAGAGACGCTCGAGGTGTGTTTCGAAAGTCGGTGAGAAGACAATGACGTAATCAAGGTAATACAACCAGATTGACAAGTTAAAACTGTGAAAGAGAGCATCCATCATTCGTTCGAATGTAGCTGGGGCATTGCATAACCCGAACGGCATTACTTTAAACTGATAGAGTCCGTCGGGAGTTATGAATGCTGTGTTTTCACGGTCCATGTCATCAACTATTATATGCCAGTACCGGAATGGAGGTCGATGGAAGAAAAATAATTTGCTCCAATAAGGCAGTCAATGGCGTCGTCTATCCGTGCCAGGGGATACACGTATTTTTTCGTTACCTTGTTAAGATTCCGGTTGTCGACACAGAAACGCCAGCTGTTATCTTTCTTTTTGACGACAGTGACAGGCGAAGCCCAGGGGCTTGAAGAAGGTTCAATGATGTTCCTAGCAAGCATCTTGTCGCCTTCTTTCTGGATCACGTTGCGTTCGATGGAGGATATCCGATAGGGCCACTGATGTACCGGATTTGCATCGCCGGTGTTAATCCGATGTTTTACGATGGTTGTTTCGACTAAGGGTCAGTCGTAGAGATCAAAGATGTCTTACGACGCAATAAGGCCGCGAAGCGCGTGCACATGCTCGTCAGGGAGATCAGATGCGATCATTGGCATTATGCCATCTCAGGTAGTGCCTAACTCAAGACTGGGAGGGGATGGTGTATCCTCTGTTAAAGCGGAAATGTTGTAGTCGCTCGCCGAGGCAAGTGTTGCTAGGTATAATCTTCGGGGCAGTACTTGCGCGCACATTCCAAAGTTCACTATAGGAAGGCGTGCTACGTTGTCTTTCATAGTTATAATTGTGTGCGGGTGGCTGCCCCGCCGCGGTGGTCTAGTGGCTAAGGTACTCGGCTGCTGACTCGCAGGGCGCGGGCTCGAATGCCGGCTGTGGCGGCTGCATTTCCGATGGAGGTGGAAATGTTGTAGGCCCGTGTGCTCAGATTTGGGTGCACGCTAAAGAACCCCAGGTGGTCTAAATTTCCGGAGCCCTCCACTACGGCGTCTCTCATAATCATATAGTGGTTTTGGGACGTTAAACCCCAGATATCAATCAATCGTGTGCGGGAACGTTACAATGAAAAAAGAGAGGACGATAGCGTTAGTTGACACCACATAATATTCGTCAGTCACAGGGAAATGGGAAGAGACGTCCATAAACGTCACAGCTCGACATGATAGGCGAATGTACTCGATGGAGCATAGCTTCGGCAGCGAAGGAGCAGGATGGTCAACGGCGTGTGGTAAAGCAAGTTTAACAACACCAGCAGAAGAGTCAATTAGGGCAGAATGCTTCGACAGAAAATCTAATCCCAGAGTGATTTCATGTGGGTAGTGGTCCAGGACGTAAAACAAAACAGAAGTATGACATCCAGCTACAGTGACGTGGGCGGCAAATATTCCAGTGACAGCTGACGTTGTTCCATCAGCTACTAGTACTACAGTGATAGGAGCAGGCGTAAGCACTTTCTATAGCCTAGCACGAAGACTAGAGTTCATTACAGATATGTGAGCGCCAGGGTTAATGAGTGCTGTTGCAGGTGTGCCGTTTACATTTACGTTGATCAAGTTTTTGTGTCCTGATAGCGTGCGCAGAAGAATTTCAAGTCGAGGCAGGCTCACCTCTAGGAACTGCACCCGTTAGTGTTCTGAGGACTGGTGATGGTAGGAGGGAGAAGGAGCGGCGACGGTTAGGTGAGCGGGACAGGTGACCGGATGACGACGGCGAGCGGTTTGGTCGAGCGGGCAAGGGTAGCGAAGCATTGTCGTGGTCGACGTATATTGGCATGCGGCAACCATTAGGTGGGCGCGGGGTGTTGGCGTAGTGCAGCCATAGCTGCCGATTCCGGGAAAAACGGCAATGGCGTGAAATGTGGCCGACTCGTTCGCAGCAGAAGCAGATAGGCCTATCATGGGAGGTTTGCCATTCAGCCGAGTTCCAGTAACGTGGACGGTTGTACGGACCGCGGGGCATATCAGGTACATTAGGTAATTGATTAGTCAGGTCTGATAACTGGGCAGAGCGTGGGTAGTCTGGGGTTGGCCAGTGCCTGGCGGACAACGATCTGTAATAAAGAAAGTGTTTTTTTCTTCATTTCACCTACATCGCCGTAAGGCATGTAGGTGAAATTGTTGCACGAGAATCGTCGGTGGCACGGGCATGATCATCAATAAGAGGTGTGGCCTCGTCAAGCTCTTGAGCTTTTAGTCCTGTACTCCACCTTATCTAAGGAAATAAAATAATTGATTGATTGATTGATTGATTGATTTGACGGCGGACGATGCGCACAATTATGTCGGAAGTAGCAGCAGCTGAAGCGAGACGGGCGTCTTTGTAGGTAGACGTGGCAGCCGTGTTGGAAGACGCGAAAATTGGGGAGTAATACGATGCCTTTTCGCTTCTACAAAGCGTCGGCATTCGTTAATGACGTCGTCTACAGTCAAAAAGTAGCGGAACTCAAGGAGAGTGAAGGCATTATTGAAGATGTGCGCTTTTGAAAACTTTTGAAGATGTGCGCGACTTTTTCGGATTCTGGCATTTTGTCGTCAACCATGCGGCAGAAGGCGAGCACATCCTGAATGCATGTCACGTAGGACTCGGTGCAGGACTGCAGTCGGCATGCGAGTTCTTTCTGCGCCGAACGACTACGTCCAATGTACTTACCAAAGAGGTCGATGAGTTTGTATTTGCAAATATCCCAACTCGTGATTTCTCCTTCATGGTTGGAAAATCAGACTTTGGGCATGCCCTTAAGGTAAATTAGAATATTGGCCAACACGAGCGTCGGGTCCCATTTGTATAGTGCACTCACGCGTTCGTATAGCTGAAGCCATTTTTTGACATTCTTGTCGTCGTGGCCGGAAAAGGTTCCCAGGTCATGTAGAGCCGTCAGAACGATGGTACGATTCGTGACGGCTAGATGTGACGCTGTCGGACGCTGCGCGGTTTGACGAGACACGCTGGGGAAAGGTACCAACGAATCCTCGTTCTCATCGTGATCAGTTATTGTAGAGGCAGGTAAGGAACGCTCGCTTCGTAGAATCGTCGTGGATGTTGATTCTGTGAGGACCCGCACTCTCCGCCAAAATGTTGCGGGGAAAAGACGTTGGAGAATAATGCTTACTCTCAATTTAACAAGCAGGCATACAAGATGGAACTCAGTCTGCAGAAGAGCTTCGACATTGTCTTCTTTCTTATTGAGTTTCAAGTTATCCGTGGTGCCACGTAGCAATATCAATCAATCAGTCAGCGGTTTGCGCTAAACGTAGTGACAACAAAACTTCAGGAAAGGAACGTGGCATTATTTATTGTTGAGTTATTAAATTCTCGTTCTTTTCCTAGTGATGATTGATTTTTCTTAACCATTATATAACTGCCAAACGCTTTCGTGTTTACTTACTCTTGTCCATGTAATGATATTATATCATTTAGTGTTGATATTGTTTATTATTTGTCCCAATCACTAGCTATAACTCCTCTCTCTATGTAATGCCATGTGCGCCTTAAGGGCATACATAACAATAGACTGTACACATGTTATTAGGCCCTTGTTTTCGTCCATATGCGGCACTGACAAACCTATGTTTATCTTGCGTGTTTGCACGTGTGCGACATCGGCCGTCTGTTACAAAGTGTATATCTTGCAACATATAGTTCTTTAAATCGTCTAGTTAGGTTGCAGGCAAGCAGTTTAATCGCATGCAAAAAATAAGAACCGAGTTTTGGTAGAGTGCTTGTGCGCACTGGTAATTTTCGAAGCTAAATAGGCTGCCGTTTTCTCGACGAAAAAAGTGCGCGTTGCTGTGTTCATTTCTTCGTTCACTTAGCTGCTGAGTTCGATGAGCCCTATCTCATTCCCGGCATTATTGAGGCGGTCAGGGGACTGTCCTGGCGTGGACAGTGAACATAGCATTGGGAAGTCATCGCAAAACGAAGATGAACAGTCAGTAGCACCATAAATGTGGCGATATGCAGCTGGTTTCGTTTTTGTGCCCAAAAAAACATGGTGGATCGAACTTACGGTATTGTTGACAGATGGCGCTGTGCAAATTCAATATCTTATTAAGCCACACAAACGTGTGCAGCCACACGCTTGTGGGAAGGAATAACCGTAATGTTTATGCAGGTTACTGGCGAGCTTCAGGATATCTTCAAAGAAGAAGGCGACGACCCCAAAAAACACGAGCAAAAGACGCTGAAGAAAAGGGAGAATGCAGTGGCTGCATTAAAAGGTGAGTTCTGTGGATGCCGGTAACTGAAAAGAAAAGTTACCACAGCTTGGCTGACTTTTCTTCAGACAGACTAGTGAGAGGTATTGCATTGTTTTATGGCCTAAGTAACATTCCAGCAACGGCGAAGCCGTGATGTCTGCTCTTGTGCACGGCACCTCGTGCTGGCGTGTATTTTCTACCCAGATTGTGTGAACATTGGGGAAGTTACGCCAACGCATCTTATTAATGGGGAATCCTTTTCATCAATTGCCTGCAACTATTTTTGGTATAGTAAATGTGCAATTTCGGACGCCACGCTTCATATAAAGTTTGCTTAAATTTTCCACTTAAGTATGTAAACTCCTTTGCGAGCAATAACTTCTGCGCCTATTTTCGTCACTGTTGATTTTTGTCAGCTTTGTTAAACGTTCCATCGCTGTTGAGTCAGATATTTCAGATCATAAGTGGCTGTTTTTCTCCGGCCTATAATTTAGAGATGCAAGATGCATTGGACTACGGTGTCAAATTTTAAAAATAAAGGTCACGGTGATTATACCGCAATTATTGATTATTGAGAAATGACACTAGTTGTAGACATTGCTATAATGTTTTGATAATCTATGCTTTCATCAAAAACAAATACTGTCACTTTGTATTAAAAACATTGTACATATTACAATGGTTACTGAAAATCGCAAAAATCTTTTGTAATTCCTAAAATTGACCACAATAAAAAAACTAAAACAAGTGAAAAAGAAACAACACGTGTTCCTTTTCAATGTTATGGTAGACCTGAGAAATAATTGACACCTAAACTGCAACAAGCAATGCATCATTGTTTTATTTCTCCCTTCCAGACTTTCTCAAAACTAATCCGACCAATTTTTGGCTTTGCCTCACGCAGTCATTTACTTTTATGGAAAAAATTCAGCGTATGATAAGCTTACCAAAAATGTAGCTGATGATATCATTGTTAATTTTCACTGTGTTAGTGCGCCATTAGCAGTGAGCCGAAGACAGTTTTGTTGGGAGAAACGCAGAGGTAAAGCCGACCAGCTGTCAAGTGGAGCGAGCTCGAGCAGCATCGTGGCATTCATGAAAAAGGGCTTGTACGGCTTCAGAAAGAAACGTGCGTCTGCGGTTGCTGAGTAGCTCACGAGGCACGCTATGACAAAGAACAAGTTTGTGAAGGATAAACAAGCTAACTTCACGTAATGTGGCTTCTGGAAGCGCAGCAGTTTCAGCATAGCGTGTCAAGTGATCGATAGCGACAACCACGCAGCGTTTCGCATCAGGAGTGTATGGAAGACGACCGTACAATTCAATTCTGATGCCGTCAAAAGGTCGGGATGGGCAATGCAACGGCTGCACATGACCATTGGCTATGTTCGGTGGCCTTTTTCGGCGTTCACATCTGGAACATGAACGTACCTACTGTCGGACAAACAGGTACATTCCACGCCAATACTACCGCAGCCGAAGCGTGCATACGTTTTTGATCACACCGGCGTGGCCGCATTGAGGATCTACGCGAAAGGAGTCGCAAATAGCAGCATGTAGGTGGCAAGGAATCACAAGCAACCACTTGCGCCCGTTGGAAAGGTAGTTGTGACGGTACAGGAGTTCATTGCGGATAGCGAAATGTCGAGTGGAACACGTAGTGAATGATTGGTGGTAACTTCGGGAGGCTGAGGCAGTACCGCTATCAGAGAGACTATCCAAGCGTCTTGGAGTTGCTTGGAGACCATGTCAATGAACGAAGGTGCCGCAGCATCGAGACTAGAAACAGAGCACTTCCATGTTCATGCGGAAGTGATGAGCGGGAAAGAGTGTCGGAATCTGAATGTCTGCGGCTCGACCTGTAGACGACACGGATATCATAGTCTTGGAGACGCAATGCCTAACAAGACAGACGGCCAGATGGGTCTTTTAGTGACGATAACCAGCAGAGGGCGTCGTGATCAGTAACGGCGTCAAATGGACGGCCTTAGACGTAGGGTCGAAGTTTTGCGATTTTACAAACGTTGGCTAGACATTCCTTTTTTGTGACCGAATAATTCACTTCAGCCCTAGTAAGAGTGCGACTGGCATAATAAACAACGTACTCGTCGATGCCAGACGCGTTGAGCAAGAATAGCGCCAAGGCTGACTCCACTGGCGTCGGTGTGGATTTCAGTAAGGTAATCTGGGTCAAAGTGACGGAGAATCGCTGGAGATGTCAGCAAATGACGTAGTTTTGCAAATGCGTCATCTCAAGTGGAAGACCACACCAAAATTCCTTCATTCTCAGAAAATATTTGTGGTAAAGGGCCATTACGAATGCCAAACTACGGACGAATCGACGAAAATATGAACATAAGCCGATAAAGCTCCGGAGTTCTTTTAGTGACGATGGCTTAGAAAACTGGGCGACGGCACAGAGTTTCGCAGAGTCAGATAAAACAGCATACTTACTGACAACATGCCCCAAGATGTGAGCTTCCGCGCGGCGAAATGGCACTTTTTCAAATTTATTTGGAGCCCAGCATGTGTGAGGCGTAGCAGGGCAATTGCGAGGCGCAGAAGATGCGTATCAAAGTCTTTTAAAAAAAGAACGACGTCGCCCAGCTAGCAAAGGCACGTCTGCCATTTGAGGCCTCGAAGTAAGTTGTTCATCAGACGCTCGAAGGTGGCAGGGGCATTGCAAAGACCGATCGGCATCACGTTAAACTCGTACAAGCCGTCCGGAGTTACCAACGCAGTCTTGGCGTGGTCAGATTCATTCATGGGTATTAGCCAGTATCCTCATCGAAGATTCAGTGAAGAAAAAGAAATCTGCTTCTTGCAAACAGTCGAGAGTGTCGTCAATTCTGGAAAGCGGATAAAGATCTTTGTGCGTGACCTTGTTAAGGCACCTGTAGTCAACACAGAATAGGATGCTCCCGTCGTTCTTTTTGACCAGGATCACCAGGGAGGCCCACGGAATGTTGGACAGCTGTAGGACGCCACGATTGAGCATATCAAACACTTGATTGTGAATAACTTGGCGTGCAGCATGAGAGACCCGGTATGGACTCTGATTGATATGATTGATATGTGGGGTTTAACGTCCCAAAACCACCATATGATTATGAGAGACGCCGTAGTTGAGGGCTCCGGAAATTTCTACCACCTGGGGTTCTTTAACGTGCACCTAAATCTTAGCACACGGGCCTACAACATTTCCGCCTCCATCGGAAATGCAGCCGCCGCAGCCGGGATTTGACCCGTGACCTGCGGGTCAGCAGCCGAGTACCTTAGCCACTACACCACCGCGGCGGGGCCCCGGTATGGACGCTGACGCAATGGTGCGTGGGTGCTGGTGTCTATACGATGAACATTCGTTGAAGTGTGGTTTAAATTGGTTTGCTTGAAGTTGAAAGACGTGAAGAAGTGTCAAGAGTTGGTTCCGTTAGACAACAGGAAGGTCCGAATCAACCGATGTAAGGAAGGTGTTTAGGAAATATGTGGTGAGCGTGGGAGCGGGAGTAACACTGGCGATCTGCAGGCATGTTGCGCAATCGAGCAGTTGACTGGCTTAAACACAATCAAGGTCCTCGAAATAGCCGATGCATTAGCCACCAAATAATCTGGCTGGCACTGAAAGAAGATTCATGGCGTAAATGATTGCGGAAGTGTTCTCGACTATAAGAAGATCAAAAGGTAGAAGAACGTTTTGTCAAGAAGTGAAGTCTTCAGACTGTGTGAACATGACGTTCGAAAAAGCAGCATGGTTGCTGGAGATCGGCACGATAACCGAAGAAATAGGTGGGATACTTGTGTCTGCGGCGACGACAACACGAGAAATGAAAGGCTTGCTGGAATCGTCATAGGCGAGGGATGGTAATTTTATTTCGGCTCGGGCACAATCAACAACGGCACGATGTGTGGAAAGGAAGTCCCAGCCTAATATTACATCGCGCGAGCAGTATGGAAAAGCGATGGATTTGACCACGTACAGAACGTCATAGATGAGTAGCCGAGCCATGCATCATAGAAGGATTTACTTGATGCGCGGTTGCCGTACGCAAGGAGAAGTCAGAAAGTGGAATTGTAACTTTTCTTAACTTGCGACACATTGCTTCACTCAATACGGACACGGACGCTCCAGCATAGATTAATGCTGTAACGGCAACTTCAATAAAAACAGTCATTTTGTTAGTGGGTGAAAGACGAGGCTTTGTAGAGTTCGACAGCGGCGCTGTTCATGCCTCCGGAACTGCAATGATCAGTTTTCAGTTTGGGCAGGTGGTGCACGCCGAAGCCTCGGTGAATGCGAACGTCGGCGTGGGGAGGGCTAAAGATTGATTGATATGTGGGGTTTAACGTCCCAAAACCACCATATGATTATGAGAGATGCCGTAGTGGAGAGCTCTGGAAATTTTGACCACCTGGGGTTCTTTAACGTGCACCCAAATCTGAGCACACGGGCCTACAACATTTCTGCCTCCATCGTGTGGGGAGGGCTATCGGTGCTAGTTGAAGGCGCGGCGGCTCAATGGAGATGTATCAGAAGTAGCATTGAGAGGCATCGTCCGTGGTGGCTCTTTGTGGGCGTAGCCGTAGCTTTAATCAATGGTACCTGGATGAGGTACGCGCCGGCGACAAAACCGCTCAACATGGCCAGGTAGACGACAGTTGTATCAGATGGGTCTGTTATCCGGTGTGTGCCAAGGATTGTTGGGAGGCGTTGAAGGATGGCGAGAAAAGGGAACATGCGAACCTGCCCGTGCGCGTGTTGGGTAGAAGGCGTTCGTTTGGTGGGCAGAGTCGACGACGTTAGACGGCGCATGTGCCGGCCTTCGCGCGATGTCAGCGTAAGTGAGGGGAGTGGACACAGGTGGTGGCTGGTAAGTGGGCAGGAGTGTTTCGCAGACTTGCTCTTCGATGGTTTAGCGCAGTGACGAGGTCAGCCCGTGAGTATTTCTGGAAAGGAAGGGCACAAGACACAACTGGCAAGCTAATTCTCGCATGAATTGTTGGATTTGCGGCGTCAGTACCGTCTGTTCCGGTGAAATTGCTCCAATGGTCAATGGTGACGTGGTGGTCATGTGGAAAGCAGTGCGTCGCATTGAAATGCATTGTTTTCTCAACTCATCGTAGCTTTGGCAGTGCTGAATAACTAGCGCAACTGTTCGTGCGCCTTTGTCCACCAGCATGTGGAAGGCATCATCTTCGATGCCCTTCATATTATGTTTGACCTTGGCTGTTTCGGACATGTTGGGAATGTAGCGACGGCAGAAGCCTACAATGTCCTCGATGCAGGACGTGAAATCCTCTCCAGACTGTTGGGCGCGATCTCGCAAGCGCTGTTCTGCGCGGAGCTTGCGCTCTGTTGGTCGGCCAAACAAGGCCTCGAAGGTTGTCTTGAAAGTGGCCCAGTCGGCAAGCTCAGCTTCATGGTAGTTGAACCAGAGCTCCGCTAGTCCTCTCAGGTAAAAGTAGACGTGGCAAAGTTTTTTGTTTTCATCCCTCCTTTTATTGACGCTTACTTTCTCGTACGAAGAGAGACAGTCCTCGACGTCTTGCTCATCGGTGCCGCTGAAGATGACTGGATCTCGCTCTCTCGAAACACTGAACAGAGGGCAGGTAAGGATGTAAGAATGGTCTGCTGTGCAATATGGATGGACATCGTTGACGGCGAAGGTAGAGTTCGGTTGCGGTGTTCTAGGATGGGAAATGAATCCAGCACCTCCACCACTTGTTAGTGTGCCTTTAGCAGTGAGCTGAAGACACTTTTATTGGGGGAAACGCAGAGGTAAAGCCGACGAGCTGTCAAGCAGAGCGAGCGCGAGCAGCTACAAAACTCTTCCTACTCTTCTTTCACTGGTGCTCCTTCCTGTGTTATCCACCAAAGCTACAACTACTTTGCCCTCTAAAAGCTCATCTAACACATGTGGGACTTTCTATCACATTTGTACCACCAATAACACTCCAAGGTGTTTTAACGTCTACGTAAACAAAACGAGAAGTGGAGTGAGGGTGCAGATGGCATTTCTACTCAACTAATGTGCCATCACACACGGTACTTGTATAGTGGCTAGAAAGGTTTTACTAGTGTCGGTAACGAGGTGGTGAAGCTCAAAGATTTTATGATACAGCCCCCAGAGGGCACAGCCGCTCGCTGGCGCGCTTCTTTCGCATGCTCCAACCCACACCCTGACGAGTTCGTCACATTGAAGCCAAGTATTCTGGTTTCGGTATAAGCGCGTTGTGTCCGCTGAACATGGCGTCGATAAACTGTAAATGAGAAACGAAGAGGTCGGGAGACCATGCGGGTATGTTAGCGTCTTCAAAATGCCACATGCTGGCGGCATGTATTATAGCACGCACAGAACATTGTTTGTTTCTTTCTTTCTTTCTTTCTACACTAGTTTTTTTGTTTGTTTGTTAATGCTGTCCGCCCAGTCTGGGATTTTCCTGGTAGTGGAAAACACATACAATGAATAGCATACAGCTAAATACTGAAGTTCAAGCAAAGAAATAAATAAAAAATGGCATGAAATGCGTTACTAAATAAAGACATACAGCGGACGCAGGCATTTACACTAAAAGACTAAATTAAACACAGGAATGTACACTTGCATTCTGCGCATTGAAAGAAAGTTAATAGAGAGAGAGGTAATATACATTGACATTGTGATGACGGGAATCAAAAAGTAAGAAAACTACTATGACGCATCTGTTTTTTTTAAAAACAAGCGATTCTCAAGCTGCAGAAAACACTGTTATAGAGGAAGACATTACGACTGTGTTCGGTAATTCACACCAATATTTATTTACCCTTCGGAAAAAGCTGTATTTAAAGAGGTCGTTTCGGGTAACTGGTGGCTGTATATATTAAGTGTGTTTGTGTCTAGAGCGCAGATCTGAAGAAATAACAAAGCAATCTAATGAGTTAATCAGTTAATAACCTGATTTCGAATGATGAGGAATATAAATAATAAGTGGTCATACTTAGTTACACGTTCTAAGGCTTGAACGTTTGCACGGTTGCAAAGTTCAGAAGCAGTCGTAGTTGTAAGATACTTGAGACTCCTGCTTGATAGCTATATTTTTCACAGTCATATTTAGGTTCAATTATAGAAATACTCGCAGATAATTATAGCGTTGACATCAAGAACATAAAGTATAATACACAGTGAAAAAGACGCAAGGCCGAGCAGATAGTTTGGTGTAGACTGCGAGTAAACAGTCAACTTAACCTCCTACAAAAAAAAAGAGCCGTGTTCTCTTCGAAGCTGAGGTATTCACTGGATCGGCACACAGGGTCGAGCAAGATTAGGCACTCGAAGCAAGATGTTCCCGGAAAAGGCTTTGGGAATATGTTAAAACCAACATAAATGAAAAATATCGTGCCAGGTTGAACTTTGAAAAAGTAATTGTGAACGGTAAAACCTATTGGGGGAGGAAAGTAAAATAAGGAAATCATGTAAATTCTAAAAAATGGCCCTTTAATGGTGAAACTTGGAGCTGGGTTTCATTTGAATAACATATGGCCCATTTCACTCACATACACTGTGGTAAAACTAATCGAAAAAACTCGACACATCAGGATAGACAACTGGTTGGAAGAAAAAACAATTTTAAGCCCATGCCAAATTGTATTCAGGCATGACTGCTCCATTTGGTGTGCCAATGTTGATTTCAAAAGCAGGATACAACTAGCTCGTTCCAAGAAAAAGGCTGCCGCCCTAGTTACTCTAGATATTGCAAAAGCTTATGACAGTGTGGAGCACGTTAAATGAATGAATTCGCTACGCACGTTGGTTTACCCAATTACATCGGGGCACGAATTTACTCCTTTTGAAAGGATAGAGATTTTTATTGCTCTCAATCTGGCGTGTCTTCTTCGAAATACAAACTAGAAGTCTCCATCAAGGTTCAGCACTGTCACCATTATTATTTATTATTTTATTGTGCACAATTCGACTACATAATGTACTGGTGTATGCATGTGCTGACGACATCGCATTTTCCGCTACAGCTACAGATTTACATACACTATATCAGATACTACAGTTTTATGTAAACTGTCTTGACATAAGTGTAGACGACATTATTCTATCAACAAACATCAGGAAAAGTGCCACCGCAGTTTTTTCCGATTAGTGTTCCAGTGCAGATTTCCGTGCTTTATATACAGGAAATTCTCCCACAGGTGAAATCGAATAAATACTTTGGAGTAACTTACATTGAAAACCTAAATTGAAGTCCACATATAGAAAATGCGGCAGCTAAAGGAGCACGGGTGCTTGGGATGCTTCGTAGACTCAGCAGTAAACGATCTGGTTTACATCGGGATGTGCTGGTCATGATATACTGTGTATGTATGTTCGCCAGATATTGGAGTTTGGCTCTGTCTTGTTTTCTGGAGCACTCGCCTACTAAATTCGACCACTGGTACTTCTGAAACGCGAAGCGTTACGACTATGTCTTAGGCTCCCTACAATAATCGCAATTATTGTTCTATATAAAGAAGCGCGCCTGCCTTCTCTTCGTGCGAGGGTCCAAATATTAGCAGCTCGTACCTTCCTGAAAATATATATGCATCCCCGAAGAGGAGGTCGCAGTATGTTTTCATCAATGCGCCCACATGTTTTTTTAACCAACAATGGCCTAGATTAGGGCGTCTACGAGTCATCTTCATACAGAACCTCTTGATAACATTACAAGGAAACCTTTGTGAAGTACTGGTACTAAGAATACCTATTCAAAAAGTGAAAATAGAATTAGACGATATATTTTTTATTACTTGCAAAGGAAGGAAGGAAGGAAGGAAAACAGGGGAAAAAGAACAGCAGGGAGCTTCACCAGCCTATAGGCAGCCGGTTCGCTACCCTGCGCATGGAAGAGGGATGGGGGAGATGAAAGATAGAGAGCAGAGAGAGAAGCGAGAAACACAGCACATTCGGCAGCACACGCGCACACACTCAGTCATAGTCCAGTCTTGTCTTTCGCGGTGTGTGACGTTGCTGTTACAGTCGCTTGTTCAAGCCCGTGTCGCGTAGGAATTTCAACAGTGCTTTCGTCGCCTTCTGTTGCAATGTGTTCTCTCGGGCACTTGACAGAATAGTGTCCACAGACATTTGGCTGTTGTCGATGCGCACAAAAGCGGACGCCAGTGACTGTCGCTGGATTTCATACATTATTTGCAAAAAAATTAGGTACCTACTGGGAAGATTATTTGCAAAAATCTTCCCAGTAGGTACTTAAATGCAATTGTAAAAGACCCCTTTGCAAAATGAGAAATAATTATTGTAAAGTGACTGATGCTTCAGTTTATGAAAAAAGGCAGCAGTCACAATTGCACCTGCAGTGTTCGATTGTTTTTTTAATTCGTTTGCCTGGTTTTACATCTAGTTATCAAGCGGCAATACTTGCGATTCTCTTAATAGTACGGCAATTTCCTCAATCCATAACAGATGCTATCATTCTTACAGGCGGTCTCTCTGTGTGGTTCATTACCTGTGCGTTGTATATCCAATGCTTTAAACGTATTTTGCGCCCATGCTTTAAGACATCTACGACTCATTCGCTTGGTGTGTTGTTATGCCTGCGAGTCCACAGCGAACGTCCATGCCTCTGAAAAAGGCAATCTGTGTCAAGGCCAGCCCGCGAGCTGCCTGACGTGATCAACAACTCAACGGCGTCATCAAGCGACGGCGCCTTTTTGGCGCGCACGTGCAGTGAGTCATCTCAGCCGCGAGCCCGTCGAGTAAACAACCGGCGTCTTCCGGTCTGGCAGCTGACGCAATGGGCGGCGACGTCACTCGTCCTTGGGTGCAGCCTCCTGCAGCGCAGCCTCTCCAGATTCGATGAGAAAGAAGGACGCGGCCCAGCGGCGACCTCATTGGAGGATTCTGACCTCGCGACCAGCGGCGCTTCGGGTTGGACATTTCGGTTGGACTCGGGGCATATAAAAGAAGCCCTGCGGCGCGTCGAGAGAGACCCCTTTTGACAGCAGATTCATTTGAGAGTAGAGCTATGTGTTAGAGAGAAGAGCTCGGCTCTTCGCGTCTCTGTCGGCACCAGTGCCGAATTTGTAACGCCTCTGTATATATGCTGTACATAAACCTTGTTTAACTCACCGTCGTCTCGTCCGCTCGTCTATCAGCTCTTCGCAGAAGCAGTCGCGAGCAGAGAAACCTACGCTACTAAACGGCTAGTGACCTTCCCGGCAGAATTCGAAGCAGTGGCGCCTTCGGGACCATGTTGGCGTCGCCGTCTTTCGAAACAGTGGTTGCAGCAGTGAGATTTCGAGGCGCCCTTCGTAACGTCGTCGGAGACGCGCTTCGCAACAGTGGTTGGCAGCTGCGGGATTGGCCGGCGTCAGCGACATCAATGCGGTGAGTGCCTGATGTTTTCCCCTCAGTTCACCAGACTACTCTATCTCAGGTTGTAGTAGTTTAGAGAAGGGCTGTGTGAAGCATTGAAGCGAGCTTTGATCGTTTCAAGCAAAGTCGAAGTGCTTTGAAACCAACGTTAATGCGGAGGGGGTAAACACGGGAGTGTGAAAAATTGCTTGCGCGTCTTGCTAGTTGACTTATAGTGGGTACGGCAAGTAAATTTTCAACAGGGGCAAACAGCAAGAGGCTAGTGTGAACGATGGAGAACCTTAAAGTGAAGGAACTTATCGAAATCTGTGGGGAACTCGGCATTACTTTGGGAAGTGCGAAACGAAAGCAAGCAATCCTTGAGATCATGAAGGATGAGGGAGTGTCGGCTGAGGAAGTCGATGAGGCCTGGGTGGATATCAAAGCACGCCGCGAGGAGGCTGAAAGGCGAGAAGCTCGCGAAGAACTGAAAGGCGAGAAGCTCGCGAACGTGAAGAAGCTGAAAGGCGAGAAGTTCGTGAAGAAGCTGAAAGGCGAGAAGCTCGCGAACGTGAAGAAGCTGAAAGGCGAGAACGCCGCGAGGAAGCCGAGAGACAGGAGCACCTCGAGTTGAAACGAATAGAATTGGCAATACTACAGTGTTCGCAGGCGCCTAGCGTAGCTTCTCCAACAGTTCAGGTCAGCGGTTATAGAATTCGGGACCAACTGCCACCGTTCGTAGTAGGCGAGGACATGGCGAAGTATCTCGTCCAGTTTGAACACGTCTGTGAGCGAAACGCTTTGGAGCGGTCTCTTTGGGCGCAGAACCTGTTAGCTCTTCTTCCCGGCGAAGTGTCTGACGCGATAACTTGCTTGTCGAGGGAAGCGTTTGAGAGCTATGACGAGGTTAAGAAAGTGCTCTTGAGACGTTATAAGTTGTCGCCCAAGGCTTACAGGCAAAGGTTCCGGTATGCTAAAAAGGGGAATGAGTCACACGTTGACTTCGTGTTTTGTCTCAAAGCCGATTTAATTGAATGGCTCAAGGGCGAAGGTGTTTATGACGACCGCGATAAAGTGGTGGAATGCGTTGCATTGGAGCAATTCTACCGCTGCATCGAGGAGGATGTCAAACTTTGGCTGCAGGACAAACTTGGTGAAGTACAGTTAAACAAGGTAGCTGAGTTAGCTGAGGAGTATTATACTCGCCGAAAGTTGCATAGCAGGGCAGTGCGCGTGGAAAAAGATGAAAGCGAAAAGGAAGGGCACATCGCGATAAACTTAGTCGAGAGTTCGACGGAATGCCGTCTGGTCAGGTAAAGGCATTGTTGAAAAAATAGGTCACTGACCAATGTCAAATAAAAACAAAGACGTTTCGGGA
Source organism: Rhipicephalus microplus (assembly GCF_043290135.1). Lineage (NCBI taxonomy): Eukaryota > Metazoa > Arthropoda > Arachnida > Ixodida > Ixodidae > Rhipicephalus > Rhipicephalus microplus. The sequence goes on from NC_134700.1 coordinate 37,741,508, forward strand.
TCCGTACGGATCCTTGTTCACAATGGGAAACAATGGGATTCCCATTGTGAACAAGGGATCCGTACGGATCCCGAAACGTCTTTGTTTTTATTTGACATTGGTCAGTGACCTGTTTTTTCAACATCGCGATAAACTGTAAGCAACAGTTTGCAACTATTCGAGAATCGGAAAACAAACAGAAGCCGCGAATCTGTTACAACTGCGGAAAGGAAGGGCACATCGCGATAAACTGTCAGCAAAAGTTTGCAACTATCCTAGAATCGAAAAACAAACGAAAGCCGCTAATCTGCTACAATTGCAAAAAGGAAGGGCACATCGCGATAAACTGTAAGCAAAAGTTTGCTTTCGCAACAATTCGAGAATAGGAAAAGAACATGCGGTTGTTAGAGCCGTATATCCAAGAAATTAGTTTGAATGGGAAAACGTGCCGAGCACTTAGAGACTCAGCGGCAACCATGGACGTTGTCCATCCTTTATTGGTGTCTCCGGATGACTTTACAGGAGAATGCGCGTGGATCAGGCAAGTCGCCGAGGAGCAGAGTGCTTCCTTACCAATCGCCACGGTTGTCATTGAAGGCCCGTTCGGTCAGCTTCGCACCGGAGCGGCTGTGTCTGCCGCGCTTCCCGAAAGTTTTCCTTATCTTTTCTCCAACAACTCAGAGCAGCTTCTGAAAGAGCAGGGTAAATCGTTCTTCCCCAACTTAGCGTACATGGCCCTCACGCGATCGCAAGCGCGGAAGCTTTCGCAGGTGCTTGATCTTGTTCAATGCGGTGAACTCTCAAGTGACCTTGTCGGCGGGTCGACGGAACCTAAGAGAGGAAATTTTCCGCGTGAGTCTTGTGAGCAGTCACGCGAGCGGCCCGTCGCCGAAGCGACCGGCGCGGTTTCCGTAGCAAGGGGAGACGACATGGCGCCATTGAGTCAGAGCGAGAGTGTTGCAACGCTTTCGCCTGTAGCGCAAAGTAGGAGTGAGCTGTCGAGGGTTGATCAAGAAACGCTCATTCGAGAGCAGCGTGAGGACCTCTCAATTAATGCGCTAGTGGAAAGCCACACGAAAGCTTCACAAATGTTGTCGGAGTACTACGACAAATCGGCAAAGAAGCGCGCTTTTGAAGTAGGAAGTCAGGTAATGCTGCTGCGGCAGTCCAAAAGGAACAAGCTTGAGATTCATTGGGAAGGGCCCGCCAAAGTAATATCTAAGCTTTCTGATACGAATTATGAAGTGAAATTGGGAAGGCGGCCGAAGAAAAGTTATCACAGTAACTTGAGGAAACCATACGTTCAACGTCAAGCGGTCGTAAATTTACTTTTAAGTGCTTCAGAGGAAGAGGGAGCGGAAGTTTTGAGTTCTAGTGATGAAATTGAAAGGGGATCGGAGGTAACCTTGGAGCAGTTGAACCTAGAACCTAGGTTAAGTGAAGTCCAGAAGGAGGACCTGAGAAAGATTGTTTTGGTGTTTGAAGACGTGTTTTCGGACTGTCACGGAAACACGACGGTGATCGAACACGATACCGAGCTAACTTGTGAGGAGCCAATCCCTAGCAAGCTGTATCGGTGTTCTCCTGTGGAACGTCGCAAGTATGAGCAGCTGTTGGTACCGCATAGGTATCGTCGCCTAAAAGTGACCGGTTACTGAGATGCAGCGTGATACTCCGACAGCGCAACCTTGACGTTCGCTAAAGAAAAAAGGAAAGCTATACGCTAATGTAGGTGCATTGAGCAGTGCGTTCTAGCTAGTACCTTCTCCACCTTTCGGTTTCTCGCTGGTGATTCAGGGCAAAATTTTGACCTCATCACGACCTGGGCTGAGCGCTCTCGTTCAGAGTGAGCTCAAGGAGCCAACTTTATGTTCTACTCTAATTCGTTACGTTGTTGTACGTGAAAAAAATTTAAGTTGTCATTTTAAGAGTCTTGTGTCCCACATGTGCTTCTTGATGTAGAGGGAACGAAATTCCGACAGACACGTAGCTAGGTATATGTTGTACTATACTTTGTCTGGTGTTCTGTCGGGTGACCAAGGGCACTTGCTTGGGTCGTGTGTTGTCTGTTGTAGATCCATTCTTGACAAGTTGCAGAACCATCGAAAAGTGCTGAAACCAAGGATCGTCAGAGACGAGCGAAGCTGGCCGGCAAGTTGTGGCGACAAGCCAGTGGAGCTGGGATCCGTCCTCAAGAATGGGATGTGTTCCCGGAACAGAGTCTGGAGCTGCATTCTCCCCATGGCCCTGGAGACGAACCTGGAGGGACCTGGCGAACGAGCGCGCCTGACATACGAGCCACGTGGAAGCAGCTCGTCTTTTCGGCGCATTGTCTGGCGGCAGCGGGGCTGTTATGCCTGCGAGTCCACAGCGAACGTCCATGCCTCTGAAAAAGGCAATCTGTGTCAAGGCCAGCCCGCGAGCTGCCTGACGCGATCAACAACTCAACGGCGTCATCAAGCGACGGCGCCTTTCTGGCGCGCACGTGCAGTGAGTCATCTCAGCCGCGAGCCCGTCGAGTAAACAACCAGCGTCTTCCTGTCTGGCAGCTGACGCAATGCACGGTGACGTCACTCGTCCTTGGGTGCAGCCACCTGCAGCGCAGCCTCTCCAGATTCGATGAGAAAGAAGGACGCGGCCCAGCGGCGACCTCATTGGAGGATTCTGACCTCGCGACCAGTGGCGCTTCGGGTTGGACATTTGGGTTGGACCCGGTGCATATACAAGAAGCCCTGCGGTGCGTCGAGAGAGACCCTGTTTGACAGCAGACCCATTTGAGAGTAGAGCTATGTGTTAGAGAGAAGAGCTCGGCTCTTCGCGTCTCTGTCGGCCCCAGTGCCGAATTTGTAACGCCTCTGTATATATGCTGTACATAAACCTTGTTTAACTCACCGTCGTCTCGGCCACTCGTCTATCAGCTCTTCGCAGAAGCAGTCGCGAGCTGAGAAACCTACGCTACCAAACGGCTAGTGATCTTCCCGGCAGAATTAGAAGCAGTGGCGCCTTCGGGACCGTGTTGGCGTCGCCGTCTTTCGAAACAGTGGTTGCAGCAGTGAGATTTCGAGGTGCCCTTCGTAACGTCGTAGCAGACGCGTTACGCAACAGTGTATACCAGGGCATAAAAGTTAACTCTCAATGAATATGCAGATGCACTCGCAGTGGCCTCACATAATTGTCTCATAATTTCTATATCGCCGACGCTAACAATTACCACCGTGGCTTGCTTTGAAAAATTTGTTATATTAGATCAGTTTGAAAAATCTCGCTTGGGAACATCTGATTTTTCTCATCTTAAGTGCCCCTGGAAAATCGATGGTGCTCCTAAGAATGGCGGAGATATCAATTGCGAGACTATGATGCCGAGCGCCCGCCTCCCCTGAATATTTATTTACACAGCTCTGGTCTGGCACAGTCTCCCCTATGCCTCCACTGCAACGAGAGTGAATCTGGGCATCATTTCCCCTTACCATGCAGGTTATTCACGAATAGAAGAAAACGACTGCTAAAATATTCTCTCCGTAGGTAGCTGTAAATTTATCCCTTCTGCTCATCCTTTCCTTTGGAGCAACTGAAAAGTGATTTAGCCACAGGAACGTTTGTGAGGTTGTTTGCGATTTTCTTAAGGCAACAAAACGAATAGAATGATAAGCTCTGGCATATTTTGACTTTATTTCAAACCATGTTCTCTTTTTAATTAGCTCGGTTTATTCCATTTCTAATCTATCGTTAAAAATCTGTTCATTGTTTAGAGATCCCAATACAAATATCTGTGTTGGTAAAGCAACTCGATCTCAAAAATCAGGTACCGTCAGTTTCACGGCCAAACCCCTATGGTGGGTTGCGCCAAGACTCTGGGGAACAACCAACCAACCTTCACAGAAAAAAGAGGCATAAATCTCAACATCTTATTACCCTGACACTGAACTGCAGAAGCGTTCTAAATGAAGCTGATGAACTCGCGGCTCTTATCGATTTCGTGAAATTATCATATAAATAAATAAATAAATAATTAAATAAATAAATATATATATATATATATATGTATATAAATATATATAACATATATATATATATATATATATTATACAAAAATGAATCTCGGCTGGACCTTTTATATAGAGATAGCGAGGGGTTTTCGAGCAATTTTGTTGCTTATTGAAAAAATAGATCCCACGCGCGCGGGGGCGTTTTTCTTTTAGTTCGTCGCTCTTTAAGTTAATCTGAATTAGATATAGGTCTTGAAGAAGTAGAATCATTGTGGTGCAAAGTTAGTACGCGAGACAATTCATCGTTACTACAAGGTGCTTTCTATCGGTCTCCAAACTCGTCCGTAATCGTCTAAAAACTTTCGCATAAAATGCTTTTGAAAGCTTCTTGTCACACGTTCATTTTGGCGGGAGAATTTAACTTGCCCGGCCTATTTTGGCGTGATGGTACTTGTAAGATGACAGCAGGGGCAAAAGTAAACCTTGAGATGAAGCACATTGTAGATTCTTGTGGGTTAATGTAATGTGTTACTACTGCAACACGAAGCAGTAACACATTCGGCCTTGTTTTTTTTTTCAACTTGCTAAATATGGTGAATTCAGTACACGTCGTACAAGTAATAAGTGACCAGCATGCTGTCGTCACTATTGCCCAAACGAACAATAGTAAATACAAACAAAACAGCACACCAAAACGGTGTACCTATATGAGAGAGGTGACTACGCTAGCATATCAAGGAAGCGTCTCGATCATCTGCCCTTTTTATTAAATATCTCTCAGATGGCTATGACATACAAGAATTATGGGATCAGTTTAAACAAAAAAGAGCTTGCTGAAACCTCTATTCACCGTATCAAAATCGGTAGACTTAGAAAGCGCAACAAATCATTGATAAATGCACGTATCTTTCAGAAAATAAGAAAAAGGAGGCGCACATATTTCAAATATAAAACGACTAAATGCCATCGTCGGTTTGAGAGCTTGAATGATGTGACTCAAGAGTTCAAGCTCATTATAAAGGAGGCTAAGCAGGACTATTTCGAGAAACTCGGCAACACAATAAAAACTAATTCAAAGGCATTCTGGCAATATAATAAAGGCTATAGCGCAAACCCCTCGGGAATCACCAAAATTGTCTTCAATAATGAGGAGTTATTAAACGACACTGAAAAGCTACCTGTCTAGACAACTGTTTTCTTTTCCTATACTTGCCAAAATATAGCTCTAGTGCTTGGCAATGCACTAGTTGCGTGCTGAAAATGCAAACAGTAAAGTTAGGTGGGAATGGAAACGGGGCATTACCTGTCTTGCACTAAAACAACACGATGTTTTAGATTAGTAAGATCTTGTAGTGTCCATTACTATGTATATTAGGCATCCGTGGTTTCTTTACTTTAGAGCTCTTTCACATGTCCTGGCTACCACACTGTGTCTCACGTGTTGATGTACAAGGAAATTTGGAACTTGTATATTCATGCACCTGTCTCATGTCAGTGCTGTTAACACAAGCTTTCTGACAGATTACTTCGATTGTTCTAGCTGCTGCACCGAGAGTTCATCACGTGAGCCCATAAAAGCGGCGGCGTTGTATCATACCTACTTACTCTGACGAAGGCCGTGCCACGGCCGAAACGTTAGTAAAGGCGATTTCCTTTTAAAATGTGCTATCTGCAAGTTCATTTATTATAGAGATTACCAACCCCTGTCGTGCCTTCCCTTCAATTTATTCTTCAACCATAGGTCCTGAAACAGCACTGAATAAAAGGATGATTTGGATATACCCTGTACACACTCCTACCAGAGCAGCTGTGGGAGGTTCACAAACAAAGTATATACATCAATATTTCGACCCTCTCTGCAATGACGCACCATCTTCCATTTCGCAATGTAGTGCTACGATCGGTGCTGTGCGTGACCTACTGGAATTAGTGCCCCGCTCAACGTCCTATCTTATTCTTCATGTTAGGATGGTCGATGTGGCTTCAAGCTCGGGACACGAGGCGTTTGCAAAATACCGCAATCTATAGGAAAGCATTGCGAAAAACCGCCCGGAAATTTGGTGAATTTACGCCACGCTGATACTGCTCAGAAGTGGAAACCGTCGACAAAGAAACAGTAACCTGACATTTGCCCGACGCTGAAACAAAGAAGTACCAGTCTTCAAGAACATGCTTCGAAATTTTCGCCGCTATTCCCGGCTAGTTCGCTACCTCGATCATGAAATCTTGGTTTTGCGATGTTAAACTCCACAAATAAATCAATTGATCATGAAATCGAATGGTTACCACCCACACGCGTCCTCGCAGCAGACGGCTTTCATATGAGCTTCGAGGGTGTGTCGTTGCTTGCAAGCCATATCCACCACCTGTGCTTCAGGGGACCGGTGGATGCGACATCAGCTGCCTGGTGCGATTCATCAACGAATGACTCTCCGCATCGAGTAATAAGAGTAGGGCAACAATCAGCACCCAGTCATCCTACAGCACAGCCGAACTCAAGAAACAACACCGCACCGGCAGCATCCTTCACCCAGACGAACAAGCCTTCCGTAACAGAGAACGTCGCCTCGAAACCACCGCGCGTCCACATGAAGAAGACGCAATCTACACAGCCTACGTCTAGCCTACCGCTACCTGCGGTCATTGCATCACCTTCGCCGTCTCAACCACGGTACGGACTCCGGAACAGGGGCAAAACCACGAGAGGTACGAACTGACTAACACAACGCCAGCTGGTTGAGAGTACTTTGTCGGTTGGCTCAATGAACTTTTTAAGGACCAGGAAGGTTATAGAACAACGGACTCGCTGTGAATCGCACATTTCAATATTTCAATGCTTAGAATGTATGTCGCGGCAACAAGTGCTCCTTAAGGTTTGCAACTAAAGCTGCGGCCGGCCACTTTAAAGATGTCATAGAAAAACCTGTCAATTTGGAATCATACCTTAAATCGAGTGTCGGTTGAACTAACCAGCATACTAATTAGCCATTATGAATCTTCAGAAAAAGGTCTGCGGACTTAGGAAAAACAGCTTGTGCAATCTTCTCAGTTTACGACTTAAGAAATAAAAATTCTCGAATTATACCAGTCACAGAAATTAGCCGAGCTGGATGCTAAAAAGACAAAGAAGATAGCCCGTGACAACATAAGAAAAAAGGAATGCTCCCGACGAGGAAGCATTCTAACTACAGCTGAAAGCGCCAGCCCTAACTGGAAAGTAAATCATCTGGACAGTATAACATTATAAATTTGCCATGTTACAGTCTATCAATTGAGGAACGTAGTGTCTGCCCTGCGACAAGAGGCAATAGTGAATTTCAGTTGGTGAAAGATCTTCACAATTTTTAACGTAACATGCGCCTCCGTGAATACCATTAAGATCGGTCTTCAGCTCACAATATCAATAGCTCATCATGGCCATCTTACAAGCATTGCACACCTCCCTCCCAACGAGACAAATATCTGGACCTATATATCAGAGCTGTACAGCGCGATGTCATGCAGGCCTACAAAGAACGTACACCATTGCACCGCAACCTTACAGGCAGAGAACAACAAGCAATTGAATCCCTCTCGTGTCGATACGATACTTTCTGGAAGTCTATTCCATTTGCGTATAGTTTTAGGAAAATAAATTACTTGCATAGGTTGTTCACCACATAAATACGCGTATTACGGGATGGTCCCGTTTTGATGAAGTGTGAGTTGGTGGTTTGATGTATTTTTATCGATCCTAGTTTTGTATTTTATTAGGTTGTAGAAAATACATTGCCCTATATATTTATACCTTGAGGACAGTAATGGCCATCCAAATGCACTAACAATTTTGCTATACATTCTGATGAAGTTGTAATCACCCGTCACAAACCGGGCAGCACGTTTCCAAATGCCTCCAATGCATTAATATTTACCTTTGTAGCCAGGTCTCAGGCAGTGCAAGCGTATTCTGAAATCGGGCGTACATTTGGCACGTAAAGAACTTGTTTAAGAACAGAGGGGGTGGTTCTGAAACTGCGGCACAGAAAGTTCCGCACACGACTGGCTTAACTGATACCCTGCAAACATGACCATTCCACAATAGTGTGCTGTTGATGACAACACCAAGATACTTATAATAATTTACAATTAATAATGGTATCCTTTCCATCCAGAAATTTGTGTTAACAGACTGCTTTTCCTTGGTGAACTTAACAACACTGCACCTTGACACGTTAAGCTTCATTTTCCAATTATTGTGCACCATGCTATTACTGAGTCAAGGTCTCTCTGCAGTTGCTTGGAATCCTGAGTGCATTTATTTTTCGATATATGCAGCAGTCATCTGCGTACAACATCACGTGACTGTGCACGCATTCAGCAAGATCATCGACATAAATTAAAAAGAGAAGTGGCCCAAGACAGAGCCTTGTGGCACTCCTGAAATGACGTCTTTACGTGACGACGACGCGCTATAAATGATGGTGCATTGTTTCCTGCATGAGAGATAAGGCTTGCAACCATGCCAGTGTGTTAGCTGATATATTGAGACAATAAATTCCGAAAAAGAAGTGAGTGTGTAACAGTGTCAGAAGCTTGCTAAAATCTAGAAAAATGCAATCAATTTCACTACCGGAATTGAACGTTGCGGTGATGTCATGTGTATATTCTACGAGTTGCGTATCACAGGAAAGTCCTTAACGGAACCCGTGCTGTGTTGGTCAGAAAAAAAATGTTAGTCTGAAGATGCTTTGCTAAGTTGAAGCATATAATAAGTTAAAACGTTTTACAAAACACACACTTGAACGAATTTTACCGGTGGTTGCAAGTACTTGACTTGTCATCACTCTTGAAGATAGGAACTAAATTTGCTCGTTTGCATTCATCAGGTAATGTACCCTACAATAAAGATTTTCTGAACACAGCTCTAAGGAATGGGCTGCTTGAACGACACAGTCCTTTAAAATTAAGTTGGAAATCTGATCTGGCCCTGATGCTGAGTTCGCACTAAGGTTTTTCGAAAGAGATGCACCACATTGTTCTAAATGTTCAAAGTCTGCCATTTTCAATAACGTCACTGTGTTGCACGTTGTAGTTTGTACCGCTGACGAAACCGAAAACACGGACTGAAAGTGCTGGTTGAATCATTCAGTTTAACTTGCACTCTCCGACAAGTATTTAGTACTATCTTTCATGTCAAGAATACTACCGGGAACCCTTGTCTTCCTTTAAACGTATTTCCAGGTGAGTTTCGCAATCGTTTCCACTTTCATGCTCACATCTCTTAAGTATGCTCTCTCTGCTTCCCTCAAATCTTTGGTTATCTTCTTATTGTTCCATCTGTTTGTATTTTTCAATGTCTGGCGTCTGACAATATTTGCGATAGAGACGATCTCTTGTGTTAATGAGCACTCGACATTCTTTATTTAGCCATGGGAAATCATTTCGTTGTTTGGCTGATATGACCCGCGGTGGTACAAAAGTTTTAGTTAGTGATAACAGTTTTGTTTTTAGCACATTCCACAAGCCACTCACGTCATAACACGAGCACAGTTCTTGAAGCTCAGGTATATATGCGTCGAGTTTTGTTCAAATAGAAGCGTAGTCACCTTTTTCATTATAAAACATTTCACGTGGCACCGAAGCTCTTTAGTGAGCTACAGCTAAACACATTTTAACAAGGACAACGTTCTAATAACTTATACCTGGTACTGTAACAACAAAGAAAGCAAGGGTTGTTTGATCATTGCAAAAAAAACAGGTTTATGACGTTTGTAATAGTACTGCACACCCTCGTAGGGGCTGTCACATACTGGTATAACCGATGAACATTCATAATTTTTTGAATAGCTCTATGTAGCAGTGACTGACTGGGGATTATCGGTTTGGATGAGGACCATGTAACATCATGTAGGTTGAAATCCCCGGCAACCATTACGTATGTTGTGTTAAGGGTTGACAAAATATTGCTTAAAATAAATAAAGGCTGGGGTGCTTTATTATTAGGGGGCCTGTAGAAGGTATCAACATCCGCAGTTGAGCCACCGCTCAGCATAAAACTACACCACACAGTTTCAAACAAGTCACTATCAGTACGAATACGAAAGCTACTGATACTGTTATGGATCATTAGGAACACACCTCCACCGTGCGTTGTGTGGTCCCTTCGGTATAGGTTGACGGAAAGAATACTTGTTCTGCGATAGTGGTATTGAGCCAAGGTTTCACGCGAAAAACAATGTTTGGTTTTGTCATGTCTGATAACGAAGGAAACTCTGTTTTCTTTTTTAACTGCGACAGTTAACTATAATGCACGTTAGTTAATTTTTTCTCAATTTTTTCTCATTAGAATGGCATTTTGAGATGAGTGTTATTTACGACTAGGCACAAGGCTATCTCCAGCACTGTTATGCAGAAATTGGTCTATAATCAGGCCTGATACATAATGAAACCAATCGTAGGCCTGATACATAATGAAACCAATCGTAAAAAACCACCCTTTTTTAGCGTACTGTATCAGTTTTGCCTCCCTAGCCTGACTTTAGGTGAATAGTCTTCACTGATTATAAAGTTGGTTCCCTTTGACTTGCCAGAAGACTTTGGCACACGCTCTTTTTCCTTTAAAGGCCAAACCTTTACTATGATTGGCATTTTCCTCTCCAATGAATATCAGCCTAATCTGTGACTTCATTCAATATCTTCAGGGGCAATTTTGAACTGTAGGTCACTCGAACAAAAGGAAATGACTTTTTCTGCCCATTGTGCTCATATTTCATTCTCAACATTGGGACACCTATAAAATTATCAGGTTATTTCGACGAGACCTACTTTTTAGTTCGTTCTAATTATCTTTATTAGTCCTACAGGCGCGCGTAAGCTTTCCACATTGTGCTGCAAGTTGCTCAAGTTCTGTTTTGACCATGTTACCTAGGGAGGTGTCATTTTCTACGAATGTATTTCTTCTGTTATTTTTTTGTTGAAACGCTTCGTGGTTGGCTTGAATATAGCTAAGTTCATCAAGAATGGCAGAGTGAGAGTCCTGCGTTGAAAGTAATGCCAAGATGGTGTCAAACATCTGATTTTCTTGTTGCGGTGGTAGAAAGCCTAGTTTTTGCTCTGTATGTCTAGATAACAGCAGAAACGTTTTCATGATATGACCACATGCGACAGCGTTCGCGTGCAACGCCGACAGGTAGCAAAGCACCGAGCCATTCACAGCAGGGAGATTGGATGCCGATTTCTTAAATGGACTACCGTATACAAGGAGATAAAAGTAACTAGCCTGAAGAAATACTCGGCGTAAGTTTCTGGCAGCCATGTCGGCGCCAGATCCCAAAGTGGTTGAACGGTGGGCATGCTTTTGTAGTACTTCTCCGTCTCGGTGCTTCAAGTGTTGCCAGCTGCATTGCTGGTCGCAACCCAACGTTGATACCACTGACAGCACCGTCATGTCGAGTGACATTAGGGCCACAAGAAAGCAAAGAAGTTCATTGGAGAAGTCTTGCTTCACAAAAATGTCTGGCAGAGCTGGACACACCGCTATTGCAGCGGCGTCCGGAGCAATCGCTGTCATCTGCATCAACTGAACAAATACTTGGCAAACGTTTCCGGCAGCCATGTTGGTGCCAGAACCGATCTGCTTTTATTGTCATGGTGTATTCCTGGCTATGAACATCAGTCCGCCGTTCCAGCTGTTCACCGTCCCCCCCCCCCCCCCCCCCTGAACATCATTCCAGGTGACCTCAGCACCGTCGCTATTCGTCGACTCGCCCTGCTGGACGCCATTCCTTGGAAAACTCAGCAGTGTAGTGGCACTGCTCAGTTCAACGAACTACTTCTTTCATGTAGAACAAAGCACACGCTTACGACAGCTTATCATCCTCAAACGAACGGCCTCACAGAACGTTTGAATCGTACGCTCACCGACATGCTCGACATATACGTGTCGACTGATCATCGCGACCGAGACAACATGCTAACCTTTGTCACTTTCGCTTACAGTAGCTCGCGCCATGACACCCTTTTACCTTTTGTATGGAAGAGAACCGACAGTGCCGTTTGCCACAATTGTACCCAACCCTGCCTACCTGTCCACAGCATATGCTTGCCGCGCTCTTAGTACAGCCGAGAAGGCCCGTAAGATTGCCCATTGGTGCCTTTCGGACTCGCAGCTGCGCCAGAAACATAGCTATGACAGCTGCCATCGGAACGTCTGCTTTAATTCTGGTGACCTCGTTCTCTTGTGGACTCCGTCTCGGCGTGTTGGCCTGGCCTAAAAGCTTCCATCCACCAAGTTTTCCCGGCCTTACTGTGTGCTACGGCAGGTAACTGATGTTACCTATGATATAGCTTATCTAAACCCTTCGATGCCCTCCACATCTTCTGATATCGTCCACTTCGCTCGCCTGAAGCCGTACCTCTCGTCCAACACCTGCAAACAAGCACCGGATTGGCCCTTTTACCGCCGGAGGTCAATCTTGCGGGCTGCTGTGAAGAAGATGACGACGTGTTAGGTGTACAAAAAATACACAACGGCCGCTATCTTGACTGCTATAATATTTTTCAACTCTACAGTAGTGAATACATTCGAAACAATATATACACGCATAATGCCTTTGAGTTCATCGAGTAGTTTATTAAATCGAGGGCTCACGAGGAACGTGGAGGTCACTTACGCATAAGGGCTACCGCGCGTTCTTACTACACAATGCTATGCACACGCTTAAGCAAATTCGCATGTTTCATGGAATTACCCGCAAGCTACGGTACTTGAACCACATGCACCGCTTCGGTATCGAGTCTATAGTAGTGTATTTGTAATGCTTGCTGCGTTGTTATCAAAGCAATCAGTCAACACCACAACCACAATAGACATTGCCCTCACATCATAACTAAAACCCTTTCCTGCAGACTCGTGCAACTATCGGTGGGGCTTCGTCATACCAAATGTATACGTAATTTTCATTCTTTGCGTCCATTGAAATGCTCCGAGATACAAACATCTCATGCTTTCCTTCAAAGGTTCGTGTGGCGCACATATCCAGCATTTTATGGCCTGTGGTATGTGGGTATGTTCCACGACATGTGCAATACAACTGATTGTATTGAATTGCTAAGAAGGTTATGTAATTGCACTAAGATAAACAAACTTAAGAACAACGCAATAGAAACTAAGGTAATTATTTGTCTTCTTAAGAATAGACTGTTTTAGTTGTTTTTGTTTTAGAGGTTAAAAATTGAAATATTCAGCAGCAAATAAATTTTTGGCGTGCACTTTTCAGCTCACTTGGGACATGCATGTGAGTTACCTGTGTGAAAAGCTCTCTTCTATGCTGGTGTCTTGTCCTGAAGTCGAATTTGCTGCCTAGAAAAACCAAAATACATATTTACATTGCTCCGTTTTATCCTGAGTTAAGTTATTGCGCCTTAGTATAAAGCGCGACTGCAATAACTAACATAAGTAGATTTCTGATGCTATACAGAATACGACTATTCGCTATATCGGCAACATAGTCTGTTATTCTACACTAGAGAAGCGTTTCCTAAATACACTATTATTATATTACATACTACGCGATATGCTTCTGAATCATTCAAGGACTTCGTAAAACAGTTGGCTCATTTAAAACTTCGTAGAATCAATGCGATATCTAGGAACCCTGCAACATAGTCACTTGCATACTTGAGTACGCATAGAACTTATCAATCATTGGTATATGTTATGTTTTTTGCTTTAAATAAATATGAAGTAATTCACACACGTAGTAAATAAAGTCTTGCGTTTATATTTCATTTATTTGTAAGGCCACATACAGTGACATTCTGTGCAACAGCACTGTGTGTAACTAATGTTTTCTTTTAACATAGTTATTCTGATTGGTATTACATGAATATATTGCTGCGTTATGCCATTGTTTGATTTTAGTCTGAATATCAGTATTGCTTCCGTAATACGGTGTTATTATTCTGTATTCTGTACTCTTAATTGTTATGATTTCTGGTTATTCCTTATGCTATAGCGGCGTTTTCTTCTATGTAACAAATTTTCTCCACTTTCTTTATGCAGATGTGTTTGTTTTTATTTCACTTTTTTATTGCAGCTCCCGTGCTCGTAATGCACGTAATTCGCTCTTTATGCGAAGTTATGATATCGTATTTCTATTGTTTTAATTGTTGGTTTGCTCGCCACTGCACCGGACTGCTGCCGTGCATTGTATATTATGGTCGTTGGGTGCCGTCAAACTACTACTTTCATCCAAACGGAACCAATCAGCACGTATATACCTTAAAAGAATATTCAATTGAATTACTGTTGCTCTTGCAGATGTGCCACCTGGCAAGTCTTTCCTGAGGCGTTACCCAAGCAAGCCTCTCACTCGCTAGTGGAAACTCATAATAGGAGTGTGTCGAAATTACATGTACCTTAACGATAAAGAAAAAATGCTTGACGTCTTCTATGGTGTAATTTCCAGGCACGCTAATGCACTGTAGGTGTTCTTAATGGCCCGGAGCCCTCAACTACTGTGTATCACATATCATCGGCCGCATGAGGACATGAAACCCCACAAAACAACAAAGCAAAACAGTACACACTCGCAATATTACCGATGAGGCTCGGGCCCATTACGGGCCTGGCATTTTCTAGGCAAAGGCAAAATTTACAAACGCACCAATCATTTCAGCGGCTCAGCGTAGGTCGCCAATAAGCGTTCCTTGCAGTATATCACTACATGGGTCAGGGCCGGGCCAGGCCGGGTAAGGTATCGTTCGATCAGGCCCGAGCCTGACACGAGTCCGAAGCTCCCGGGCATGAGCCCAGCCCGGGCCTGATAAAACAGTTCCTTGTATAGCCCGGCCCTGAGCCGTGCAGTGATATACTGCAAGGAACACCTATTGGGGACCTATGCTGAGCTGCTAAAGTGATTGGTGCAATTGTAAATTTTGCTTTTGCCTAGAATACGCGCTGAATTTTAACACATTATTTTTCTGTGAACAGGGCCCTCGGGAGCGGACGACGCATCCAGCGCGGTGACTGTTGGCAGTGATGGTGCTGCAGCAGCGTCCAAAGGTGGTGCCGGGTCTGAGGAAGACAAGTTCAAGAAATGGCTTCTGGATGAGTACTACCGCACCATGGCACTATCGTTCGCTAGTATGCGCCGCAAGCGTATGGCCACGCATCAGGACACACTAGACCTCCACCAGGTCAAGAACACTGCACTGGCGCCGTCATCGCCGGTCACTGGCACGGCTGACAACCAGTTCCAGGCAAGCCATTCAGAGGCCACTGTGCAGTGTTTTATTCTGCCTCCATTGCAGGATAGTCATACACACGTGTTCACCTAATCTGCGCAAAAATATTTCCAGATGTCACACCAATTTGTCACACCAACTCTCATTTGCCTGTTCGGTGTCACGTAGCAAGTAAACTCATTGCAAGCTGGGAGCTGACCAATATTCGCTCGTATACTACCTGAAGGCACCAAGTCTTTCAGAACAAAACCCTCACTGTGTATGAAGGAAAGAAGGGTACATTTAGTGGTTGTTTTCTTTTTAGACACAATGTAAGGGATATCAAACAGAAAATCATACCAAAGAAAGTACAGGAAATGTTATTAGAAATTATCGTAATAGGTATGTAAAAAAAAGAAACGTTGACAATCACGCCCTCCGCATAGTCTTGGTTTCAAGGCCGCCATGGAGCGATCTTGAAGGAAACTCGTCTGCACGAGAAGCTAAGACCATCCTGCATAGCACCCCTATTTGTGACAACAGGTCAAGCAAACTTTCGGAGTTCGAACAGACTCATCTAAACGATGAAATTACGTTTTGGTAGCCGAATGAATCGAAAAAAATCAGCAGTATCTTGCCTTGGGTGTATTTGTTGTAAGCTTCATATTACAGTCACCGGTGATAACAAGATTACATTCATTTGTGCAGACGAGCGAAAGCAATGTTTCCAGACATGCAAACAAACTTGCAACGTAACAACTACGGGGACAACATTCAACAGGGAAAACACATTGGGACTATGTTGCATGCTATACGTTCAGATACAAGCAGTAATACACCCCCGCCTCTCCTTTCAGATCGATTCCAAAAGAGCGTTTTGGAACAAGCCAATAGTTTTTCGTATTTTCTACACCACACTTCTGTTGTCACTATGTTTTCAAATTGAAGCGAGAATTTGTCAAAGAGCGCAAACAACTCGTCGTGTTGGTGCCTAGCAGACTGTGCGTTACATTGAAAAAATGAAAGATAATGGCATCAATATAGTCTTATGGCGTCACTGAGTGAGAGCATTCCTATGATTGAAAAAGAAGTAAACCTCCGATCAAACGTGCCTAGTCCCACATTTTTCAATATCTGTGTCACAACCGACACGTATTGCGTTCGACGTTTTTCTTTTTGGGGCAAAGATTATACATTTCTTCAGCCTAAGGAAGTGCCAGTTGAGTTTTGTCTTCTTAGCAATGGCTAAGCCTAGAAGTTTTTTTTAACTGCGGACAAAGATGTATATTGCTTGAAGATTGTAAAAGCCCAGATCTCTGAAATATTTTTTTACTCTTTTACTCTTTTGCATTCGAACTTACTCTCGCCTTGTGTGCTTTTTCAAGCACCTGTTGGTGTTTGCACATTGTTTGAAAATTACAACGATGTTCTGTTCTGTGACGGTTTTTCGTGTGGCGACGCCATGGAAAAGCTCGATGTCTTGCTCTTTGATCGGTTCCCCTAGTGCATCGCGAACTTTCGTCATTACGTCGACTAGCTTTTCTGTTCTCTTGTGTGGCGTTCCCTTGATTTCAATGTTTTTGTTTCTGGAATATTGGTCTTGCAAAGTGACCTTCCGAGATAATTCATGCAACTGCTTCTTTAGTGTTTCTGCTTCCTGCAATGGAATAGTCTGTGTTTCTTCAGTTTCTTCAACCCGCGCCTTTTTCGATCGATCCAAACCAGCAACTTCGTTTGCCTTCCGGTATCCCACGACGCGCTGAAATTTTCCTGCGTCGCATGAGGTTGGACGGGGCATTTACGAATGCGTAGTCCTGTCTTCTTGGAATGGCGAGCAGTTCGGCATGCAACGGTTCCGCTAGCGAGGAGATGCTTGAGCATATGCTATGCCACTACCAAGCATACCAGTCTGAACGACGGGTTATGGAAACCAAACTCCGTGAGCTGCATTGACGACCACTTACAGAAAAGAAGATCCTGGGACGTTGGTCGATGGTTTCGCATACGCGCACAGCCACGAAAGCTAACTCTCTTGTTCTTTTTAAGAACCACCGGCCTTCGCGAGCGCTTGTGAAAGAACAGCGTGAGACCGTACCGTGTAGTCTCGAACTGACTATTTGTACATGTCTTTTTTACTCTTCTTTTTTGCTCTCTATCTCTTTCCTTTCTATTATTCCTCCTTTCCCACTTGGTTGAATATTTGTATTTTTTTTTATTTATCTTCCTCTCTCTGCTTCGTGCGTAAGCGTGCGTTGTGATGCTTTGAGCGCCACGTTCTTCCTTCTCACATCGGCACAGTCCTTCTTCAGTGTTTCATATTGCTTAATCATGAACTCGAGACTACTTTCGAGCTCCCTCATTTGTTTGCGCAATTCACACGCCAAGTTGGACACTATACCTGACTTCGCTAAAGTTGGTCGCATTTTCAACAGAAAACAATATGTACATTTGTTTGGCAACAGAGAATAAGCAAACAAATCAAGTTTAAAATAACGTAAAATTTCCAACCAGAGAAATCAAGCAGGAAAATTTCAGAAGTGAGAGCTGTTGCGTTCGCTGCCTCTGTGTCGAAATGGCTTGTTCCTGATACGAGTCTTCTTCTATTCTAAGCCTGCTTATGACAGCAAGGATCGCATGGTCCAGCAAAATCCAGCAGGAACAGCTGATAACCGGAAGCTGCGGCTGCACCCACTTGCGTTGCGGCCACGATGCGCTTGTCTTCTTCTGGGATGATTTGTTCTTGAAAGGCCTGGGAAATCAAGCAGGAAAAGTTCAGAGGGCTGTTTCGTGCACTGCCTCTGTTTCCAAAATGAAATAGAAACACTTTGAATGAAACCATTTCACCAAATAGGATTCTTTCACCCATCTGGAGACGTTTCTTTCGCAATGTCCACTTTCCAATATAGGCACGTAAATAATCATTAGACGCTTGTCAGAAAGGTTGTAACTTGGACACATTGCTTAATCAGTCAGTTGCAAGGCAACGCCGTTGTCTCGTGCAGTGGTTCCACTTATGAATCTACAGTGTCAGCAAACATTAGCGGAGATGGGAGTTTCTTCAGCATATGAGCCCCCAAAACTCCGCTGCTCCAATTGTTTACTCCCTTGTAGGGAGTCAACTCGGCACATGCCATCGTAAAACGCCCTCTGCTTTATGGCGGTTTTCATGAACGACATGACCTTGTTAGACACCCCACTGAGTTTCACGGAGTCACAAACTCCCTATGGAAGTTTTAAAAACTTTTTGGTCGTGACGTGCGTGTGTGTGTGTTTGTGTGCATGTGCGGGAATCTGTTTGCACGTCGATGCGAAACATCAGTGCTTTGTGAGGCTGACCATGTCAGAATCTGTTGACAGACAATAAAATTATCAGTGCAGCGAATATTTGAAACGACAGGATGGTGTTTAGTGTGAACGATTCAAGATATTTCGCACCATTGAACCACGCTGGACATCCCTCCAATTTCCCCAAAACAAAAACGCTGCGAACGCCATACCGAGCAATTCGGGAGATCGCTTTTAGTTCACCGTTTTTCACACCACATCACGTAGAGACCTTCATGCTGTACATCATAACGTACATCACATCTGCAGACGTTTGGTGATGTTTTACCGTGATCAACGTCCACCTTCTCACCGATTTACCGACAGGTGATTTTATTTACCCCTGTAATGCTCTTTTTTCGCATTCTCAATTTGGGAAAGCTGTTCAGGAAACAAAGTCCACTCAGCGTAATCTCACAATATTGCAAACACAGACAGATTGTCCTACCGCGCATGCCACTGTAGTACAAATAACGAATAACTTGTTGCGCTACAATTACCTTTTCAAAAATCACCCCTTACATTTTCAACGAATACACAAAAGTGTCTCTGGAAAAACATTGAGCCCACCAATTAAAACTAATCGCTTTGTACAGCATACGGAAATTCTCGGCATTGGGTGCCTGAAGTGTAAATAGTGAAAATTGAGGCATTTCTCAGTAATCATTTCTTAAAGAACGCTCCCCATAGCGTTACGCCCAGCGCTTCCCATTGGGGTCGGCTTTGCCGCACCAGTGGATGTCCCAGATTGCTGGACAGGCTCGCTTTCAAGGGCCGAGTTGCAAAAAATTTTGAAGAATAATTTAATGTTCACAAAAGTAAGCCGTTACGATTGTCAGTGATTACTTCTGGTGTTTCAGCGTCTAAAACTTAGAAGCGGTCCGAAGTAGGCTTCGCTCGACCACGGCAGGCTGGCCGGCAACCAGCGTGAAAGTGGCGCCGGTGACGCGCTCGCCCCGACTCCACCAATTGGGGCTTCTCGGAGCGCGTCGCCAGTGTTTCCCCGGCTGCGACATCTTAAAATTAGAAAGCCCTCGCTATGTCGTCGGTATCAAGCCGGCGTATAGTGAGCTCGCACTGCGCGCCGGTCGCTGTGGCAAGCTGTACTAGCTGGCACCGACCACCGGCGAGACAAGGAATGTGTTACTCAAAAAATAAAGGCTGCCGGAATGAATAAGTCTTCTGCGCCTTGCGACCACACCTTTCAAAAGACTAACGCGAAGGCGAGCGCCAAACGAGGCTGAGACACACAGAAACAGCGTTCCGGCATACATGCCTATGCAAAGCATGCGAGCAACAGGAACCGCGACTGCGAACTGTCTCGTTCATGTAAGTCTATGGGCCCGTAGCTTACACTGCGTGTATAGCGGACACCTATTTCTGCGCTTGGGAAAAAGTAATGGGACGAAAAATGCGTGACAGCAAACATTTTGCGATCGCCAGCTGTCATCCATCGTATAACCGTGCCGTACTCCTGAGTGAGGCCTAGTCGTCGAATGCGGTAGCAACGGTGTATCTCGGCTCATCGCTCGAGCTTCTGAATGCGCGCCGTGGAAGTGTTTATGTACGGCCGCTCGAGCTTTGAGTACGATTCTTTGCATTTTACGGATTCACACACAGTACTCCTAACGCAAATTCAGCCCGTATGACAGAGCACCAACTGATAATTAACTTTCGCTATATTTAAAAAAAGTATTGAATATTAGGCCGGTTTAAGATAAAAGGCAAGTGTGTTGTAATGCTTACGTCAGACCACCGCAAATATGTACCTACGCTATGCATGCTTATTGCTTAATTATTAGCGAACGAAGGGTCCCTACAAGCTACATGGGAAGTCACAATATCGTTCCAATATATACCCAGTCAATGAAGCGTGGGTGTACAGTGCGAGAGGCAAGCTGGGGTGAGTGTGAGTGTTGTAATATTACATGGCCGTTGTGTGCAGGTTTGTGTACTGTGATCAATATTGTGTGCTTGGAAGGAAATTAAAATAATCTTACACTTGTGCATGGCATGGCTGCGGACGTGATTTTTAAAGGCGATAGTCTTTCTTGGGGACCTTCGACGCAAAAACTTTAATCTCTCAGTCTGTCTGTCTGTCTGTCTGTCTGTCTGTCTGTCTGTCTGTCTGTCTGTCTGTCTGTACATTTGTCTGTTTGACCACCCTTAACGGTACCCTAAACGACACCAAAGTCACCAAACTATACTCCAAACGGCTGACCCCATCCGCTGCGGCTTCCAATATTGCTCAAGGTTCAGCTTTCAAACTTGTGCGATTGTCAATTAAAAAGCAATTATTGCGCATATCTGAGGCACCGTAACAACACGTCAATATTATATATGTGTATTTCTACTAGAAAAAGCATACATGAGTAATTTCAAGGATCGTAGCCTTTTAATGCTGCGCTGGCCATACAACGCTTGCACGAAACGGCAAGTGTTTCCAATGATTCGCTAAGACAACACGGTGGTGGCATCTACCCGTCGCCTCGCGTTCTACGCCTTATCACCTCATAGATGGGCATGCACGGCGCGAACCCCGTTTTCCGGAATAACTGCCAGATAGCACTCATGTCTCACGTGTCATGTGCCTTGAGGCGCCCGTTCGCCTTCACTGCATGCTCGATGGATGGATGGATGGATGGATATGGCTGTACCCTTTAGATCGGGTGGTGGCTAGCGCCACCAAGCCGTAATACCTAATGAACCCAAAACTCTATTTTTTTCCTTAAAAAAAAGAGTTTGAGGATTCGTACTTTGCAGTGAAGAGTTTAATTTTCACTCGTGCCTTGACTTTAGCCACCAATCAGATAACCTCCTTCTGGTTAAGTCTACCCGCTTAAAGTTTATTTTGCCCTCCCGGTCCCTAAACCCCAGTGCTTTGAAAAACTCTGCGCCATCATCCTGAACTATAGGGTGAAGCCCTTTACAGAACATTATCAAGTGTTCGGCAGTTTCTTCTTCCTCTCCACACGTACTGCATACTGTGTCTACCCCTTCGTATTTGGCCTGATATGTCTTGGTTCGCAGTGCTCCCGGTTTGGCCTCAAACAGTAGAGAACTACCCCGAGTAATATCATAGATCCTTTCCTTGGCAATTTCCTGCTTAAACGTTCGATAGATCTCTAGTGCGGACTTCTTTATCATGCCCATTCTCCACATGTCAGTCTCCGTTTCCTTCACTTTTTTCTTAACCGATAGTTCTTTTTTGTTTGGCCACCTGCTGTTTTCTAAGTATTTACAAGTCAACTTCCTGGTTCGCTTCCTCCATTTTGTATCGACATTCTTCATGTACAAGGAGCTGAAAACCTTCCTAGCCCAACGCTCTTCCCCCATTTCTCTCAATCGCTTCTCAAATTTTATCTTGCTGCTAGCTTCCCTGCCCTCAAATGATGTCCATCCCATATCACCTTGTACTCCCTGATTTGGTGTATTCCCATGAGCTCCTATAGCAAGCCTACCTATTCCACGTTGCTTAATTTCTAATCTTGCTTGAACTTCTGATCTCATGCACAAGACCGCATTGCCGAACGTCAGCCCAGGAACCATGACCCCTTTCCATATTCCTCTCACAACATCATACCTATTGTAATTCCACAGTGCCCTATTTTTCATGGCTGCTGCATTCCTGTTACCTTTAGTCGTCACGTATATTTCGTGTTCCCTCAGATACTCGGTCCCATTGCTTATCTATACGCCCAGATATTTGTATTTATCTGTTATCTCTAGCGTGACCTCCTGTATTCTAAGCTCACTACCTTCGTTGTCATTGAAAATCATGACTGCTGATTTTTCCTTACTGAATCTAAAATCTAACCTATCTCCCTTATTACCGCAGATGTCCATCAATCTCTGCAAATCTTCCTTGTTGTTGGCCATTAGCACTATATTATCTGCGTACATTAATGCTGGTAGTGCCTGATCAATAAGTTTTCCTTGTTTGACTAAAGAGAGGTTGAAGCCCAGTCCACTTCCCTCTAATTTTGCCTCTAATCCTTGTAGGTACATCATGAATAATAAGGGTGACAGGGGGCACCCCTGCCTAAGGCCCCGTTTTACCTCTGAAGGCTTGGATACCTGCTTTTCCCACTTTATAACTACCTTGTTACCTTTATAGATACCCTTTAAAAGATTAGTGACTACATGTTTCACGCCTAGTGTGTCCAGTATTCCCCACAATTCCTCTTGAACCACGCTATCGTACGCTCCCTTGATATCCAAAAATGCTAGCCACAGGGGCCTGTGTTCCTTTTCTGCTATTTCGATGCACTGCGTCAGTGAGAACAGATTGTCTTCCAACCTCCTGTGTTTCCGAAACCCATTCTGCAGTTCCCCCAGCACCCCCTCATCCTCTATCCACGCCTGCAGTCTTTCCTTTATAATCTGCATCGCCAGCCTGTAGACCACTGATGTCACTGTTATAGGACGGTAGTTGTTTATGTCAGCTTTGTCCCCCTTTCCTTTATAGATCATGCTCATCCTGCTAAGTTTCCATCCATCGGGAACTTCGCCATCGATTATTATTGTGCTCACTGCCTCTTTCAAAGCCTGCTTAGACTTCGGACCTAATGTCTTTATCAGCCTAATTGGAATGCAGTCTGGGCCTGTTGATGTACTACTAGGAACCCTTTTCTCAGCCCTTTCCCACTCTTGTTGTGAAAATGGAGCCATTGCACCACTTGATTCGTCCTCGTCTATTGTGGTGCGTAAAGTACTTCTTTGTTTAAATTTTTCTGTCACTTCTGTTCTTATATATTCAATAGCTTCGTCTCCTTCTAGCCTAGCACCTTGGGCTGTAGCTATAAATCTCTGCTCTAGGCTCGTCTCATTTCTTAGGGAGTTTAGATGGTTCCAAAATTTCGCAGCTGCCTTTCTATCTTTTTTATGTACTTCTGCCAGCCACTGAGCTCCCTTCCTTCTAATCTTTTCATTGATCAGAAGGGATGCATCTCTTCTACAGCTTAGAAAGGTTGCCCATTTTCTTTCAACATCACCTGTCAGTTCACCCCGCTGCTTAGCATGTGTGTGTTCCCTAGAGGCTTCCTGACGTTTTGCTATGGCTCTCTTAACTTCCTCATCCCACCAACTTTTGGGTTTGTGTCTTCTTTTCTTTTCCGGGGTGACAGTATTCGAGGCACTCTAACGCAGCGCCTCCAGAATACCATTCACCAATTTTCTTGCGCAGAACATCGAATATACGTTTTGTTCACACTCTGCAGACACAAGACTATCGTCTTTCGACGACATTTGCGGTTTAACATGCAGATACGGGGCCATTTTTTCTTTCAGTGGATGTAAAAATTCACTCCCATACTGACTTGAAAAATTTCCCTAATGTATGTAAATAAGAACTCCCTTAAATCCATTCGAAAAACCCCACTGGTTGGCGAGTAAATTTTCCCTTCCATCGGACGGTCTTCATAAAACCCCCATTTGGGTATGCGGTAGAGGACAAGTCGTCTACTCTCATCTCGGCTCATTTCTGTTTACAGTGCATGTCCCATTCGATTTACTATAGTTGAGCTTTGTACAATTAGGCGGTCCCTACCCGCCATTAGACTGACAGCGCTATTCTTTCGCAGGTAGTCGAAGATAAACTGCGCAGCATCGAGGACACCATGATTGGTGAAGCCGTGGCACTTGTCCGAGATGGCGCCAGCGACGACGCCGAACTGCGTGCTATCAACGCCGGTGTCGCGTCGCGGCTTGACGCCGCCTATGACTTAGAGAGCGTTCGCCAGTCGCTGGACCACCTTCAGTCCACGCTGGAAGGCATGCGCCGCCAGGAGCTCCAGGCAGCCTTAGTGGAAGACGAAGAGGAAGGCGATTCTGCTTCCGTCCTCCGAAGTGATGGCACAGATGTCCAAGAGCTGACAGAAGCCTCATCGTGGGCCCAGCTTACCGACAAGCGTAAGATGCATTCCTCGCTAACCACTGACAATCAGCGCTAAAAACTCTGGATCATCTATGAATTCGCTTAAGCCGGCTCTAAAGAGTATTGGCTATATTACTGCTAAAATGATTGTTTGGGCAAGTTGACACGACGTTATTCACACAAAAAAACAGCGCCAGAAACGGAGGATATGAAAAAGAAGGAGACAGACAGCGGCACTGACTTGCAAGATTTATTTATTTGGATCTGCGCAGGTGAATTCTGCTTCTTATTTTCATTCCTTAAATTTTTGTCCGATACATCTCAAGTATATATTGCGTGGTTCCACCAAATAAATCTTGTTGCAGGTCAGTGCCGCTCTCGTTATCCTTCTTTCTTTCTTGTTCTCCGTTCCCGGCACTGTTTTTATGTGAATTATATTACCGTGCATTATATATAAAACAAACACAGGATTTTTATGCTTGCTTTGAGGCGCGTTCTCACCAAGCGTGGATGATGTAAATGATGTAATATTAAAAATTAATACCGACACCTACGGTTCCCTTTTATTACGTATTCCCGAGCAGTCCTGCCGTCGCAGCACGATTTTCGCGAACGTATTACCGCTGTAGATTTAACGTATTTACAGACCCAGGCTTTGCTCGCTTTCTTTCAGTGTATAAAACCGACTCGCAGTGCGCCGGACTCGTTCGGATAAGCCAAATGCTTCCCTGTCTGGAAGCGCCGCCACCACTCGGTAGAAATTCCGCTGTAGGGCCAGTGTCATTGACAGTCAGTAAAGCGGCGCACATGGGACGAAAGCGCAGTGAGGAAGCAAATATTGTTTTTCTTCTTTTTCCAGAATCAAAGAAGTGTCTCGTCTTTGCTGTTCAAGTGGTTTGCAGGTCATTCTCGGCAGGCAAACATCCGGTAGTCCTTGCTGGTGGCTAATCGAAATGCTTGCTGGTTATCAGGATCGATTGCGTCAGTGCCCATTGATCAACGGTGTACTCGCAGAGTTGCGTCAGAGGGTGGTGTACTGTCACGCCTGTGGTCTTTAAACAGCAGTGCGGAGGCCGCATTGAGTGGCATTGGTCGTCTCCTTCCAGAAGTTCTTGGCCTAAGGTGGAAGAGTACAGGTGCGTTCATTATAGCTTTGGCAGGAGCGCGTGGCCTCATGAGCTCACAAGTTGCGCATGGCTTCAACCTATTTTTCTTTGAACAACCAATTAATATTTTCTTAATTGTTATCCTACTGAAATAAGATAAACGCGTTTTTCAGTGGAAATAAGGGCCAGTGGAAGCCATGTGCAATCAGTCAACTAGTGAGGCCACGCGTTTTGCAAGTCATATTCTCACGCAGCAAAAGACGACGCAGTTGTCTATGAGGAAAACAAGTTTATTGGAGCGAACTTGTGCTCCCTTAACAACTGGAAAAAAATACACAGGTGGCGAAGCAGCGGCCAGCAAAACGACGGGCACGCTAGTGAGCGTCGGCGATCGAATGACGCGGCATTGGCTGTGCGTGAATTTATATCCCTCGGCGCGAGGGTTTCTCGAATAGTCGAATTGTATCGGGAACGCCGTGATAGCGTTTGTTAGAAACGCTGTTCGTTCGAACTGCGTTTCTAACAAACAACGCTTGAAGCGTTGTTTCTATCGAACAACGCCTGAAGCGTTGTTCGATAGCGTTTGTTAGAAACGCTGTGGTAGCGTTTGTTCGAAACGCTGTGAAAACGGCGATAGCACAGGCCGGCGCACCCAGGCCGAAAAAAACAAAACACAAATAAACAAACCCAATGCATGGTTCGCGGCACTACCCCCCCCCCCTCTAAGAGTGCATCGACCCGATGCTAACATAAGGGACAGTCCACACAAATTAAAAGTTCGTCATCGTCCGTAGAAAGGTTTTAAGCGAACCACATGGACGACTTCGGGCCGCGTGCGTCGTCGTGATGTACGGGAGTCCCCATCGGGGATCACTTCGTACGTTATTTCGCCAACACGTCGTAGAATCTGGTAGGGTCCGAAATAGCGTCGTAGAAGTTTCTCACTGACTCCACGTCGTCGAATGGGAGTCCAAACCCACACACGATCTCCAGGATGGTATTCGGCGTCTTGGCGTCGGAGATTGTAGCGTGCGGCATCCACCAGTTGCTGGTCCGTTATACGAGCTTGAGCGAGCTGGCGGGCCTCCTCCGCACGTTGGAGGTGTCCTTGGACGCCGGCGTTGAGGTCGTCGTCTTCTACGTGCCGAAGCATGGTGTCGAGCATCGCAGTCGGCTGTCTTCCGTAGACGAGCTTGAATGGTGTCATCTGCGTGGTTTCTTGAATAGCCGTGTTGTACGCAAACGTGACGTACGGGAGGACTTCGTCCCACGTCTTATGTTCAACGTCGACGTACATAGACAGCATATCCGCGATTGTCTTATTGAGCCGTTCCTTTATTCCATTCGTTTGGGGGTGGTACGCTGTCGTTCTTCGGTGATCTGTGTTGCTGTAGCGTAAGATTCCTTGCATGAGCTCCGCAGTGAAGGTCGTTCCGCGGTCCGTGATTAGGACCTCAGTGGGTCCATGTCGCAGCGCAATTTGGTTAATAAAGAACTTTGCATCTTCTTGTGCAGTTCCCCTAGGACGAGCGGTGGTCTCTGCGTAGCGCGTCATGTAGCCTGTTGCTACGACAATCCATTTGTTCGCGCATCGGGATGTGGAGAACGGGCCCAGAAGGTCCATTCCGTTCTGTTGGAAGGGCCTCGTTGGGACGGCGATCGGCTGCAGAAGACCGGCTGGTCTCGTCGGTGGTGTTTTTCGTCGCTGGCAGTCACGGCAGCTCCGGACGTAGTGGGTGACATCGGATGTAAGGCGGGGCCAGAAGTATTTCGCCTTGATTTTTGCAATCGTGCGAGCTGTTCCGAGATGTCCGGAAGACGGGTCATCGTGGCACGCTTCCAAAATTTCGTCACGAAGGTTTGCGGGGATGACAAGTAGATAATTCGTTCTCGTTCCGGGGTTGAAATTCTTCTTCACTAGGATGGAGTTTTTGAGGCTGAATGCTGGTAAGTTGCGCTTGAACGCCCTAGGCACGGCGACGTAGCGTCCTTCGAGGTAGTCGATCATGGCGCGAAGGTCAGGGTCGGCATGCTGATGGGCGGCTAGGTCGCTCTCTGTCACGACTCCGAAGAACGCAATGTCTTTATTGGAGTCCTGTGGTGGTGGGTCGACTGGGGCGCGGGACAGGCAGTCGGCGTCGGAGTGTTTCCTGCCAGATTTGTAGAATATTGTAACGTCAAACTCTTGCAGGCGCAAGCTCCACTGCCCAAGACGGCCAGAGGAATCCTTCAAATTGGCGAGCCAACACAGCGCATGATGGTCTGTCACAACCTTAAACGGTCTACCATAGAGGTATGGGCGAAATTTTGAAGTGGCCCATATGATAGCCAGACACTGTTTCTCGGAGGCAGAGTAGTTTCTCTCCTCCTTCGACAGACCACGGCTTGCATAGGCGATTACCTTTTCGTAACCGCTTTGCTTTTGAACGAGGACGGACCCAAACCGATATCACTGGCGTCCGTGTGCATTCGAGCACAGGTTCGCTCCAATAAACTTGTTTTCCTCATAGGAAACTGCGTCGTTCTTTGCTGCGTGACATCTGGTGGAGGTGCGGGGTACATGAACCCTAAGCCATTGCCAAGCCGACAAGCACGCCCAACTCGTGTCAGCCGCCGACAGCAAGGCCTTCAGCCAGAGTTTGGACTGCTCCCGGATACAAAAAGGAAAGAAGACGTAAAAACCACGATGATCAACCCAGGCACCATGACCAGCGCTACCAACCCTCCCGTCGTCCTGCAACAACCTCGTGAGCCCCCATCATTCCGAGGGTCTCCTGGTGAAAACCCGGAAGAGTGGCTGGAGAAGCTGGAGCGCATCCGCATCTTTAACAGGTGGGATGACGAAGAAACGTTTCGTCATGTCTTCTTCTATTTGGAGGATGCAGCTCGAACGTGGTTTGAGAACCATGAGGTCCGTGATTAGGACCTCAGTGGCTCCATGTCGCAGCACAATTTGGTTAATAAAGAACTTTGCATCTTCTTGTGAACTTCCCCTAGGAAGAGCGGTGGTCTCTGCGTAGCGCGTCTGGACTGTCTTTAAGAGCGAATTCCTCAAAACATTCGCTACGGCTGTGCGGAAAGAACGAGCCGCCCTTTTGTTGGAGACGCGAATGCAACACCCTAACGAAGGTGTTGTACTGTTCGCTGAGGAGATGAAGATGCTGTTCCGGAGAGCTGACCCCGAAATGGCAGAAGAGAAGAAGGTGCGCTTTCTGATGCGGGGAGTTAAACAAGAGCTCTTCGCTGGACTCATCCGCAACCCCCCTAAGACCGCCGCTGAGTTCGTCACCGAGGCTTTGATGATCGAGAGGACCTTGGATATGCGTTCGCGGCAATATTGAGGACGACTGTACATGTACTGCCTCCATAGACGTCCGCACCTTGCCTCCTCTGATAATCAGGAGACACCTGTCTTGAGATGCTGCAGAGGAGACGCGTATTCGCTCTATAGGTCTTCAAGTGACAACTGGTGATTATCGTTGTTCCAGTGCGCGGACGGTAGATCAGGCTGTCTCTAGATGTCAGTCGCCTTGCCGATTGTTGACTGTTGTCATGGAGTGGTTTCCTTGTGTGACATTCGACTTTGCTTTCGGCTTTTCACGCCACCTTAAATGAACCTTGGCATTGTGTTGACTTGCCCTTCAGCTGATTGTCCTACAGAGCCCGCGACGTCTGTGTCAGTGTTCGTGCGCTTGCGATACAGCACTACCTGGTTCTCCAGTAATGAGCATGTCAGTAGTCAATGCGAAACAATCACGTACTCTGCAGGAGCCACGCCATTTGGTCTAAGCAGCCGGTCCTGAAGTGGATTTGTTCATTTACGTTTCGCAGCCTTGTTACTAGCAATTGGGTTTAATGGGAAGGAGGCTTTCTACGTGGTTGTTTTCGAGGAGATCCTTCCGACCAAACCTTTCGCTGAGCGACTTCTTTACTCTTTATTGATACACAACTACACTTTACCCCGAGGCGTTACAGCAGGGGGTTACAAACACAAAAAAGACATCTTTATTGTCACTGCACACTTGCTAAGACAGCTGACTGTTTCATTGACTAAGATTTTTCACAAAAAAACGAATTTGCATACAGGCTCAGCCTGGCCTGTTTTAGCCTTACTTTTTGTATGTGATCTGCTTGGATATGTAATGTGGCTGTAAATGTGTCTGTCGATTCCTGTTTTATTGTGAAATGTCTGACATAGCAACTTCAGACGTAACTTTTTTACGTCGTTATGAGAGTGACTCCCAATTTAATTGCTGCACGGCGATGTAGTAGCTCCATTGTGTGAGCTCTGCAGCACAGGCCAGGTTCGTCTTCAAGTACGTAAACGTCCCCATACCGGTGATATGAGGTCCCATCGTAGTTCTCCCAGGAACCCTGCCACCCACGGTTGTCGCTACTGATGGCAGGTGCTTAGTTTTTCGGCAAACCGACTCACAAGCCCGACACTCGTGGCTGACTGTAATCGGTGAGATCCGAGATTCCATAGAGTTGTTTTATCGTACCGCGGCTGGTTGGCTTCAATATGGGTAAAAGCAACCAGTGTACGCGCATTTATCGCGATCCCAAACTTGCCGATTGCTTTCACGATCTTCTCGTGATAGTCTACTACACGTTGAGGGCATCGGTTTATCAGGTTCGGTGATAGCAGAGTCACGAAGCCTGTGGATCAGTTTCTGCAGAAGGCGGCAAAGTGCATTGCAGAAGGATCTCGCTGACCTCGGACAGGAGTCGGGTGGTGGCACTGCGAAAGGTGCTCTCGATGTCTACGTAGCTTGTCCAGCTTGGAATGGTATCGGTGCGGAGGATAACGGCCGTCTGGCGGGGTTTTCGGCACCAATAATGTTGAAACACAAAGAGACCCACATCCGCGTTGCTCCGGTTCAACATTTCTTTTTATTTCATTACATGCTTCTGGGCAGCCCCACCCTGCTCTCGCTTCTTCGAGGGTATTGTGCGCAGCATGGCATTCTTCACCAACGTGTTACCGCGGCAGATTCAACATTCATACTTGCAAGGGCGGGCAGGTTCACAATATTTTTTCTTGACCTTCAAAAAGCCTTTTACAGAGTGTCGCACATACCTTTCATAATATAGATCCAGTGTCGTTTTGATAACGTTCAGATAGTACAGTGACTCGACTCGTATCTTACGCAGGGTAAGCAGTTTGTCCACGCAGGCAACTCAGACTTAGATTTTGCTTGTTCTGTCAGGCTTTCTTCAGGGTTCGCTGCTCGGGCTGCTATTATAAATTTTATTATTAGATCACAGACTAACTCACCAGTGCTTTGCCGTTTACATGTGAACGAGTGCGTTGCATACACGTACAATCAGGCAGAGAAAGATAAACAAGTACTAAAGCAGCAATTAACAGCAAATACCAACTCGTGCTCAGCATGGCAAATGCGCCTAGACGTTCATATGCAGGTTACACGCAAGCAGGAACCTATATTCCGCGCATATAACATCAAAAATGCTTCATTAGCTTCCGTAAATCAATTGAACTATTTACAATTTTATATCAGTTCTACGATAAACTGGAGTAGTCATGACTTTTGCATTTATTATATTTTTCAACTTTTGACTGTACTAAGTAACTGTCTTAGATTGTTCACCTCTTATAATCCCTCTGGTATTGACAGCATGTCTAAATAAACAAATAAATAAATAAATAAATAAATAAATAAATAAATAGATAGTTTGCAGGGTATCGAGAAAACTTTATATGCAACGAAATTGTATGATGCATTGCAGTCCGATAAGTAAGCTTATCGCCTAAATGACATTATTAGACTGTGATTAGAATATGATGGCGTAGTGGGGGGTGGTTAGAATATGCAGACGTAGTTTGGGATCAGCACGCGAAATGTGATATCGACTGCTTTGAAAAAGCGTTGAAAAATAAAGCACGAACATTCATCCTGAAAGCCTACGGCGGCAGGCACGTGTTCCTTACTAACCTTGAAGATTAAAAAAAAAACTTTCTGTTCTATTATGACGTAAAGCGCTATTCTTCGTTCGTAAGTACGCAGACGAGGCCACTTGAAGGCGAATGCGTTTTTCTTGAAGAAGAAAAAGGAACTTCAGCCTAGCTAATTGTCGTCGGCTAGCTAGAATTGCGACATGTGCTTGCAAGCGCAGCGTGGAAACATTCTCCTGCCTGGCATACTTGGAATAAATAAATCCACGAGCACTGTTTTGAATTGATTTTCAATCATCCGTTCATGTTCATTTGGGGCGGGTTCCAAACTATTGCTGTATATTCTTAGACGGGTCCAATGCGCATTTTGTGCATTGTTAGTTAAAATTCAGGAGAAGTGTCAGTCAGTTTACGTCTTAAAAATCCAGTTGCCTAAATGCTCGTGCAAAGCTGAATAATGTTGACATCCCACTTTAAAGACTGTTATAGTGACCCTCTGGTACTTGCAATTGGATGGAAAGGTGGGCTAGTTGGTAATTCATGATGGTTCAGCGAACTGGGAGCGCGGGGGTAAACACAGACACAAAGCAAAGAAGAGGCACACAGCACTAGCGGCCAAGTAACCACTGGTTTATTCTCACGTTTGAAGGACATATAAGTACCCAAGGGTGCGCATGTCAACAGGAATAAGATGATAGTATGAGCAGCAACCGTGGCGTTCATTCCAAGCGCTTGTCTACGAATTGACAATATAGTTAAACTCACAGTCAAGTAGTGAGAATGACGGGTGGCTAATACAATGATTGTTATTTGTAGAAATGTGATATGCTTTGGAAATTTCACGCGTTGTTTGAAGCGGATGCCGGAAAAGTACACTTGTTTTTTCCAACAACAGTTGACACTTGCATGAATGGCAATGCGAAGCTAACACGGAAAAAGGACTACCTTTAAGGAACTCAAATGTTCCCTGAGGCGTATATTCAAACATCGCCCGGTCTGACCGAAGTACATGCGACCGCACGGTAGCGGTATGTTATACACCACTCTTAAAAACACTTAACAGATTGTTTTGCATGTTTCTGCAAATATCCTCTGCTTTTTGACATGCCGTACGCCCTCCCATTCACCATGGCGCATATACGACCCAATGTATTGGGTGCAGAGAAAACGACGCGCACATGAAACCTGTTCCCCACACTTTTCAGTCCATGCGCCAATTTATGAGTGTAAGGAATCACAGCCACGCGTTTGTTTACTTAATTGCATTCTGCAGAAACACATGCACGTTTATCACCGTTTCTCACCATCCGCTTCAGATACGTTGATTATTACCTGATTTTTGTAAAGAAATGTTCTGCAGTGAACTATGACGCTATTTTGGCATGCTTCGAGACGGAGGGCATGGGCCTCTGGTTTACCTCGGAGGTTCCGAGTAATCATATATTGCAATTTCTATACCTTTCTCTATTCATCGGAGGCAATCATATTTGCTGGCAATATAACCCTCGATCCGCGAAACCTGTTTTAAATTACTCATCTGGCCATTCCAAGCCTACAGAACGAGGAATTCTTCTGTCATGCCTTCGTTCAACGGTGGAAAAAAGCTGTATCAACATGGTGCACTATGGTTTCTTAGCGCAGCTAGGACGGTTATTCGGGGCTGGGTACCCGTTCAATCTAATCGCATCGGTGTGTGAGAGACTTCTGCGGATGGTGAGAAACGGTGATAAACGTGCGTGTGTTTCTGCAGAATGCAATAAAGGAAACAAACGCATGGCCGTCATCCCTTACATTCATAAATTGGCGATGGACTGAAAAGTGTGAGGAACAGGTTTGGTGTGCGGGTTGTTTTCTCTGCACCCAATAAATTGGGCCGTATATGTGCCATGGTGGATAGGAGGGTGCAGGGCACATCAAAAAGCAGAGGATGTTTGCAGAAACATGCAAAACAATTTGTTAAGTGTTTTTTAGGAGTGGTGTATATCATACAGCTAACGTGCGGTCGCATGTACATCGGCCAGACCGGGCGATGTTTGAATATACGTCTCAGGGAGCATTTGAGTTCCTTGAAAAATAGTCTTTTTTTTTCCTTTTTAGCTTCCCATTGCAATTCCTGCAAGTGTCAACCGTTGTTTGAAAAAACAAGTGTACTTTTCCGGCATCCGCTTCAAACCAAGCGTCAAATTTCCGAAGCATATCACATTTATAGAAATAACAATTTTGTATTAGCCATCCGTCATTATCACTACTTGACTGTGGCTTTAGCTATATTGTTACGTGATTTCGTCTGACTGAAAGAGGGCAAAGTGGGGCATACACAAGTAAGGTGCCTCAGACTGTGGGTCAAGAAGTGCACGTTGTCGGTGAGCTGCGTTGTGGCTGCGGACTGACAACTGTTATTTTCCACGTAACATTTTGATGGAGGTGCTGGGTACTCTTCTGACAACGGAGCTACGCAGTGGACGCCTCTTTACGTCTGCTACCACGACTCCGGGTGAGGATACGGCTTCGCCACCTACCTCAGCAACGACAGCAACCCGGTACGTCGCCCTAACGCAACCCCGTGATCCCGGTACCTTTACTGGAGAGGACAACGCGAATGTGGACAACTGGCTTAGCATGTACGAGCGCATCAGCAAGCAATATGGCTGGGACCCAACCGTTATGCTTGCGAATGTCATTTTCTATCTTGACAAGACCCCTCGCAACTGGTTTGAGACCCACGAGCACGAAATCACAAGCTGGGAAATGTTTAAACAACAGCTCCGCGACCTTTTTGGCAACCCGTTCGGTCAACAGCTTGATGCCCGAAAGCAATTGGCTGTACGTACACAGACGTCCACTGAGCCCTACCTGACTTATATTCAAGACGTCTTAGCGTTGTGTCAAAGGGCCGATCCCAACATGACTGAGGCCGACAAGATCTCGCACGTTTTAAAAGGAATCGCCGACGATGCGTTCAGCCTGCTTGTATTTACCAACGTAACGACCATCGACGCCGTGATTAAAGAGTGCCGCCGTCTCGAGCAGGTGAAGAGTCGACGTATTTTGCAGCAGTTTCAGCGCCTACCCAACACCGCGGAAACGTCGTCTTGCGAAGCCACTCCTTGTCATCCGTCTACAACCGAAGACGTGACGCGTATAGTCCGACGTGAACTCGAGGCCGCTTACCCGGCTGCCAACAAACCGACGTCGCCCGACGCCTCAACGCCAGCTGTTGCCTTGATCCAGGCTAGTGTCCGCCAGGAATTCGCTAACCTTGGTATCCTGTCCACTGCATCCACACTGAATAATATTTGTGCCTCGATAGCTTCTGTGGACATGAGACGTCACCGTTCGTACTCTATTCGAACCAGGAACCCGTCTGAATGGCGAACAGCTGATGATAAGCCAATCTGCTTCCGCTGTGGTCGCGCAGGACACATCGTTACTGCCGCAGCCAATGGCCATCTATGTCTTCTGGCTCGTACCCCGCTTACAGTAACTCATTCCGTCCACCAAACCACCGTTATCCGACCCGCACAGGGTCTACAGCATTTACTGCCCCTGAGGACTACGGCCACCATGCCCCGTCGTCGCCACCGCCTCAAAGCCGCCCTTCTCGTTCAAATACGTGTCGCCGCTCTCCCTCGCCATCGTTCAACCGCCGCATGTCCCCGGAAAACTAGGCTGCGCAGCTTCTGGAGGTGAAGCTGCCCTTTCGACCTTACCCAAAAATCCTTTGTTGCCCTTACGTTTCAACCGGAACACCCTAGAAGTATATGTTGATGGCACACCTGTTGAAGCTTTGATAGATACGGGTGCTTACGTCTGTATTGTGAGTTCGCGTTTTCGTCGTCGCATAAAGAAGGTCCTTACGCCCCCCTTCACCAGTGTCGTCCAAGTTGCAGATGGTGAAAAAGTCCCTGTCGTCGGTATGTGCCCAGCTCAACTTACCGTAGCCAGTCATCAAGTGGTCAACCTTTTTACCATGCTTGCAACATGTCCCAACGACCTCGTACTAGGCCTCGATTTTCTTGCCGCCAATTCTGCTCTGATTGATTGCTCCGATAGTGTGCTCCGCCTTGAACTGCCACAAATCAGTGCCGCCCCGTACCAACCTACATGCCGATTACAATGCAGCGATTTTGTTCGCCTGCCCTCCAAAACTGTGACGTACGTCGATTTTCTGTGCTCACCAGCTGTGCCCGACGGTGACTATTACGCTACGCCTCTCACCGACGTACTCCTTGCGCACAATGTTGCAGTGCCCTATACGGTGCTCAGCATCACAGATAACAAAACTTGTCTACCTCTTGTCAATTTCGGCTACATGAATCATGTGCTTCCACAAGGCATTTCTGTGGCCCACCTGTGTCCGTTGCTCGATTCACAAATCGAAGTGCTTGCCTTAGACACACTTGTTTCACCGCAGCGCACATCACTCGCAGCACATTCGGGCAGCCGCGAAATTGTAGACATGATCGCCACTGATCTTCCGCCTCCGCAAGTTGAAGCCCTACATCTTCTCGAGGCCTACCAGGCTTTGGTCCCCTACGCGACATGCAGGCCTTTCAGAAAAACTTCTCTCTCGTTTCATGGGCCCATACCACGTGCTTAGACGAGTGACCGACACTACATATGAAATTGTCCCTGATAATCCATCAACCTCTTCCGCTCTGCTGTCAAGGGACATCGTCCACGTATCAAGGCTCAAGCGTTACCACACTGCTCCTGCTGTGGCCCCGTAAACTCGCCGGGTCGGCGCTTTTGCCGCAGGGGGTCGTGTTACGTGATTTCGTCTGGCTGAAAGAGGGCATAGTGGGGCATACCTAAGTAAGGTGCCTCAGACTGAGGGTGAAGAAGTGGACGTTGTCGGTGAGCTGCGTTGTGGCTGCGGACTGACAACTGTTATTTTCCACGTAACAATATTGTTAATTCGTAGACAAGTGCTTCGTATGAACGCCACCGTTGCTGCTCACGCTATCATCTTATTCCTGTTGACATGCACACCCTTGTGTACTTATATGTCCTTCAAACGTGAGAATAAACCCGTTGTTAGTTGAGCGCTCGTGCTGTGTGCCTCTTCTTTGCTTTGTGTCTGTGTTTTCCCCCGCGCTCCCAGTTCGCTGCACCATCATGAATTACCAACTAGCCCAACTTTCCATTCTATTGCAAGTACCAGAGGATCCCAATAACAGTCTATAAGGTAAGATGTCAACATTATTCAGCTTTGCACGAGCATTTAAGCAACTGGGTTTTTAAGACGTAAACTGACTGGACCTTCTCCTGAAGTTTAACTAACAGTGCACAAAATGCGCATTGCACCCGTCTAAGACTATACAGCAATAGTTTGTAACCTGCCCCAAATAAACATCAACGGATGATTGAAAATCAATTCAAAATAGGGCTCGTGGATTTATTTATTCCAAGTATGCCAGGCAGGAGAATGTTTCCACGCTGCGCTTGAAAGCACATGCCGCAACTCTAGCTAGCCGACGACAATTAGCTAGGCTGAAGTTTCTTTTTCTTCTTTCACGCTACTACGCAACTTGGTACCCTAAATAAGGACTAATACCTTTAATGCTCCGAAGAAACATTCCAGCAGAACTAATATTGAGCATCGCATACGCCAATTCCTCTCACGTTGTAACACGTTTAGGTATTCTTCTTTTTCTTAGAGTTTTACCGATGTCGAATGACTTTCCCAATGACCTCGTCAGTGCTAAGTCACGTACGGTTCACGTGACTTAGCACAGATCGAATTTCATGTAGATGCATTGCAATAGGTTCTGAGTTATCTGTGCGCAAATAAATGCAGGAACGATGTATCGCGCGTGTACTCGCACAAGGTTACACGTGCTTAACAGCCTAAATATGTGTGTCATTTATATTACCGTTTAATATTATCTTGTGTTATTTTATTATTATCTCGTTTAATTTTTCAATTTTTTTTTCTCGAATGATACACATATGGGTTGTTCATTATAGCATCTGCGCTGTTGCCGTTGTTGTGGTTGCTTTGTATTGCACTTTTTTTCTGTTTCTTTTTCCAATTTGCAATATGACATCTTACTTGCCTTGTACGCCCTCACCTGCAGAGGCCTGATAATCCCCAGGTATTGAATAAATAACATTATATAAGTATGCAATGTAACAGCGCCAAAGCAAAGGATATGAAAACACGGCAAGACGATTGCATGGTCATGAGATAAAATGAAGGCATATTCGTTTTTTTTCTCTCGAGCGATTGTAGCATGAAAAAGGCTTTGACGTGGGTGCACTAGTAGGCTTATAAAATGCCCCACAATGCTCCTTAGCAACTATTTACAGAAATGCAGCATGGGAGTACGCAGCGCTTCCCCTCGTTAACAATGTGCATGGCTGACAGGTGCGAAAACTTCACAGTAAATATTGAAAAAGCTCTTGTGTTCACGGGGGGCCTTCACTGGTAAAAAGTATAGTTGAAAACTCAAATACCGAGCAAGGAAGAGCGGTGTGAGAATACCAAACCGTATTTGCATAACTTGCTAAAAGACTGTGACGCAGCTCTTTTTATCGTTTCTCTTTCAATGTATGTGGGTAACCAGTTTTTTCGCAGTATGTTTTCGTGGGCGGAAGCTGTTCACTTTCTTGGATTTTGTTTAGCTGACCGTTTCACTGAAGCTATGAATACTTGTTTAATATTTCGTGTATGTTTTGCGGGTGCTCGATTACTCTTTCCGGTACGTGTAAGGTACGTGTTTGTATTACCGCAGTGTATTATCTCAAATTGATTGATTGATTCGTGGGCTTGAACGTCCCGAAACCACCATATGATTATGAGAGACGCCGTAGTGGAGGGCTACGGAAATTTTGATCACCTGGGGCTCTTTAACGTGCACCGAAATCTGAGCACACGGGCCTACAACATTTCCACCTACATCGGAAATGCAGCCGCCGCAGCCGGAATTTGATCTCACGACCTGCGGGTCAGCAGCCGAGTAGCTTAGCCACTAGACCACCGTGGCCTGGCGTATTATCTCAAAGCTTACCGGACTTTTTTTTATTCTCGCGTCTTAAGTTCGCATTAGGCTGCATGTGTTTTTATTGTTAGTCATACATGCTTTTGTTCTGATGTGTTTTTTATGTGTCTACCGACTGAAACAACGCTATGTGTAATATTCTAGTGTTAAGTACCCACTCCTGACTTTACTTCTAAAAGGCAGCCCATAGATAGTATACACACATAAAGCACTCCCGCCGGGCCTAGCGGTCGAGCTATATACTGCGCTGCTTTCCCGCCACGAGTGGCTGATCAGACCCAATAATGTCTTCAGCATAAATAACAAAAATGTTTTTTCCATGCTGGGAGTTGGGTTCGTACGCTCATTCTCCGTAAGTGAATGTCGTTTCGTTACCATTAGACTGCACACCCATGCTTCTACGAAGAGAGTGCATGTACAATACATGTAAACCACATGGTAGTACCCTCTGTGCAAAACAAATGTAGAAACACATCACTTCGTTGTCGGATTTTGTGATTTTGGTGGTAACGCATTAAAAGTCCTCGACGGGACACGATGTGGAGGGGATATTGAGAATCGTGTAAATCAATAAAATTTCTTCTTTGCAAATATTTGATGCCAAACTTTGATTTTCAATGTCCTTCTAAGGAGATCACTACATGTCTTGACAAAGGAGTAGAAGCAAGCATGGGTATGCCAACTAGCGGTTGTTCAGAGCCTTTCTTGTTCGGCCGCGAAAAGGCTCGAGTGGCCACTCTTTACATAGTATATGGGCAGCCAGTAGCATTAGATAAATAAACAAAGAAAAAAGCGAATCAGCCGCTCGTACGGTCACGTGTTTTACCTGCAAGGTCTTGGTTCACCCATCGCGAACGAAAAACTTCGTACAATTAGCGTGCGTTGCCTTGCAACTTCCAGTCTAGCTTCGCGCCTGCTTCGCTAGCCCAGATATAGCTCCTGCCTTCTGCGATGAGCGGTGACATCACCGTAGCTTTCCTGAGGACTGTTCCGCCCACTGGCCTCGACCCTGCGCACGTCTCTCTCCTCCACCAGTTAAGTAAAGGGCGAAAAACTGTTCAGAAACCAGCGACATCAGCATGGTGAGTTATGTGAGTAGCGATTTAAGCACGACTATTTGTAGGGAGAAAAAAAAAACACTATTAGTGAAAAGCCCTTTTTGATTCAACGTTAGAGCAGTCGATATGTTTTACAAATGACATGTCTTTCCCCAACGATGCCATGTTGGTATAATAAGCAAAGAATTTATCGCAGTTTTTATTAATACAAGAATTCTTTTTTCTAGCGCCCCCTTGTTATGCTATTATTACTCAGCGCATCCCTTGCACTGCATGGAAAAGCACGTCCGCAAAATTCATCTGCGAAGACATACTCCCTCACGTGGTTTAAGTGTTCCGCACTTGCTTGCATTCCCTGCCGCGCGCGAAATTGTGAGGTGCGTTTTATCGCTGCATGATGAACGTCTTGAGTGAAGTGCCGAAGGGACAGCGGAACGACGCCGTTATCATTTACGCTGTGTGGTTTCGTCGGTATCTGCGGAAACGATGTGCTGTGCAGGGATACAGTATGAACAAGCGTATGCCTGACGACCCATGTCTTCTCGATAGGAAAATGGGGCAATGATTCGTAGTACAGTGCTCGCTGTACTTTCATTCGTCAGTGTACCTGCAGCCCGTTTTGCTTTTTGGAGTATGAAGTGCCTACTATTAATCGCATTATCGGTAAGCAGGTCGTCAAGTTATCTATAATGCTACAATTCGCATGTCTCCGTTCATAAATGTAGGGGTAATAAATTGGAGAATAATGAAAGTAAAGATAACGCAAATAATGTCGCCGACTTTTTGCGCTTACTTCATATTGTGCACTGTAATGAATTGGAGTCATTGTGACCACTGAACTTATCTGAAAGGTCATATTGTGGCGTTACTAGGCGTCACTTCTTTGTATTAAAGTCAGTCGGTACTAGATCAGTCAGTATTAGATTAGCTGGCGTTAACTTAAAGCGCACTGGTGAAGGACTTGCCGGTGATCGCCCTAGCGCGAGTCCTTGGCGATCAGGGGTCTATGAAAAGTAATTTGAGATCAAGTATCGCGCTACTGCACACAAAATGACGTCACTTGTGTACCAGCTATTGCGTGATATCTGCTTTATTTTTGTTCTGCTGGAAGTGTTTCCTTCTCACAGAGATGGCACTAAACCTCATGAGCATAGCTGATCAGCCGCCATTTTCTGAACGTAAGGACTTTTATGGAGCCTTCGCTACCAGTTTTATCTACCTTCATGAGAGGATTAGCTGAGTACCGTGGCCTTTGGGTATTCGTATGACACACTGGAGCTTTTAGCGCACGATAAAACATGGACAGAGATAAACATGACACACATATGTGCTAACGTGCAACAAACTTGACACACATATGTGCTAACATGCAACAAAGTTTATTCCGGAAACAGGGAACCACTAAAAAAGACATCATCGCTTTAAAATCAACATGACTAAACGCCTATCTTCACGAAGATATGCTAACTCCTTACAGAACAGAACAATCGGCAATTGAGAAACATATTCTGCCAGGCTATAAATCATTGCAGGCTTCATTATTTCGCGGGATAGGTGACCTCTGCTGGTACTAACAACTGAACACTCGTGAAAATGGCCCTGTACATGGTATGAACATTAGCACTTGCGTTACTGCACCTGAGTTACTGCAATGCCTAAAGTAGTCATACCATGTACGTAAGAGCTCCTTACGCCATGCGTCGTACGTCTCATGCCGTCGTAGTAGCCAGTTTTCAAGGTCATAAAATTGCGTTACATGTCAATAGAAGCAGCATCACGGCATATCCGGGAGTGAATGATCATGAGTGGGGCGAAGTGTCCGTCAGTCAGTCCGTCCGTTCGTTCTTTCGTCCAGCTTTCTGCCCGTCCGTGCGTCGCGGACCTATACAACGGCCCTTGGAATTAGCTGAGCATTCCCCTTGCTAATTAACAGGATCAGTGACAATTGTTCTGGTGTCAGCCACCAGAACTTTTTGGTGCACAGTGTGTCCAAAATAGTGAGAAAG
This sequence comes from Rhipicephalus microplus, assembly GCF_043290135.1. Lineage (NCBI taxonomy): Eukaryota > Metazoa > Arthropoda > Arachnida > Ixodida > Ixodidae > Rhipicephalus > Rhipicephalus microplus. Next base: position 37,782,968 of record NC_134700.1, read on the forward strand.
AGCCTCAAGATGTTGGTAGTGCTATCAGAACGATTTTAGTGTGCGGCACGCCATTCTCGCTACGAGTGTGCAGAGTGTTTCGATAGCCAGTGTTAAGCCGATATTTTGTGCATGCGGCTAGAATTTTATTTGCGAGGCACCATAGATCTCGAGTAGTAGCTCTTGGTGAAAAGACGGGTCTTTCTGGCGCCGAACTATGAAAGTGGGTGAGTCAGAAGGAGAAAGAGGTAATTGAGAGAAAGAGGCTGGTGGCTGAGAGGGTGAAAGAGAAAGAAAGCAACAACTGAAATTGGAGTGGGAGAAAGAAAGCCTGGCAGCCAAGAGAGCGAAATAAGAAAGAGAGGCAAAAGAGCTACAGTTGAAAGAAGAGAGAGAGGTGAAGGAGCGACAGTTGAGGGAAGAAATGAAGTGGAGATGGCCGAAAGGGAGGGACAGCTGTAGCACGTGATGGCACTGAAGCGGCTCCGTTTGCAACAGCGAAGTGAAACTTTGGTCCAGGCTATGGTTGAAAAGAGCAAACGGGAAGATAACGGATTCCGCTTGAACCCAAGCAAACTGCTCGTAGCGTTCGACTAGAGGAGGGTGATGCAGGGCCCCTGTTCAATATTACAGGGCCCCTGTTCAACGCTTGCCCCGTCTGCAATACTCCAGCACAAGACGCGAAAGCGTCGCATAGGCGACCCGCACCGCAAAGAGCCTACAAAAAATCATCATAGCGGAACTGTTGCCAAAATTTCATCATGTTGTAGCATAGCCTCGTAAAAATTTCGTTCTTCCATAAGAACATATTTGAGTGATGACTGTTGTGACAAAAAACTTCGCCTTACTTGTTAGTTTCCCCACCGTGCAGCCAATAGTTACAACTGCCGAAAGTGGGGGGGGGGGGGCAACTATTCCCAGTGGAGAGGCGCTCGTGCCCCCTTACCTTCGCCCTCCCCCTGGCTGATACGCCTACGCCTAATGCTATTGCATTAGTCGTTCTAGGACCGTTTTATTTTGACGGCCAATATTAGCGGTTTGAGGCCCAGATGCAAAGCGAGGCTACCGATCGGAAAAAAGGTGATGCTTGGACCATGTCGCGTTCCAACGTTGAACAAGATGTGTCCTCTGAGTTTTTCTTTTTCTTGTTCGCTCTTATGATACGATTCCTAATCGGTTGACGTAATCTCTGCAGAGGCCTGCCCCGCGGTGCAGATGCTAAGCAGCTCTTGCCCAGCCGTGGTGCAGTCTGGCAGCCTTGTTCCTGCAATGCAGAGGCTTCTTCTCGACACCTGCGAGTGGCAACAGACGTGCTATGCTTGCGTACGTATTGAGTCAACTACTGTTTCATACTTCGTGAATCGCCTCCGTAGAAAACTAAAAATGTTTGGCCCGATGGCGCAAAAAGTTTTATTCATGACGTGAGAGAGACACGAATACTCTATACTCGAGTCAATACCACGCTCGTATTATCGCGTTCTATCAGGAACTCCGTAAAGTTGGCGAAGGGATTCATTCTCTCCATGAAAAAGTGAAGTTATAACGTAGCAACACCCTGCGCGGCACCACGTTAATCTATCTGCCGGGCCGACGCCTGCGCTTGTGAAAAGAGCTCAAGCAGCGCCCTGACACACAACCTTCCTCGTCCGGGTACGTTGAAGTCAAGCGACGAGATGTTGCCAGCGCGCGACGACGGCTGGAGCAGTGATTGTGCGAGCAAGCAAGGCATTTTCCAGGAGTGTCGTGTTACTTAAAAAACATGAAATTACGAACGAAACCACCGCAATGTCGCCTAGCTCCATCTGATGCACCACTTCTGGTTGTGTCTATTGTTTTTTGTCTGCGCATGGCGTCCTAACTCGACAGCTTTAACGTCCACACTCGAATATCTGAAGTGTATTGAAAGCAATCACAGCTTTTTATACTTTTTTGTGGAATAAAGATAGTTGAATTTGCTAGGAAGTCATGTTTGTTGCAATAATTCGGGTTGAACCTTTGGTCATCATCCAGCAAATTTCTGGGTTAGACCGAGAACTTGGTAAAATCAGGTGTCTTTCGATCAAGTGTTCTGGGCATTTGTTATGCTGTTTATGTTAGTTTTTTGCATGCAGGCTACTACTCACATACTCCGTATGTAATGCCTTCGGGCCTTTAGTCCCATGAATAAATATGTGCTGAGGACCCTTGCTTTTGTTGGATGCATAGTCACTTAGTTTTCTTGGTGCTTGTTACTTATATATTTCCATTGTGCCGCACCACAAACGCGTCGCGATATCAGGGCGATGTTTCTCTTTTGAGTTTTCAGTCAGGTGACATATAAGATGTCTGGTCACAAGGCGAATGAATTCTTGGGGAGTCATTATTCTACGCAATATCAACTTTTGGAGCCTGTCTGTGTTCTCGAATCAATCATTTATCGCTACTGAGGTCAGAAAATCACTGCACCTGTATTTCCGCTGCCACGCATGACGTGGTTGTTGCTAAATTATTAGAAGTTCCCGCTGTTTTTATCGGCTCAGTTGCGAATGTAAACTACGGTATTGTACAATGCGCATGTCGTTCACAATTGTTCTATCGAGTGCGCAGATGCTTCTGATGTGGTAGTTGACTTTCTTGCATTCTGTTTTCGGCACTCGCAGATAAAGTCACTGAAACACAAAAACTGTTGCTTAGAAGAGGGAAAACTCGGGAACACAGTTGCAGAGCTGGCTCATAGATCTGTCCGGGTTTAGCTACACGAGTGTGTTCGGAGCGATGCCTGGAGTGTTGACGGCACACTGCTGTCCCGCAGGGTCCTTACTACGGCCTCGGAGCTGAAGATTGCGAGGCCGGTGCTTCTGCGCGGTTCACGCAGCTGCTGATCAGTCAACTCTTGATGCGTCGAACCAAGAATGTCGAAACCGAAGCAGCGTGTTCCGAGTCCTGCGTCGCAGGCTTTCTGCTGAGTCACTGAGCGCAAAAGGACAGCCATGGCCTACGGCGCTTACAACTTCACAGCGGAGATCCTTGCAAGAGAAATTTCGCCACTCGTGAACGGCAGAACCTGAAAAGAAAAAAAAATGCCACGAAAGCCAAGGCGACAGGAATTTAGTTTCCAGTTTCGCATCATTAGCGTGTTTATTTCACCACTGTTGAACCCTGCCCATGTCTGTCAGTTATGCAGTCGGTCAGTCACGATAGCTTCAATACTTCACTGTCTCCATTTCTCTGTGTTCACTGTTTTTTTTTCAGTACATGTAAAAAATGTGCGTTGTCAGTACAGAAGGTACTTTCTATGATTTAGCTCTACTTGATGTATTCAATGAGAGATATTCTTGGATGCCAATTGTATACGCATGCCTTGTGGATGAGTCGCAGCTTTCACGTTCTGTTTAGAAGCGACGAACTCGGACGCAGGGATAAGAGCACTTTTCCGTGCTCATTTGTCGCGCGAACATATGTCAGCTCACCTGATATGTCCGAGTAATGTGAACCTTAATTTGTTGTTCATTTGACACAGTGTCAAGAACAATGACGGATGATACATATAGTCTTCATGGCGTACCCTCATGCTTCACAGGTATCTTTGCGTGTTTCTGAGCGTAAAATAATTTTAAATGGAAAGCCTTCAAACGGCTATAAAACTTTGCATGATTTATTACCTGCCATTTTTGCGACATTATTCTGTGGTGCCTATAAATGTTCCAAATACCTGCCTAAACCTTGAGAAGCGGTGACCTACCAAATGCCCGCCAAGGCTCCTCGCTAAGGATCCATAAAACCTATATAAAAAGTCACCCACTGAGACTCTCGATGACGATGTCGAGCGTGTTAATTGCTGAGCAGTGAAGTAATCATTTTAATTGTGTTGTTTGACTGCCACATGAGGTTCCCGCCGAAAAGTATGAACTTCGAACCATGCATGTGTTTCTCAGTTTGTTTGTGTGATAGTGCAGAGCTTTTTTTCTGCTTAATGTACCCGCGCAGTTATTGTTGGTTAAACTTCCTGCCTTTCACTCAACCTTACTCTCTCTCCGCAGTTATCGCTGTGTTGTAACCTAAGTTTTACCACGGGTCACTATTTTCAAGGATCGTGGCTTATTAAAAAACACAAAATATCTTGCATCGTTGATATATAATGCATATTCTTAACACCCAGGCTGAATATGCCAAATATACAAAAGGTCATCACAAGAATTGCCTAAAAAAACTGTCGGGCTCATAGGAACAAATGTTCGGTGAAAGCTTGGGTGTTCACTTTAACAAAATGTAGGTTACAAGCTGAAACAGGTTTTTATTTCAGTATTCTCCTCCGTATGAACGATAGAATTTTCCATCTTCGTATTTTTTTAGAACTACGAAGAACCTCTTCGCAGGGTGGTCTAAAGCAGGTCTTCACAACCTTCAGCTACTCTACGTCCACAAAACAAGAGATGTATATGCAATACGTGCACTGCGATTTTCGTTGATACGTTGCACATATTTTGCCCACGAGGGGAAGGGGACAATAAATTCGCGACATATTCCTAATGGAGACTGCGCAAAGGTCGTTTGTGGTGTCTGCACAAGAGAATAAATACAGCAGCAGTGTGGTGAACATACCGAGTGGTGCATGATTTTAGGCAGAGATGAATCCCACTGTAACGGCCTCATTTTGGCGTGGTTTCTTGTTCTTTGTGCCTGTTATTCATAATAAAATGGGATGGCAGTCTGAGTGTATACGCATGTAGAATTGATGTGCCATTTTTTTTGAGTAAAATGCTGCGGGTGTGTTCAAAAAATGTGATACCAATAAAGAATAACTATATACTGTTGAATGGTTTTTGTATTTTAAAAACAATAATACTTTTTTGTGATTTTAAATGTACTTTTTTTCTCATTTGTGGCGTTCTTTACACGCTTGAGAAACGGTAAATACGTTTTCATTCACTTACACCACTCTACAAACTAACAAATGTGCGTTCATTTTCAGATTTAGCAATGAAAACTTCGGCAGTTGAATTGTACAAACATTGACCTGCCAGCGTGATAGCTTAGTGCGCCCACTAGCAGAATTACTTATCCACTGTGAATGAATTAAAAGAGACGATTTTAAGGACTCGTTTTTTTGTTTGACGAAACCCTTCTGAAAGCCAGCCAATAATTTAGTCGAGGAATGTATAGGTCACCTTCATTGTACTGTTTTACGTGTATTTACGTGATACATACGTAACGAAAATAATGTGAACGCAAAGAGAACTTGCTGCCGGCAAGGGCACAGCTTTGTATCTTAAGTTAGCAGGTTTGCTCTCTGCCACCCGCTAGTTACCTTTTTGTGCACTTTTTTTCTTCACTTGTAGGTAGTTACAATGCACTACAAACCATACAATGAATTTGCACTGCCTGTTGGTTTTCGACCCCAAAAACACGCTCTCAACAAGAGCCCGATGCGGCATCGTGGATGTACTACGGGGGCGAGTCCATCTCGTGGCGTCCAAAGCAAGCTCCAGGAGCCCAACCGAGGCAGTCGACACCATGGCAGGCAAGACGACAGAATATTAGATGGGCGGCGAGCACAAGCACAAACTTGTACATTATCACATTTTAAGTGCAGCTAAAGGGAATTTTTGGGTAATTTGTTTGGCTTCATTTCGAAACAGCGTAAAAGACCAAATAGACATGAAGAATTAGCAACACAAGCGCTGACTGGCTAATAAATGTTTTTATTGAAGAAAACGGGAAAAGAAAGAGATGAATAACATCGTAAAGGTGAAGCGTTTATATATATATATATATATATATATATATATATATATATATATATATATATATATATATATATATATATATAGGAAGGCATGGTGGCTGATTGGCCGTAGCGTTGCATAGAGTCAAGTAGATCCTTTGTGAACGGTCACAACGTGGTTTATTTCGCCGTTTCAGCCGAGAGTCTGGCCTTCATCAGGATTGAAGGCACAGGTTTTTGGTGTTCAGCTTTATACAATCTCAAATCACAGGGGGAGAGAGAAAGATAAAAAAGGGTAAAAAAGAAAAAAAGAAGGAAAAAAAACTGAAAAAGAGAGTATAAGGTGGATTTCCCCCGGGGCGCCCCTTCAACTCTTCCTTCTACTTCCCCTCCATCTCTCTGCCCTTTCTCCTTTTCACCTTTCTGATCTCGGCGGTCTGTGTATGCTTCCTTTCACTAATGCATTCTTCCCGATCAGACGGCGCCTCCGGGCTCTGGCAGTTCGGTGTGGGGCAAAAAGAGCTTTTTTAAACTTCTTAAAGGTAACAAAAGTAATTGCTATCAGAGTAAACAAAACATTAGAGTTCAATCAACCAAAGAACAAGCAGGATTTTGAACAGGCTACTCAACAATCGACCACATTCATACTATCAATCAGGAAGAAGAGAAATGCTCATAATATAATCAAGCTCTATATATAGCTTTCATAGATTACGAGAAGGCGTTTCATTCAGTATAAATATTAACCGTCATGATGACAATACGGAATCAGGGCGTCGATGAAGTATATATAAACATCTTGGAAGCAGTCTACAGGGGATCAACTGCTACCATTGTGCTTCACAAAGAAAGCAACAGAATACCAATCAAGAAGGGTGTAAAACAAGGGGACACAATCTCCCCAATGCTATTTACCGCGTGCTTACAGGAGGTTTTCAGAAGCCTAGAATGTGAACAATAAGAGTTAATGGAGAGTACCTTAATAACCTGCACTTCGCCGATGACAATGCATTGCTGAGTAACTCAGGGGACGAATTGCAGCTCATGATTACAGAGTTAAACAAGGAGAGCAGGAACGTGGGTCTTAAAATTAATCTGCAGAAAACGAAAGTAATGTACAGCAACCTCGGAACAGAGCAGCGCTTTGAGATAGGTAATAGTGCACTTCAGGTTGTAAAAAGCTATGTCATCTTAGGTCAGGTAATAACCATGGAGCCGAACTACGAGTTCGAGCTAACTAAAAGAATAGGAATGTGGTGGAGTCCATTTGGCAAGCACTCTCAATTTATGACAGGTAGATTGCCACTATACCTTATGAGGATGGTATATAAGAGCTGTATCTTGCCGGTACTTAGCTACTTGGAGACTTACAAAGAGCGTTCAGTTTAAATTGAGGACGACGCAGCGAGCAATCGAAAGAAAAATGGTAGGTGTAACCTTAAGAGACAAGAAGAGAGCAGAGTGGATTAGGAAAAAAACGGGGGTTAATGATACCATACTTGAAATTGAGAAGAAGAAATGGACATGGGCCGGGCATGTAGCGCGTAGACAAGATAACCGCTGGTCATTGAGGGTAACTAACTGGATTCCCAGAGAAAGCAAGCTAGTTTGGGGGAGACAGAAGTACAGGTGGGCAGATCAGATTAAGAAGTTTGTGGATATAAATTGGCAGTAGCAAGCACAGGACCGGGATAACTGGCGGAACATCGGGGAGGCCTTTGTGCTGCAGTTGATGTATTCAAACTGATGATGATGATGATGATGATATATCACAACCACTAAGTTATATATATATATATATTGAATGAACTTGCAGATAGCACATAAGAAAAGGATCGTACTTACTAGCGTTTCGGCCGCGGCACGGCCTTCGTCAGAGTAACATGGATGCTACTCTGACGAAGGCCGTGCCACGGCCGCAACGTTAGTAAATACGATCCTTTTCTTATGTGCTATCTGCAAGTTCATTCAATATAGAAAATACCCGGACCTGTCGTGCCTTCCCTTCAAGTTCTATATATATATATATATATATATATATATATATATATATATATATATATTTGCACCAAGGAAGTAACGCTGGTCCCGGTAGAATAAAGAAAAATGTACGACGCACCTTGGTTTTATATTCTGACTGACGTTTTGGCTAGTGGAGCAGCCTTTGTCAAAGTAATATAAATATGATTCACATGGGATTATAAAGATTGGCGAGGTAAATCAGAGATTAGGCAATTCATCTTAGACAAGACATCTGGCTGTGCACCTTGCAACAAACCACGCTGCAAGGTTTGCATACATATGCAAACCACCCAGGAAGCCGTTAGTACGTCGTCTAATTTCAGCCTTGAAATTCGCGGCCCCTTTAATTGCGATAGCTCTAACGTCATATAATGCTCGAGTGCCCCGTCTGCCAAGAACTGTATATTGGTTATACAGAACGTCGTTTCGAATACGCTTCAACAATTATAAATCACATACCGATACGCAACCTAACCTCCCGCTCTCAATACATATTCGCTTACCAAGCCACTCGTTCGAAAAATGTAGGGTCACTATACTTGAATCGGGCTTTCATTCTCACCACGATCGGGAAATCCGCGAATCTTATCTCATCTACAAATTTAACACCATGTCTTCAAGCATAAACGAAAGTACAGGCACGCTCTCTAGTGTGCCCACCAAGCATTATCAGCCTTAACCCGTGGCCCGAGGCGTCATTGGTTAAGCTTGTTGGATACCGTCTCTAATGCTTCTGTTATTATGTATATTTGTGTATCCAATGTTTACAGTCACTTGGGTTCATTAATCGCCGCCGCTATCAAGAATGTGGATGCAAGACTGTATTTGAACGCACACGCGCAATAAAAGCATCAACAACTAATCTTATTCATATCACAATGACTGAGCTCTGTATATTACGTGCAATCTGACTGTTATATCACGCAGTTTTTTGATATTTTGATATCCATGCTTTCATTGTTGCTTTATCATTATCTATCTGCGGTTCTTACAGAGTTATGCTGGGTGCACGAAGAATTGATTTCCGCTCTTTGGTGTTCTATATTTTTATATAAGTATATATATTTATTTTATATTTTTGCATAATATCTGACTGTACCTTCATGAACACTTCACACTATGAATTGTCTAATCGCTGATATACGTCGCCGACCTTTATTATTCCATGTAAATCATATATATAAGCAAGCGCGTTGACATGTACTTAATACGTTGACAAAGGCTCGTCCACCAGCCGAAACGTCAGTCGATATATATATATATACATATATATATATATATATATATATATATATATATATATATATATATATATATATATATATATATATATATATATGGACTGAATACGTTTTTGAACTCTTCAGTCTTTAAGTGTCTTGGGTGTTCGATGAACGTGATTGCATTGTAGCGCGTATTGTTGTTTGTGTCCGTTGTTACGAGTGTGGCTGATATATATATATATATATATATATATATACATATATATATATATATATATATATATATATATATGTATATATATATATATATATATATATATATATATATATATATATATATATATATATATATATATATATATATATATACTTAGCGGTTTTCATATATCATCATCGTCAGAGCCTGACTACGTCCACTGCAGGAGAAAGTTTTTGCTGTTCGTAAGCTCGGAAGACATTGGCTTAACCCAGAGGAAGCACTCAGTAGAAACTGATACGCGCGTGCTTGGCGCCACTTCTGCGACGGTATAGACGACGTCACACACAGAGCAGCCAATGGCGTGTGCTTGGGCAAGACGCTGAAAATTACGTAATTGATAGCACAGCCAATGGTGACTGCACGTGACGCCAAAGTGGTTGTCCTAATGTTATTACCACTGGTCCACCGGTCGACACCATTGGTAATAAAATTAAAACAACTGTTCTGTTTCTTCTCTTCACAAGTACCTTTGGCCCATTGGAAGAACTTCTATATATATATTGTTACGTCTACGGGGGGTTTATTCGAAGCAGACGTAACGGTCGACTCGACGGTATACCGCAGAGAACGCGAAGCAGCGAGCTCTTGATTGATTGATTTGTGGGGTTTAACGTCCCAAAACCACCATATGATTATGAGAGACGCCGTAGTGGAGGGCTCCGGAAATTTTGACCACCTGGGGTTCTTTAACGTGCACCCAAATCTGAGCACACGGGCCTACAACAATTCCGCCTCCATCGGAAATGCAGCCGCCGCAGCCGATATTCGAACCCGCGACCTGCGGGTTAGCAGCCGAGTACCTTAGCCACTAGACCACCACGGCGGGGCAAGCAGCGAGCTCTTGCCACCAACCGAATGTCCTCTTCTTCTGCTACCACCATGTTCCTCGCTACACAGGTGCACATACCTAAATTACACATGTGGTAACACTTCCCTCCACGCAGCGAAGCCCGCTGGGCGAGTCAAACAGTCTCTCTAGGAATAAAGCGCTTAAAACGTGCAACATGGACAAGTTCAGTTCTTGCAGACCGTCGGCCGTTTGAATGCAGACGCGCTATGCGGTAAACTAAATCACTGATACGGTGTACAACAAGATAAGGTCCCGCATAGTGCGCTAGCAGTTTCTCGCTCAAACCGCGTTTTTTAGTTGGTGTCCACAGCAACACTAGGTCACCATGATCGTACGTCACGTGTCGGCGGCGGCGGTCAAAATGTGCCTTCGAGCGATCTTGCGAAGCAAGAGTGCGGAAATAAGCAAGGCGTCTAGCTTCTTCTGCCCGACAGATGATCTCGGATATGCAGGGATCATGGTGGTCCAAACACGGGAAGATGTTATTCGGGGTACGACGAGGTGGTCGAGCCTATAGAAAAAAGAAAGGACTGTAGCCGGTAGTTTCATGCTGAGCGGTGTTGAATGCATATGTGATAAAGGGTAGAATACTGTCCCAGTCCTTGTGATCGGATGCAAGATACATAGACAGCATGTTCGAGAGAGTTCTGTTCGTTCAGTTAGACCGTTCGTTTGGGGATGGTATGGTATAGAGTTCCGAAACCTTGAAGCACAGACACGAAGCATCTCTTCCATCACGTCTGCTGTTAATTGTCGGCCATGGTCACTGATTACGATTTTGGGAGGTCCATGTCGAAGAATTACAAAACGTAGCATGAAGGAAGACACATCGGCTGCAGTTGCCGATGGTATAGCAGCTGTCTCGCAGTACCATGTTAAATGGTCGGTGCAAACGACTATCCAGCGATTTCCATCAGAAGACCGGGGAAAGGGTCCAAGGTGGTCAATCCCGACTTGCTCGAGAGGAGTTCTAGGGAGCGGCACCGGATGTAATCGCCCTAAAGGAGCACTTGCTTGGCGCTTATGACGTTGACACTCGTTACAGCTAGACACGTATTGTTCCGTCGTCTGGTGCATTTTGGGCCAGTAGAAGCTTTCTTGAAGACGGCACAGAGTTTTCGCTGTGCCCAGACGACCGGATGGTGGGTCATCATTCATAGCCTGCAAAACATAAACGCGAAGATTCTTCGGAACAACGAGAAGATATCGTGAGCCGGTGTTGGTGTAGATCTTTTTGTAAACTAGCCCGTCTCGGATGCAGAAGCGCGTAGGCGATGATTTTGGTTTGGTAGCAAGAAGCTGTTGTATGGTGCTGTCCCTTTGTTGCTCATCCTTAAAGGTCTTGTTATCGGGAAATGATTGGTCGAGTGATGCAATGTAGGTATTGAAGGTGTCCGCGTCACATTCCATCGTTGGAAGCGGTAGTCGCGAAAGACAATCTGCGTCAGCGTGACGTCGGCCGCTTTTATAGGAAACCGTGAAGTCATATTCTTGTAGACGAAGTGCCCAGCGCGCCAGCCGACCAGATGGGTCACGCAGGTTGACCAACCAGCAGAGAGAATGATGGTCGGTCACGACGGTAAAGGGGCGTCCGTACAGGTAGGACCGGAAGCGCCGCAGTGCGAAGACTACTGCAAGGCATTCTTGCTCTGTGACAGTGTAGTTACGCTCGGACTTGCTGAGTCAGCGGCTTTCATACGCTACGACGTGTTCTTGATTATCAAAGCGTTGAACCAGGACAGCACCTACACCAATACCGCTGGCATCTGTATGAATCTCAGTGGGAGCGAGAGGATTGAAGTGTCGAAGAATCGGATGGGACGTCAAAAGAAACTTCAAACTCCGAAAAAGCAAACTCGCATTTCGGTGTCCAGTCAAACTGCGCACCTTTCTGAAGCAGACACGTGAGCGGGTATGCGATATTAGCAAAGCCAGGAATGAATCGTCGAAAGTATGAACAAAGCCCCAAAAAGCTGCGCAGTTCTTTCACCGAGCTTGGCTGCTTAAATGCCTCCACTGCGGCCGTCTTGGCGGGATTCGGTCGTATGCCTTCTTTGTTTACTAAGTGTACACGGACGAGTGTTTGGTGCTCTCCAAAACGACATTTCGTTTAGTTGAGCACCAAGCGTGCTTTACTTAGGCAGTCCAGTATGAGGCCAACGCGTTTGTTTTGCTCACAAAAGGTGCGCCCAAAAATTACAACGTCGTCCAAGTAACACATACACACTTCCCACTTCAGTCCACGCAGAATGTTGTTCATAAATCGCTCAAAAGTTGCGGACGCGTTGCAGAGTCCAAACGGCATCACATTGAATTCAAATAGTTCATCTGTTGTAACAAATGCCGTTTTCTCCTTGTCTTCCTCGTGCATTGGAATCTGCCAGTAGCCTGACCTCAGATCCACAGACGAAAAGTAAGAGGCCGATGATAGACAGTCAATAGCATCATCGATTCGCGGGAGTAGGTATACGTATTTTTTAGTTATGGCGTTGAGACGACAGTAGTCAACACAAAATTGCCATGTCCCATCCTTCTTCTTCACTAGAATTACTGGAGCGGCCCACGGACTACATGATTCTTGAATTACATTTTGCTTGAGCATCTCGCAAACCTGTTCATTGATCACTGCGCGTTCCGAAGGCGATACACGATATGGTTTCTGTCGGAGAGGTCTGTGAGATGTCGTGTCGATTCGGTGCTTCATATGAGAAGCAGAGAATGACGGTGAATCGTGCTGAGCGAAATCAAAAATACCGGCATGTTTGCGCAGAATACTCGCCAGTTCATTACGTTCCTTGGTGCTGAGTGACTTATCAATCATACCCATAATGGTGGTGTCCCTGGCGTGCAGATTATCGCAACCGGTCTTATCCGGGGAGTCATTGCTTTCTGCGAGGGTGGCAAGCGAGAATACTTGGTGTTCAGGAATCTCTGCAAGTTTCAGACCCTTAGGCAGCACTGTAGGTTCATTAGAGCAGTTAATCGCCCATAAACCAGTATGCCTTTGCGCAACCGATAATGTACAGTAGGGTATTAAAACTGTCTTCTTTATGCAACTGAGATGCACGGGTTCCACAGTTGCGTCAAATGTTTTCTCGCTTGCAGGTGAACAGGCAACAGGGACACATTTTGCAGACAACGGCGGCACAGTTGTGTCCACACACACGCAAAGAGCACTTTATTGAGAGGGCGAGTTTTCCATAAACGAAACTGGGATATCAGAATCTACTCTAATTTGTCCTGTGCGGCAATCAACAGTAGCACCACATAGCTTCAAGAAATCGAGTCGCAGAATGACGTCATGCGTAGTATGAGGGAGAACAGCAAACTCTGCGACAAAGTTCTGGCATGCCAAACTAACAGTCACAGTGCAGACACCAACAGGTTGTAACACCTCTCCGCTCACTCCACGAAACGTATCAGAACGGTCCCAAGAAAACATAACCTTTCGTCCAAGAAGGCGGGTGAAAACTAAACTCATCACTGACATGCTCGCACCTGTGTCCACCATTGCCATCATCGGCACACCATCGATAAGCACTCGAACCTTATTTCTAAACATGGAAGCTAACGGAGGTATATCTGTTGAAATCGAAGACTGTCGGGCGAACTCACCTCCAACAGCCGCGCCGGCTAGTTTTCGGTAGGAGGCGAGTAGTGGCGGTGCCGAGGAGACGGTGATCGGTTGGCGCGAGGGGCAGGTGGTGGTGTCACACTGCGGTCAGAGGCCGGAGATTGGTTTCGTAGCGGTCCTGGGATCTCGTAAGATGCGCTTCCCGGGAATGTCGGCGCTCGGGTAACGCCAGAACGGTTAAATCTCGGCCATCGGTCGTACCTTGGCGGCTGCCGGTAGTTGCAATACCTGGCAATGTGTCCTTCGAAGCCACCGCTGTAGCAGACTGGTAGAGGACGCTCACTGAACCAATGCTGAGACCACTCAGCTGTGAAGGGTCAGTGACGAGCTTGCTGAGCGGGGGCTGCGCACCTCTGTGTAGCGGGGCCGTGCCGTAGGCGTTGGCCGTATCGCTGGTCGGCCGCGAATCAGTCACGACGTGGCCTCGGATTTTCAGTTTCGCTGATGTCTGCCACACATACCGATGGTGGCAAAGGAGCTGATGGTGCCGCCGTGTAGTAGGGTGGATTGGTAGGTGGATGAGGTATGGTTTCGTCAACCCTACCACGTTGTCGCTGCAGCTCTTCACGCACAATTGCCCGAATAGTAGCCGCAAGCTCGGTGGGAGGGCTCACGTCGACGCTTGCAACCGTTGTCACATTTGCCAGCCTACCAAATTTCGGGGCGATGCGACGAGTCTTCAATTTTTCAAACGTGCGGGAGTGATGTTGGACGTTGGAGGCCAAGGTGAGGTCATCCCTGCCTATCAGAAAATTGTAAACGTCTTCCGCTATACCTTTCAATAGGTGTCCGACCCTGTCTTCTTCAGACATCTGCGGGTTTATAATCTTGTAAAGCTTAAGGACGTCCTCTATATAAGCAGTGCAGGTTTCTCCAGGAGTCTGGGCTCTTCCAGCAAGAGTCCGCTCCGCGCTTTTCTTGTTTGAGTCGGAGTCACCAAAACTCTTCTTGAGTTCTTGAGCAAAAAGAGCCCATGTTGTCAAGGACTCTTCGTGGTTTTTATACCAAATCAGTGCAGTGTCCGTGAGAAACAGCGCGACGTTTTCCAGCTGATCGATAGAGTTGCAGTGGTTGTACCGGCTCACCCTTCTGTAGTGCGTTAGCAACGCGTCCACATATTCTCCTGCCATTCCCGCGAACGGGCGGGGTTCCATGTTCCATCACAGCGGCCGCTGTGATAGCTCAGTGGTTAGAGCATCGAACGCGTTATTCGAAGGTCGTAGGTTCGATTCCTGCTCACGACTGGTTATTTTTTCATTCACTTTTCTTTCTTTTTTCTTCTTATTTACATTCCATTGGTTCTAATAACTTCCCCAGTACATTCCTTGGCATTACTGTCTGTTAGATCTCATATATATATATATATATATATATATATATATATATATATATATATATATATGTCTGTATATGTCTGTATATATATATATATATGTGTGTGTGTGTGTGTGTGTGTGTGTGTGTGTGTGTGTGTGTGTGTGTGTGTGTGTGTGTGTGTGTGTGTGACGCTATGATGTATTGGCGACGTGGCCTAGCTCATACCCCATGTTCATTCTACTCTTCTTCTTCCTCAGCCTCTACCTTTAGTCAATACCTACTTACGTTACACGATTCCACCGACCCCCGAAAGAAGGCATGAATTATGAACAAGAAAAAGTAAACAAGGAGAGTTTAAAACGTTACAAGTGTCAAAAGTCATAATTGATTCTATGCTCCAAAGGAGTTCCATAAACTTTCGAAGATTTCAGTGGAGAGTGCAGTAGTCCGGTTAACGCAGGAGTTCTGGTGGGCGAGGCTCACTGTTGCGTTCTGGATAGCATAACCACACCCTGGAGATCTGCACTGGTGGTGACATGGGTTGAGTTCTTGCGAAGAACGGACAAAAGTGGGAGTCCCTGTAGCATTTGAAGTTCGGATGTTGAAGGCGTCGAGTTGCGTCTCGTGGCGAGAACAGACGGTGTGGTTCTAGTTTGCATGTGCGATGGTTACTGCTGATGAAATCAAAATGATGTCTTGGTCTCTGCGTTGTACAGATGGTGCCTTTTTGTCTCTTTCGTCGTTTTCTGGTGTTTCGGAGCTGTTCTCGTAGGTGCAGTCTTGATCTCTTGCGCCAAATGCGTTTCTGGCGCCGATCTCTTATGCGAAGATGCCTGACGTCTTGAATTTGTTTTAAGAGGCTTACTTTGCGTCGTCGTCCTTGTCGGTGTATCCGTTGGAGTGTCTGCGATTCTTGGACTTGCTTTTGCTGGCGTTGCTGATGTTGCTGAGGAACGCATTGCGATGAGATCCCTTTTTGAATACTGCGCTGCTTTTCTTCACTACTTGATGGGGTGCCCAATCGGCAGCTGGTAGTTTGTGGGCTGTTGTCATGCACTTCGGGCAATGAAGATAATGCTTTAGAGTTGGTAGAAAGTTCTTCAGAAGCTTCTTCTACCCTGTTCGCTACGAGAGGATCTTGCGCATCGCAGCGTGCGACGTTCGATGAGTCTGAGCCTTCGGTGTTGCTTCCACTGTCGAGTGTGTATGCACTGTATTGCGATGCATGAACCTGTGCGGAAGGAGTATGGCTCGACAGGGTATTTTCCCATTGCGCTAGGTCATCTACCATAAATACGGCGCCTTTATAAGGTAAATGGTGAGCGTTAAGAGTGCTTTAAGAAGCGCATGATGAAAACCCAGGTGGTGTACCACGTATGCGAGATGAAGAGCGAACGGCATCAGGTGGTTGAGCAACGTCTCGAGTTATATGCTGAAGCGATGACTTCGCAAATGCCGACTTTCGTGCAGAAGGGAGTGCGCTTGATGGTTGTGTTTTTCCCAAAATACGCATTGTCGTCTGTCACTGAACTCGTGTGCCACTTCGTCTTTTGTCAGAGGTCAAATCTTGTTGTGCGTTTGAATGGTTGAAGACTGCCTGTAAAATTGACGACGGAGTGCAGATGTCTGTGGATGGTGGGTTACAAGCAAGTCTTCGTCGTAGTCGTCATTGTATTCTTTAAACCAAACGATCATTTCCTGTTTGATCTTTTCCCATGACTCGTCGTTTTGAAATATGTGGGTGAGGTAGAATTTGAAGGCCTCACCGGAGACGTAGTCGGTAAAGTTGGCGACCATCTCCCGTTCCGACCATGATGCAGCGGTTGCGTGGTGCTCGAACAGGTCGAACCAGTCCTGTACTCTCTTATCGTCCGCTGCTCCGGTGTACTTGGGGATTGGAAGGTCAGTCGATGATTCTGGCATGGTGCTGGACGCTGTGTGCAGCCAGGAGATGGTTCCGTAGTCTATGTATGGTCAGGGCGTCTTGTGGAGAACTGGGTCAACGATGAGACACTGATGAAGTGGCTGGGAGGTCTTCATCCTGCCGATTCGTGTGACGCTATGATGTATTGGCGACGTGGCCTGGCTCATACCCCATGTTCATTCTACTCTTACTTCTTCTTCCTCAGCCTCTACCTTCAGTCAATACCTACTTACGTTACACACACATACACACACACACACACACACACACACACACACACACACACATATATATATATATATATATATATATATATATATATATATATATAACGTAAGAAGGTAGCGATGGATAAGAGTTAGAAGTAGAAGCCGAGAAGGAAGAAGGAGATGGAATAAGCATGGCGTATCAGGCAAGTCACGTCGCCCATTCATCATAACGTCACACGAGTCAACAGGATGGAGAACACCCTGCCCCTTCATCAGTCGCTCATCATCTAAGCAGTTCTCCGCATGACACCCTGACCATAGATGGACTACCGTGCAAGCGCCTAGCATTACTCATCGACCAGCATCATGTCAGAAGCATCTACTGACCTTCCCATCCCCAAGTACACCGGAGCAGCGGACGATGGACCCGTACAAGACTGGTTCGTCCTGTTCGAGCTCCACGCTACCACTGCATCTTGGTCGAAACGGGAGATGATGTAACGTAAGAAGGTGGTGATGGTTAGGAGTTAGAAGTAGAAGCCGAAATGAAATAAACATGACGTATGAGCCAGGCTACGTCGCCGATTCATCATAGCACCATATATAAATATATTAATATATATATATATATATATATATATATATATATATATATATATATAGACAGAAACACTACATCACTTTTATATTATTTTATGTTAAATGGTTTCGACGGGTGAACTGGTCGAAACTGTTGGAAATATAGTTGAGAAGTTGAAACAACCAGTTAGGTTGTGTCTTCTCCTCCCCTCCTCCCGTTTATGCATTTCACCGGTGCTCACTTTCGGTGGAGTCAAAGGTGTCGAACCAACGTGCACCAAAGACCGTTCTCGTTAGCCGAGCGTTCTCTTCCATGCACTGTCAACTCCCTGTTCCCCACCACACAGACCCTCGTACCCAGTAACAATTCCCTCTGCGCGGACGAAGCCCACGGAGCAAGTGAAACAGTCTCTCGAGGTACAAAGCGCCTCAAATGCGCTACATGAGAAAGTTCAGTCTTTGCAGACCGGCGGTAATTTTAATAGAGATGCGCTATGCGGCAAGTTAAATCGCTTACACGTTCTACAGCAACATAAGGTCACGCATAGTGCGCCAGCAGGTTTTCGCATAACCTGCGTTTTCTAAATGGCGTCCACAGCAACACTGGGTCTCCGCCATGATACGATACGTGTCGGCGTCAACGGTCAAAACGTGCTTTCGGGTAATCTTGCGAAGCGAGAGTGTGCAGGTAAGCAGGACATTGGGCTTCTTCTGCATGGAAGACGATCTTGGACATGAAGTAATTTTTGGAATCACAGGAGGACGGTATCGAGGGTATGACGAGGTGGCCGAGCATATAAAAGGAAGAATGGACTGTAGCCACTAGTTCCATGTTTTTTGGTGTTAAATGTGTAAGTGATGAAATGGAGGATGCTGTCTCATTTCTTATGATCTTATGTGACAAACATAGACAGTATGTACATGAGAGTCCTGTTAGTTTGTTCCATTTTGGCCATTTGTCAGGGGATGATATGGTGTACAGTGCCGAGTGCCGAAACCTTGAATCGCATACACGAAGCATCTCTTCCACCACGTCTTCATTATATGGTCGCCCATGATCACTGATAACAATCTTAGGAGGTCTGGGTCGTAGAACCGCAAAATAGAGCATGTTTAGAGAGACACCGGCTGCAGTTGCTGATTGTATAGCAGCTGTCTCGCAGCACCCAGGTAAATGATTGGTGCATACAACTATCCAGCGATTTCCATCAGAAGAACGCAGAAATGGCCAAAGAAGGTCAAGCCCAACTTGCTCGAATGGAGCTCTTGGGGGTGGCACAGAATGTAGTCACCCTAAAAGAACACTTGTAGGGCGCTTGTGACGTTGACACTCGTTATACCTACAGACGTATTGTTCCACCATCCTATAAATTTTCGGCTAGCAAAAGTTTTCTTGAAGACAGCAAAGAGTTTTCACTGTGTCTAGATGACCGGACGTTGGATCATCTTGCGTAGCTGCAAGACGGACACTCGGAGACTCTTCGAAATGACGAGAAGATATAGTGAGTCACTCATAGGATACTTCTTTTTGTACACAAGCCCGTCGCAAATGTAGAAGTGAGTCACTAATAATTCTGGTTCAGTAGCAAGGAGCTGTTGTAAGGTACTGTCCCTTTGCTGATCAGTCCTAAAGGTCGTATCGCAAAACGAAAGATCTGTGTCGAAGTTGTGCGCGTCACAATCCATCAATAGATGCGATAGTCGCGAAAGACAATCGGCATCAGCATGATGATGACCACTTTTATAGGAAACAGCAAAGTGCTATTCCTGCAGACGGAGTGCCCAACACGCAAGGCAACCAGACGGGTCGCGTAGATTGATTAACCAGCAGAGAGATTTATGGTCTGTCATGATTGTAAAGGGCGCCTGTACACGTAAAACCAAAAGTGCTGCAGTGCGAAGACTACAGCGAGGCATTCTTGCTTCGTTACGGCGTAGTTACGCTCGGACTTGCTCAGCGAGCTACTCGCATAAGCTACGACGTGCTCGTTGGTATGCAAGCGCTGAACCAAGACGGCAACTACACCCGATGTCTGTATGGAGTTCTGTGGGTGCCAGAGGGCTAAAGTGTCAAAGAATCGGATGGGACGTCCAAAATAACTTCAACTCAGAAAAGGCAGACACACAATCCGGGGTCCAGTCAAACTGTACGCCTTTCTAAAGCAGACACGTGAATTGGTGTGCGATACTGACAAATCCAGGAATGAATCGATGGGAGTATGAACAAAAACCTGCGTAGTTCTTTCACTGAGTGAGGTTGCATTAACGCTCTCACTGCAGTCGTTTTCACGGGATCCAGTAGTATGCCTTCTTTGTCCACTAAGCGTCCAAAGACGAGTGTTCAGTTCTCTTCAAAACGACATTCGTTGGAGTTGAGCACCATTCGTTCATTGCTGAGGCAGTCAAGCATGAGACCGAGGCTTGTGTTATGCTCAGAGAAAGCTCACGCGAAAGTCACAACATCGTACAAATATTACATGCAAGCTTCCAACTGCAAACCACAAAGAATGTTGTCCATTACGCGCTGAAAAGTTGCCGTGGCGCATTCCACAGCCCGCACAGCTTCACATTAAATCTAAAAAGTCAATCTGGTGTAACATGAAGCGTTTTCTCTTTGTCTTTCTCGTGAATTGAGGTTGACCCGCGAATGGACATTCTAAAAGTAGGCTGATGAAAGATAGCCTATTGCGTAATCGATCCATAGCGGGTATACGTCTTTTTTGATAATGGCGTTGAGGCGACGGTAGTCAACGTAAAGTTGCCATGTCCTATCTTTCTTCTTGACTGTAATTACGAGAGCGGCACACGGACTACAGTATTCTTGAATTACATTTTTTCTTTGGCATCTTGCCAACCTGTTCATTTATCACTGCGCGTTCCGAAGGTGATACACGGTTTGGTTTAACTCCTAGACGTCGTTGGGACGCCGTGTCTACGTGGTGCTTATTACGAGAAGTAGGGAATGACGGCGGAGCTTGTAGCTGTAAGAAATCAAAAATGCTGGCATGTTTGTGTAGAATACCCGCAAATTTATAGCGCTCATTGATGCTGCCAGACTTGTCAATCATAGTCATATTGAAGGTGCCCCTGGAGTGCAGAGTATCGAAATGACTCTTATCCGATGAATTGCTGCTTTCGGCAAGGAGGGCAAGAAATAATACTTGATATTTACGAATCTTGGCAGGTTGTAGACCCTCCGGCAGTACTGTAGCTTCACTGGAGCCATCGATTGTCTATTAACCAGCATGTTCTTGCACAACCAACAGTGTACACAAGGGTATTAAAACACTCCACTTTATGCAACTGAGGTGAACGGGATTGGTGGTCACGTCCGTTTGTTCTTGCTTGTAGGAAAACAGGTTAGAGGAACACAGCATAAATGGTAGAACAAGTGTTTATAGACACGCAAAGAGCCCTTTCCTGACAGGGCGGGTTTCCCATACACACAAGTGGAACATCTGAATCTAGTGTAATCTCTCCTATGTGGCAATCCACAGTGGCACCACAAAGCCTCGGGAAATAGAGTGTCAGAATGACATCATGCGTAGTGTGAGGGAGAATGAGGAATTCCGCAATAAATTCTGACACCACAACCGAACAACCACAGCACAGAGACCAACAGGTTGTAACACAACCCCACTAACTCCGCGAAACGTATAAGCACGACTCCAAAGGGTCATGACTTTTCATCCAAGGAGGAGTATGAACCCAAGACTTATCACCGACACCATTGCTCCTGTGTCCACTAAAGCCATTGTTGAGACACCATCGATAAGCACGCGAGCCTTCTTTCTTGAACATGTAAATTAACGGATGCATTTCTGTGGAAATTGAGGACCGTCCAACGATCTCACCTCCAACGACTGCACCGCGGCTGGTTTTCCGGAGGAAGCGATGGGAAGCGGCGCTGAGGAGACGGCAATAGGTTGGCACAAGGGGCCGGTGGTGGTGTCACACTGGTGTCAGAGACCGGCGAACTATTGCGTAGCGGTATTAGTATGTCATGACTTATGAGATGCATTTTCAGGAAAATCAGTGCTCACGCAAAGACAGACAGGTGAGATCTCGGGGATCAGTCAGTCAATCATAGGTATGTGTAGTACCTGGCAATGTGGCCTTCAACGCCACTTTTCTAGCAGACTGGTAGGAGATGCTTGCCGGACCACTGCTGAGAGCACTCTCCTGTGAAAGGTCGTATAAACGAATGTGACAGGCCAGCTTGCTGAACGGGAACTGTCCGCCTCTGTAGGGCGGGGCTGGAGCCGGGTTGGGTCGAAGGCGTTAGTCATACTACTGGTCAGACCGAATGACTCCCGACGTGACCGCAACGTTCCAGCTTCGCTGATGTCCGTTATACATAGCGATGGTGGCAAATGAGCTAACGGTGCCGTTTAGTAGTATGGACACGTTGGCGGGTGATGATTGCTGTCGCCGACCACTGGAGCTCTTCACGAACCATTAATTGGATAGCAGCGGCAAGAGCGGCGGGTGGGCTTACGTCGACGCTCGCGACCGTTGTTACATTTGTCGGCCTACAAAATTTCGGGACAATACGACAAGTTCTCGCATTCTCAGACGTATGGCAGTGACGTAAGATGGCGGAGGAAGAGATGAGGTCTTCCCTGCCGATCAGAAACTTGTAGCTGTCTACTGCTATGCCCTTAAGGAGGCTTATGACCTTGTCTTCTTCAGACAGCTGCGGGCTTATAATCTTACAACTCTTCAGCACTTCCTCTATACAGGGAGTGCACGCCTATTCAGGAGTCTCAGCTCTTTGAGCAAGCGTCTGCTCCATGGTCTCCTTTTTCGAGAGTCGCCGAAGAAATTTTTGAGTTCCTCTGCAAAAAGCTTCCACATCGTTAATTCGTCGTTTTCATACCACATCAAGCCAATGTCATTAAGCAGCGCAGCATTTTCTGATTGGTCAGTGAAATTCTGGCATATGTGCCAGCTGACCATTTTGTGATGCGTAAGCCACGCGTCCACGTCTTACCTTCCCGATAAAGGGCGGGGTTCGTCGTAGTGATGATGAGGTGCAGCTGGGATTGACCACTGCGTGGTTGAGGTTCCTGAGTCTTGTCCTGCGCTTCGTATCATTACAAGTTTGGTCGGTGGTATACGAGCAAGACAACGGCTTCGTTGAAGCTAAAACAGCTACGCTACCATGGTACGTTGACGTGCTGTACCCAGCACCTGCACCACTTTTTAACACGTTTCATGTGCGCCGCGTCGTAGGGTAAAAGTTCTTTACTAGACCCAGTGTAGTAGGCCCAGGAAATGTGTGGCTCTGGTAGCATCAAGGGTGAATTTAAATACTTCAATTTGTCATCGAAAGGCAGCTTATGCGTAAAAAGAGTCCCTTTGGTGTGTTGTAAAATGAGAATATTGTTACGAGACAGTGGGCATGGTAGAAGAATCGATGAAGAGGAAGCGGACTCGCCGCGCGAGGGGCTGGCAGCCCTGGGGTGTCACACCAATCTGTAAATATTAGAAATACACTCGTATTGCCCTTCCGTGTGTTTGTAATCCCCGTAACAAATTCGTGGGGGTGCTGGGTAACGAAGCGCCATAGAACGGAGATCCGCAGCGGTGGTAAAATCAGAGTTTTCGGGTAGAAACATGGAACTGATCCCACAGCCACCTCTCCATCGACCTCGGCAACGCCTGCACCATCTACGGCAACAGCTCCACCCGCCTCACCCTCACCCACGCACGTGCTGACGCATCCGAAGCATTCAGGAACATTCCGCGGTACGGACGAAATTGATGTCGACAACTGGATAGCCGGCTATGAACGTACCAGTGCGCTTAACCGGTATGACCCGACTCTCATGCTGACCAACGTGCTGTTTTACCTGAAAGGCACGGCCCAAGTCTTATACGAAAACCATGAGGAAATCGGCAGTTGGGACACCTTCAAGGAGAAGCTTCGCGACTTATTTGTGAAGCCCATTGGTCGAAAGGCGGCTGCGAAGCAGGAGTTGTCTATACGTGCTCAAACGTCCACAGAGCCATATATCTCGTAAATACAGGACGTGCTCGCTCTATGTCGTAGTCTGACAAGGTTGGCCACGTCCTCAAGGGAATAGCGGAGGACGCGTTCGATCTGCTAATGTGCCGGAACTGTGCAACTGTCGATGAAATTATCGAGGAATGCCGGCGTTTTGAACTGACCAAAAGCAGGCGTATTTCAAGATCATTCACTCGACTGCCGAACACCACTGCGGCGCCCTCTTGCGAAGATGGACTGACCTCTCGTCGGCAGTCTTCACCGGCGTCTGAAATTACGCAAATCGTCCGGCGGCAAATCGAAGCAATTACACCTGCTCTTTCTACATACGGCCACGTCAATTAGCAAGTACCTCAGGTTTGCTTGGTACAGTAGATTGTGTGGAAAGAACTCAACCATTTCGGCTTCGATGTCTGCGCCGTTACTCAGTCTAGAACAATTGACTTCTGTTCGAGGTCACCGCCTCGCCACCTCGCCGCCTCACCCCAGAACACCACCGCCGGAATGGTCTTATCCACGCTCTCGCCATCCGGCCGAATGTCGAACTGAGGATGATTAGCCGAACTGCTTTAACTGCCGCCACATAGGTCACGTCACAAGGTATTGCCACAATCATTGTACTTCATCCCGAACCCAGTACAGCACTGCTCGCCGCACCAACGGCTACCGCCTTTTCCAGCCTGCTGCGTCGATCCCCGAAAACTACCACCGCCTTCCACCCTTGGATTCATTCGCCTTACATGGCCCTGATATGCATCACAGCTGTTCACCATCGCCTCGACGTCACCAGTCTCGTTCGGCGCCTAGACATCGTTCGTCGTCCCCTTCTCCTCTAAGATGACGCCCGACCGCCCAACTCAATTGTCGTCAGGGAAACTAAAGGTGAATCTTCATCCTCGACGCCGACCTCAAATCATCTCCTCGTACTGCCGACACGACGAAATTTTATCGACGTCGACATTGACGCCCTGACTGTTTCTGCACTTATTCACACCGGGGCACATATTTCTGTGATGAGTGCCCAACTTCGTCGCTGCCTGAAGAAAGTGCTCACTCTGGTAGCTCCTGGCATTATTCGTGTCGCCGACGGAAGACGTCTTGTCATTACAGGAATGTGCACAACACGCATCACACTCGCCGATCACACCACGTCTGTTTTTTTACTGTTAATGAGCAGTGCCCGTAGCGACGCCGTCAGTCGGGTGAACAGCAACTTTATTGCAGTTGGGTTAGTGCTATATAAAGATATGCGTGACGTAACATGTCACATGATTACGGGTGTTATCTGATGGCTGCATATCCAGCCGGGTTACATCTTCCTTTTAATGTAGCGCAAAATAATTAGGCCTTTCAGGCTGTGGGTATCGACAGGGCTGGCGGCGAGCTCTTGCGCTTCGGCGAAGCTCTCGAGGGGAGTTGTCTTCTCTGGGGCCTTCGTCACTGTGGGTTCTCCTGTCCCGCAGGTGCTCTCATGTGCGCCTGAATTCTCGACCCTCTTCTGTTTTAAGGATTGCTGACCGGGGCATGCTGGCTGGCCTCAGAAAAACAGCCGGTGACCATGTTCGCTGGAGGGTGTCGTATGCGGACGCTGGCTGGCCTGGAAACAGGGCCGGCAGATCCGTCGTTCCGCGGTTGTAATAGACCTTCTGGCGTTGAGGCATCTCTCTGAGCCTGTTGTGAACAGCTTTGCTGGGTACTGCTTCTGGTTCCAGGTGGCTGTTAGGCACAGGCAGGAGGGTCCTAGTTTGCCGTACCATGAGTCTCTGCACAGGGTACCTTAGCACATCATCTCTGGGGGTATTGCGTCATTCTAGCAACGCCATATAAAAATCAACCCGGTTGCGCCCACATTTCTTTAGTAGCTTTTTTAGCTTCCTGTACGGCTCCTTCCGTCATACCATTGGCGCGGCGGTTATAAGGGCTTGTCGTATTATGGGTAACGCCTAGTTGTCGCAAGAACTCTTTGAAAAGATGGCTGTTGAATTGCGGGCCATTATTGCTGCAGAGCTGCGACGGTAAGCCATGTGTGGCGAACAATTCTGTGCACCATACTGTCAGAGTACTAGCAGTGCTCTGCCGGAGTTCACGGATTACGAAAAAGAAAGAATAGAAGTCTCCTATTATAGCAAATTCACGGCCTTTATGAAAAAACAGGTCCATGCCAACAAATTCTCATGGCAGTTTTGGAATGTCATGACTGTGAAGAGGCATTTTGGAATTCCGCGGTTGATACTTGTGACAGACCTTGCAGTTTTCGCAAAATTGCTCTATTTCACGGGAAATATTTGGCCAGTAAATTATGTCTCTTGCCGGGCCTTCATCTTTTCAACTCCCGGGTGAGCAGCGTGAAGCATCAACATAAGTTATTGTTTCTGTGAGGTTGGTATAATTACCTTGTTGCTGCAAAAAACAAGACCATCCTTTGTGTGTAGCTCCTCCTTGTAGGACCAGTATTGACGAACACTTTCGGGCACCTCGCTCGTTTTGGGCCAGCTTGTTTCAGCGTAACCTCGAAGTTTGACCAGGGCTGAATCTTCAGTCGTTGCAGCACGAAGATCCCTCAGGCGCTGCTGCGAAGCTAAAATGTACTCAAGCACATTCACTTGAATTGCTCCGTTTCTTGTTGCATGAGCTGTTCACTGGGAAACCTAGATGAGGCGTCAGCTAGGAAGAGTTCTTTCCCTGGCTTGTAGATCAACGTAATAGGATATCTTTGCGAAGTCAAACGCATGCGCTGTAAGCGAAGCGGACATTGATAAAGCGGTTTGCTGAATATCGGCACCAAGAGGCGGTGATCGGTCTCAACGATCACAGTTATTTGGCCGAAGATGAATCGTGAAACTGTACGCAACCATGTACAATTGCCAACGTTTCCTTTTCAATTTGAGCGTAGCGTTGCTGTGCCTCTGTTAGTGAACGTGACGAGAATGCGACAGGATGACCGTCTTGAATAAGCACAGCGCCAACTCCCTTTTAACTGGCGTCAACCGAGAGGGTTGCTGGCTTATTTGCGTTGAAGAAAGCAAGAACTGGTGCATTTGCTAAGCTTTAATGCAACATTTCATAACTTCGCTGCTGAGAGTCAGTCCAAACCCATGCAATATCTTTGTGCAGCAATGTTCTTAGTGGGGCTGTCACGTCAGACATGTTAGGAATGAAGCGCTGTACATAATTCATCATGCCTAGAAAGACTCGGAGTTCCTTACAATTCCTTGGCTTTTCCATTTCCAGTATGTCTTTCACTCGACCTGGGTCCAGGCGGAGGCCTTCAGTGCTAAGAATGTGCCCGAGGTAGCGCACTTCAGGCTGCAAAAAAGTGCATTTCTTTAGGTTAAGCTTGAGGTTGTTTTCACGACAGCGTACCAACAAAAGAGACAGGTTGTTGTCGTGCTCC
Source organism: Rhipicephalus microplus (assembly GCF_043290135.1). Taxonomy (NCBI): domain Eukaryota; kingdom Metazoa; phylum Arthropoda; class Arachnida; order Ixodida; family Ixodidae; genus Rhipicephalus; species Rhipicephalus microplus. Next base: position 37,810,072 of record NC_134700.1, read on the forward strand.
TCTTTTGTGCGGCCCCAAAGCAATATGTCATCCATTATCACGGCTACGCACGGCAAGCCTTCCAGCATGCGATGCATAGCTGCTTGAAATATTTCTGGGACAGACACGATGCCGATGGGCATTCGAAGAAACCATACGGCGTGCTCATCGTACAGAATTTTGAGCTTGAATCGGTTAGCTTAATTTGCCAGAACCCTGGCGCCGCATCAAGCGTTGAAAAATACTTGGCACCGGATAGTTGCGCGGCTGCGTCTTCTAAGGTTGGCATTGGATATTGCTCCCGCAGCAGCTCTCTGTTAAGCGCTGTAGGATCCAGGCAAATTCTAACCTTGTCCTTCTTTACAACTGTTACCATATGGCTAGACCACTCGGTTGGCTCGGTTACTTTTGCGATGACGCCCTTGGCTTCTATGCGCTGCAGCTCAGCCTTGACTTTGTTCTGAAGAGCTACGGGGACTCTTCTAGCCGGAACGACGACTCCCACTGCGTATAATAACTACACAACAAAGCTTCTTTTTATGTCGTTGAACAAGGCACCTCGCTTTTGGGTATTGATGCAATTAGGGCGCTCAGTCTGCAGATTGATGGGTTGTCACTACAGTGCCTTGAAACGACAGCGGTGCGTACTAGCACTCTAACGGAGCACACCGCAGTCATGACAGTGGCGGAGGAGCCCATTCACCTTCCATCAGAAATAGTCGAAGAGTTTGGCGCTCTTTTCAATCCAGGACTTGGCATCGCAAAGGATTTTGTTTATCGCGTCAAAATACGGTCGACAGTTCAGCCAGTTGCTTCAAAACTCAGGCGCCTTCCCCTCTCACTGCAGCCACGAGTCTCGGAAAAACTGCGCCGCTTGGAAAAAATGGACGTGATAGAGCGAATAAAGACATCAGAGTGGGTGTCCCCCATCGTTGTGGTTGAAAAGAAAGATGGAGGTGTCCGCCTTTGTGTAGATCTTCGACAGGTAAACAAAGCCGTCGTAGGAGATAGCTTTCCCCTCCCTCATGCAGAAGAGCTATTGCGTAGTCCAGTGAGGGCAACCCACTTTCCCAAGCTTGGCCTTGCATCAGCGTACCATCAGGTCATGCTTCACCCCGAGAGCCGCAATTTAACGGCTTTTATAACACACGACGGCCTCTTTCGTTTTAAGCGCGTGTGTTTTGGACTCGCATCGTCACCGTCTGCTTTTCAGAGTATGATGTCGAAAATTCTGCAGGGCTACAGCGGTGTCCTGTTCTATATCGATGACATCATTGTGTTTAGGAAGGGCAGAAAGGAGCACATAACAAATCTTATCACAGTACTTAGGTGCATAAAAGAGGCAGGACTCAAATTGAACACAAAATGCGTCATCGATACACCAGAGCTTGCGTTCTTGGGCCACAGGAGCACCGCAAACGGTATTGTGCCTTTGAAGAAAAAGGTTACTTCCACCCGAGACCCTCCAACGCCTACGGATCCAGCAGGCCTTCGATCATTTCTAGGATTGGTCTTATATTATTCTTGGTTTATTCCCGATTTCGCTGACATGGTTGAACCAATGCATGTCCTGCTAAGAAAGGGGCAGCGATTCGTTTGGTCTGAAGATGTAGATGCTAGTTTCAGAAAGACGAAAGACGCGCTGGCATCTAGCTCTATACTGAGAATTTTCGATGAATCTCTTCCAGTCTTAGTGTCGACGGACGCATCAGAGTGTGGAGTTGGAGCGGTCCTACAGCAGGTGGGCGGACATAAACTGCACACGGTTGCTTTCGCGTCTCGAGTCCTTTCGCCAGCTGAGAGGAAATATTGGGTAGGAGAATGGGAAGCGTTGGCCTGTGTTTGGGCGTGCGAGCGGTGGCACGTGTACTTGTGGGGACGCCACTTCACCTTGCTCACTGATCATCAAGCCTTGGTGGCACTGCTTTTAACGCAAGTAACAGGAAGGCGCCCCTTGCGGGTAGCGCGATGGACAGAGCGCCTACTACGGTACAACAGTACAGTCGAGTACCGCAAAGGGTCGAAAAACCATGTGGCGGACGCACTCTCACGGCTGCCCGCGTCCTCTTTCCAGGAAGAAGAAACGCTGTTTGACGAGGTTGTATCAGTTCTCGAAATTCCTTCCTGCATTACGAGAGAATAGTTTGAGCAGTACCAATTGCAAGATAGTGCACTGCGACAAAGCAAAATCTATGTGCAATCCTCGTGGCCTGCACACAAATCTTTATCGACCGAGCTTCAGCCATTCTTCAAAGTACGTGACGAACTTTCTGTGGTAGACAATCTTATCTTGCGTGGCGAACAGCTTGTGGTTCCCACGTCACTCATGCAGCAGGTAATCGCTGCAGCACATGAGTCGTATCCCGGAGTGGTGCGAACAAAAGCGCGGCTGCGAGAATAGTATTGGGGGCCGGGCATAGACCGCCAAGTCGAGCTAGCTATCCAGATGTGTAGCATATTCCAAGAAGCAGACAAGAGCGTCAAGGTGTGAGCTACAACTTCGCAACCGGTCCCCTTTCCAGAGCAGCCGTGGCCCAAACTTGGCATGGATATTGTAGGCTCACTTGAGAGGGCACCCTACGATTGCAGATATGCAATCACGCTAGTAGATTATTATTCCAAATGGCCTGAAGTGCATTTCTGTAGCGACACGACAACCAACAAAGTAATACACTTCTTAGTCGCTGTGTTCGCGCGCGAAGGCTACCCAGAAGAGGTTATTTGTGATAACGGTCCACAGTTAGCTTTTCGGGAGTTGGAGGTATTTCTTCAAGATCGCGGCATTTAGGTCAAACATTCGTCCGCATACTATCCACAAGCAAACGGCCAAGGGGAGTGCTTTAATAGAATATTAAAATGCTTCATTCAAGTGGCGGTTCTTGAGCAGCGACATTTGCCCCAGGCGGTAACAGAGTATCTGGGTGTTTACTGAGGCACACCGCATGCTACAACGGCAAGGGCTCCAGCTCTTCTGCTACCCGGGCGGCTGCCAAGAACTCAGTTGCATGTCGTTGGGCATCCATCGGTAACCTTCTCTGATGACCCTAACTCGGAACTTCGGCGCTTACGTGAGCGGGTAAAACCAAAGAAACAGAGGAGCAAACGATACACGGACGCTCGGAGGGTTGCAAGAGAAACCAGAGTTGACATTGGTGACTTCGTCAGAGTAAAGAAACCCACAACTAGATTTAAAGGCGACCTGCAATCCAGCCACCCAAGAGAAGTGATCAGCAGGAAGGGACCATCTTCTTTTCGCCTGGCTGACGGCAAAACGTGGAATGGATCCAAGTTCTCAAAGGTGCCACGAGCCTCTACCGCCCTTTATACGTAGGGAGGAAACGGTACAGCTAGGGGAGGAGGATATCTGCCTACATGCGGGGGCCCCACCCCAGAGATAACTACCAGGACTTCAGCTGCTGCTCCTTCAGCAGCGCAGGCACCCACGTCTT